>NC_083314.1:159264412-159915188 GCF_963455315.2 Globicephala melas | reverse complement strand
GCTTTTCCAGTCTCTATTTTAAAAATTTCTCCTCTAATCTTTATTATTTCCATCTTCCTGCTTGCTTGTTTAGTTACTTCTTCGTTTTTAGTTCTTTAAGCTGGAAAGTTATGTTGTTGATATATCTTACTTATTTTATAAGGTAAGCGTTTATCACTATGTTTACCCCTTAGCACTGCTTTTGTTACGTCCCATAAGTTTTGATATGTTGTGTTTTGTTTTTATTTGTCTCTAAGTATTTTCTAATTTTTCTTGATTTCTTCTTGGTCCTTTGGTTGCTTAAGAGTGTGTTGATTTTCACAAATTTGTGAATTTTCTAATTCTACTTTTGATACTGATTTTTGACTTCATCCTGTTGTGGTTGGAGAAGATAGTTTGTATGATATCTATATTTTTAAATATTTTGAGACTTAACTGTAGCCTAACACATGGTCTATTCTAGAAGATATCCCACATGCACTTGAAAAGAATGTATGTGCTGTTGTTGTTGGGTAGAGGGTGTTGTATATGTCTGCTGAGTCTATTTTGTTTATTGTTTAGATTCTCTATTCCCTTATTTATCTCTTGTCTGGTTGTTATATCCATTATTGACAGTGAGATATTGAAGTCTGTGTTATTGTAGAATTGTCTGTTTCTCCCTTCAGTTCTGTCAGTTTTTGCTTCATGTATTTTAGTGGTCTATCATTAGGTGTATAAATGTTTATAATTGTTATATCTTCTTGCTGTATTAGAACTTTTTATTAATATTTAATAGTTTTCTTTGTCTCTTGTACTTTTCTGATTTAAAGTATATTTTGTCCAGTGTTAGAATAGCCACCCTTCGTTCTGTTTTAATTACTGTTTTCATAGAATATCTTTTGCCATTTATCTACTTTCAACCTATTTGTTTCTTTGGATCTAAAATGAGTCTCTTGGGAGGGGGAAGGGTAAGCTGGGACAAAGTGAGAAAGTAGCACTGACATATATACACTACCAAATGTAAAATAGATAGCTAGTGGGAAGCAGCTGCATAGCACAGGGAGATCAGCTCTGTGCTTTGTGACCACCTGGAAGGGTGGGATAGGGAGGGCGGGAGGGAGACACAGGAGGGAAGGGATATAGGGATACATGTATACATACAGCTGATTCACTTTGGTATACAGCAGAAAGTAACACAACATTGTAAAGCAATTATACTCCAATAAAGATGTTAAAAAAATAAAAGAAGGTATTCAAAAAAGAAAAAAAATAAAGAGTCTCTTGAGGACAACGTATAGTTAGGTCATGTGTTTTTACCAATTCTACCAATGTGTTTTTATTGGAGAATTTAATATGTTACATTGAGTAATTGATGATAAGGAGGGACTTCTGTTGTTTTGCTAATTTTTTCTACATGCCTTGTAGCTTTTTTATTATTCTCTGAATTAGTTTTCTTTTGTGTTTAGTTGATTTTATTTTGTAGTGACATGTTTAAATTTCTTTCTCATTGCGGTTTGTTTATATTTTAGAGCTATTTTCTTTGTGGTTACCATGGGGATTACATTTAACATCCTAAAGTTATAACACACTAATTTGAATTTATACCAGCTTAACTTCAATAATATAGAAAGACTATGTTTCCTTATAGCTTCAGCTTCACTCTTTTTGGTTACTGATGTCACAAAATAACATCTTTATACATCATGTGCCTAAAAACATAAAGTAAGAATTTTAAAAATTGCATCAGTCTCTTAAATTATGTAGAAAATTAACTTTGGAGTTATAAACCAAAGTTATAATAATACTAGCTTTTATAATTGCCCGTGTGTTTACCTTTATGAAGATTTTTTTTTTCATATGGCTCTGAATTACTTTCCGTTGTCTTTTCATTTCATTCTGCCTGACTTCCTTCAGCAGTATAAACTTCCTCAGGTTTTATGTATCTGGTAATGTCTTAATTTCTCCTTGAAGGAGAGTTTTACCAAACATAATATTCTTGGTTGTATGCTTTTTCTTTTCTTTTTTTCTTTAAAAACATTATTTGGCTGCTCCGGGTCTTAGTTGCAGCATGCGGGTTCTTTGTTGTGGCATGTGGGATCTTTTAGTTGCAGTATGTGAACTCTTAGTTGTGACATGTGTGATCTAGTTCCCTGACCAGGGATTGAACCTGGGCCCCCTGCATTGGGAGTGTGGAGTCTTGGCCACTGGACCACGAGGGAAGTCCCTGCTTTTTCTTTTAACATTTTGAATATATTACCTTGCTGGCTTCTGGCTTCCAATGTTTCTGATGAGAAATCTGCTTATATACTTATTGAGGATACTTCATATGTGGTGAGTCACTTGTGTCTTGCTGCTTTCAAGATTTTCTCTTTGTCTTTGACTGTCCAAAGTGTCTTTATGTGGATCTCTTTGAGTTTATCTTTATGGTGTTTGTAGAGCTTCTTGGAAGTTTATGTTCATGTCTTTCATCACATTGGAGAAGTTTTCAATTATTAATTTTTCAAATACTCTGTCTGCCCCTTTTCTCTCTCTTCTCCTTCTGGGACTCCCACAAGGTATATGTTGGTCCACTGGTTTATGTCCCACAGATACCTTGCTCTCTGTTCATTTTTTTTCTGTCATTTTTCTTTCTCCTCCTCAGACTTGATAATTTCCATCGTTTTGTCTTCAAGCTTGATTAATCTTTCTTCTGCCTGCTTAAAGCTGTATTTGAATCCCTCTAGTGAATTTTTCATTTTAGATATTGAACTTTTTGTCTCCATAATTTATTTTCAGTTTCTTTATGGATTTTGCATCTCTTTATTGATGTTTTTATTTTGTTTATATATCGTTTTGTTGACTTTTTCCATATCATCCTTTAGTTTTTTGAGCATCTTTTTTGTTTTTTTTTTTTGTTTTTTTGGCTGTGCCGTGCTACATATGGGATGTTAGCTCCCCGACCAGGGATCAGACCCATGCCCCTGGCGTTGGGAGTGTGGAGTCTTAACCACTGGACCTCCAGAGAAGTCCCTCGAGCATCTTTAAGACAGTTGTTTTACTGTCTTTCCTTAGTAGATCCACCCTCAGGTCTTTTCCAGGCACAGGTGCTGTTAGTTTACAGTTTTCCTTTGTATGGGTCATACTTTCCTGTTAATTTGTTTTTGTTTTGTTTTGTTTTAGTGGAAAACTGGACTTGTGAATCTAATAGTATGGTAACTCTGGAAATCGCATTCTCCTCCTTCCCCAGAATTATCTGATTTTTGTTTTTGGTATTGGTTTTGTTTTCTGATGTTGTAGTCTGCCTTTGGGCTTAGGATCAGCTTGAGGTGTAAACTTAAGTTCTTCTCAGGTCTTTTCTCAGTCCGTGCCTTACCCTGGACATGCATTGTGGCTTTCTTTTTTTTTTTTTAATAATTTAATTTAATTTATTTATTTGTGTTGGGTCTTTGTTGCTGTGCGTGGGTTTCTCTAGTTGCAGTGAGTGGGGGCTACTCTTCATTGTGGTGCGTGGGCTTCTCACTGTGGTGGCTTCTCTTGTTGCAGAGCACGGGCTCTAGAGCACAGGCTTCAGTAGTTGTGGCCCGCGGCCTCTAGAGCGCAGGCTAAGTAGTTGTGGTGCACGGGCTTAGTTGCTCTGCGGCATGTGGGATCTTCCTGGACCAGGGTTCAAATCCATGTCCCCTGTATTGGCAGGCGGATTCTTTTTTTTTTTGCGGTACGCGGGCCTCTCACAGCTGTGGCCTCTCCCATTGCGGAGCACAGGCTCCGGACGCGCAGGCTCAGCGGCCATGGCTCACGGGCCCAGCCGCTCCGCGGCGTGTGGGATCTTCCCATACCGGGGCACGAACTGGCAGGCGGATTCTTAACCACTGTGCCACCAGGGAAGCCCATGCATTGTACCTTTCTAATTTCTTTTGTATATGCAGTTGATTTTGAATGTCATAGTCTTTTTTAAAATCAATTAACTAATTATTTATTTTTGGCTGCGTTGGGTCTTCGTTACTGTGCGCAGGCTTTCTCTAGTTGCAGCGAGCGGGGGCCACTCTTCGTTGTGGTACATGGGCTTCTCGTTGCGGAGCATGGGCTCTAGGCTCGTGGACTTCAGTAGCTGTGGCTCAAAGGCTCTATAGTGCAGGCTCAGTAGTTGTGGCACATGGGCCTAGTTGCTCCACAGCTTGTGGGATCTTCCCGGACCAGGGCTCGAACCTGTGTCTCCTGCATTGGCAGGCAGATTTTTAACCACTTCGCCACCAGGGAAGCCCCAATGTCATAGTCTTTAACGTCATAGGCTTTCAAAGGGGAAAAAGAAAAAAGAAGAGGAGGAGAAGGGCACTGGCTGTTAAGTGGAGAGAGTTGTAGCAGTGGGGTAGGTGCAACAAAAATGGCCACCTGCCTCTTTGTCTTTATATCTGTGACGAGAAGCTGCAATGTGGAATCAGACCACAGATTCTTAATATTTTAGTATATAGTCATTTTTGCCCACCTTGGCTCTCACAAGGGGCTCCCACAAGAAGATGTATACAGCTGCTTGTCATGTAGTTGGAGGTGGAGGATGGGTAGCTGTTAATCTGCTAAGAAAAGAAATTGATGAAAAATTTCCTTCCAAGTCCTCCCCCTGAAAGTTGCAAGCTTTCTGTAGCCTCTAGAGTTCCAAAATAATTTATCAGACAGACTCTACCTGTGTAGTTTTTGTCTAGCTGGGGAGATAGAATCTTGGTGCCTTCTTAGTCTTCCATCTTCTCAATGTTTACATTAAAAAAATTGAGATATAAATGACACATTAAATTGTTTTCAGATGTACAACACAATAATTTGGTATTTATATATATTGAAAAATGACACCACAATAAGTCTAGTTAACATCAATTCATACAAGTTTTTAAAATTTTCATTTTTCAGGCATTTGTTGCTGGTATGCAAAAATAAGATTAGATCTTTGTATTTTTATCTTTTTAACTTGGGATCTTGCTAAATTCATTAATTGTAGAAGGATTTTGGTGGTTTCTTAGGATTGACCATGGACATGATTATATTCTCTGAATAAAGATGGTTTTGGGGAATGCTGTGGAGGTCCACTGGTTAGGACTTGGTGCTTTTGCTGCCAGCCCCCACCCCCTACCAAAAAAGATGGTTTTAATTTTTCTGTACTGTTTACTTTGCCTTTTCCTTGTTTTCCTTGCAATATCATGCTGCCTAGATCTTGCAGTACAATCTGAATGGAGGTGGTGAGAATGGACATTTAGATATTCCCACACATATTATGTTAGTTGTAGGATTTTCATAGATTTCATCTCTCAGGTTTACAAGTCCCTTTTCTTTTTTTTAACATCTTTATAGGAGTATAATTGCTTTACAATGGTGTGTTAGTTTCTGCTGTATAACAAAGTGAATCAGCTATACATATATGCCCATATTTCCTCCCTTTTGCATCTCCTTCCCACCCTCCCTATCCCGCCCCTCCAGGTGGACACAAAGCACCGAGATGATCTCCCTGTGCTGCTTCCCACTAGCTATCTATTTTACATTTGGTAGTGTATATATGTATGCCACTCTCTCACTTTGTCCCAGCTTACCCTTCCCCCTCCCCGTGTCCTCAAGCCCATTCTCTATGTCTGCATCTTTATTCCTGTCCTGCCCCTAGGTTCTTCAGAACCTTTTTTTTCCTCTTTGTAGATTCCATATATATGTGATCCTATACAGTATTTGCTTTTCTCTTTCTGACTTACTTCACTCTGTGGGACAGTCTCTAGGTCCATGCACCTCACTACAAATAACTCAATTTCGTTTCTTTTTATGGCTGAGTAATATTCCATTGTATATATGTGCCACATCTTCTTTACCCATTCGTCTGTTGATGGACATTTAGGTTGCTTCCATGTCCTGGCTATTGTAAATAGAGCTGCAGTGAACATTGTAGTACATGACTCTTTTTGAATTATGGTTTTTTCAGGGTATATGCCCAGTAGTGGGATTGCTGGGTCCTATGATAGTTCTATGTTCAGTTTTATAAGGAACCTCCATACTGTTTTCCATAGTGGCTGTATCAATTTACATTCCCACCAACAGTGCAAGAGGGTTCTCTTTTCTCCACACCCTCTCCAGCATTTATTGTTTGTAGATTTTTTGATGATGGCCATTCTGACCTGTGTGAGGTGATACCTCATTATAGTTTTGATTTGCATTTCTTTAATGATTAGTTATGTTGAGCATCCTTTCATGTATTTGTTGACAATCTGTATATCTTCTTTGGAGAAATGTCTGTTTAGCTCTTCTGCCCATTTTTGGATTGGGTTGTTTGTTTTTCTGATATTGAGCTGCTGTGAGCTGCTTCTAAATTTTGGAGATGAATCCTTTGTCAGTTGCTTCATTTGCAAATATTTTCTCCCATTCTGAGGGTTTTATTTTTGTCTTGCTTATGGTTTCCTTTGTTGTGCAAAAGCTTTTCAGTTTCATTAGGTCCCATTTGTTTGTTTTTGTTTTTATTTCCATTTCTCTAGGAGGTGGGTCAAAAAGGATCTTGCTGTGATTTATGTCATAGAGTGTTCTGCCTATGTTTTCCTCTAAGAGTTTGATAGTGTCTGGCCTTACATTTAGGTCTTTAATCCATGTTGAGTTTATTTTTGTGTATGGTGTTAGGGAGTGTTCTAATTTCATTCTTTTACATGTAGCTGTCCAGTTTTCCCAGCACCACTTATTGAAGAGGCTGTCTTTTCTCCATTGTATATTCTTGTCTTCTTTGTCAAAGATAAGGTGACCATATATGCGTGGGTTTATCTCTGGGCTTTTTATCCTGTTCCATTGATCTATGTATCTGTTTTTGTGCCAGTACCATACTGTCTTGTAGTATAGTTTGAAGTCAGGGAGCCTGAATCCTCCAGCTCCGTTTTTCTTTCTCAAGATTGCTTTGGCTGTTCGGGGTCTTTTATGTTTCTGTACAAATTGTGAAATTTTTTGTTCTAGTTCTGTGAAAAATGCCATTGGTAGTTTGACAGGGATTGCATTGAATCTGTAGATTGCTTTGGGTAGTAGAGTCATTTTCACATTGTTGATTCTTCCAGTCCAAGAACAT
Source organism: Globicephala melas (assembly GCF_963455315.2). Classification (NCBI taxonomy): domain Eukaryota; kingdom Metazoa; phylum Chordata; class Mammalia; order Artiodactyla; family Delphinidae; genus Globicephala; species Globicephala melas. The sequence goes on along the minus strand of NC_083314.1, from coordinate 159,908,182 downwards.
GGTATGTCTTTCCATCTGTTTGTTATCATCTTTAATTTGTTTCATCAGTGTCTTACAGTTTTCTGCATACAGGTCTTCCATCTCCTTAGGTAGGTTTATTCCTAGATATTTTATTCTTTTTGTTGCAGTAGTAAATGGGACTGTTTCCTTAATTTGTCTTTCAGATTTTTCATCAGTGTATAGGAGTACAAGAGATTTCTGTGCATTAATTTTGTATCCTGTTACTTTACCAAAATCATTGATTAGTTCTAGTAGTTTTCTTGTAGCATCTTTAGGATTCTCTATGTATAGTATCATGTCATCTGCAAACAGTGACAGTTTTACTTCTTTTCCCATTTGGATTCCTTTTATTTCTTTTTTTCTCTGATTGCTGTGGCCAAAACTTGCAAAATTATGTTGAATAATAGCGGTGAGAGTGGGCAACCTTGTCTTGTTCCTGATCTTAGAGGAAATGGTTTCAGTTTTTCACCACTGAGAACGATGTTGGCTGTGGGTTTATCATATATGCGCTTTATTATGTTGAGGTAAGTTCCCTCTCTGCCTACTTTCTGGAGGGTTCTTATCATTAATGGGTATTGAATTTTGTCAACATCTTTTGCTGCATTTATTAAAATGATCATATGGTTTTTCTTTTTCAGTTTGTTAATATGGTATATCACATTGATTGATTTGCATATATTGAATCCTTGCATTCCTGGGATAAACCCCACTTGATCATGGTGTATGATCCTTTTAACGTGCTGTTGGATTCTGTTTGCTAGTATTTTGTTGAGGATTTTTGCATCTATGTTCATCAGTGATATTGGCCTGTAGTTTTTTTTTTTAGTGACATTTTTGTCTTGTTTTGGTATTAGGGTGATGCTGGCCTTGTAGAATGAGTTTGGGAGTTTTTCTCCTTCTGCAATATTTGGAAGAATTTGAGAAGGATAGGTGGTAGCTTTTCTCTAAATGTTTTATAGAACTTGCCTGTGAAGCCATCTGGTCCTGGGCTTTTGTTTGTTGGAAGATTTTTGATCACAGTTTCAATTTCAGTGCTTGTGATTGTTCAGTTTATATTTTCTATTTCTTCCTGGTTCAGTCTTGGAAGGTTGTGCTTTTCTAAGAATTTGTCCATTTCTTCCAGGTTGTCCATTTTATTGGCATATAGTTGCTTGTAGCAATCTCTCATGATGCTTTGTATTTCTGCATTGTCAGTTGTTACTTATCCTTTTTCATTTCTAATTATATTGATTTGAGTCTTCTCCCTTTTTTTTTCTTGATGCGTCTGGCTAATGGTTTATCAATTTTTTTTAACTTCTCAAAAAACCATCTTTTAGTTTTATTGATTTTTGCTATTATTTCCTACATTTCATTTTCATTTATTTCTGATCTGATCTTTATGATTTATTTCCTTCTGCTAACTTTGGCGTTTTTTTGTTCTTCTTTCTCTAATTGCTTTAGGTGTAAGGTTAGGTTTATTTGAGTTGTTTCTTGTTTCTTGAGGTAGGATTGTATTACTGTAAACTTCCCTCTTAAAACTGCTTTTGCTGCATCCCATAGGTTTTGGGTCATCGTGTTTTGTCATTTGTTTCTAGGTATTTCTTGATTTCCTCTCTGATTTCTTCAGTGATCTCTTGGTTATTTAGTAGTGTATTGTTTAGCCTCCACGTGTTTTTTTTTTTTTTTCGGTACACGGGCCTCCCACTGCCATGGTCTCTCCCGTTGGGGAGCACAGACTCCGGACGTGCAAGCTCAGCGGCCACGGCTCACGGGCCCAGCCGCTCCATGGCATGTGGGATCTTCCCAGACCGGGGCACGAACCCGTGTCTCCTGCATTAGCAGGCGGACTCTCAACCACTGCGCCACCAGGGAAGCCCATGTGTTTGTATTTTTTACAGATTTTTTCCTGTAATTGATATCTAGTCTTATTGTGTTGTATTTGGAAAAGATATTTGATATGATTTCAGTTTTCTTAAATTTACCAAGGCTTGATTTGTGGCCCAAGATATGATGTATCTTGGAGAATGTTCCATGAGCACTTGAGAAGAAAGTGTATTCTGTTGTATTGGGGTGGAATGTCCTATAAATATCAGTTAAGTCCATTTTGTTTAGTGTATCCTTTAAAGCTTCTGTTCCTTATTTATTTTCAGTTTGGATGATTTGTCCATTGGTGAAAGTGGGGTGTTAAAGTCCCCTACTATGATTGTGTTATTGTCTACTTCCCCTTTTATGGCTGTTAGCATTTGCCTTATGTATTGAGGTGCTCCTGTGTTGGGTGTATAAGTATTTACAACTGTTATATCTTTTTCTTCTTGGATTGATCCCTTTATCATTATGTACTGTCCTTCTTTGTCTCTTGTAATAGTCTTTATTTTAAAGTCTGTTTTGTCTGATAAGAGAATTGCTACTCCAGCTTTCTTTTGATTTACATTTGCATGGAATATCCTTCCCCATCCCCTCACTTTCAGTCTGTATGTGTCCCTAGGTCTGAAGTGGGTTTCTTGTAGGCAGCATACATACGGGTCTTGTTTTTGTATCCATTCAGCCAATCTGTGTCTTTTGGTTGGAGCGTTTAATCCATTTACATTTAAGGTAATTATTGATATGTATGTTCCTATTAACATTTTCTTAATTGTTCTGGGTTTTTTGTTACAAGTCTTTCATTTCTCTTGTGTTTACTGCGTAGAGAAATTCCTTAACATTTGTTGTAAAGCTGGTTTGGTGGTGTTGAATTCTCTTAGCTTTTGCTTGTCTGTAAAGGTTTTAATTTCTCTGTCCAATCTGAATGACATCCTTGCTGGGTAGAGTAATTTTGGTTGTAGGTTTTTCCCTTTCATCACTTTAAATATGTCCTGACACTCTTGGCTTGCAGAGTTTCTGCTAAAGATCAGCTGTTAACCGTATGGGGATTCCCTTGTATGTTAGTTGTTGCTTTTCCTTTGCTGCTTTTAATATTTTTTCTTTGTATTTAATTTTTGATAGTTTGATTAATATGTGTCTTGGTGTGTTTCTCCTTGGATTTATCTTGTATGGAACTCTGTATGCTTCCTGGACTTGACTATTTTCTTTCCCATATTAGGGAAGTTTTCAACTATAATCTATTCATATATTTTCTCAGTCCCTTTTTCTTTTCTCTTTTTCTTCTTGGACCCCTATAATTCGAATGTTGGTGCATGTAATGTTTTCACAGAAGTCTCTGAGATTGTCCTCAATTCTTTTCATTCGTTTTTCTTAATTCTGATCTGCGGTAGTTATTTCCACTGTTTTATTTTCCAAGTCACTTATCTGTTTTTCTGCCTCAGTTATTCTGCTATTGATTCCTTCTGTAGGATTTTTAATTTCATGTATTGTGTTGTTCATCATTGTTTGTTTGCTGCTTAGTACTTGTAAGTCCTTGTTAAACATTTCTTGCATTTTTTCCATTCTATTTGGAAGATTTTGGATGCTCTTTACTATCATTACTCTGAATTCTCTTTCAGGTAAACTGATTATTTCCTCATTTGTTTGGTCAGGTGGGTTTTTACCTTGCTCCTTCATCTGCTGCTTATTTTTCTGTCTTCTCATTTTGCTTAACTTAGTGTGTTTGGGGTCTCCTTTTCGTAGGCTGCAGGTTCATCATTCTCATTGTTTTTGAAGTCTGCTCCCAGTGGGTAAGGTTGGTTCAGTGGCATGTGTGGGCTTCCTGGTGGAGGGAACTGGTGCTTGTGTTCTGGTGGATGAGCCTGAACCTTGTCTTTCTGGTGGGCAGGACCATGTATGGTGATGTGTTTTGGGTGTCTGTGAACTTACTATTATTTTAGGCAGCCTCTTTGCTAATGGGTGGGGTTGTGTTCCTGTCTTGCTAGTTGTTTGGCATAGGGCATCCAACACTGTAGCTTGCTGGTCGTTGAGTAGAGCTGGTTCTTAGTGTTGAGATGGAGATCTCTGGGAGAGCTTTTGCCATTTGGTATTACATGGGGCTGGAGGTCTCTGGTGGACCAATGTCCTGAACTCGGCCCTTCCATCTCAGAGGGTCAATCCTGACACCCGGCCAAAGCACAAAGAGCCTGTTAGCTACATGGCTCAGAGGAAAAGAGAGGAAAAAAGGAAAGAAAAAAGATATAAAGTTAAAAAATAAAGTTATTAAAATAAAAAAATTATTAAAAGTAAAAAATAAAAAAGAAAGGAAGAAGAGAACAACAAAACCAAAAAACAAATCCATCAATGATAGCAAGCGCTAAAAACTATGCCAAAAAAAAAAAGAAAATAGAACTCTAGGGCAGATGGTAATAGTAAAGCTATACAGACAAAATCACACAAGCATACATGTACATACAAAAAGAGAAAAAGGAAAAGATACATTAAAAAAAAAACAAGAGAGCAAGCAAATAAATAAACTACCAATGATAATAAGCTCTAAATATTAAACTAAACTAAACATAAAACCAGAAACAAATTAGATGTAGAAAGCAGACCCCAAGTATACAGTTGCTCCCAAAGTCCACCTCCTCAATTTGGGATGATTTGTTGTCTATTCAGGTATTCCACAGATGCAGGGTACATCAAGTTGATTGTGGAGATTTAATCCGCTGCTCCTGAGGCTGCTGGGAGAAATTCCCCTTTCTTCTTTGTTCGCACAGCTCCTGGGGTTCAGGTTTGTATTTCACCCTGCCTCTGCATGTAGGTTGCTCTCTGGTGTCTGTTCTTCACGCAGACAGGAGGGGGTTAGAGGAGTGGCTGATTAGGGGGCTCTAGCTCACTCATGCCGGGGCGAGGGAAGGGTACGGAATGCGGGGCGAACCTGAGGTGGCAAGATGCCAGCGTGACGTTGCAGCCTGAGTCGTGCCGTGTGTTCTCCCGGGGAAGTTGTCCCTGGTTCACGGGACCCTGGCAGTGGCGGGCTGCACAGGCTCCTGGGAGGGGAGGTGTGGATAGTGACCTGTGCTCGCACACAGGCTTCTTGGTGGCGGCAGGAGCAGCTTTAGCGTTTCATGCTCGTCTCTGGGGTCCGTGCTAATAGCCGCGGCTCGCACCTGTCTCTGGAGCTTGTTTAAGCCAGTGCTCTGAATCCCTTCTCCTCGTGCACCCCCAAACAATGGTCTTATGCCTCTTAGGCAGGTCCAGACTTTTTCCTGCACTCCCTCCTGGCTAGCTTTGGCACACTAGCCCCCTTCAGGCTGTGTTCACGCAGCCATCCCCAGTCCTCTCCCTGGAATCTGACCTCCGAAGCCTGAGCCTCAGCCCCCAGCTCCTACCTGTCTTGGCAGGTGAGCAGAGAAGCCTCTCCAGCTGGTGAGTGCTGGTTGGTACCGATCCTCTGTGTGGGAATCTCTCCTCTTTGCCCACTGCACCCGTGTTGTTGCGCTCTCCTCCGTGGTTCCGAAGCTTCCCCTCCGTCTCTGCCTGGGAAGGGGCTTCCTAGTCTGTGGAAACTTTTCCTCCTTCACAGCTCCCTCCCAGAGGGGCAGGTCGCATCCCTATACTTTTGTCTCTGTTTTTCCTTTTTTCTTTTGCCTTACCCAGCTACTTGGGAGTTTCTTGCCTTTTAGGAAGTCTGAAGTCTTCTGCCAGTGTTCAGTAGGTGTTCCGTAGGAGTTGTTCCACATGTAGATGTAGTTTTCATGTATTTGTGGGGAGGAAGGTGATCTCCATGCCTTATACCTCCGCCATTTTTTTTTTTGCGCGGTATGAGGGCCTCTCACTGTTGTGGCCTCTCCCGTTGCAGAGCACAGGCTACGGATGCTCAGGCTTAGTGGCCACGGCTCACGGGCCTAGCCGCTCCGCGGCATGTGGGATCTTCCCAGACCGGGGCACGAACCTGTGTCTCCTGCATCAGCAGGCGGACTCTCAACCACTGCGCCACCAGGGAAGCCCTTCTTCCGCCATTTTGAAGGCGACTCCTAGGAAGTCCCTTCTATTATTTGTTTGCTGAGGGTGGTTTTTTTTTACATAATGGAGTTAAACTTTGTGCAATGCTTTTTCTGAACGTGTTGCAGAGATTATATAGTTTCTTCTATTTAAGTCTGTTCATTTGGTTTTTAAATGTTAAACTAACCTTGCATTCCTTTTGTAATCTCTGTATGATAATGAGGGATAATACTTTTTATATGTTGCTGATTAGGTTTGTATTATTTTGATGAGAATTTTGGTATATATGTTCATGTGGAATATTGATTAGCAGTTTTATTTTCTTGTACTGTCTTTGTCTGGTTTGGGTATCAGAGTAATGTAGGCCTTATAAATTGTGTTTGGGACTATGCCTTCCTCCTAATTTTTGAATGAGCTTGGGTGAGATTACTGTTATATCTTTCTGAAATCTTTGATTAAAAAAAAAATTATTTAGGCTGCTCTGGGTCTTAGTTGCACCATGCAGGAGCTTTAGTTGTGGCATGTGAACTCATAGCTGCGGCATGTGGGACCTAGTTCCCTGACCAGGGATTGAACCTGCATTGGGAGTGCAGAGTCTTAACCACTGGACCACCAGGGAAGTCCCCAAATGTTTGATATTTTTGTCAGTAAATTCATTTGGGCTTGGAATTTTCTTTATGAGAAGTTCACTTATTCATTTGAGTTTTAAAGCAAGTACAGGAATTTCTACTTTTTCTTGTTTTATTTTTGGTGACTTGCGTGTCTTGAGAAGTTTTTCCATTTCATCTTAAGTAATTCAGTTTATTGGCATAAAATTATTCATAAAATTCCCTTATTCTTTTAATGAATGTTTTACAGACTGTGTAGTTGTGTCTCTTCTTTGATATTCATTGTCAATTTGTGTCTTCTTTATTTTTTCTTTGATCAGCCTAGCTAGCTGTTTTTCAATTATATTAATATTTTGAAAGAAAGAACTTTTGATTTCACTGATTTTCTTTTTAGTTTTTCATTTTCTGTTTGATTTTTGTTCATATCTTTATTATTTCCTTTTCACTGCCTTTGGGTTTATTTTGCTTTCTATTCGTAGCTGCTTGATTTGACACCCTTTTGAAAAATACAAAGGAATTTAAAACTAAACATCTCTAAGTACTGCTTTAAATACGTTCCAAGACTTAGTTTTGTTTTCATTATCATTTAGCTCTAAATATTATATTATTTCCTCTGTGATTTTAAAACATCTGATACATGCATTATTATAAACGTATTTAGTGTGTAAATGTTGGTGTTATTATTTGTTAGCTATATCTAATATGCTGGAAGTCAGTAAATGTACTGTCTTTTATTTTTATTGATGCTTTTTTTTAATGGTACAGCATGTATATCTTGGTGCTTGTTCTAGGTACACTTAAAAAAGGAGTATATAGTACAGTTGCTTAGTGTTTCATAAATATCAATTAGGTCTAGTTTTTTGATGGAGTCATTAACAATTTTTGTGTCTTTTTTTTTTTTTGTCTCCTTGTTCTAAAACTACTGATACCTAAAATCTACAATCATAGTTGGAGATTTTGTTTATCACTTAAGTTCTATTTTTTTGCTTCATGTATTTTTAAAAAATTAATTTATTTTTGGCTGTGTTGGGTCTTCATTACTGTGCACGGGCTTTCTTTACTTGTGGTGAGCAGGTGCTACCCTTTGTTGTTGTGCAGTGGCTTCTCTTGTTGCAGAACACAGGCTCTAGGCATGTGGGCTTCAGTAGTTGTGGTCCCTGAGCACTAGAGCGCAGGCTCAGTAGTTGTGGCTCACGGACTCTAGGGCGCAGGCTCAGTAGTTGTGGTGCACGGGCTTAGTTGCTGACCACCAGTTCTCTGACCACAGTTCGAACCCATATCCCCTGCACTGGCAAGCGGATTCTTAACGACTGCACCCCCAGGGAAGTCCCTGCTTCATGTATTTTTAAGTTGTGTTAATTAGTTGCTAACATTTTTAGGATTATACCTTGTTGATTATCTTCTATTAAATGACTGTTTTTGTAATACTCTATCTATTCAAGTCTACTTTATCTGACATTAATATAGTTAAATCAGGTTTTTTGTGCTTAGTATCTGAATGGCATGTGTTTCCCTCTCTCCTTTTACTTTCTGCGTATCTGTGTCTTCATGTTTAAAATGTGTTTTTTGTAATACCATATAGTTGCGTCTTACCCATCTCTTGTGTGACACTTAATTGTTGCATTTATTCCTGTTAGAGGTAATGTAATTACTTTTATAGTTAGGTTTAAGTTTTCTATCTTGAAATCTATTTTTTATTTATTCATTTATTCTTCATTCCTCCCTTGTAGTTGTGTTGCGTCTCTTTCATTGTTCCACTTTGAGTGTTTAGCTGTTCGTCTTTGTGTCAGTTTTCCTTTTAGAGGTTGCCCTGGAAATTGCAACATATATCTTTTCATTTAACATCTTTAAAAATTATTTTATTTGGTAATTCCCTGGCTGTCCAATGGTTAGGACTCAGTACTTTCACTGCCGTGCCTGGGTTCAATCCCTGGTTGGGGAACTAAGATCGCACAAGCTGTGGGGCACAGCCAAAAAAAAAAAAAATATATATATATATTTCCATTTCTATTTTTATTGGTTATTTCAGTAAGCTTTATTCTTTGGATGTACTTTTGGAAATTTAGCTTATTTCTTTGATGCAGATTGAAAGTGTATATTTTCCATAGGTTATAAGAGTAGCTTTATCTTTTCATTATTCAGTCAATAAACATATTCATTATCTAAATTGTACCAGGTACTGTGATAGGCTTATCTTATACGGAAAGGGTAAGTTTGTTTTGTTTTGTTTGTTTGAATTTTATTTTATTTTTGTATACAGCAGATTCTTGTTAGTTACCTATTTTACAGAGATTAGTGTATATATGTCAACCCCAATCTCCCATTTCACCCTCCCCAACCCCCCCCACCCCTGCTTTCCCCCCTTGGTGTCCATATGTTTGCTCTCTACATCTGTGTCTCTATTTGTGCCTTGCAGACTGGTTCATCTGTACCTTTTTTTTTTTTTCGCGGTATGCGGGCCTCTCACTGTTGTGGCCTCTCCTGTTGCGGAGCACAGGCTCCGGATGTGCGGGCTCAGTGGCCATGGCTCACGGGCCCAGCCGCTCCGCGGCATGTGGGATCTTCCCAGACCAGGACACGAACCCGTGTCCCCTGCATCGGCAGGTGGACTCTCAACCACTGCGCCACCAGGGAAGCCCCATCTGTACCATTTTTGTAGATTCCACATATATGCGTTAATGTACGATATTTATTTTTCTTTTTCTGACTTACTTCACTCTGTATGACAGTGTCTAGGTCCATCCATGGCTCTACAAAAACCCAATTTTGTTCCTTTTAATGGCTGAATAATAGTCCATTGTATTATATGTACCACTGCTTCTTTATCCATTTGTCTGTCGATGGGCATTTAGGTTGCTTCCATGACCTGGCTATTGTAAATAGTGCTGCAGTGAACATTGGGGTGCATGTCTCATTTGAATTATGGTTTTCTCTGGGTATATGCCCAGTAGTGGGATTGCTGGGTCATATGGTAATTCTGTTTTTAGTTTTTTAAGGAACCTCCATACTGTTCTTCATAGTGGCTGTATCAATTTACATTCCCACCAGCTGTGCAAGAGGGTTCCCTTTTCCCCACACACTCTCCAGCATTTGTTGTTTGTAGATTTTCTGATGATGCCCATTCTAACTGGTGTGTGATGATACCTCACTGTAGTTTTGATTTGCATAATTAGTGATGTTTAGCAGCTTTTCATGTGCCTCTAGGCCATCTGTATGTCTTCTTTGGAGAAATGTCTATTTAGGTCTTCTGCCCATTTTTTAATTGGGTTGTTTGTTTTTTTAATATTGAGCTGCATGAGCTGTTTATATATTTTGGAGATTAATCCTTTGCCTGTTGATGCGTTTGCAAATATTTTCTCCCATTCTGAGGGTTGTTTTTTCATCTTGTTTATGGTTTCCTTTGCTGTGCAAAATCTTTTAAGTTTCATTAGGTCCAATTTGTTTATTTTTGTTTTTATTTCCATTACTCTAGGAGGTGGCTCAAAAAACATCTTACGTGATTCATGTCAAAGCGTTTTCTTTTTCTGTTTTCCTCTAAGAGCTTTATGATGTCTGGCCTTACATTTAGGTACTTAATCCATATTGAGTTTATTTTTGTGTATGGTGTTAGGGAGTGGTCTAATTTCATTCTTTTACATGTAGCTGTCCAGTTTTCCCAGCACCATTTATTGAAGAGGCTGTCTTTTCTCCATTGTATATTCTTGCTTCCTTTATCAAAAATAAGGTGACCGTGTGTGTGGGTTTATCTCTGGGCTTTCTGTCCTGTTCCATTGATCTATATTTCTGTTTTTGTGCCGGTACCATACTGTCTTGATTACTGTAGCTTTCTAGTATAGTCTGAAGTCCGGGAGCCTGATTCCTCCAGCTCTGTTTTTCTTTCTCAAGATTGCTTTGGCTATTCAGGGTCCTTTATGTTTCTGTACAAATTGTGAAATTTTTTGTTCTAGTTCTGTGAAAAATGCCATTGGTAGTTTGATAGGGATTGCATTGAATCTATAGATTGCTTTGAGTAGTATAGTCATTTTCACAATATTGATTCTTCCAAGAGCATGATTTATCTCACTCTCTGTGTCATCTTGATTTCTTTCATCAGTGTCTTATAGTTTTCTGAGTACAGGTCTTTCACCTCCTTAGGTAGGTTTATTCGTAGGTATTTTATTCTTTTTGTTGCAGTGGTGAATGGGATTGTTCCCTTAATTTCTCTTTCTGTTCTTTCGTTGTTAGTGTATATGAATGCAAGAGATTTCTGTGCATTAATTTTGTATCCTGCTACTTTACCACGTTCATTGATTAGCTGTAGTAGTTTACTGGTGGCATCTTTAGGACTCTCTATGTATAGTATTATGTCATTAGCAAACAGTTAGTTTTATTTCTTCTTTTCCAATTTGGATTCCTTTCATTTCTTTTTCTTCTCTGATTGTAGTGGCTAGGACTTGCAAAAATGAATAATAGTGGCAAGAGTAGACATCCTTGTCTTGTTCCTGATCTTAGAGGAGTTGCTTTCCGTTTTTCACCATTGATAATGATGTTTGCTGTGGGTTTGTCATATATGGCCTTTATTATGTTGAAGTAGGTTCTTTGGCCACTTTCTGGATAGTTTATCATAAATTTGTGTTGAATTTGGTCAAAAGCTTTTTCTGCATCTGTTGAGATGATCATATGGTTTTTATTCTTCAATTTGTTAATATGGTGTCTCACATTGATTGATTTGCGTATATTGAAGAATCTTCCCATCCCTGGGATAAATCCCACTTGAACATGGTGTATGATCCTTTTAATGTGTTGTTGGATTATGTTTGCTAGTATTTTATTGAGAATTTTTGCATCTATATTCATCAGTGTTGTTGTCTGTAATTTTCTGTTTTTGTACTATGTCTGGTTTTGGTATCAGGGTGATGGAAGCCTTGTAGAGTGAGTTTGGGATGTTCCTTCCTCTGCAATTTTGTGGAAGAGTTTGAGAAGGATCGGTGTTAGCTCTTCTCTAAATGTTTGATAGAATTCACCTGTGAAGCCATCTGGTCCTGGACTGTTGTTGTTTGTTGGAAGATTTTTACTCACAGTTTAAACTTCGTACTTGTGATTGGTCTGTTCATATTTTCTGTTTCTTCCTGGTTCAGTCTTGGAAGGTTATACCTTTCTAAGAATTTGTCCATTTCTTCCAGGTTGTCCACTTTATTGGCATAGAGTTGCTTGTAGTAGTCTCTTAGGATGCTTTTTATTTCTGCGGTGTCTGTTGTAACTTCTCCTTTTTCATTTATAATTTTATTGATTTGAGTTCTCTCTTTCTCTTGGTGAGTCTGGCTAAAGGTTTATCAATTTTGTTTTTCTTCTCAAAGAACCAGGTTTTAGTTTTATTGGTCTTTGCTGTTTTCTTTGTTTCTGTTTCATTTACGTGTGCTCTGATCTTAATGATTTCTTTCCTTCTCCTAACTTCGGGTTTTCTATGTTTTTCTTTACCTCCTTTAGGTGTAAGGTTAGATTGTTTGAGATTTTTCTTGTTTCTTGAGCTAGGATTGTGTTGCTATAAACTTGCCTCTTAGAACTGCTTTTACTGCATCCCATAGGTTTTGGATCATCATATTTTCGTTTTCACTTGTCTCTAGGTATTGTATGATTTTCTCTTTGATTTCTTCAGTGATCTCTTGGTTATTTAGTGACATATTGTTTAGCCTCCACGTGTTTGTGTTTCTTATGTTATTTTTCCTCTAGTTTATTTCTAATGTCATAGCATTGTGCTCGCAAAAGATGCTTGATATGATTTCAGTTTTCTAAAGTTTACCAAGGCTTGATTTGTGACCCAAGATGTGATATATCCTGGAGATTGTTGTATGTGCATTTGAGAAGAAAGTGTAATCTGCTGTTATTGGTTGAAAAGTTCTATGAATATCAATTAAATCTATCTGGTATTGTGTCATTTAAGGCTTGTGTTTTGGGCTTCCCTGGTGGTGCCGTGGTTAAGAATCCACCTGCCAATGCAGGGGACATGTGTTTGAGCCCTCGCCTGGGAAGATCCCACCTGCTGTGGAGCAACTAAGCCCGTGAGCCACAACTACTGAGCCTGCGCTCTAGAGCCCATGCCACAACTACTGAGCCCTCGTGCCTAGAGCTCATGCTGCACAACAAGAGGAGCCACCATAATGAGAAGCCTGCACACCACAACGAAGTGTATAGCCCCCACTCACCACGAATAAAGCCCATGTGCAGCAACTAACACCCAATGCAGCCAAAAATAAATAATTTTTTTAAAAAAATCTTGTTTTTCTTTCTTAATTTTCTACTTGGATGAAATGTCCATTGGTGTAATTGAGGTGTTAAAGTCTCCCAGTATTGTTGTGTTGCTGTCGATTTCCTATTTTATAGTTGTTTGCTTTTGCCTTATGTATTGAAGTGCTTCTATGTTGGGTGCATATATATTTATAATAGTTATGTCTTGTTCTTGGATTGATCCCTTGATCATTATGTAGTGTCCTTCCTTGTCTCTTGTAACATTCTTTATTTTAAAGTCTATTTTATTGGATATGAGTTTTGTTACTCCAGCTTTCTTTCGATTTACATTTGCATGGGTTATCTTTTTCCATTCCCTCATTTTCAGTCTGTATGTATCCCTAGGTCTGAAGTGGGTCTCTTGCAGACAGCATATATATGGGTCTTGTATTTGTATCCATTCAGTGAGCCTGTGTCTTTTGGTTGTAGCACTTAATCTATTCACATTTAAGGTAATATTGATATGTATGTTTCTATTACTGTTTTCTTAATTGCTTTGGGTTTGTTTTTGTAGGTCCTTTTGTTCTGTTGTGTTTCCCACTTAGGGAAGTTCCTTTAGCATTTGTTGTAGAGTTAGTTGGTGGTGCCTAATTCTCTTAGCTTTTACTTCTCTGTAAAGCTTTTGATTTCTCCATAGAATCTGAATGAGAACCTTGTCGGGTAGAGTGATCTTGGTTGTAGGTTTTTCCCTTTCATCACTTCAAATATATCATGCCTCTCCCTTCTGGCCTGTGGAGTTTCTGCTGAGAAATCAACTGTTAACCTTATGGGAGTTCACTTGTATGTTATTTGTCATTTTTCCTTTGAATAATTTTTCTTTGTCTTTAATTTTTTAAAAATTAATTTATTTATGGCTGCATTGGGTCTGCATTGCTGCACGTGGGCTTTTTCTAGTTGTGGCAAGCAGGGGCTACTCTTTGTTGTGGTATGTGGGCTTCTCATTGTGGTGGTTTCTCTCACTGCGGAGCTTGGGCCTCAGGTGTGCAGGCTTCAGTAGTTGTCGCACGTGGGCTCAGTGGTTGTAGCTTGCAGACTCTAGAGTGCAGGCTGAGAAGTTGTGGTGCACGGTCTTAGTCGCTCTGTGGCATGTGGGATATTCCTGGACCACGGCTCGAACCTGTGTCCCCTACATTGGCGGCTGGATTCTTAACCACTGCGCCACCAGGGAAGCCCTGTCGTTAATTTTGTCAGTTTGATTGCTGTGTGTCTCGGCATGTTTCTTCTTGGGTTTATGCTGCTTGGGACTCTCTGTGCTTCCTGGAATTGGGTGGCTATTTCCTCTCCCGTGTTCGGGAAGTTTTCAACTATAATCGCTTCACAATTTTTCTTGGAATTTTCTCTGTCTCTTCTTCTGGGGCTCCTACAGTGTGAACGTTGGTGTGCTTAATATTGTTCCAGAAGTTTCTTAGGCTGTCTTTCATTTGTTTTGATTCTTTTTTCTTTATTCTGTTCCATGGCAGTGAATTCCATTATTCTGTCTTCCAGGTCACTTATCCGTTCTTCTGAGTCAGTTATTCTGCTATTGATTCCTTTTAGTATATTTTTCATTTCAGTTGTTGTATTGTGCATCTCTGTTTCTCCTTTAATTTTTCTAGGTCTTTGTTAAACATTTCTTGCATCTTCTTGATCTTTGCCTCCATTCTTTTCTGAGGTCCTGGATTGTCTGCACTATCATTATTCTGAGTTCTCTTTCAGGAAGGTTGTGTATCTCCACTTCATTTAGCTTTTTTTCGGGGGTTTTATCTTGTTCCTTCATCTGGTACGTAGTCCTCTGCCTTTTCAATTTGTCTATCTTTCTGTGAATGTGGTTTTCGTTCCACAGTCTGCAGGATTGTAGTTCTTCTTGCTTACGCTGTCTGCCCTCTGGTGGATGAGGCTATCTAAGAGGCTTGTGCAGGCTTCCTGATAGGAGGGACTGGTGGTGTGTAGAGCTGGGTATTGCTCTGTTGGGCAGAGCTCAGTAAACGTTTAATCCGCTTGTCTGCTGATGGGTGATTATCATTTATGTAGGTTATTCCAGCTCCTCGTCTGAAATGATTCTTATATTTGTATATATTGTGAAATGATCACCACAGTAGGTCTAGTTAACACACATCACCATAGTGTTAGAAGTTTTTTTCTTTGATGAGAACTTTGAAGATCTGCTCTTTAGTAACTTTTAAATATGTAGTACAGCATTATTAACTGTAGTCATCATGCTGTACGTTATATCCTTACAACTTATTTGTTTTACTAGTGGAGGTTTGTACCTTTTGACCCCTTTCCCCGATTTTGCCTACCCCTTTCCCCCCCAACCGCTGGCAACCATCAGTGTGTTCTCTGTATCTATAAGCTTGTGTTTTTTTTTTTTTTTTGATTCTACGTGTAAGTGAGATCGTGCAATAGTTGTCTGTCTGTCTTATTTTACTTAGTATAATGCCCTCAGGGTATATTCATGTTGCTGCCGATGGCAAAACTTCCCCCTTTTCTATGGCTGAATAATATCCATTGTGTATCTATGCCACATTTTTTTAATCTGTTCATGTATTGATGTACACTTAGGTTGCTTCCATGTGTTGGCTATTGTAAATAATGCTGCAGTGAACATGGAGGTGCATATATCTTTTCCAGTTAGAGTTTTCATTTTCTGTGGTAAATTCTCAGAAGTGGAATTGCTCAATCATATGGTAATTCTGTTTTTAATTTCTTTGTTTTAATAAATTTATTTATTTTATGTATTTATTTTTGGCTTCATTGGGTCTTCGTTGCTGCACATGGGCTTTCTCTAGTTGCAGTGAGTGGGGGCTACTCTTTGTTGCGGTGCGCGGGCTTCTCATTGCGGTGGCTTCTCGTTGAGGAGCATGGGCTCTAGGTGCACAGGCTTCTGTAGTTGTGGCGTGCGGGCTCTAGAGTGTAGGCTCGGTAGTTGTGGTGCACGGGCTTGGTTGCTCCGTGGCATGTGGGGTCTTCCTGGACCAGGGCTCAAACCCGTGTCCCCTGCATTGGCAGGCAGATTCTTAACCACTGTGCCATGAGGGAAGACCTATTTTTAATTTCTTGAGCAATCTGCATACTGTTTTACATAGTACCTGCACCAGTTTACGTTGTCACCAACAGTACATAAGGGTTCCCTTTTCTCAACATCCTCACAAGAAGTTATTTCTTGTCTTTTTATTAATAGCCATCTTAACAGGTTTGTGGTTTTGATTTGTATTTTCCTGATGATTAATGATATTTAGCTCATTTTTCTGTACCTGTTCATCATCTGTATGTCTTTGGAAAAATATTTGTTTAGATTCTCTGCCCATTTTTTAATTGGAGTGTTTTCTTTTTTCCTATTGGGTTGTATGAGTTTTTGGTATACTTTGGATATTAATCTCATCAGATATGTGATCTGCAAGTATTTTCTCCTGTATGTTGCCCTTTCATTTGGTTGATGGTTTCCTTTGGTGTGCAGAAGGTTTTTAGTTTGATGTAAACCCACCTTCTTTTTTTCTTCCTTTGCCTTTTATTTTTGCTGTTAAATCCAAAAAGTCATCTGCAAAATTGATGTCAAGGAGCTTACTGTCTATGTTTTTCTAGGAACTTTATGGTTTCAATTCTTACATTCATGTCTTTAACGATTTTGAGTTACTTTTTGTGTATGGTGTAAGATAGTGATCCAGTTTCATTCTTTTGCATGTGGTTGTACAGTTTAATGTGACTCTTTAGAGTCCTTGGGATTATTTGTTGTAAATTTTGAGAGAGGGCAATTCGTTGTGAGAGAATGGGATGGGGGTTAGATAGCAGCTGTCTGCTGTTATGATTAAGCTTTACACTTTGAGATCTCAGAATACGTTGTGTTGTTTTTTTGTGTGTGTGTGGGATAGGTATTTATTTATTTGGCTGCATTGGGTTTTCGTTGCTTCACGCAGGCTTTCTCTAGTTGTGGCAAGCAGGGGCTACTCTTCATCACGTTGTGCGGGCTTCTCATTGCAGTGGCTTCTCTTGTTGCAGAGCACAGGCTCTACGCTTGCAGGCTTCAGTTGTTGCAGCACATGGGCTCAGTAGTTGTGGCACGTGGTCCCTAGACTGCGGTGGCTTCAGTAGTTGCGGCACATGGGCTTAGTTGCTCCGCAGCATGTGGGATCTTCCTGGACCAGGGATTGAACCCGTGTCCCCTGCATTGGCAGGCAGATGTTTAACCACTGTGCCACCAGTGAAGTCTCACGTTAAGTTCTAATTTATTCATTTTTCAAGTAATGCTATTTGTGAACTGTACTTAAGTGGCATATTCATAGTTTAAGTATATTTTGATTATTTTTGAATCATTTTATTTTATTACAAAAGCATTTAGTCATTTTAGACAGTTTGAAAGATTTTTAAAAGATATAAAAATAAAAATCTTTTGTAATTTCACTACTCAGTATATTTATTTATGATTATGTATAAGCTTATCTTGCATGTGTATGTGTATTTTATTTTAGAAATGAACAAATGCTAAAATTTCTTTTTTTGGATTTGGTGTATAGTTGTATGAATTTTGAACACAGACATAGATTCCTGTAACCAGCACTACAAACAAGATTCTTAACAATCCTGTCACTCCAAGAAACTCTAGTGTGATATTTTTTTTTATAGTCCTATTATCTGTTCCTGCTTAACCACTGGCAACCACTGTTTTGTTTTCTGTCAGTATAATTTTGTGTTTTGGAGACTTGTGAAAGGTGAACTGAAACAGAATGTTAACATTTTGAGACTGGCTTCTTAGAATCAATGTTTCATCACTTTAAGTGGAATTTAGATACCACCATATAGGTGTTTTATCCTTCCCTTTTATATTGTTGTTGTCATATTTCATATACTTACCAAATTTCTATTGTATAATGTTATAATTTTTACATTCAGATGTCAAATATATGTTAAAAGAACTCAAGGGTAGAAGATTGCTCTGTGTTTATAGTTATTCAGGTAGTTACTAGTTTCTGTTGCTCTTTCTTCATTCCTGATATTCTGAATTTTTTTGATATCATTTCACTTGGGTCAAGAAACTTTCTTAACAATTATTTTAGAGCAGGTCCACTGATAGTCAATGCTTTTAGTGTTCCTCATCAAAGAATATCCTTATGTCACCTTTATTTCAAAAGGTATATTCATTGTATATAGATTTATGAGTTTAACAGTTCTTTTTTCCCAGCACTTTAAAAATAGTTTCCTTTTTTTTTAGCATCCAAGATTTCTGATAAGAAATATGCAGTGATAAGTAAAATGTTTTTCTCTGCCTGTTTTCGAGATGTTTTTCTTTGTTTTTAGTTTTCAGCAGTTTAATTATGAGTGTCTTAATGTGAATATCTTTAGATTTATCCTGTTTGGGGTTTGCTTATCTTAAATCTGCAGATATATATGTGTTTTTTCAAGCTTGTGAAGTTTTCAGCCATTATTTCTTCAAGTATTTTTTTCTGCACTCTAGGGATTCTGATTACAAGAATGTTGTATTTTGATATGGCTCACAGATTTCTGAGGCACCATTCTTTTTTATCCCCTCAATCTTTTTTTCTCTTTCTTTTAAGATAAAGTGATTCTGTTGATCTATTTTCATGACTCTTTCCTCTCCATCTCTGTTTTGCTAATGAGCCCATGAATGAGAGATTGTTTTAGTTTTATTCATTATGCATTTTTTATTGTGGTAAAGTATACATAACAAAATTTACTATTTTACCCATTTTTAAGTGTTGAATTAATTGGCGTTAATAACTTTCACATTGATTTGTAAACCCTATCCATCTTCAGAACTATTCCATTATCCCAAACTGAAACTCTTTACCCATTAAATAATGACTATCCCGTTACCCCCTTGCCCCTCCCCCCAGCCCCTGGTAACCACTCAGTGAGTTCTTATTTTGGTTTTTTGATTTTTCAGTTTTAAAACTTTAATCTGTTTTTTCATTATATCTTCTGTTTCCTTGTTGAGACATTGGTCTTTCTGTTAGTTTTTCTGTCCTTAAGTTGTTTCAGAGTTTTAAATCTTTCTGTTTTCACTCAGTATATGTGTCCCATCATAGTACTATATTCAGATCTACCTTATTTGTGTGTGTGTGTCTATGGTGTTAAAATATACATAACATTTGCCATTTTAATCATTTTTAAGTTTAGTGGCAGTAAGTATATTCAGAATATTAGGGAAACATCACCTCCATCTTCAGAACTTTCTACCTCATTCTTTGTAAAGTCTGCATAGAATTCCATAGTATAATGTGTATTAATAAATAACTTAATTGTTTCCCTGCATAGGGACTTTTTAATAAATTTTCATAGTTGGAAATTATGTGGCAAAAATGTCTATCCTGCATGTTGTTAAAAATAAGCTTTTATCTGTTACTTTGTTCCCAGGGACAGTTCTGGAAGTTAGGGTATTTGTAAAGGGTGTGTGTGTGTGTGTGTGTGTGTGTGTGTGTGTGTGTGTGTGTGTGTGTGTGTGTGTGTGTGTGTGTGTGTGTGTGTGTGTGTGTGTGTGTGTGTGTGTGTGTGTGTGTGTGTGTGTGTGTGTGTGTGTGTGTGTTTTAAAAAATTATATTAGGCCACTTCAGCGGGGTCTGTGCTGTGGCCGCAGGCAGACTGGCCTGCATGGGTCTGGTCCCTCGTGTCTGCGCTCTCAGGCTGTAAGCGGTCGATGGGATGGAGTGCTGCAGAGCAGGGTGTGGTGCCCGTCGTGGGGCTGGGGCAGCACGAGAGCCTGCCGAGAGGCTTGGGTATGGCGGGCGCCAGACCTGAGGCCTACCCCGCAGGGAGCAACCTGGTGCGGGCTATGGGGACGGAGTGGGGCAGCTGCCACGCTGAGCTGTGAGCCCTGCGCTTCCACTGCCGCTGCTTCGGCCCCTCGCGAAGCGCCGGGCAGCTCGGGAACATGGCCCTGGAGCAGCTCTGCTTGGTCCTCAAAGTGTTGTTAATAACAGTACTTGTAGTGGAAGGGACTGCTGTGGCCAGAAGGCCCAAGATGGAGAAAATATTGGAATCAAGCACATTCCTGCAACCCAGTGTGGGATTTGGGTTTGAACCAGCAATGGAGGTCATTTTGCTTCACCAAATTAACCTGACTCATATCCACCAAACAAAGAATGTATCTACATTTTGGAAGGTGCTCCATGTCAAAAAACAGAGTTGACCTTTGATGAACATTATTATATAGAACCATCATTTGAAAGTCAGTTTGATTACTTGGAAGTTCAAGATGGGCCGTTTGGTTTCTCTCCACTTGTAGATCGTTGCTGTGGTGTGAAAAGCCCTCCATTAATTAGATCACCAGGGAGATTCATGTGGATTAAGTTAAGTTCTGATGAAGAACTTGAAGGACTGGGATTTCCAGCAAAATATTTGTTTATTCCAGATCCAGACTTTACCTACCTAGGAAATTGCCAGTTTGAGCTGTCAGAAGCTGACGGAATAGTACGTTCTAGTGAGGTAGAACAAGAGGAAAACAACAAAACCTGGCCAAGCAGTTGATTGCATATGGACGATTAAAGCTACTCCAAAAGCTAAGTTGACATGGAAAGTGGATCAAGGGACTTACTTCTATGGTGGCACACTGGTTAAGAATCCGCCTACCAGTGCAGGGGACATGTGTTGGAGCCCTGGTCTGGGGAGATCCCACCTGCCGCAGAGCAACTAAGCCCGTGCACCACAACTACCGAGCCTGCGTTCTAGAGCCCGCAAGCCACAACTACTGAGCCCGCATGCTCTATGGCCTGTGAGCCACAACTGCTGAGCCCGTGTGCCACAACTACTGAAGCCCGCATACCTAGAGCCCGTGCTCCACAAGAGAAGCCAGAGAAGCCACTGCAATGAGAAGCCCTCGCACTGCAACAAAGAGTAGCCCCCACTTGCTGCAACTAGAGAAAGTCCACACACAGCAACAAAGACTCAACGCAGCCAAAAATAAATAAATAAATATATTTTAAAAAAGTTATATTCAAAGTGTATATATTTTATTTATTTTTATTTTTATTTTTTGCGATACGCGAGCCTCTCACCGTTGTGGCCTCTCCCGTTGCAGAGCACAGGCTCTGGACGCGCAGACTCAGCGGCCATGTGGGATCCTCCCAGACCGGGGCACAAACCCGTGTCCCCTGCATTGGCAGGTGGACTCTCAACCACTGCACCACCAGGGAAGCCCAAAAGTGTATATATTTTAATTGTGTACATAGTATAACTTATCTGGGCTTACAATTTTATTTTTTGTTTATCAGAGTGATATATGATTATTTAAAATTTTGAATATTGCATAAGTGAGTGCTTATAATTGAGATTATATATATATCAACTCTTATGTAATTTATGCATACATATAGTTATTATATATTCCTGGTTTAAAGAGGTGCGTTTCAGGTGTATGTATGTCCTTTCAAAAAGGGAGCAGCTAATCTTTAAATAATTCTAAAACAGCATTTATAGAATCTCATTAGCTAAGAGTTTTACAGACAAATGATTGAGTTCATCCAGTTTCTCTAGCTAGGAAATTTTATATAGATTATCTTTTCCTCACTTTTGGAAAGAGAGAGCACATATAGACATATTTCAGAGATATTGTGTGTTCAGTTCCAGATCACTGTAATAAATCGAATATATCAATAAAGCAACTCATGAATTTTCGGTTTCCTAGTGCATATGAAAGTTATATTTATACTGTATTATAATCTACTGTGTGCAATAGCATTGTATCTGAAAAAACGATATGCATACCTTAATTTTAAAATACTTTGTTGCTTAAAAATGCTAACCATTATCTGAGCATTCAGCAAATCATATTCTTTCTGGTGGAAGGGCCTCCTGCCTTGATGTTGATGGCTGCTGACTGAACAGGGTGGTGATTGCTAAAGATTGTGGCAACTGTGGCAATTTCTTAAAATAAGACAACAATTAAGTTTGCTGCATGAATTGACCCTTCCTTTCACAAACGATTTCTCTCTAGCATGTAATGCTGTTTGATAGCATTTTACCCCCAGTAAAATTTCAATATTGGAGTCATTCCTCTCAGACCCCGTCACTACTTTATCAACTAAGTTTATATGATGTTCTAAGTCCTTTGTTGTTATTTCAAGTCTTCACAGCATCTTCACCAGGAGTAGATTTCTTCTCAAGAAACCAGTTTTTTGCTCATCCCTTAGGAGTTATAACCAACTCCTTGTTGATTATAATTTCATCATGAGATTGCAGAAATTCAATCACATTGTCAGGGTCCAATTCTAATTCTGTTTCTACCACATCTGCAATTACTTCTTCCACCAAAGTCTTAAACCCTTCAAAGTCATCCATGAAGGTTGAAATCAACTTCCTCCAAACTCCTGTTAATGTTGATATTTTGACCTCTTTCCATGAATCATGAATGTTCTTAATGACATCTGGAATGGTGAATCCTTTCCAGGAGGCTTCCAGTTGGCTTTGCCCAGATCCAGCAGAGGAAATCACTGTGTATTGCAGCTATAGCCTTATGAAATGTATTTCTTAAGTAATAAGACTTGAAAGCCACAGTGACCTCTTGATCCATGGGCTGCAGAATGAATGTTGTGTTAGCAGACACGAAACAACATTAATCTCCATTGGAGATCTTGAGTGACCAGGTGCATTGTCAGTGAGCAGTAATATTTTGAAAGGAATTTTTTTTTTCTGAGCAGTAGGTCTCGACAGTGTGCTTAAAATACTCAGTAAACCATCTTTTCAACAGATGTGCGGTCGTCTAGGCTTTGTTGTTGTATTTGTAGAGCACAAGCAGAGTAGATTTAGCATAATTCTTAAGGGCCCTTGGATTTTCAGAATGGTAAGTGAGCTTTGGCTTCAACTTCAAGTCACCAGCTACATTAGCCCCTACACGAGAGTCAGCCTGTCCTTTGAAACTTTGAAGCCAGGCATTGACTTCTCTAATTATGAAAGTCCTAGATAGCATCTTATTCCAGAAGAAGGCTGTTTCATCTATCTTGAAAATCTGCTGTTTAATGTAACCACCTTCATTAATTATCTTAGATCTTTTGGATAACTTTCTGCAGCTTCTACATCAATACTTGCTGCTTCACCTTGTACTTTGATGTTATGGAGATGGCTTCTTTCCTTAAAGCCCATGAGCCAACCTCTGCCAGCTTCAGTCTTTTTTCTGTGGCTTTCTCACCTCTCTCAGCCTTCACAGAACTGAAGATAGAGTTAGAGCCTTGCTCTGGATTAGGCTTTGGTTTAAGAGAGTGCTGTGGCTGCTTTGATCTTCTCTCCAGACCACTAAAACTTTCTCTGTATCAATAATAGGGCTCTTCTGCATTTCTATCATTCGTGTGTTCACTGGAGTAGCACTTTTTATTTCCTACAATTATTTCTCCTTTGCATTCACATCTTGGCCAACTGTTTGGTGCAAGAAGCCTAGCTTTTGCCCTGTCGGCATTTGACATGTCTTCCTCACTAAGCTTAATCATTTCTAGGTTTTGATTTAAAACGAGAGGTGTGTAGCTCTTCCTTTTACTTGAACACTTAGAAGCGATTGTTGGGTTATTAACTGGCCTAATTTCAATATTGTTGTGTCTCGGAACAGGGAGGCCTGAGGAGAGGGAGAGAGAGGGGAAGATGGCTGGTTAGTGGAGCAGTCAGAACACACACACTTATCAGTTAAATTCACTGTCTTTTATAGCTGCAGTTCATGACACCCTGAAAAGATTACAATGTTAATATCAAAGGTCACTGATCACAGATCACTGTAAAAATATAATAATAATGAAAAAATTGAAATATTGTGAGAATTACCAAAATGTGACACAGAGACAGAAAGTGAGAAGCTTTTGGAAAAAGGGTGCTGATAGGCTTACTAGATGCAGGATTGCCACAAATCTTCAATTTGTAAAAATCTCAATGTGTAAAGTGCAATAAAATGAAGTGTAATAAAACAAGGTATGCCTGTATGCATTTAACAAAAAGTTCATTTAAAATGACAAATAACTCTCATGTTTTTCTTTTTTAAAAAAATATTTATTTATTTTTGGCTGTGTTGGTTCTTCGTTGCTGCGCGTGGGCTTTCTCTAGTTGCAGCGAGCGGGGACTACTGTTCGTTGCAGTGCACGGGCTTCTCATTGCGGTGGCTTCTTCTGTTGTGGAGCACGGGTTCTAGGTGCGGGCTTCAGTAGTTGTGGCACACGGCCTCAGTAGTTGTGGCTCACGAGCTCTAGAGTGCAGGCTCAGTATTTGTGGCGCATGGGCTTAGTTGCTCTGTGGCATGTGGGATCTTCCCGGACCAGGGATTGAACCCGTGTCCCCGGCATTGGCAGTGGATTCTAAACCACTGTGCCACCAGGGAAGTCCCAACTCTAGTTTTTTTATAAGGTGAATGATCCAGAAATACTAAGTTTTCAATCTTGTTAGACATATTTTTATTGGTTTCTTTTTTACTGGTCTGTCAGATTATCTGGGATTAACATAACATGACACAGTAAATTAGGTGTGAGAACTAAAAACTATGAAAATTTAGTTAAAAATTATTTTTCAACTAAAAATAATTTTTTTTAGTGACAACTTAAGTTTGATCCTTCTGGCCTCTACCTATATTATCTTGTTTAATATATTAAATGTTACACTAAAGTATAATTACATACAATCTTATTACCATACATTAATTGTGGCTTTGGGAAAAACACAGAAAACTTAGATTTTGTAAATGTCTTTCGTGATAGAAAAAGTTAGTGTGTTATCACTAAAGGAATTAATATTTTAATTTCAATTAAACTTGAACTGACTGGGCTTGCTTTTAAGTTATTCTTTAAATAGAAGTGCTTGATCATGTCTGGTTAGTTCTATGAGATACTCTCTCTTAAGAAATTTTAAATATTTAAATCATATTTTCTTTCTAATATATATGCATGACAGCCGTTATTGGGCAGTGATGAATACACTCAACGATCCGTACAGTTTGGTGCTACTGCCTAAGGGGCCAGTAGTTGTACCCAGAATTGATTTTATACCATTAGTGCTAATGTCAACACGGTAAAAATACATGGAATGTCTTAGTATTACTGTGAAAATAGTTTTGACTTTGGGGGACTCCTGAAAGGATTCTGGGACACTTATGGTCTAAGAACCACATGTAGAGAACCACTGCTTCTGGGGTTTTATTTTTCAGAGGTTTCTTAGATGGCGGCAGATATTTGTAGGCTGAGTAATCTTTGTTTGCCTTTGTTTTTTCATTCCACAGATACTTGGAAGCTAGACATCAGTTAACTTTTCAATGTTTTGTCAATATATGATTTAGGAGATTTCTTCGGATTGATTTTTACTTTTTTGGGTTGTGGCAGTTTGCACCTTGATTGATGTCAGGGATCCGAGGTTTTTACTTTTACCTTAAATAATTGAAGAAAACTTTTATTTAAGTTTTATAATTTACAACTTTGTATTTGTTGTAGATATTAGGAAGCAGTGAAGATATTTCCCTTGAGGGATATCACGAATTTTATTATTATTTTTTTGTTTTTTGCTTTCGTTTTTTTCTGGCCGCAACTGTGTGGCCTGTGGGATCTTAATAACAGTGAATATTTTTTGTTTTGTTTTGTTTTGTTTTGTTTTGGCCATCTGACATGTGGGATCTTAGTTCCCCGACCAGGGATTGGACCCTCGCCCCCTGCATTGGAAACTTGGAGTCTTAACCACTGGACTGCCAGGGAAGTCTCATGAATTTTATAATAAATGTTCCTGAGCTTCCAAATGAGGAACCAAATTTATACATCATTTTGGAGTAGAAAATTTGATGACAAAAGTATAGCTAAACAGTTTCAAACATATTATAAAGAATCATGGGAGCACATATTTTCCTTCTTCCTTAGTTTATGTTTCAGGGTAAATGCAGCATTCTATCAATACATATTCAGATTGAAAGGGAGACATTGTCCACCTATTCAAAAATGACTTTTCTTTTTCCTTTTTAAATCTGGATAGCTTAATTTTCTCCTTAGCTGTTGTGAAAAAAGTCATAAAAGAAGTTATTTTAGGACGATAGCTTTTCACAGTTGAGTCTGATTTTTATTTGAAGTTTTTTTCTCAGTGATGACTGAGAATCTATACTCTGTCTATATTTGGTGATAAATATTGTCCATTTTGTTTATAAGGTTTTTGTAGCTATTTGAACAAATGTCTTTTCCATTAAAATATGCATGTTAATTAAGCAGTGAAATGATACATTCTGTGACTCTTTAGTAATACATTTCTATTGTCTGAGTTCAATATAATTCTGAATTTGGAATTAATTCAGTTGCTTCAGTTCATAGAATTATGAATTTGTAAAATCCAGCTTACTTCAGTTGTTTCTTTTGTTTTTAAAATTAATTAATTTTTGGCTGTGTTGGGTCTTCGTTGCTGCGTGTGGGCTTTCTGTAGTTGCGGCGGTTTGAGGTTACTCTTCGTTGCGGTGTGCGGGCTTCTCATTGCAGTGGCTTCTCTTGTTGCGGAACACAGGCTCTAGGCACGCGGGCTTCAGTAGTTGTGGCATGCGGGCTTAGTAGTTGTGGGTCGTGGGCTCTAGAGCACAGGCTCAGTAGTTGTGGTGCATGGGCTTAGTTGCTCCATGGCATGTGGGTTCTTCCCGGACCAGGGCTCGAACCCGTGTCCCCTGCATTGGCAGGTGGGTTCTTAACCACTGCGCCACCAGGAAAGTCCACTTAAGTTGCTTCTAATTGTAACTTTGGTGACAGCACGTGAGATACTAATTACAAACACTAAGTATACTTATAGTAAGTTGATAGTGAGTCAGTTTTGTTTTGTTGGAGAAATCGAGCCCATTTAAGTTTTAGTTCATGTCAAAGTAATTTTAGTGGAAATAATTATTATATTTTACTTTACATAAATTTTAGAATGAATAAAAATGTGAAAGGAGTGCGGATTTGATTCCATTTTAAGGGAAGACTTGTCAATATCTTAAGTCATTTAATTGGGAAAAAAGCACCTAAGGAGAGAGAATGAGGTCTACTTTTTTAGTGTCTTCATCAAGTTTTCAGTCTCCGTTACACCAATTTGAGTTTTTAGTTTATGCCTAGCTTGAAGGGAATTGTGAGCATCAAGTTTGAGAGGCTGGAGAGAACTTCTAGGGTATTGTAGACCAACTTCATTCATTTATATGGGTTGAAGAATTTGAACCACGGAAGAGTTAAGTTTCTAGTTTAAGGTCTGTTAGTGAATTAGAAGCAGAGTAGCATCTGGAAAGAAACTCTACTGATGCTAACAGTCTTTCTTGAGACCTATTACATATTTGACAGCAAATATTTTCCACATCTAACTACATACTTACATTTTGTTTACTCTGTACAGTCAGTCTTCACTTTGCAGGCTTCTGATATGCTCGAATTTCTGTTGGTATAGTTTAGTTAAAAAACACCGGTCACCTAACAATACAGTTCAACTGTCATTTACTGTGGTATGTTAACTGAATAATTGTGTAGTGTATAAACTTTGATGCTCGCTCTTCAGTTCACAAATCGCTACATATATCAATAGATAGATGCCCATAATAATTGGTGACCAATCACATTACTTCTCTCAAAGTCTGTTGGAGGTTGGTCACTGTGCGTCTGTTATTCATTTTTTGTACAGATAGCAAAGTTTACAGATGTGTTACCTCTTTGTTTTCCAATGATAAATTCATGTGACATTTTACAAAACTGGACAATCAAAGGAGAGAGTTGACCAGCAAAGATGGAAGTTCATCAAAGAAATGAAAGGTGATAATACTAGATCTGAAAAATTGGATGTTATAGAAGATTTGAAAGTAGTGGCAGGTAGTGAAGATAGGACAAGTACTTTTCCTGTATGAAGGTTTGGTATGAACTGTATTGAAAACATGAGATGAATATAAAAAATAAGGTAAAATTGCTTCAACATCATATAGTTTAAATTGTAATAGAAACAGATCTCAATCAGTTTGGCTAACATTCATGCCAAGCTGCATTGAAAGAAAACTAATTACAAGGAGACTGAAGAAATTTTCATTACCAGTAAAGGCTGGTTTCATTTCAGAATCAGCATGCTGCTAGAGCAGATAGGGATGCTGCTGTGAATTTTACTCCCAGATTCCAAAGATTAGTTGAGCAAATAATTGATCATCAACTATTTAATGTGGGATAGGTCTGTTTTGGAAGGCAGTCTCATCAGTAATTTATGTGACGGAAGACAGGATCATGAAGTGGTCATAAGGTGGAGAATATAGATATAAAGTCTGAGGAACTTAGTAAAGGCAAATTTATGAACATAAATGAAGAAAAGTGATTGTGACAGAAAGGATGAAAATGTCTCAGGAAGTGACTGGAAAAAATATCACGTTAAAGGAACTCTTGGAAGTATATGACAAGATTGAAAGGGCAAAGGATAAAATGTTTCATGTCCAACCAAACTTGGAAAGATTTATGACATTTTGCCAAGGCTTGGAAGAGATACTTATTCTGTATCATAAGTTATATGAGGAAAAGAAGGAGGTAAGCACTGTCTTACTTTCTTGGTAAGGTTTTTACAAAGAAACAAAATACTGATTCTCAATGTTTCTTATGTTTTAAATTATAAAATAGTAAATATTACACAGTATTCTTCATTTCTCTGTACATTTTAACTGACAGTAAAAGAGTCTTAAACAGAACAATGTAATTTTTTCCCTTTAATTATTCAGATTGCTTTGCTTGATTTCAGATTGCAAAGTCATTTTTGTGGTCCTGTACTACAGTGCAAAGTGAGCACTTCCTGTATAAAAAGTATGTTTTTCCCATAAGAAATTTGTTATATTTTCCAAGTTGATAAAATGATTATAAAGATTATCAATATGAATAAATTTGAAGCTTTAAGTAAAGGATGTTTGAATTGGAGTAGCAATAGGGAAAAAAGACTAGCATTACAATTGTGGGGTTGAGGGAAGAGGACTGGACATTTAATTTGGAGTGGTCTGTTGCAAGCATAAAAACTATTTGATGCTCCTGCTTAATTTTTGTGATTCTTGCAAATTTTAAAGTAAACTGAGGATGTTTAAGTTTTTAATATAAAATGAGTTTTAAATACTTATTAACTAGTAAAAGTAATTCTTTTGTTCAGCAAACATTTATTGATCTTCTGTATGTTAGGCATTGTTGTTGTAGGTGCTAGGCTTACAGCAGTATGGGACAGACACAGATCTCTCTAGACTAGAATATACTTTAACTTTCTTCCTGCTTTGAACTGGTAAGAACAGATACTACACTTGATCTTAGCCGAAAGGCCGAGAAGTGATTCCCTGCTTTGAAAAATGTAGAATCTCTAATTCTTTATGAGTCTTGATTTCATTTAGGTTCTGTTGAAAGAAACTATTTTTACTTTTTGTATAACTTTAAAGGCTTTTGTGTAGACAGTGTTTATTGTTCCTTCTTTAGATAGTCTCCAAAATGGGGTTACAACTCCAGGTTTATATAACCCCTGTCGATGGGATATTTCATGATACAGCTTCAGAGATGTGGATGGGTACTTGATTTCTTATAGAATCCCCAACTTGGGAGTAAAGTTTTTATAGTTGCTGTCATAGACGCATCTGTAGGTGTAGAGCTGGGAAAGAGTTGTGAATTCTGCCTTGTTCAGGAGGTTGGATGTTTGTGGATTATGTGAGATTATGGCATCGTTAAAGAGTTGTAACTTTAGTTTAGACATTAGCTATTGATTTTAAGACTGGAGAAGCTTAAACACTGCACAGTGGTCTAGAGAGATGAAACTACGTGATGGATTGGGTGAGCTGTAGGTCATTAGCTAGAGTATTTGCTTTTGGAATGGGGATGTAATGGGTATATGAAGGCAGGAAAAGATGAAGCAGTAGAGGAAGTAGGGCCAGACTGTGGAGGGTCAGAAGTTTGGGCTTTTTTCTGGGGAGCCTTTTTCACAGCGCTATGTGTGTGTACTTTTAAACTCTCAGTACCTCCATTTCTTCACCTACAAAATAGAGGTGTTAACAGTACTTACTTGATGAGATTTTGAGGAGGTTAAATTGAATTAAGTCATGTAAAGTGCTTGAAAAAGACCAGACACAGGGTAAGGTTCTTGCTAAGTATTGACCACTAATCATTATGGTTTGTGAACCATTGCATCAGGTAATCTAAAAAATTCTGTAATCAGGCAGTTGATAGAAATGATAATCACAAATGGTTAATAACTATATGGAAAGATGCTTCAAAATTATGAAAATGAAAGCAATTAAATGTAAATAAAACAGCAAAATGCAAATTTAAATGAGATAACATCTTTTTCCTACCAAATTGAGGATGGTGAATAAAACTCCATGCCAAATGGTGGAAAAGTTCTATAATATTATATTTGGAAAAAATATCTGATCACAGAACTCTTTTTTCTTAGGGCCCCTTGAAGGTTTTGCATAACAAATAATGAGAAATGCAAAGTTATGATATTCACTTTATATAAAAGATACTGAGAGATTATACAACACAATGTGCTATGGCCTATAGGTATCCCACGATAAAAAAGATTTATCTAGAAGGTGATACTGACACATACATAAGTTAACTGTGCCATAAGTGACTGTAAATGAAATGTGAATCAAGTGCTACAGAGAAGGAGTCAAGAATTCTAAATGGGTTATCAGAAAAGGCCTTATTGAAGAGCTGTATTTTAAAGAAGCACTGGAGAGAATTCCCTGGTGGTCCAGTGGTTAGAACTCCACACTTCCACTGCTAGTGGCTCCGATTAAATCCCTGGTTGGGTAACTAAGATCCTGCAAGCTGCGCGGCACGGCAGAAAAAAAAAACAACAAAAAAACCCAGCAGTAGCATTGGAATTTTATCAGATAGAAGTCATTCCCAGTAGAAGGAAAACAATATGAGAATGGTATGATGAGAACTTTGGGTAGGAGTAAGAAATAACCTTACTCCATAGAGTAATTTTCAGAGCACGAATCTTCCTTCTTGCCATCTCCTTCATTTTTTTTTCTTAGGATAAAGTCCAGTGTCTAAACATGACTAATACTTAGGGTGACCAAACTGATACTTTTTTTTCTTTGCTTTTATTTTTTTGGCTGCACCCTGTGGCATGCCAGATCCTTGTTCCCCGACCAGGGATCAAAACCTGCGCCCCCTGCATTGGAAGCGGGGAGTCTTAACTACTGGACTGCCAAGGAAGTCCCAAACTGAGACACTTTTGAGAGTGAAAGGGAGCACATTAACAATTACATGGGGATGATAGGCCTAAGCTGAGATGCTTTTGGCTAACTGGAATATGTGGTCACCCTGTCTATGAAGAATGTCCAGTGTTTGGCCCATGATTTGTCATCAGCTTTATTTTACAGTGCTGACCTGCTTTACTGCCAGAATTCTTATCCACCTAGTCTTTCTGAATTTTGAATTCTCTATTTTATCTCCTGCTAAGAACCTTTACATTTGCTGTTCTTTTCTTGAACCTTCTCTCCCATCTTTTCACCTGTTTTAATTCTTAGTCATCCTTCAGATCTTAAATTACAGAAGTGTTTCTTTGTCTCTCCTGACCTCCTGTATAGGTTAGCTCATCATGGAGAGTAGTGGTTTATCTAAAACCCTAAGATGTGTTGGAAATATAACTGATAGTCTTACTACTGATCAGTTGAAGAGAATGGAGGAAAAGTTTTGAGAGTTCTTGTTTGACTTCCAGGGTGTTGGGGCTACTACTAAAATGAAAAAAGGTGAAAAGAGTAGGTTTTAGAGAAGAAGAGGCTGAAGCACATTTGATAGTTTTCAGTATCTGCTTAATCATTGAAAAATCCACCTTCAGCTCCCTCAACTGTTTTATAGCTATTGGTCTATTGTTTAGTTTTCATTGAATAAATTTATCATATAAACTCTCAAATTGTTACAGATATTAAAACCAGTTTGAGAAAGTGTTTATGGTATTAGGCATTCTAGCAATTATGTCCAGGGAATTTGTGAAGTTGTATGGAGGATCAAAGAGAAAAGTAACTTTTTTTTTTTTTGCGTTACGCGGGCCTCTCACTGTTGTGGCCTCTCCCGTTGCGGAGACGCGCAGGCTCAACGGCCATGGCTCACGGGCCTAGCCGCTCCGCAGCATGTGGGATCTTCCTGGACCGGGGCATGAACCCGTGTCCCCTGCATCGGCAGGCGGACTCTCAACCACTGCGCCACCAGGGAAGCCCAAATTAACTTTTTAAAAATAAAATAAAAATTATTGGTTTAGGATCCAATAAGTTTCTTTTTTTTAAAAAAATTATTTTATTCTTGGCTGCATCGGGTCTTAGTTGCGGCATGTGGGATCTTCATTGCGGTGCGTGGGCTTCTGTCTAGGTGTGGTGTGTGAGTTTTCTCTGTCTAGTTGTGGCACGTGGGCTCTGTAGTTTGCAGCATGCGGGCTCTGTAGTTGAGGCATGTGGGCTCAGTAGTTGTGGCATGTGGGCTTAGTTGCCCCATGGCATGTGGGATCTTAGTTCCCCAACCAGGGATTGAACCTCCGTCCCCTGCATTGGAAAGTGAACTCTTTACCACTGGACCACCAGGGAAGTCCCAATAAATTTCTAACTGTGATTTTTTTTTTTTTTTGGCCACACCACGTGGCACGTGGGATTAGTTCCCTGACCAGAGATCGAACCCGGGCCCCCTGCAGTGGAAGCGCAGAGTCCTAACCACTGGACAGCCAGGGGATTCCCTCTAACTGTGATTTTTTAAATGTTTAATTTTTTTTCTGCAGGTGGCTGTGGGTGGTGTTTATCAATTCACAGTATATTGGGATTTTTAATTCCTCCAGGGTTAGGGAACTTCAGTGTTCTGTTTTTTAAGTAAAAATATAGTTTATCCCCAATGCTTAATTTTTGAAATACAGAGGGCTGAAACATTTGCCCAGTGCTTTCCTTTTATTTTAAGCAGTGGACACATTTTTACAAGTGAAATGTTGTAATGAACCCTAATTTTTAAAACAAGGGAAGATATCTTTTATTAGTGTAATCATATTGCTTACATTTACTGTATATTTACTTTGCTAAGTACCATGCTAAATGCTTTTCATTTAATCATCCTAACAATCCTGGGAAGTGTAAGTATCACTATATATATATTTTGTGGGTAAGGAAATTTGAAAGTAAAAACCTTAAAGTTATTTATTTTATAAGTTTAAATATGAACAGTTATATGTTTTGAATGGGTAGAACCTATGAGACTATTTTGATAACTAAAAATGAACCGGTAATTTTTTGTCCTAAATTAATATCTATATTCATTTATTTTTTTAATTTTAAGTTTTGTAGTACTGAGAAAATCCTTGCCCATACAAAATATTTATTATGGATTTTTAAAAAAATATTTACTTATTTGGTTGCACCAAGTCTTAGTTGTGGCAAATGGGCCCCTCAGTTGTGGCTCCAGGGCTCCTTAGTTGCGGCATGTGGGGTCCTCAGTTGTGGCATGTGAACTCAGTTGTGGCATGTGAACTCAGTTGCGGCATGCATGTGGGATCCAGTTCCCTGCGTTGGGAGCTCGGAGTCTCATCCACTGCGCCACCAGGGAAGTCCTGAAGTCAGCTTTGCTTTTAAGTCCAGTTAAATCTTTCATGAAACTTGAGCGATGAGTAGTACATTAATTTCAAAGCTAAATTACTATTTGTATCTAATTTCTTATTTATAAATATACAGGCTGGACAAGAAGCACCCAAACATATTTAGCGAAATCACTATATTGTAACAAAGCTAAGTCTTATTACTTGTACATTTGTTGACACCCCATTGGTTAGATTATAGGCCAAGCAGGTGTTCTGGAGTCCTGATGGAGTCCATAATTGAGAGTGATGTTAGTGTGACCTGCTTGGGCAATGTTAAGTGAGTAGTCACCAGCAGGTTTGAATTAAAACAAATAAAAACTCAAAAAAACACACAACCCAATCAAAAAATGGGCAGAAGATCTCAATAGACATTTCTCCAAAGAAGACATATACATGGCCAACAGGCACATGAAAAGATGCTCAACGACACTAATTATTAGAGAAATGTGAATCAAAGCTACAATGAAGTATCACCTCACACCAGTCAGAATGGCAGTCCTCAAAAAGTCTACAAATGATAAATTCTGGAGAGGGTGTGGAGAAAAGGGAACCCTGCTACACTGTTGGTGGGAATGTAAATTGGTACAGCCACTATGGAGAACAGTATGGAGGTTCCTTAAAAACCTAAAAATAGAGCTATCATATGATCCAGCAGTCCCACTCCTGGGCATGTATCTGGAAAAAACCAATAATTTGAAAATATACATGCACCCCAATGTTCACTGCAGTACTATCTACAATAGCCAAGACATGGAAGCAACCTAAATGACCATCAACAGATGAATGGATAAAGAAGATGTACATATATACAGTGGAATATAACTCAGCCATTTTAAAAAAGAATGAAATAATGCCATTTGCAGCAACATGGATGGACCTAGAGATTATCTTACTAAGTGAAGTAAGTCAAAGATAAATATCATATGATATCACTTATATGTGGAAACAAAAAGAATGAAACAAATAAACTTATTTGCAAAACAGAAAGAGACTCACAGACTTCAAAAACAAATTTAAGGTTACCAAAGGGGAAAGGTGGGTGGGAGGGATAAATTAGGAGGTTGGGATTAACATACATACTACTATATATAAAATAATCAACAAGGACCTATTGTATAGCACAGGGAACTCTACTCAATACTCTGTAGTAACCTATATGGGAAAAGAATTTGAAAAAGAATAGATATGTGTATATGTATAACTGAGTCACTTTGCTGTACACCTGAAACTAACACAACATTGTAAATCAACTATACTCCAATATGAAATAAAAAGGATTTTTAAAGAAGAAAAAAACAACAACAAAATCAAAATGAGTCAAAGACAGACTCTCCCCTAATTGATGCTCTGCCTTATCAAGAAGTTCAAATACATAAAGAGTTAGCACTAAAATGAGGTAACCTCATCACACAGGAAATTGTACTTGAGGGACTTCATTGTATTAAACATATTATTTATTTAACACATTTGAATGTATATTTTAAAAATTATTCTTTAAAAAATACTGGTATATGCCCACATAACAACTCCCTGTTAATCTTGTTTCAGTAGTGCCTTTTGGTTTTTAATACCTAAACTTTATAGAAGTATTTTTCTCAATGTGTTTTTAAAACAGCTTAATAGAGATGTAATTCATATGTCATGCAGTTCACCCATTTAAAGTGCATAATTCAGTAGCTGTATTTTCACAGTTGTGCAGCCACATCAACGTTAGAACATTTTCATCACCAGAAAAAAGAAAGGCAGTATTGTAGAAAAAGTGCATTATCTTCAAACACTTGGATCCCCTTCTTTCTTTTTTTCTTACATATTTTACTTTATTTTTAAAAATTTTATTGGAGTATAATTGCTTTACAATGTTGTGTTTCTACTGTACAGCAAAATGAATCAGCTGTACATATACATATATCCCCTCTTTTTTGGATTTCCTTCCCATTTAGGTCACCACCGAGGACTGAGTAGAATTCCCTGAGCTGTACAGTAGGTTCTTATTAGTTATCTATTTTATATGTAGTATCAATAGTGTATATATGTCAATCCCAATCTTCCAATTCATCGTACCACCCTCGGATCCCTTTCAGTGCAGACAAGTGCTTTCATTCTTTGGCTTGCAGTCACATCTCCCATTTCCCTTTTATTCTAGAACATAGCTCATTGAGTGGAATGGTAGGTAGAATAACCTTTACAATTTCTTTTCTTTGCTTTCCTTTTCAGTGTTCATATCATTGAATTCAGTTATGTTAAATGTGTTTAATGAATCACCTGCACTATAATTTTTTATTTTCTCTTTTTGTTTGCTTTTGGAAACTCTGACATTTCACCAGGATGTATCTTTTTTTTTCGCTTTCTCTTTGTTATTTGGTGGACCCATTCAATCTCAAATAT
Organism: Globicephala melas; assembly: GCF_963455315.2. Lineage (NCBI taxonomy): Eukaryota > Metazoa > Chordata > Mammalia > Artiodactyla > Delphinidae > Globicephala > Globicephala melas. The sequence goes on along the minus strand of NC_083314.1, from coordinate 159,872,606 downwards.
TAATTTATTTAGTTCAGGGAAATTTTCTTCTATTATTTCACCTGTCTATTGTTCTCTTCTTTGGATTTGCCTTTGAGATTTCTGTTACACCTAATCGTTTAATCTTCCATGTTTTCATATAAAGTATCTTCCAACTCTTTGACTTTTTGTTTTTTGGAAACTGATTGAGAACTCTGTCGTTAGCTTGGCCAGTAAGATTTTTATTTTTGCTGCCATTTTCTTGTTTCCAAATATTTTCTCATGTCTCCTTTTCATGGCCCATCTAAATATTTTCTGATGTTTAGTTTTTTGTATCAGTAGCCTCTCAGATATCTCAGATACCACTTAAAATATTTTTTAGAAGTTCGTTTTCTGTAAATTGTTTCCTTCTGGAGTGGTTATTCTGTTAATTCACCTTGAGCCTTCTCTTTCCCATAGTTAATTTCTTTCAGAAACCTGGGATCCTCGGTTGTCTGTTCACATTTATGAGTGTTAGCTAGCTGTCGTGTTGTGTTTCATCTGTAGTTACGTAGGTAGTTCTTTTTCCCTGAAGTTTTTCCCTTGAATGGGGAGATTTCACTCTAGCTTAGTAGGCAAGGTTTATCACAAAGCTGACTTGTTTCTGTTTTTGCCTCATTGATGAGTAGTAGGTAGAGAAGCAGGAGATTGGAATGCTCAAACTTGCCAAAGTGAGGAGACCTTTGAAGACTAGGAGTGAAACATACTAGTAGTGTCTTTATTAGCTTCTGGGTGGAGTTGCCGCTGCTTTACTTTTTTCCCCCCATGTCTGTTTTAAAGGCCTGAAATTACGTCAGACTTGGCTCTGCTTCTGTCTTGGGCCCTAACATACTCAAAAAGGAACCATTCCTGTAATATGGCTTACTTTCATTTAAAGAGAAGCAGAGGGACTTCCCTGGTGGTCCAGTGGTTAAGAATCTATCTTGCAATGCAGGGGACACTGATTTGATCCCTGGTCAGGAAACTAAGATCCCACATTCCACAGGGCAACTAAGCCTGCGCACCGCAATTAAGAGCCCGAGTGCCACAACGAAAGATCCCGCGTGCTGCAACTAAGACCCGACGCAGCCAAAAAATAAATAAATATTAAAGAGCAGCAGACTTCTGGCTTTAGCCTAAGAGCAAAACCTATTGATGCTGGTTGTTCTGTTTAGTTATTATTTTTTTAATTAATTAATTTTGGTTGTGTTGGGTCTTCAGTGCTGCACGCGGGCTTTCTTTAGTTGCCTCAAGCAGGGGCTACTCTTCGTTGGGTGCGTGGGCTTCTCATTGCAGTGGCTTCTCTTGTTGCAGAGCACGGGCTCTAGAGTGTAGGCTCAGTAGTTGTGGCGCATGGGCTCAGTAGTTGTGGCTTGCAGGCTCTAGTGCACAGGCTCAGTAGTTGTGGCACACGGGCTTAGTTGCTCCGCAGCATGTGGCATCTTCACGGACCAGGGCTTGAACCCGTGTCCCCTGCATTGGCAGGCAGATTCTTAACCAATGCGCCACCAGGGAAGCCCTGTTCTGTTCAGTTTTGATTAGAAGTTTTACATAGTTCTTAATAATAAGTGTTGTTAGTAAGTTCTCAGTAAGTGTTGGCTGTGTTTTTTATTATTATTATTACAAAAGTATATGATCCTCTGTATTTTGTGATAGGAAAGTGATTTTTGAAAAATAAGTAGCTTTTTTGAATCACTTTTTTGTACACCTGAAACCTTGTAAACCAACTATACTTCAGTTTTTTTTTTTTTTTTGGGGTACGCGGGCCTCTCACTGTTGTGGTCTCTCCCGTTGCGGAGCACAGGCTCCAAACACGCAGGCTCAGCGGCCATGGCTCACGGGCCCAGCTGCTCCGCGGCATGTGGGATCTTCCCGGACCAGGGCACGAACCCGTGTCCCCTGCATCGGCAGGTGGACTCTCAACCACTGCGCCACCAGGGAAGCCCTATACTTCAGTTTTTTAAAAAAACCTTAAAAAAATAAAATAAGTAGCTTTTTTATAGTGAGGGCATGTATTTATGTCTTCATTTTTGTGTTGCGGGCTTTGGCCTGAGAACCCGTTTTATTCATTCTGAATTTTACTTTACTCTGTTTGGTGGTGTTTTTGTTCATGTTGTTGTGAATTCATATACTTTGGGTTGAAGATTACAGCTCTAAGGAGAGCAAGGAGGGACACTAAAGGGTATGAATGAAGGATATGATAATAATGTTACTTTTTCTTTTTTTGCTTTTTCAGTTTGAGCAGAAAACTGGTGCAGTTTTTGATGAAATTGTAGAGAACTGTAAGTACCGTTCTAGAAAGAAACCAATCATGTCTTTAGCTAGATAATAAATATGTCTAGAGAAAACATTAATCTGTAATAGTGATTAGTTAGGGCTAATTAATGTGATGGTCCAATTTGATTTAAGTTTAGATCTTATCACACTTTGTTAGTATTTTAATAAAGTTAATCTGAATTGTAAGAATCTTACTCTTTTCTTTAAATATTTTATTCTCATAGTTATTAATGTTGAAATATAGCCATGCTTTGTGTGTGTGTGGATCATATTGAACTTATCACTCAGTAAAGGTTTCTACTTTGTTTACAGGGTCTCTTAATTTTCTCTTCATATTTTTTCCATTGTTATATGGTTTTCTTAAAAGAAACTTTGTTTCTTAGATTATAAAAGTAATACATTCTATTTTATAATACAAAAATGAATAAAGCAGAAAATAAAAGCCTTTACCATTCTCCAAGGAGAATCAGTTTTAAACATGTAATATATATCTTTCCAGACTTTTTTCTATGAATGTAAATGTATATCTCTATGTGATGGGAGGGGATTTATGTATCCTGTGAATGTTGTTCTTGCTTTTTTCATACAACTGCCTAGATATATTCTGTGTCAGTGGATATGGACCTATTGCATCCTTTCTAGTGGGTACTCAGTATTTTATTGTATGGCTGTACTATAAGTTAATCAGATTCCTCTTTTACATGTGTGTGTATTATTTTCAACTTTTTACTATTATAAACAATATTAAGTATGCATTTCTATACACATCTTTGTCTACTTGCTGAAGTGTTTTTGTAGGATAAATTCTAAGGATAGACTTTTTCTTCCAGTTTTATTGACATATAATTGACATACTGTTTTGACTTACATACATCGTGAAATGATTACCTCAATAAGTTTAGTGAATCTAACAATAGAATTGATGAATCATCAAAGGATGTTCATGCAGTTGTTTATGAAGGATAAATTTTATCATCTAGAATTCCTGAGTCAAGGAGAATGTTCATTTCTTTTGTTTTTTGTTTACTTTCACCAGAAGGATCTGTGAGTACCTTCTTTCTCTTTGGAATTAGTTTGTTTATATTTTTTGAGTGATAACAGTTTTCAGACTACATGTTGAGAAGTAACTAGCTCTCCTGATCCTCGTTGGGTTTAGTTATTGAATATCCTTTCTGTTGCATTTAAGCAAGAAAAATAGACTCTTGCTCACTTATCCAGAAAAACACTTCAGAAGTATATTGGGGGATTTCACAGAATTTAGGGAGGAGGTAAAGAACAAATTTCCCCCAGGGAACTCAGTCTAATGTGATTGTGGGCCTGTTGTCTCTAGTACTGCCAGAAAGCAGTTATGCTCCAATGACTTTTAGTCATTATTTTTATCCATTTTAGATTTTAAGTTCCTAGGAAGAAGATTATGATTGGGCCAGCTTGCATCCGATGTTTATCTTTGAACCAGTCATCTGTGGTCAGGGGTAACAGATCAAAAAGTAAAACATGGGGCTGTTAGAAGGTATCCCTCAGCCATTATGTCTCACTTTTAGCAAATAAATTTTGATTTCCTGCTTCTGGATATGCCTTTGCTCAAGCCTGTATACTAGTAATAGAAATTAATCAAATAGCTTTCTAATGATGGTTTTAATCTGATGCTTTATTTGTTAAAGATGTTGCAGTAACAACAATCTTAAAGTGGTAGCAGAAATCTTAAGGCAGTAACCAAGCTGCTATACAATGGGTCTGTACACACAACATTTGGGGTTTATGTTTCTGGTGCCTGGTGCTTTTTTTGCTTCATCCCTGCAAACATTTTTAGGCTGGAGATTTACAAGCAGGGGATTTTATACCAAATGTTAAGTGCAAATGGTGTGGTAAAGATTACCTTTATCTCCCCCTTTCTGGTAGTTTATAATTAAGGGGCTGTTGAAGGCAGAGAAGTGACTAGCTTGGAAGAGGAGACTGGCCTCCCTCCGTGAAGGGAACTCAGGAACACAGACACCTATTCAGGAGAGATAAGGGCAGACTGCTACATAGATGGTATTCAGGAAGTGCTTGATTCCAAAGATGGTCATTTGAGGCCTACCATTTTGTCTTGATGTCGATGTACAGAAAAAGGGAAATTCACTGTTTCTCAGGCAAGTGCATCAAAATGTTTTGTGTAATACCAGACTTACCATATGTTCATTGCCCAAGACCACCAGGACGTGCGGCTTCACATATTTGGTTTTATAGATCAAGTTCGGCCCTTCTAGGGCACAATCCTTCTGAAACTTTCAGCAGACTATAGTGTCTGCTAATTGTTGGGACGCATAAACTGATAGAATGTAACTCCATCAGTGAGGACTTTGCGAAATTTGGTTTAAACATGAAAAAGCTGAATTGATTTTACAAATATGTAGTGTTTTCGGTGAAAGGGATTTAAAAGAAAAAAGCCTTCAATATTTTATGCAAATCAAAAGAGAGAGTAGGGCTGTCCAACTTCTAGTTCATCATTTGGAGGATTTGTGCTGTGGATTATTCAAGATAACATGGTGATAGTGGAAGTGACTGTTATACGGTGCATTACCCTAATTCATGTTCCCTTAACCATTGCCACTTTATGTGAAGTTTGAAAGAAGTTCAGATAGAATAGAGAGGGACTTCCCTGGTGGTCCAGTGATTAAGACTCCGTGCTCCCAATGCAGGGGTCCGGGTTCCATCCCTGGTCAGGGAACTAGATCCCGCATGCCGAAACTAAGAGTTCACATGTGCAGCTCAAGATCCCACATGCCACAACTAAAAAAGATCCTGCATGTGGCCACGAAGATTTCGCATGCCGCAACTAAGACCTGGCGCAGCCAAATAAATATAAGAAAAAATAGAACAGAGAAATTAAAAAAATTTTTATTGAAGTATAGTTGATTTACAATGTTGTGTTAATTTCTGAATTGCCCCCTAGTTCACTAGAATCACAGGTTTTGAATTATAATTGTTATTTGGTAGAAATAAAGGAATAATTGGTAAAAGAGATTTCTGTGCATTAATTTTGTATCCTGCTACTTTATGAAATTCATCGGTTAGCTCCAGTAGTTTTTTGGTGGCATTTTTAAGATTCTCTATGTATAGTGTCATGTCACCTGATATGATTTTTTTTTTTTCTGATGTGATTTTAAATGGGATTTTTTTTTAAGCTTTCTTTTTAAGATTTCATTGTTAGCGTAAAGAAATGCAACAGATATCTTTACATTAAGCTTGTATCCTTTTACCTTGCTGAATGCATTTATTAGTTCTAATAGTTTTTGTGTGGAGTCTTTAGGGTTTTCTATATAGAGTATTGTGTCATCTGTGTACAATGACAATTTTACCTCTTGCCTTCCAATTTGGATACATTTTCTTTTTCTTGTCTGATTTCTGTGGCTAGGACTTCCAATATTATGTTTGAATAGAAGCAGTGAGATTGGGCATCCTTGTGTTGTTCCAGAATTTAGCAGGAAGGCTTTCAGGTTTTCACCACTGAGTGCTGTATTGACTGTGGGTTTGTCATAAATGGCTTTTATTATGTTGAGATATGTTCCCTCTATACCCATTTTGGTGAGAGTTTTTATCATGAATGGATGTTGAATTTTATCAAATGCTTTTTCTGTATCTGTTGGTTTTTGTCTTTTGTTGATGTGATGTATCACATTGATTGCTTTGCATATGTTGAACTATCCCTGTGACCCTGGAATAAATCCAGGTTGATCATGTTGTATAATCCTTATGTGTTGTTGGATTCTGTTTGCTAATATTTTGTTGAGGATTTTTGCACCTGTTTTCATTCAAAGATATTGGCCTGTAATTTTCTCTTCTTGTATTTTCTTTGTCTGGTTCTGGTATTAGGGTGTAGGTGGCTTCATAGAATGAATGCGGGAGTCATTGACCCTCCTCTTCAATCATGACCCTCCTCTTCAATCCTTTGGAAGAGTTGTAGAAGTATAAGTATGAGTTCTTCTATGTATATTTGGTAGAATTACCCAGTGAAGCCTTATGGTCCTGGATTTTGTTTGCAGGGAGGGTTTTGTTTGTTTGTTTTTTATTACAAGTTCTGTTTCACTTCTAGTGATTGGTCTGTTCAAATTATCTGTTTCTTCTTGATTCAGTTTTGGCAGGCTGTATGTTTCTAGGAACTTGTCTGTTTCTTCTAGGTTGTATATTTTATTGGCATATAACTGTTCATAGTAATTCCTTAGGATTTTTTGAGTTTCTGCTGTATTGGTTGTGTCTCCTCTTTCATTTCTTATTTTGTTTATTTGGCTTTTCTCTCTTTTCTCCCTAGTGATCCTGGCCAGTGATTTGTCAATTTTGTTTATCCTTTCAGAAAATCAGCTCTTGGTTTTATTGATTTTTTAAAAAAGTCTCTATTTCCTCTCTGATTTTTATTATTTCCTTCCTTCTTCTGACATTAAGTTTTGTTTGTTCTTCTTTTTCTCATTATTGTAGGTGGTAGGTTAGGTTGCTTATTTGAGATTTTTCTTCTTTTTTGAGGAAGGCCTGTATCTCTGTGAACTTCCCTCTTAGATCTGCTTTTGTTGCATCCCATAGATTTTATATGGTTTTGTTTTCATTGTCATTTATCTCGAGGTATTTTTTAATTTCCTGTTTGATTTCATTGTTGACCCATTAGTTTTTTAGTAGCATGTTGTTTAGTCTCCATGTAATCTTTTTTTTTTTTTTTTTTTTTGTGGTACACGGGACTCTCACCATTGTGGCCTCTCCCGTTGCGGAGCACAGGCTCTGGATGCGCAGGCTGAGCGGCCGTGGCTAACGGGCCCAGCTGCTCCGCGGCATGTGGGATCTTCCCGGACCGGGCACGAACCCATGTCCCCTGCATTGGCAGGTGGACTCTTAACCACTGCGCCACCAGGGAAGCCCTGTAATCGTTTTTTTTTCTTGCTTTTCTCTCTGTGGTTGATTTCTAGTTTCATGCCTTTGTGGTCAGAGAAGATGCTTGAAATAATTTCTGTCCTTTTAAATTTGTTGAGGCTTGTTTTGGGCCACAGACTGTGGTCTATCCTTGAGAGTGTTTCACGCGCTCTCGAAGAGAATGTGTGTTCTGTTTGTTTTGGCTATAGTGTCCTATAGATATCAATTCAGTCTAACTGTTCTGTTGTGTCATTTAGAGTCTGTGTTGCCTTATTAGTTTTCTGTCTGGGAAATCTGTCCGTTGATGTGAGTGGGGTTGTTAAATCTATTATTGTGTTCCCGTCAGTTTCTCCTCTTATGTCTGTTAGTATTTTATGTGTTTGGGTGCTTCTATATTAGGTGCATTTATGTTAATGAGTGTAATATCCTCTTTTTGTATCGATCCTTTTATCATTATATAGTGTCCTTCTTTGCCTTTTTTTATACCCTTTGTTTTGAAGTCCATTTTATTTGATACGAGTGTTGCTGTCCCCACTTTCTTGTCATTTACATTTGCGTGAAATATCTTTTTCCATCCCCTCACTTTCAATCCATTCATGTCTTTTGCCCTAAAGCGACTCTCTTGTAGGCAGCATATTTTACGTTCTTGTTTTATTATCCTATCAGTCACTCTATGCTTTTGATCGGAGCTTTTAGTCCAGTGACATTTACAGTAATTATTGATAAGTATCTATTTATTGCCATTTTTCCTTGCTTTTCTTATAGTTTTTAACCACATTTTCATTGTTGATCAATATATTGTTTAGTTTTGCTTATTTATGAACTCTGTATTTTTTAATCATACTGTATATGTTACCACTTTGTTTTATCATTGTATATTCTTTTTCTTAAAATTAAATAATTTTATTTTTGGCTGCATTGGGTCTTCATTGCTGTGTGTGGTTTTTCTCTAGTTGTGGCGAGTGGGGGCTGCTCTTCGTTATGGTGCATGGGCTTCTCATTACAGTGGCTTCTCTTGTTGCAGAGAATGGGCTCTAGGCGTCTAGGCTTCAGTAGTTGTGGCACACGGGCTCAGTAGTTGTGGTGCACGGGCTTAGCTGCTCTGAGCCATGTGGGATCTTCCCGGACCAGGGCTCAAACCCGTGTCCCCTGCATTGGCAGGCGGATTCTTAACCACTGCGCCACCAGGGAAGTCCCTTATTGTATATTCTTGAGATTTGTCTGTACTGATCATTTAGCTCTCATTCATTCATCACTGATGTATAGTAATTCATTATATAAACATTATAATTTTTTTTTTTAAAGAAGATGTTGGGGGTAGGAGTTTATTAATTAATTAATTAATTTTTGCTGTGTTGGGTCTTCGTTTCTGTACGAGGGCTTTCTCTAGTTGTGGCAAGTGGGGGCCACTCTTCATCGCGGCGCGCGGGCCTCTCACTATCATGGCCTCTCTTGTTGCGGAGCACAGGCTCCAGACGCACAGGCTCAGTAGTTGTGGCTCACGGGCCTAGTTGCTCCACGGCATGTGGGATCCTCCCAGACCAGGGCTCAAACCTGTGTCCCCTGCATTAGCAGGCAGATTCTCAACCACTGCACCACCAGGGAAGCCCATAATTTTCATTTATTCATTTTAAGTTGTGGTAAAAAAACCCACACAATGTAAAAATTTACCATCTTAATCATTTTTAAGTGTATAGTTCCATAATATTAAGTACATTCACGTTTTTATGCAACAAATCTGTAGAACTATTTTATCTTGCAAAACTGAAATTTCTGTATCCATTGAACAAAATTTCCCTCCCCTCTTAAGGTTTATACATGTTGTAACATGTATTGGGATGTCCTTCCCCCTTTTTTTCTTTTGCGGTACGCGGGCCTCTCACTGTTGTAGCCTCTCCCGCTGCGGAGCACAGGCTCTGGACACGCAGGCTCAGCAGCTATGGCTCACTGGCCCAACCGCCCCGTGGCACGTGGGGTCTTCCCAGACCGGGGCACGGACCCGTGTCCCCTGCATCGGCAGGCGGACTCTCAACCACTGCGCCACCAGGGAAGCCCTCCTTCCTTTTTAAGGCTGAATAATATTCCGCTGTATGGGTAGTACCACATTTTGTTTATCCATTCACCTGTTGATGGACATTTGGATTGCTTCTGCCTCTTGGTTTTTGTGAATGATGCTGCACTGAACATGGCGAGCAAATATCTCTTCATGATTCTGCTTTCATTTGTCTTGGATATATACCCAGAAATGGGATTGCTTGTTCATATGGTAATTCTGTTTTCATTTTTTTTGAGGACTTGCCATACTGTTTTCAGGAGCGGTGGCACCATTTTACATTCGCACTAACACAGGGATTCCAGTTTCTCCACATCCTTGTCAACACTTGTCACTTTCTGTGTTTTTGATCGTAACCATCCTAATGGGTGTGAGGTGATATCTCATTGTAGTTTTGATTAGCATTTCTCTGATGATTAGTAATGTTGCGCATCTTTTGATATGCTTGTTGGCCATTTGTCTTCTTGGAGAAATGTCTTTTTCCAAGTCCTTTCGCCAGTTTTGAATTGGGTTATTTGTTTTTTTTCTTATTGTTGATTTGTAAGAGTTCTTTATATATTCTGGATATTACCCCCGTCAGATGTATGATTTGCAAATACTTGCTTCCATTCCATGTGTTACCTTTTCACTCTGTTGGTTGTTTCTTTTGACATCCAGAAGTTTTAAAAATTTGATGTAGGTAGTCCCATTTGTTTATTTTTGCTTTTGTTGCCTGTGTTTTTGGTGTCATGTCCAAGAAATCATTGCCTAATCCAGTGTCATGAAGGTTTTTCCCTATGTTTTCTTTTAGGAGTTTTATACTTTTAGGTCTTATGTTTAAAATATATCAAAATTTCAAAATCTATTTTAGTGTATATATATTGGGTTGGCCAAAAAGTTCCTTTGGTTTTTTTTTTTTTTTCCGGTATGCGGGCCTCTCACTGTTGTGGCCTCTCCCGTTGCGGAGCACGGGCTCTGGACACGCAGGCTCAACGGCCATGGCTCACGGGCCCAGCCACTCTGCGGCACCTGGGATCTTCCCGGACCGGGGCACGAACCCATGTCTCCTGCATCGGCAGGCGGACTCTCAACCACTGCGCCACCAGGGAAGCCCGTTCCTTTGGTTTCTAAGTAAAAATAAAAGGCACATTTTTCATTTTCACCAAGAACTTTATTGAGCAACGTATTCACCCTTTTGTTCCACTTCTACCATTTTTCAGGCAACTGCATAATTCCATCTTCCCAAGACTTTTTATCTTTTTGAGCAAAGAGCTGTTTCAGGTGCCTTTTAACAGTCTTCCAGGGGATTGAAATTTTTTCCACTAAGAGAATTTTGAAAAGACTGAAATAAATGGAAATTTGAAGGTGCAATGTCTGCTGAATACGGCAGATGAATCAGAACTTCCCGGCCAAGCTTTAACAGTTTTTGCCTGGTCATCAAAGAAACATGCAGTCTTGTAGTATCCTGATGGAAGATTATGCATTTTCTGTTGACTAATTCTGGATGCTTTTAGTCGAATGCTGCTTTCAGTTGGTCTAATTGGGAACAGTACTTGTTGGAATTAATGGTTTGGTTTTTCAGGAGGAGCTCATAATAGAGGACTCCCTTCCAGTCCCACCATATACACAACATCAGCTTCTTTGGATGAAGACCGGCATTTGGTGTGGTTGGTGGCGGTTCATTTCCTCTGTGGCTTGCCCCACAGTCTCTTCCATTCCACATTATTGTACAGTATCCATTTTTCATCACCTGTCACAATTTGTTTTAAAAATGAATGTTTTCCTTACGTTTAAGTAGAGAATCGCACGCGGAAATACAGTCAAGAAGGTTTTTTTTGCTTGATTTACTTGGAACGCAAACATCAAAGCGATTAACATAACCAAGCTGGTGTAAATGATTTTCAACACTTGATTTGTATATTTTGAGTATGTTGGCTATCTCCCATGTGGTATAGCGTTGACTGTTCTCACTTAATGTCTCTATTTGATCACTGTCAACTTCAACTGGTCTACTTGACTGTGGAGCATTGCCCAGCAACAAATCTTCAGCACGAAACTTTGCAAACCACTTTTGACACGTTCAGTCAGTCACAGCACCTTCTCCATATACTGCACAAATCTTTTTTGTGTGTTTCAGTTGCGTTTTTACCTTTCTTGAAATAATAAAGCATAATATGCCGGAAATGTTGCTTTCTTGCTTCCATCTTCAATATTAAAATGGCTACACAAAAGTTTACCAATTTTGATGTTTTTTTTTTTAAGTACTCGCTGATAAGACAGCTGTCACAATACAACCTAACAAAATTGTTTTGAATGAAGTTTAAAGACAGTTAAATCCTACTAGAGCCATCCTACAGAAAATGACGAACCTTTTGGCCAATCCAATACTTCTTGATGTTTCTAGTTTTTCCATTACAAATCTTTCCTCTACGAACATCCTTGCATGTTTTCTGATTCATACAAGAAAGTACCATGTATGGAGTTCAATGTGAAATCTATTTCTTGTGGTGAGTCTGTCAAAAACAAGTTTAGAATATATTTCTTTAGGACAGGAATTGTCAAACTTTTTCTCTAAAAGGCCAGATAGTAAATATTTTAGGCTTTATAGGTATGCTTTCTCTGTTGCAGCATTCAGCTCTGACTTTTTAGCATGAAAGCGGTCATAGACAGTATAAGAAGGGATTAGTGTGTTTGTTTCCAATTAAACTTTATCGGCACTGAATACTGAATTTAGTGTAATTTTCAGGTGTCAAGAAATATCTTTCTTTTAATTTTTTTTTAACCACTTAAAAATGTTAAAACCATTCTTAGCTCATGGGTTATACGAATACAACACAGATGGCTTCTGGATTTAGCATGCAGACACAATTTACCTACCCCTGCTCTAGGGTGTATATGGAAAGTGATTGCTCAGGCATTGGATGTGTACATTCTCAACTTACTAGAAATGCAAAGCTCAATTTTTTCAGTAGTTTCATCCATTTATAATTCTACCATTGTTTAGAGTTTTGGTCACTATGCATTTGGCCAACACTTGATATTATCAGACTTTTAAACTTTGTAATTATAGCAGGTATAACATGGAATTCACTTTTTAAAATTTATGTTTTCCTGATTAGTAATTTAGTTGAACATTTTTCATGTGTTTTGGCCATTTCTGATTCTTTTGCAAAATCTGTTGCCCACTTGCAAAATCTGTTGCCCACTTGCTATTGGGTTGTTGGTCTTTTCTTTTTTTTTACATCTTTATTGGAGTATAATTGCTTTACAATGGTGTGTTAGTTTCTGCTTTATAACAAAGTGAATCAGTTATACATATGTTCCCATATCTCTTCCCTCTTGCGTCTCCCTCCCTCCAACCCTCCCTATCCTATCCCTCCAGGCGGTCACAAAGCACCGAGCTGATCTCCCTGTGCTATGCGGCTGCTTCCCACTAGCTATCTACCTTACGTTTGGTAGTGTATATATGTCCATGCCTCTCTCTCGCTTTGTCACAGCTTACCCTTCCCCCTCCCCATATCCTCAAGTCCATTCTCTAGTAGGTCTGTATCTTTATTCCTGTCTTACCCCTAGGTTCTTCATGACATTTTTTTTTTTCTTAAATTCCATATATATGTGTTAGCATACGGTATTTGTCTTTCTCTTTCTGACTTACTTCACTCTGTATGACAGACTCTAGGTCTATCCACCTCATTACAAATAGCTCAATTTTGTTTATTTTTATGGCCGAGTAATATTCCATTGTATATATGTGCCATATCTTCTTTATCCATTCATGCGATGATGGGCACTTAGGTTGTTTCCATCTCTGGGCTATTGTAAATAGAGCTGCAATGAACATTTTGGTACAGGACTCTTTTTGAATTATGGTTTTCTCAGGGTATATGCCCAGTAGTGGGATTGCTGGGTCATATGTAGTTCTATTTGTAGTTTTTTAAGGAACCTCCATACTGTTCTCCTTAGTGGCTGTACCAATTCACGTTCCCACCAGCAGTGCAAGAGTGTTCCCTTTTCTCCACACCCTCTCCAGCATTTATTGTTTGTAGATTTTTTGATGATGGCCATTCTGACTGGTGTGAGATGATATCTCATTGTAGTTTTGATTTGCATTAATCATTAGAGAAATGCAAATCAAAACTACATTGAGGTCTTTTCTTAACTGCATTGTTGTTCTCTAAATATCCTGAAGAATAAACTTGTCAGTTATAGATATTGAAAATAAAATTTCCTAACTCATGATTTATCTTTATAATACTTTGCATAAGCAGAAATTAATTTTAATTTATTTGAATGATAATAAATGTATCAGTCTTTTCCTTTATGGTTTGATTTTCTTTTTTTTTTTTTAATTTTATTTAGGTAAACCTTTTCTAGGTTGAGGTCAGAAAGATCTTACATATTATTTCCTAAAATGTTCATTGGTTTTACTTTATCATAGAATCAACTGTTTCATGGTTTGGCTTAGGGAACTAATTTTATTTCTTTCCATAATACTAACAAATTGTCTCACCACCATTTATGAAATACTATTTCCTTTACATAGTTACCTGAAAAGCTACTCTGTAGTGTATACCTATGGGCTTTTTCTCCACATTCTCCAATGGATGTTTTGTTTATTTCTGTGCCATGTTCTTTTAATTAATTTACTTTATAATAAGTCTTGATAACTTGATGGTTGACATTCTTGAAAAGTTTTCTTCAGGAATGTTTCACCTGTTCTTCCTACTGTTCATTTTAGAAATATCTTGCCAAGTAACTAACAAAACAAAATCAAATAAGCGCAAAATTTTGATGGGATTGTCTTTGAGTCTATAGATCAACTGAGAGAGAATTGGCATGTTTATGATAGTGAGTCGTTCTATCTATGAACTTCGTGTGTCTTTTCATTTATTTAAATCTTTAATGCTTTTCAATAAAATTTTATAATCTATAATGGATTATCTTGGAAGATTTTATATTTTAGCGTTTAAGTCTTAGTTTGGTATTTATTTTTGGATTTAGGATAAGATTGGGGTCCAGTTTCTTCAGATGAGTAGCTGATTGTGCTGACATGTTAAAAATTTATATTTTCCTCTTAATAGTTAATATTTTTATCAGTGAACCGAATTGGCACTATGAGGTATATTTAAGTTCTATATATAAGGGAATCTTTTTCTGTATTTCTGTTAAAGTCTGTATTTATATATTTACAGTAAATATTTAATTCTATACTATTGTCATTGATTTTATTATTAGTATATATTATTATAAGAAATATTTTTTCGCTTTGAGGTATAGACATTTATCTGCTATGTCAAGCCAATGTCTTAGTTTTAATTTCTGTTATTTTAAAGCTTTTCTTTAGGCTGTTCATCCACTGAATTTTAATGTGATTGTATTGAAGATCCAAAAATTGTTGGAATTCTAATTGAAAATGCATACCTTTATATGTTACTTTTTAGGGAGAATCAGTAGTTTACTATATTTTTCTATTCAGGAGCAGACTATATCTTATACAGATTTTGGTTTATGCCGTTTACTTAAATTTTATAGTTGCTTACAAGTAATATGTATTGTGCTTTTCTCGTATCATTTGAACTTTGCAAATGGAGTTTTTTTCATTTCTATGTTCTTATTACAAGAACAGTCTATTATTTTACTTAATTTCCTTATTAAATCTAATAGTCTTTTAAAATTTGAGCCTAGTTTTCCAGTCATAAAACTGTATCAACTAAAAATATTTTATTTCTTTATCCCAGTGACTACTCAAATTATGTATTTCATGTTTTTGCCAAACCTCAGGATTTTATTGTAAGTAATAATCAAGGTAGTTGTCACTTTTGACTAATTTTTGAGTCCAGTTAAGTGGTTCTCATAATCATTTAGGGATAATTATTGTAGGTTACTGTCACATTTGCTAAGGCTTTATTACATTTTTAAAAATTATTATTCCCATTTTACATTGAGGAATGGGTGAAGAATGTTAGTATTTAAAAATTACTGGGATCAATTTGCTAATATTTCATTAAGGATTTTTCTAACAGACTTTGTGTACGATTGGAGTTACAGCTTTATGAAATGTTTTATAGGATTCACCAATAAAACCATCTTGGCTTGGAGATTTCTTGGTGTGAGTTTGTAAATTATGAATTCAAATTTTCAAATAGATACAGGATTATTTATAGTTTATATTTAATCTTGTGTCAGATTTGGTAAATTGTGTTTTTCAAGTAATTTGTTCATTTCATTTAAGTGGTCTTTGTCTTTTGAATTATAGTTTTTTTTAAAAATGGGAACGATAGTGGCAACTCATTGTGGTTTTAATTTGCGTTTCCCTGCTGACTAATGATTTTGAATATCTTTTCAGTGTGTGTATTGGCCATTCTTTTTTTAATATCAATTTATTTATTTTGGGCTGTGTCGGGTCTTCGTTGCTGTGTGCGGGCTTTCTCTAGTTGCAGTGAGCAGGGGCTACTCTTCATTGCGGTGCGCGGTCTTCTCATTGTCGTGACTTCTCTTGTTGCAGAACATGGGCTCTAGGCAGGCAGGCTTCAGTAGTTGTGGCTTGTGGGCTCTAGAGCTCAGGCTCAGTAGTTGTGGTGCACGGGATTAGTTGCTACGCAGCAGGTGGGATCTTCCCGGGCCGGGGCTTGAACCTGTGTCCCCTCCATTGGCAGGCAGATTCTTAACGACTGCGCCACCAGGGAAGCCCATATTGGCCATTCTTAAAATGTTCTTTTGTAAAGTGTCTGTTCAGATCTTTGCCCCTTTTAAAAATTTGTGAGTTTTTCTTTTCTATTATTAAGTTGTAAGGGTTTTTTACATATTCTGGATACAAATCTTCTGTTTTATAGATCATTAGAAATAGATGTGGATATCTCTATCTCCATCCATCTGTATCTGTGTAGCTCTTTCCATATCTATGCATCCACCCACCCATTCATTCATCCATCCATCCATGTATTCTGTGGCTGACCTTTTCATTATCTCAGTAGTGTCCTTTGAAAAGCACAAGTTTTAATTTTGATGAAGTTCCATTTTTTAATTATTATATTTTTGTGGGCTGTATTTATTGTATTCTGACTAGAAGACCTATTGCAAGATCAAGAATATGTTCATGTACTTATTCCTAGAAACTTAATAGTTTTAACCTTACCTTTTAGTTTTTATTTTATTTCTTTGTTATTTTTTTATTTATTTTCTTTCTTTCTTTCTTTTTCTTTTTTGGCTGTGTCAGGTCTTAGTTGCAGCAAGTGGGGTCTTCATTGAGGCATGCGAGATCTTTTGTTGCAGCGGGGGCTCTTTGTTTTGGTGCGTGGGTTTTCTCTCTCTAGTTGTGGTGCTCAGGCTCCAGGGCGCATGGGCTCTGTAGTTTGCAGTACGCAGGCTCTCTCATTGAGGTGCAGGAGCTAAGTAGTTGCGGCACATGGGCTTAGTTGCCCCGTGGCGTGTGGGATCTTAGTTCCCTCACCAAGGATCAAATCCACATCCCCTGCATTGGAAAGCGGATTCTTTACCACTGGACCACCAGGGAAGTCCCTAGCCTTAGTTTTTATGACTAGGTTTATTATCCATTTCAAGATAGCTTTTGTGTATAGTGTTATTTAAGAGTCAAAATAAATAATTTTTGCATATGGATATCTAGTTGTATTAGCAACATTTATTGAAAAGATTGTTCTTTCTGATTGATTTACCTTGGTATTTTTGTTGAAAATCAGTTGATCTGTATGTTTGAATTTATTTCGAGACTCAGTCTGTTCCAAGGATCTGTATGCCTTTCCTTAAGTCAGTACCTCACTGTCTTAATTACTTTGGTTTTATATTAAATGAGATATTCTAAGTAATTTTTTTTCAAAGTTGTTTTTGCTATTCCAGATCTTTTGCATTTTCATGGAATTTCTTAGAAGCACCTTGTCATTTTCTATAAAAAATCTTCCTGGGTTTGTGATTGGGATTGTGTTGGATCTATAAATGAGTTTGGGGAGAATTTCTATCTAAATACTAGTGGTCTTCCAATTCATATATATGATGTGTCTTTCAATTTATTTAGCTCTTCTTTCCTTTAAGCAATGTTTTGTAGTTTTCAAGTACAGGTCTTATGCATATTTTGTTATCCCTGTATATTTAAAACTTCTTGTGCTATTGTAAATGAAATTTTAAAAAACTAAATTTGCTGAAATATAATTTACAGATAAAAATATACTGTATCTTGAAATCATTTTTATTTATTTTTAAATTTAAAAAAATTGGGGTATATTTGTTTTACAGTGTTGTATTAGTTTCTACTGTACAGTGAAGTGGAGTTCCCTATGCTATACAGCAGGTTCTCATTATTTATCTATTTTATACATATTAGTATATGTATGTCAAACCCAGTCTTGCAATTCATTCCACTCTCCTTTCTCCCCTTCATGTCCATACGTTTGTTCTCTCCGTCTGTGTCTCTATTTCTGCCTTGCAAACAGGTTCATCTGTACCATTGCTCTAGATTCCACATATATGCGTTAATATACAATACTGTTTTCTTTCTGACTTACTTCACTCTGTATGACAGTCTCCAGGTCCATCCATGTGTCTACAAATGATCCCATTTCGTTCCTTTTTACAGCTGAAATCATTTTTATTTTAACTTTAACTTTGAAATAATTACAGACTTAAAAACAAGTTACTATAAGTCATCCAACTCTGTTCTTAAAAAAAATTGCTTTGTCTATTCAAGTCCTTTGCATTTATACATAGAATCAACATGTAAGTGTATCAATATACAGATAAGCCATTGGGAGTTCTATTGGAATTGCATTAAATCTGTAGATTAATTCGGAGGAGAATTGACATCTTAAATATATCAATGAGCATGACATAATTCTGAATTTATTTAGTTCTTTAAATCTGTAAATAATTTCTAAATTATTAAATTTCTAAATAACCTTTGTAGTTTTCAGTCTATAGATTTTACAAGTATTTAAGAAATTTAGGGCCTAGAGAGTCTTTGGTGGGACTAATGGCAGATTCCGGGAGGGCTCATGCCAAGGAGTACTTCCCAGAACTTCTGCTGCCAGTGTCCTTGTCCCCGCATTGGGCCACAGCCACCCCCCACCTCTGCAGGAGACCCTCCAACACTAGCAGCCGTGTGGCTGACAGGGTCTTGGTGCTCCGGCCAGGTGTCAGGCCTGTGCGTCTGAGGTGGGAGAGCTGAGTTCAGGACATTGGTCTACCAGAGACCTCCTGGCTCCATGTAATATCAAACGGTGAAAGCTCTCCCAGAGATCTCCATCTCAGTGCTAAGACCCAGCTCCACTCAGTGACCAGCAAACTAGAGTGCTGGAAACCCTATGCCAAACAACTAGCAAGACAGGAACACAACCCCACCCATTAGCAGAGAGCCTGCCTAAAATCATAATAAGGTCACAGACACCCCAAAACATACTGCCGGACGTGGTCCTGCCCACCAGAAAGACAAGATTCAGCCATCCACCACAACACAGGCACTAGTCCCCTCCACCAGGAAGCCTACACAACCCACTGAACCAACCTTAGCCACTGGGGGCAGACACCAAAAACAATGGGAACTACAAACCTGCAGCCTGTGAAAGGGGAACCCCAAACACAGTAAGTTAAGCAAAATAAGAAGACAGAGATACACACAGCAGTTGAAGGAGCAAGGTAAAAACCCACCAGACCAAATAAATGAAGAGGAAATAGGCAGTCTACATGAAAAAGAATTCAGAGTAATGATAGTAAAGATGATCCAAAATCTTGGAAATAGAATTGAGAAAATACAAGAAACGTTTAACAAGGACCTAGAAGAAGTAAAGAGCAAACAAACAATGATGAACAACACAATAAATGAAATTAAAAATTCTCTAGAAGGAATCAATAGCAGAATAACTGAGACAGAACAATGGATAAGTGACCTGGAAGATAAAATAGTGGAGATAACTACTGCAGAGCAGAATAAAGAAAAAAGAATGAACAGAATTGAGGACAGTCTCAGAGACCTCTGGGACAACATTAAATGCACCAACATTCGAATTATAGGGGTCCCAGAAGAAGAGAAAAAGAAAGGGACTGAGAAAATATTTGAAGAGATTATAGTTGAAAACTTTCCTAATACGGGAAAGGAAATAGTCAATCAAGTCCAGGAAGCACACAGAGTCCCGTAGAGGATAAATCCAAGAAGAAACATGCCAAGACACACATTAATCAAAAATTAAATACAAAGAAAAAATATTAAAAGCAGCAAGGGAAAAACAACAAATAACATACAAGGGAATCTCCACAAGGGTAACAGCTGATCTTTCAGCAGAAATGCTGCAAGCCAGAAGGGAGTGGCAGGACATACTTAAAGTGATGAAAGGGAAACCCTAGAACCAAGATTTCTCTACCCAGCAAGGATCTCATTCAGATTCGATGGAGAAATTAAAACCTTTACAGACAAGCAAAAGCTGAGAGAATTCAGCACCAGCAAACCAGCTTTACAACAAATGCTAAAGAAACTTCTCTAGGCAGGAAACACAAGAGAAGGAAAAGACTTACAATAACAAACCCAAAACAATTAAGAAAATGGTAGTAGGAACTTACAAATATCGATAATTACCTTAAATGTAAATGGATTAAATGCTCCAACCAAAAGACAATGACTGGCTGAATGGATACAAAACCAAGACCCATATATATGCTGTCTAAAAGAGGCCCGCTTCAGGCCTAGGGGCACATACAGAGTGAAAGAGGATGGAAAAAGATATTCCATGCAAATGGAAATCAAAAGAAAGCTGGAGTAGCAATTCTCATATCATACAAAATAGACTTTAAAGATTATTACAAGAGACAAAGAAGGACACTACATAATGATAAAGGGATCAATCCAAGAAGAAGATATAACAATTGTAAATATTTATGCAGCCAACATAGGAGCACCTCAGTACATAAGGCAAATGCTAACAGCTTTGAAGGGGGAAATTGACAGTAACACAATCATAGTAGGGGACTTTAACACCCCATTTTCACCAGTGGATAGATCATACAAGCTGAAAATAAATAAGGAAACACAAGCTTTAAATGATACATTAAACAAGATGGACTTAATTGATATTTACAGGACATTCCATCCAAAAACAACAGAATACACTTTCTTCTCAAGTGCTCATGGAACGTTCTCCAGGATAGATCATATCTTGGGTCACAAATGAAGCCTTGGTAAATTTAAGAAAACTGAAATCATATCAAATATCTTTTCCAAATACAACACTATAAGACTAGGTATCAATTACAGGAAAAAATCTGTAAAAAATAGAAACAAACGGAGGCTAAAGAATATACTACTTAATAACCAAGAGACCACTGAAGAAATCAAAGAGGAAATCAAAAAATACCTAGGAACAAATGACAATGAAAACACAATGACCCAAAACCTATGGGATGCAGCAAAAGCAGTTCTAAGAGGGAAGTTTATAGCAATACAATCCTACCTCAAGAAACAAGAAGCATCTCAAATAAACAACCTAACCTTACACCTGAAGCAATTAGAGAAAGAAGAACAAAAAAACCCCAAAGTTAGTGGAAGGAAAGAAATTATAAAGATCAGATCAGAAATAAATGAAAAAGAAATGAAGGAAACAATGGGAAAGATCAATAAAACTAAAAGCTGGTTCTTTGAGATGATCAACAAAATTCATAAACCATTAGCCAGACTCATCAAGAAAAAAAGGGAGAAGACTCAAATCAATAAAATTAGAAATGAAAAAGGAGAAGTAACAGCTGACACTACAGAAATCCAAAGGATCATGAGAGATTACTACAACCAACTATATGCCAGTAAAATGGACAACCTGGAAGACATGGACAAATTCTTAGAAAAGCACAACTTTCCAAGACTGAACCAGGAAGAAATAGAAAATATAAACAGACCAATCACAGGCACTGAAATTGAGACTGTGATTAAAAATCTTCCAAAAAACAGAAGCCCAGGATGAGATGGCTTCACAGGCAAATTCTATCAAACATTTAGAGAATAGTTAACACCTATCCTTCTCAAACTCTTCCAAAATATAGCAGAGGGAGGAACACTCCCAAACTCATTCTATGAGGCCACCATCACTCTGATACCAAAACAAGACAAAGATGTCACAAAGAAAGAAAACTACATTCCAGTATCACTGATGAACGTAGATGTAAAAATCCTCAACAAAATACTAGCAAACAGAATCCAACAGCACATTAAAAGGATTGTACACCATGATAAAGTGGGGTTTATCCCAGGAATGCAAGGATTCTTCAGTATACGCAAATCAATCAATATGATACAGCATATTAACAAACTGAAGGAGAAAAACCATATGATAATATCAATAGATGAAGAAAAATCTTTTGAAAAAATTCAACACCTATTATAAGAACCCTCCAGAAAGTAGGCAAAGAGGGAACTTACCTCAACATAATAAAGGCCATATATGACAAACCCACAGCCAACATCGTTCTCAATGGTGAAAAACGGAAACCATTTCCGCTAAGATCAGGAAAAAGACAACGTTGCTCACTGTCACCACTGTTATTTGATATAGTTTTGGAAGTTTTAGTCACAGCAATCAGAGAAGAAAAAGAAATAAAAGGAATCCAAATCGGAAAAGAAGAAGTAAAGCTGTCACTGTTTGCAGATGACATGATGCTATACATAGGGAATCCTAAAGATGCTACCAGAAAACTACTAGAGCTAATCAATTAATCTGGTAAAGTAGCAGGATACAAAATTAATGCACAGAAATCTATGGCATTCCTATACACTAATGGTGAAAAAGCTAAAGAAAAATTAAGATAACACTCACATTTACCATTGCAACAAAAAGAATAAAATACCTAGGAATAAACCTACCCAAGGAGACAAAAGACCTGTATGCAGAAAACTATAAGACACTGATGAAAGAAATCAAAGATGACACAAACAGAAGGAGAAACATATCATGTTCTTGTATTGGAAGAATCAGCATTGTGAAAATGACGATACTACCCAGAACAAACTACAGATTCAGTGTAATAATCCCTATCAAACTACCAATGGTATTTTTCACAGAACTAGAACAAAAATTTCATAATTTTTATTTCCATATGATCCTTCCATTTCCACAAAGGACTCCGAATAGCCAAAGCAATCTTGAGAAAGAAATACAGAGGTGGAGGAATCAGGCTCCCTGACTTCAGGCTATACTACAAAGCTACAGTAATGAAGACAGTTTAGTACTGGCACAAAAACAGAAATATAAATCAATGGAACAGGATAGAAAGCCCAGAGATAAACCCACGCACATGTGGTCACCTTATTTTTGATAAAGGAGGCCAAGAATATACAATGGAGAAAAGACAGCCTCTTCAATAAGTGTTGCTGGGAAAACTGGACAGCTACATGTAAAAGAATGAAATTACAACACTCCCTAACACCATACACAAAAATAAACTTAACATCGATTAAAGACCTGAATGTAAGGCCAGACACTATAAAACGCTTAGAGGAAAACATAGGCAGAACACTCTATAACATAAATCACAGCAAGATCCTTTTTGACCCACCTCCTAGAGAAATGGAAATAAAAACCGAAATAAACAAATGGGACCTAATGAAACTTAAAAGCTTTTCCACAGCAAAGGAAACAATAAACAAGATGAAAAGACAACCCTCAGAATGGGAGAAAATATTTGCAAATGAAGCAACTGACTAAGGATTAATCTCCAAAATTTACAAGCAGCTTATGAACCTCAATAACAAAAAACCAACCTAATCCAAAAATGGGCAGAAGACCTTAAGAGACATTTCTCCAAAGAAGATATACAGATTGCCAACAAACACATGAAAGGATGCTCAACATCACTAATCATTATAGAAATGCAAATCAAAACTACAATGAGGGATCACCTCACACTGGTCAGAATGGCCATCAACAAAAACTCTACAAACAATAAATGCTAGAGAGGGTGTGGAGAAAAGGGATACCTCTTGCACTGTTGGTGGGAGTGTAAATTGATACAGCCACTAAGGAAAACAGTATGGAGGTTCCTTAAAAAACTAAAAATAGAACTACCATACGACCCAGGAATCCCACTACTGGGCATATACCCTGAGAAAACCAGAATTCAAAAAGAGTCAATACCACAATGTTCATTGCAGCTCTATTTACAATAGCCAGGACATGTAAGCAACCTAAGTGTCCATCGACAGATGATTGGATAAAGAAGATGTGGCATATATATGCAATGGAATATTACTCAGCCATAAAAAGAAATGAAATTGAGTTATTTGTAGTGAGGTGGATGGACCTAGAGTCTGTCATGTAGAGTGAAGTAAGTCGGAAAGAGAAAAACAAATACTGTATGCTAATACATATATATGGAATGTAAAAAAAAAAATGACATGGGGAGGGGGAGGGACAAGCTGGGACGAAGTGAGAGAGTGGCATGGACATATATACACTGCCAAATGTAAAATAGATAGCTAGTGGGAAGCAGCCGCATTGCACAGGGAGATTAGCTCAGTGCTCCATGACCACCTAGAGGGGTGGCATGGGTGGGTGGGAGGGAGATGCAAGAGGCAGGAGATATGGGGATATATGTATATGTATAGCTGATTCACTTTTTTCCAAAGCAGAAAGTAACACACCATTGTCAAGCAGTTATACTCCAATAAAGATGTTAAAATAAATAAATAAAAATAAAGGGAAATTTAGGGCTTGCCTTGTGGCACAGTGGTTAAGAATCTGCCTGTCAATTCAGAGGCCACGGGTTTGAGCCCTGGTCCAGGAAGATCCCACATGCCGTGGAGCGACTAGGCCTGTGCGCTACAACTACTGAGCGTGCACTCTAGAGCCCGCGAGCCTCATCTGCTGAAGACCGCACGCCTGGAGCCCGTGCTCTGCAACAAGAGAAACCACCTCAATGAGAAACCTGTGCACTGCAATGAAGGGTAGCCCCCGTTCTCAACAACCAGAGAAAAGCCCTCGCATAGCAATGAAGACCAAATGCAGCCAAAAATAAATAAATAAAATAAATACATTTATTTAAAAAAAAAAAAGAAATTTGGCCTTCCTATTTTTTGTGTTTTCAGTATTTTGTCTGGGTTTTGTGTGTGTGTGGATGAATTGAGGGACAGTTTTCCCCCATAGGACTAGCCAATTTTTCTTTTCCAAGTTAGTGAATAATAATCCATTCTTTCCTTACTAACTTGAAATGTAATATTCCTATTTTTTATTCTATTATAATGATTAAAAAATTTTTTTTAAGTTTCCAGTTGATCATTATTATCTTTATAGATGCCTTTTCTCAGGCCGAGGACCTTCTCTATATTTGCTGAACGATTTTTTTCAGTGAATGAATATTTTGTCAAATGGTTCCTCTTCATCTGCTGAAATGATCGTGTTTTTCTTTATTGTGTTAATGTGGTGAATTGATTTTTGAATCTTAAACCCACCTTGCATTCATGGGATAAGTCCTACTTTGTCATGATCTGTTATTTGTTTCATATCTTTTAAATCTCAATTTGCTAATATTTTAAGTATGCTGATTTTTATGTACCTATGTTTATGAAGGATATTGGTATATAGTTTTCTTTCGTTGTAACGTCTTTCTCTGGCTTTGATTCCAGGGTGATAGTGCCTTCATACAATTAGTTAGGAAGTGTTCCTTTCCCTTGTATTTGCTGAAAGAGTTCATTCAAGATGGGTATTATTCTTCCTTAAATATTTTACTTCGTTTACGTCATTTGGGCTTGATGTTGTTCATATTTTCTGTTTCTTCTGTGTAATTTGCACCTTTCAAGACATTTTCTCATAAGACAGCACAGTCTGGTAGAACTTTCTGTGTCAATTGAAATGTTCTCTAAGTGCACTCTTTTTTTTTTTTTTTTTTTTTTTTTTTTGCGGTACGCGGGCCTCTCACTGTTGTGGCCTCTCCCATTGCGGAGCACAGGCTCCAGACGCGCAGGCTCAGCAGCCATGGCTCACGGGCCCAGCCGCTTTGCGGCATGTGGGATCTTCCCAGACCGGGGCACAAACCCGTGTCCCCTGCATCGGCAGGCGGACTCTCAACCACTGCGCCACCAGGGAAGCCCTCTATGTGCACTCTTAAAGTACAGTAGCCACCGACTACCTGTGGCAGTTGAGTACTTGAAATGTGATGAGTGCAGAGCTGCAGTTTTAATTTTATTTAAATCGTCACAGGTGGCTGTTGGCTTACTGCACTGGCTATTGTAGCTCTAAGTTGTAAATTCATTTCTATAAAATTGTTAATAAATTTTAAATATACTGTCATAAAGTTGTTCATAGTTTTAAAATCTGTTTCTATAAAGTTGTTTGTAGGGAATTCCTTGGGGTCCAGTTGTTAGGACTCTGTACGTCCAGTGCAGGGGGCCCAGGTTCGATCCCTGGTTGGTGAACTAAGATCCTGGAAGCTTCACAGTGTGGCAAATATATATATATATATATATGTATGTATATATGTAGAGAGAGAGACACACACGTATATATGGAGGTACAAAGTTGTTTATAATTTTTTCTTAATTTATTTTTACTCTCTAATGAAATCTTTAGTGCTCTTTTATTCCTGAGATTGGTAATTTATGTCATCTTCTCTTTGTCTCCTTTCCTCCCCCCTCAACTCTCTTTGTATTTTTTCATTAAAATATTTTAAGGGTAAAATACACAGAAACTAAAATTTACCATTTTATCATTTTTAAGTGTCCAGTTCAATAGTGTTAATTACACTCATGTTGTTGTACAGCCAACCTCCATAACTTTTCATCTTGCACAACTGAAATTCTTTTTTTAAAAATATTTATTTATTTGTTTCTCTGTGCCTGGTCTTAGTTACGGCATGCGGGATCTTTGTTGCATTGTGTGGGATCCAGTTCCCTCACCAGGGATTGAACCCGTGCCCCCTGTATTGGGAGCGTGTATTCTTAGCCACTGGATCACCAGGGAAGTCCCCAAAACTGAACTAGACAGCTCCCTGTTTCTCCTTGCAGCTGTGTCAACCACCTTTTTACTGTCTGTCTGTATGAATTTGACTACTCTGGGTACCTCATATAAGTGGAGTCATAGTGTTTGTCTTTATGGGACTGGCTTATTTCATTTTGCATAATGTCCTTGAGGTATATCTATGTTGAAGCATGTGTCAGAATTTCTTTCCTTTTTTTTTTTGCTGTATGCAGGCCTCTCACTGCTGTGGCCTCTCCCGTTGCGGAGCACAGGCTCAGCGGCCATGGCTCACGGGCCCAGCCGCTCCGTGGCATGTGGGATCTTCCCAGACTGGGGCACGAACCCGTGTCCCCTGCATTGGCAGGCGGACTCTCAATCACTGCGCCCCCAGGGAAGCCCTTCTTTCCTTTTTTAAGGCCGAGTAATATTCCATTGTATGGATATATCACATTTTATCGGTTTATTCATCAGTGGACAGACACTTGGATTATTTCCATCTTTAAGCTATTGTGAATAATGCTGCAATGAACACGGTGTACCAATATAAATATCTCTTACAGACCCTGCTTTTAATTCTTTTCAGATCATATGGTAATTCTATTTTCAACTTTTTTAGGAACTGCCATACTGTTTTTCATAACAGCTGTACCATTTTGCATCCACACCACTAGTGCACAAGGGTTCCAATTTGTCCACATCCTCACCAGTGTGGTTATTTTTGTCCTTTTGATGGTAATCAGCCTACTGGGTGTGAGGTGTTATCTCATTGTAATTTTCATGTATATTTCCCAAATGATTGGTGATGTTGAACATTTTTTTCATGTACTTGTTTGCTTTTTGTACTTCTCTCTGTTTATGGTCAGTTTGTCTAGGAGTTTATCATTTTTGTTCTTTTTAAGTATCTTGCTCTTGGTTTCCTTAGTTTTTCTTCACTGTTTATTTTCTGTTACACAGATTTTTCTTTTATCTTTACTTTTCCGTCTACTTTGTGCTTAATTTGATCTTTTTCTTGCTTCTGAAGCCAGAGGTTTAGGTCATAGATTTTAGAATTTTTCTTGATAGAAGTGTATAAATCCGTAAGTTTCCCTCTGAGGACTTCTTTTACTGCACTTCTCAAATTTTGGTAAGTTGTGTTTTCATTGCCATTCAGTTCATATTTTCTAATTTTCCTTGTGATTTCTTCTTTGACTTATGGCTTTTTTTCAAAGAAGTATTTCTAAATATTTGGGGGATTTCCACATGTGCTCTTGTTACTGAGTACATTTTGATCAAAGTAGATATTCTGTATGAGTTCCATTATTTGATAATTTTACCATGCAATATTTCCATCATTTATCATGTCATCAGTGTTGGTGATTGTTCCATGTGTATTGGAAAAGAATGTGTTCTGCCATTTTGGGGTTAACATTTTATAAATGTCATTTAGGTTTAATTGATTGACAGCATCTTTTCAGGTCTTCTCTATTTTTCTTGATTTTCTGACTGTTCAATTACTGGCAGAGAAACGTTGAACCATTCATATATTACTGTGGGGTTACCTGTTTTTGCTTTTAATTCTGTCAGTTTCCAGTGTTCATTCTCTTGTTGAGATTCAGGTTTCCATCAGGTGTCTTCTTCCTTCTAGCTAAAGAACTTTAACATTTCTTGTCATGCAGGTCTGTTGGTAACATATTCTTTCAGCTTTCATCTAAAAATATTTTTATTTCATCTTCCTTTTTGAAGATTATTTTCTCTTACAGAATTCTAGGTTGACAAGATTTTTGTCCTGGCACTTTTAGGTTCAACTGCTTTAGAAACTATTTATTTCTTCAAATACCCATCTCTCCAACTCCAATTAAATATGTTAGCCTGCTTAATATTGTATCACATGTCTGACACTGTTATTTTTCAACCTTAAACTCTCTATGCTTCTTTCTATATAATTTTTTACTGCCCTCTCTTCCTGTTTCACTGTTATTTTCTTCTACATGGTCTAATGTGCAGTTAACTCATTCAGTTGATTTTTCATTTCAGCTATATTTTTCAGTTTAGAAGCTTCTTTTTAAAAAATACGGTTTCTAATTTTATTCTTGTCAAGTTCATGTTTTCCATTAAATCTTTATACTTTCTTATAACTTTTCAAGTCCTTTGTGGTAATTCTAATTCCATCATTTGTATTATTTCCGGCCCCAATTCTGTTGGCTGAATTGTCTTCTGGTTATGGCTCTCATGTCTTGCTTTTTCAAATGTGTGATAATATTTGATTGGATGCTGGGTTACACTGTTACATTGTTGAGTGTCAGATTATATTTTATATTCTATTTCCTTTAGGAGTATTGATTTTCATTCTGACATGCAGTTAGTTTGCTTTGGATCAGCTTGATCTTTTTGAGACTTTTTTTAAACATCTTTATTGGAGTGTAATTGCTTTACAATGTTGTGTTAGTTTCTGCTGTATAACAAAGTGAATCAGCTATATGTATACATATATCCCCATATACCCTGCCTCTTGTGCCTCCATCCCACCCTCCCTATCCCATCCTTCTAGGTGGTCACAAAGCAGTGAGCTGACCTCCCTCTGCTATGCAGCTACTTCCCACTAGCTATCTCTTTTACATTTGGTAGTTTATATATGTCAGTGCTACTCTGTCACTTCGTCCCAGCTTCCCCTCCCTCCCATGTCCTCAAGTCCATTCTCTACGTGTGCATCTTTATTCCTGTCCTGTCCCTATGCTCATCAGAACCATTTTTTTTTTTTTAGATTCCATATATATGTGTTAGCATACAGTATTTATTTTTCTCTTTCTGACTTCACTCTGTATGAGAGACTCTAGGTCCATCCACCTCACTACAAATAACTCAATTTCTTTTCTTCTTATGGCTGAGTATTATTCCATTGTATATATGTGCCACATCTTCTTTATCCATTCATCAGTCGATGGACACTTAGGTTGCTTCCATGTCCTGGCTGTTGTAAATAGAGTTGCAATGAACACTGTGGTACTTGACTCTTTTTGAATTATGGTTTTCTCAGGGTATATGCCCAGTAGTGGGATTGCTGGGTCGGATGGTAGTTCTATTTTTAGTTTTTTAAGGAACCTCCATACTGTTTTCCTTAGTGGCTCTATCAATTTACATTCCCACCAACAGTGCAAGAGGTATCCCTTTTCTCCACACCCTCTTCAGCATTTATTGTTTGTAGAGTTTTTGTTGATGGCCATTCTGACCAGTGTGAGGTGATCCCTCATTGTAGTTTTGATTTGCATTTCTTTAATGATTAGTGATGTTGAGCATCCTTTCATGTGTTTGTTGGCAATCTGTATATCTTCTTTGGAGAAATGTCTCTTGAGCTCTTCTGCCCATTTTTGGATTTTTTTTTGATATTGTGCTGCTTGTAAATTTTGGAGATTAATCTTTTGTCAGTTGCTTCATTTGCAAATATTTTCTTCCATTCTTAGGGTTGTCTTTTCATCTTGTTTATAGTTTCCTTTGCTGTGCAAAAGCTTTTAAGTTTCATTAGGTCCCATTTATTTCTTTTTGTTTTTATTTCCATTTCTCTAGGAGGTGGGTCAAAAAGGATCTTGCTGTGATTTATGTCATAGAGTGTTCTGCCTATATTTTCCTCTAAGCATTTTATAGTGTCTGTCCTTACATTTAGGTCTTTAATCCATGTTGAGTTTACTTTTGTGTGTGGTGTTAGGGAGTGTTGTAATTTCATTCTTTTACATGTAGCTGTCCAGTTTTCCCAGCACCACTTATTGAAGAGGCTCTCTTTTCTCCATTGTATATTCTTGCCTCCTTTATCAAAAATAAGGTGACCACATGTGTGTGGGTTTATCTCTGGGCTTTCTATCCTGTTCCATTGATCTATATTTCTGTCTTTTTGCCAGTACCATACTGTAGCTTTGTAGTATAGTCTGAAGTCCAGGAGCCTGATTCCTCCAACTCCGTTCTTCTTTCTCAAGATTGCTTTGGCTATTTGGGGTCTTTTGTGTTTCCATACAAATTGTGAAATTTTTTGTTCTAGCTCTGTGAAAAATGCCATTGGTAGTTTGATAGGGATTGCATTGAATCTGTAGATTGCTTTGGGTAGTATCGATATTTTCACAATGTTGATTCTTCTAATCCAAGAACATGGTATATCTCTCCATGTGTTTGTATCATCTTTGATTTCTTTCATCAGTGTCTTACAGTTTTCTGTATACAGGCCTTTTGTCCCCTTAGGTAGGTTTATTCCTAGGTATTTTATTCTTTTTGTTGCAATGGTAAATGGGAGTGTTTCCTTAATTTTTCTTTCAGCTTTTTCATCATTAGTGTATAGGAATGCCATAGATTTCTGTGCATTAATTTTGTTTCCTGCTAGTTTACCAAATTCATTTATTAGCTGTAGTAGTTTTCTGGTAGCATCTTTAGGATTTGAGACTTGTTTTTAAAACTTTTTAGGGCAGCTCTAGGATTGGCCTTACTTTAGAATTAGTTTAGCCCTACTTTTATTTCATTTTTTAAAATATTTACTTATTTATATTTTTGGCTGCACCGGGTCTTAGTTGTAGCACACGGGATCTTTGTTGACGCCTGTGGGGTGTTTATTTGCAGCATGCAGGATCTTTTCATTGCGGCATGCAGGATCTAGTTCCCTGACCAGGGATCGAGCCCTGGCCCCCTGCATTGGGAGTGTGGAGTCTTAACCACTGGACCACCAGGGAAGTCCCCCTAGCCCTACTTTTAATGTGCCATTTTTCAGAGGTCTCCATTGATGCTCCCAGTTGTTTGACCAGGTCTCTTTTTCTTTTGTAAAAATAAACTTTAATTTTTAGAACATTTTTTAAGTTCAGAGCAAAATTGAGCAGAATGTACAGAGTTCCCATATGTTCCTTTACATCACACAAGCATAACCTTCCCCACTGTCTCATGTGTGGTTTACTGTTCTGGCAAAGAATTTCTAGTCCTCTTTCAGTGGGTCTTTGTCTTTTCTTTGGTAATCTGTCCTGCAAATACCAGCTCCTTTAGCTTTCTCAGTCTGTTGTCTCCCCAGTTTATTGAGACTAGTGTTCTCTACTTGAGTTTTTCCTCTCTATACTGGAACTTGCTATATGTTCCCAGGCAGAAAGCCTAGGACAGTCACCTCGTTAGTTCGTTTTCTCAGAGATCATAGTCTTTTGTTGATTGTTGTCCGTACTTTGAATACATTGGTTTTATATATTTTGTCAAGCTTTTTATTCACAACAGGAGGATTATTCTTCTATCAGTACTGTGCCACAGCTGGAAGTAGAGTTTTATGACAGTGGATTGTAGCTAGTGCCTAATTTACAATTTCTTTGTTCTAAATCATTAAAAAAATTTTTTTAATTTTATTTTTTGTTTTATTTTTGTCTGCGTTGGGTCTTCGTTGCTGTGTGCGGGCTTTTCTGTAGTTGTGACAAGCAGGGGCTACTCTTTGTTGCGGTGCACGAGCTTCTCATGCAGCGGCTTCTCCTTTTGCAGCATGGGCTCTAGGCATGCGGGCTTCAGTAGTTGTGGCACTCGGGTTCAGTAGTTGTGGCTCGCGGTCTCTAGAGCACTGGCTTAGTAGTTGTGGCGCTCGGGCTTAGTTGCTCCACGGCATGTAGGATCTTCCCGGACCAGTGCTTGAACCCATGTCCCCTGTCTTGGCAGGTGGATTCTTAACCACTGAGCCACCAGGGAAGCCCTGTTCTAAATCATTTTGGATATAGCTCACAAATAGTTCTAGAGATAATTGCCCTAAGGACTTTCCTAGGCCTATTTAGCTTCATATGATTTTCTGGCATGATGCAGTTATACTGTGTGAACTACACTCAGCAATATTCCTGTAGGTAGGGCTTAGGAAATCTTTTCTGAAAAAGGCCAAATAGTAAACATTTAAGCTCTGTTGGGTGTAGTCAGAAAACATGGTGTCCTGTGTATTCTTCTCTTCCTCCTCTTCCTCCCTTCCCCTCCCCTCTCTTTTGTCTTCTTTTCTTCTACTCTCTCAAAAATGTAGTAACTATTTTTAGCTCAGGGGCCATCCCTTGGTCAAGGGTTGTAGTTTACCAACCCCTACTATAAAATTGTTCAAGTAGGACTTTTTCTTTCTTTGTTTAAATCTCTGTTGACCATTGTCGCAGGTAATATGTGCCAGTAGAATTGGTGTATCTTGTGTTTAATGAGTTCATGAGAGTAACAGTGTGGAATTGTTAGAAGTTTACTAATGCCATCGAAGGGGGAAAAGTGCAAGTTACTATGTTTCTACAGTTTTAAAGCCCTTAAAAAATGATTATTTGAACGTTGCATTTTTTCCCGGTTAAAAGGGATAAAAATTTAGGTTCAGGACTGGAACAGATCCTTGTTTATCTGTAAATATATTAGAGAAGTTTTAGAATTTGCAGGAATGTTGTAGAACTGTGGTTTGGGACGCAGTTGGAACTATCTCTCCATACCTCTGTGGCGTAGTGCTTCTGCAACTATTAGCATAAATTACTTTTGCTTTTGTTTTGTTAAAATTTCATTGTTTCCTACTTATAGAAGAAATATGTTTTCTGAAATGTTATAAAAACATATAAACATTTTATTCCATTAAAATGTACAACATTCTGTTGTAGTGATATGCTTCAGTTTTAATAGACCCTGGACAATTTTTAGGTACATGCCGAATATATCCATTTATAGATGTCTCTGATCTTCTTGATCATTGCTTTCAGAGCACTGTAAATGTCAATGAGTAAAGTCTGTTGTATTTATTTCAGTTGTCCTCATAGTGAAGAAGAAATAGTTAATGTGTTTTACTTTATAATGTGTGTTAAATTATATTTTAGCTTTAATAGTGTACAAGTGGACTATTGAAATTAGTAAAACGTAACTGATTTCTGTTAGAGGTGTTTCAAGTGTTCGTATTTGTTAATCACCTTTTAGTAAGTTATAAAATCAAGTTCTAAGTATTCCACCGGTTTCAAACTGTTTTTTCCCCACTGTGGGAACAAATAAAAGCAAAAATTAGTGAAAGTAAGTTCTGTGAATCTCACTTATGAGTCTCATCTCTCCTCATTGAATGTATAGAATGAACAGTGGCATACCTTAATAGTATGCCACAGTAACAACACGTATTTAAATGAAAACAAGAAAAGAGAGCTGTAATCTTTAGTCATGACTCCCTGATGAAACTAATTCATCTTCATTAGTACTTAACATGGGTTGTTTGTGAACTGTCATAAATGGTTCATCTCTGGTGTGGTAGAGCATTTAGTGGGTCATCTTTGTTGGTATAACATTCAAAGGGATGGTTGACCACTTGGGGTTTTGTGGAAGAAATTCAACCATCTCATAAGAGATTGGACTTGATGAATCTGAAGTTCGCTGTTCAGCCTCTGAGTACAGTGATTTATTACCTGCAGTTTATTTATGGCTGGTTCATAAAAAACTAGAGCCTGTCACTCAAAGTGTGATAGGGCATCAGCAGTATTAGCATCACCTGAGAGTGTGTTAGAAGTCAGATCCTTGGCTGCCACTCTTGACCTACTGAACCAGAATCTTTAGAAGTGGAGCTCAGGAATCCATTTCCAAGCTCACCAAGAGATTCTGTTATCCAGTAATTGTTGAGAAGCATTGTTTAGTTCAGTGATCCTTAAGCATTATTGTGCACCAGAAGCAAAATTATCTTAGGGGTGCTTGTTTTTGTTTTGTTTAAGACATTTTTAAAAATTGAGATAAAATTGACATATAACATTGTATTAGTTTTAGGTATACAACACAATGATTTGCTATATATATATATTGCAAAATGATTATCATAATACATTTAGTTAACATCCATTACCACTGTTTTTTTAAAATTTTGAAACACTGTTAGAAATATATTTTACATTGAGACCTACTTATGTGTGTGTGTGTGTGTGTGTGTGTGTGTGTGTGTGTACAGGTGTTTTGTAGCATTACTTGTTGTCACTCTGAATTATGTTCTTTGTTTTCTATTCTAGCCTATTTAAAAAAAACAAATCATGGCCCTGGCTCACTAGTGGGTTGATGCTTGGAGTTTGAAAGAACACTGGATTGTTGTGTTTCACTTATTGTCCTATTTTCATGAAAAGTTTTCTGTTGGTTATTGGCCTATTAGTAGCTAAGATTCTTTTTCAGCTTAGGATCATAATTAGGAATTACCATTCTTCTTGTTACTGTAAATTGTGCCTCATTGAGAATGAGGATCTGTCATTAAGGGAAGAAGCTAGAGTGGCTATTGAGGAGCATCTAGTAGTTTCAGACAAAGACAACTTGATTCAGCTCTTGATGAATTGCATGCTTACCAAGAGTCAGTTGTTCCCAAACCTGTTTATTCGAGTAGTACTTGTCATTGTAATTAAATAATTTTTATTGTACCATTTTGACACTAATAAAATTTCCTCTGAAAAGTAGATTGTTGTTTCTGTGAATAATTTTAATGCTTTAGAAAGACTTAGTAGGTAAAGTCAGTAAAAAGGTGGAGGGGCAAGTGTCTTTATTTTCTCATTCCATT
The DNA here is from genome assembly GCF_963455315.2 of Globicephala melas. NCBI lineage: Eukaryota > Metazoa > Chordata > Mammalia > Artiodactyla > Delphinidae > Globicephala > Globicephala melas. The sequence goes on along the minus strand of NC_083314.1, from coordinate 159,838,030 downwards.
TTAAAAAACATATTTATTATTTATTTATTTAATTTATCTTTGGCTACATGGGGTCTTAGTTGCGGCACGTTGCAGCACAAGGGCTTCTCTCTAGTTGTGGCATGAGGGTTTTCTCTTCTCTAGTTGTGGCATGTTGGATCCAGGGTGTGTGGGCTCTGTAGTTGTGGCATGTGGGTTCCAGACCGTGTGGGCTCTGTAGTTTGTGGCATGCAGGCTATCTCTAGTTGAGGCCCGTGAGCACAGCAGTTGTGGCGTGAGGGCTTAGTTGCCCCATGGGCACGTGGGATCTTTGTTCCCTGACCAGGGATCAAACCTATGTCCCCTGCATTGTAAGGCGGATTCTTTACCACTGGACCACCAGGGAAGTCCCTCATGCCATTTTAAAGAACCCAAAATTGCAATCATGAAGATTGCATTATGGCTGTGATTTGTTCAAGAAAGAACTCAAATTAGCATACCCATTTCCAAAGTCTTGATTGATCATCATTGATTGACCAAGGTGCTTTTTTATATATTCCAAAAAAAAATAAATGTTTAAGGCATGTACGTTTCATTTTTAAGATTCCTGACTTCATTGGTCAATGATTGGCCCATCTGCGTTTTTATATATTCCAAGTAAAAATAAATGTTTAAGGCATGTACATTTCATTTTTAAGATTCTTGACTTTATTGGACTTTTAACTGGTGACTGCATTCCTGATCTTATAGTTTAAAGAGGCTTTTATTATTTAGGAGATTGTATTTTATTGAAAATAAATCATCTCTTAGAAACAAAATGCAGATTTAAGTTTTTATTTAAGATGAACCAAGATTACCTCATTTTTATGCTTATTATTTGTTTTGCATTCTTTGGAGTTTGTGTTTTTTTTTTCTTTTGATCCTTTGTTTCTTTATATAAGAGAGGAAAACAGTGTCAGAGAATTGTTAAAGAACCATAACTTCTGAACTTAAAATTATAATTGATATTAGTTTAGTTCTGAAAATTATCCTTTGATTAAAACAAAAATGTATGGAAGTAATTGAGTAATATATTGGCAATGAAAGTAACTAACAGCCCTTTCATAATGTTCATCTATGTGGGTTCCTTGTTGGTGGTTGTACCTTAAAATGAAATGATTCTTCTGTATAGTATATAAATATCAGTATGCCACTAAAGCGAGGACAAGGAGTAAAAGTTGATTTGACATCATGAAATTTACTTTCATTATCAGACACAAATATTGTACTTAAATTGCTTAAAATAACTTTTATTCTCCTTTTACAAAATCTAACAACTTACCTGCATTTAACCCATGTGCTTTCATTCTTTCACAAAGGAAAATTATGTACTGATCACGTGCCCTGATTTTCCCTCTGAACTTACTAATTATTCCCTCTTTTTTTTAATTAATTTTTTTATTGGAGAATAGCTGATTTACAGTGTTGTTAGTTTCTGCTGTAGAGCAAAGTGAGTCAGTTATACATACACATATATCCACTCTTTTTTAGATTCTATTCCCATAGTTATTCCTTCTTTATTGGATCATTTCCATGAGTATACTGTCAGCTGTAATAGTCTCCATCTTTAGAAAAACAATCTCACCAAAAAAAAGAAAAAAAACCCAAAAATACAAAGTCAGAAAAACTTTTCACTCCAGATTTTAGTCCAGTTTCTGCTCATTTTCTTTAATTTAGAGCAAAACTCCTCTAAAGAGTTGTTTGTACTTAAGTTTCCCCAGTTCTCTCCTCTCAGTCTCTTTATGGGATCACCCCACTCCAGCTTTTGTGTACCCATTTTTTCACTGATATAGCTCTTGTCAAGGAAGAAGTTTGTTTCATCTTTCCCAGTATTAATAATCAATCTTCAGTCTTCATTTTATGTGTTATCTCAACAACATTCATTATGGTTGGCCACTTCTTTCTTATTGAAATATTTTCTTCACTTTGCTTCTATAACATCAAAATTAATGGGTCCAAACCAAACTACTATTCATTCTACCCCTCTCAGTCTGTTACTCCCTTAGTGTTTACATCTCAAGAAATGGCACCCCGTTGTGCTCTTTTTGACTTTTTATATTCAGCTTCTCATGTACCAAGAAATGCCTCTACTTTCAAATTATACCCAAATCTGACTACTCTTTCTCACATCCACCATTACTATCCTGGTCTTAGCCACCAGTTTTCCCTTGGATTATTGCATTAGCCTCCTATGTGGTGTTCTTCCTTCCCTTCTTCACTCCCTGTAACATTTAACAGCCTTAAAGTACTCCTGCAGAAGCTGGGGTGTTCCTTGTAAAACGTAAATCATGGAATTCCTCTTTGGGATCTTTTTTGTGGTTTGCAGATTCCTAATATATGTATCCTCTGGCTTTTTCTCTTTTGTCATTTTTAAGCACTCTTCCTCATGCCTGTTCAATTCCAGCCCTATATTCCTTGCTTTCCCTCAAACATACCAAGCCTGTTCACAGTGTCTAAAAACTAGCTAGGAATCTTCTGTGAGAAATTTGCTTTCAAGTGTTTCATTATCTACCGTGATCCCCAAATATAATTTTAGTGTTGCATTTTTTCTGTAGATGTAGACTCCGAAAAACAGAAGCTATTTCTTTTATTTGGGCCACAAGAATGAGTACAATTCTGTTCCATTTAATTATATATATTAAAATATAACTAACATAATTTAATCTCATAAGATTTTATGCAGCCTACAGATTTATTGTGTGATAACTAGCAAAATTGCAAATTCACATTAGATGCTTTATTAGAAATTGCCATCTCTGAAAAAGCTTGAGTGCACTCAAATAAGGATAAAATTTTTTTTTCAATAGACAATAGATGCATGTGCTTCAAAACTCAAGATACAGAAGGATATGCTTTGAAGAGTTAGTGTTTCTGTCTTATAGCCACCTGATTCTGGTGTCACAGAAAATCAGTGGAAGGTATTTTAATGTATAAACAATTGTACATACACATAAATTATAAAACATACAGCAGTGGTAGGATAACATATATATGTATATTCTTCCTCACTCAGATATTTTTACTAATTGACCCTGAGAACTCGTATAAAGTTGCCTCATTCTTTTTAACAGCTATATGATATTCCATTATAGGTATGTACTGTAATTAATTGAGCCTCACTGTTGAACAGATAGGCTGTTTCCAGTCTTTGCTGCTTATACATGTTCTTTTTCATAGATCTTTTGAGAAATATCTGTAGGATAAATTCTTAGAAGTTGAATTGCTGGATCAAGAGGTATGTGTATTTAAAGTATCATGAATATTTGCCTGGTTGCTCTTTTTTACGACTGTACCATTTTATACTTCCTCTAATAGTATTCTACTACAGGGATTGGCAGACTTTTTTTCTGTTAAGGGCCACATAGTAAATATTAATATTTTAGGCTTTTCAGCTCACATACGGTCTATGCCACACTCTTCTTTGTATACTTTTCTGGCCTCAGGTCATAGTCTGGCAGCTTTGGCCAATAGCATAGCTGCCAGGCTGTTATCAAAACCTTTCGTCTTTTATCAGCCTGCTGTATGAACCTGTTATCTAATTGCATTATTAATTTGCATTTCACTTATGAGCAAAGTTCAACCTTAGTGTTTCCTTTCCTGTGAAATGTTTGTTCAGATCCTTTGCTTTTACAAATGTATTTGCTTTTTGGTATCTTTATTGAACTATGAGTCTTAATCTTTATCCATTAGGGAAATGACCTTTCGTGATATAAAGTGCAGTAAAATTGTTTTCAACAACTTTGTCTTTAATCTTTTGGTTTGGGTTATGTTTTCTTTAGGAATTTTTTTATAGTCACATTTGGTCTTTTATTCAGTAAATCAGTCTTTTATTCTAGGTTTTGTCATTCTTAGAGAGGTTTTTCCTCTAAAAATAATTCTTCCATGGTTTTTTTAATACTAGTGTTTTATTTTCTATGTCTAAACCTTAAATACATCTGGAAGTTATTTTGGTATGAGTTAGGAATCCAGTTTTTTCAGGTGGTTACCTTTTTTCCCAGTACCATATCCTGAATTAAAACATAGAGATTTTGGAAGTTGCTTGCAATGTTACTTTTTAGTTGACTTCTTATATACTGTAGAACTTAGATTAAACTGTTGATCACACAAAGTGCATATTTCATGCATGAAACAGTTACTGAGCATATGCTGTGTGGTCAGGTAGTAAGGATAAACTGTTGTAAAGAGAAGGTTCTAACCCTGACCTTTAGCTGCTTACAGTCTGGCAAATTTATCACACTATATGTATGTGTGTGTTTTAACACCCTGCTCCTTTATTTTATTTTATTATTATTATTTTTTTTGCGGTACACGGGCCTCTCACTGTTGTGGCCTCTCCCGTCGCGGAGCACAGGCTCCGGACGCGCAGGCTCAGCGGCCATGGCTCACAGGCCTAGCCGCTCCGCGGCATGTGGGATCTTCCCGGACCGGGGCACGAACCCGTGTCCCCTGCATCGGCAGGCGGACTCTCAACCACTGCGCCACCAGGGAAGCCCCACCCTGCTCCTTTATTTATATTTTCTCCTTAACCTTCTGTTATTATGAAAATTTTCAACTAGAACAATTGGAAGAACAGTATAGTGAATATAGTTTTGTGCATGCTCTCTCATCCCTCCCTGCTTTTCTCTCTGTAGTTTTTTTTTTTTTTTTTTGCGGTACGCGGGCCTCTCACTGCTGTGGCCTCTCCCGTTGCGGAGCACAGGCTCCGGACGCGCAGGCTCAGCGGCCATGGCTCACGGGCCCAGCCGCTCCGCAGCATGTGGGATCCTCCCAGACCGGGGCACGAACCCGTGTTCCCTGCATCGGCAGGCAGACTCTCAACCACTGCGCCACCAGGGAAGCCCTTCTCTCTGTAATATATATACTGTGTGAAAGTAAGTTGTAGAAATTCCTAAGATTTTATTAGCATCTTTGTTTGAATTAATTACTTAGTTAAGTGAAAATGGTGATTTTCTAATTTTATTATTTCCTCCATTTGTCTGTTTTTCTGGTTCGCTGAGGAGAGGGAATCATAGCTATCTTTTTCATCTAGCATAGTACTTATCACGGAGTGATTTCCTAATAAATAAGTGCTGAATGAATGAGTGAGTACTTTAGGCTGTGGGATGTTATTGAAGGATTTCAAGTGAAGGTATAATGTAGAATGATTAATGGTGTAGAAAGATAATTCTGATGTCTTTATGGAGGAGAGCAACTTGAAGAAAGCTTTCGTTTGGACCCTGTATCAATTAGAACTTGATTGTAAGTAATCCAACTCAAATCAAATCAGCTTGAACAAAAAGAGGAATTTATCCTGGATCATGGAACCCAGGGAATGATCTGAAGATCCAGCCACACAAAGGGTTCATCTGGGCTTCAGGAACAAATAAAAGCAAGGCTGTCGGTGCCACTAATATTTTTAGTCTTTGCTTCACTCTGTGTTTTTACCAGTTCTAGTTTGTCTGCTCATGGACCAATTAAATATGGTTTCAGGGCAGGATTTGTAAGAATATGGTTGACTCCTAGATATCATGTGGATTGAGTTAGTACACTGTTAACAGGAAGAGATGTGGAGTGTTGGAATGGTACCAAGTGGAGGAGATGGATTTGAGAGAGATATTAATTAATACAGTTTGCAGAATTTGTCCAAGGGGAAGGAGAATTGGAGTGATTCTCTTTTTTATCTTGAGCAAATTGCTGACTTGGTGATGCTGTTAATTAAATGACGGGAAAACAAGAAAGTATGCTTGGAACGGGAACATGATGAATTTGGTTTTAGAAGTGCTAAGTTAAAGGTCCCTAGGGGACCTATAGAAGCTAATTGAATATAGATATCTGAAGTTTGGAAGAAAGGTCTAAGCTAAAATGCTTAGGAAGTCAACAGCAAAGTCAAGGCTATAGTGGTGAATAAAATAGTCTGAGTGTATAAAATGAGGCGAGAATTGGAATATTGAGCACATAAAGCAGAGGAAGAGACATATAAAATAAATTAATAGGACAATTATAAAACTAGGGAACAATACAAAAAAACCAAAGGTATTTTATCTAGGAGGGATATGCCACATAAGGATTGAAAAAATAATTGGACTTGACCATGAGGAAATCATTGATGATCTTAATGAGAGAAGTTCCGATGCGAAGTTGGGAACCAGATTGCATTAAGTTCAAAGGATTAATGACTGGGAGATGAAGTAGAAACAAACCAATGTAAACTTTTTCCCTAGGAGTTTGTGAAAGAAAGGTGAATTAGGTCAGGAAAAAGAAATAACAGGGCTGAGTTTTTTTTGTTTGTTTTATTTGGGGATGGAAGAGACTTTAGCATGTAGTTTTGAACAGTAAACAGTTTTTAATATATATTCTGGCTTGGATAAATTTTATTTTTATGTTTAAATATTTACCATTATAAACATTAACTGCTGTAAGTGTTTATTAGAGTTAGTGCAGAGAAATTAGGACTCTGAGGTCAGAGATCTGGGTTCTAATCTCAGCTCCCCAGAGTAGTCTCTATGATAACTATAATTATCACTTTTATATTCCCTTCTATGTGTCAGTCACTGTGTTATTAGGCCCTTTTTACATACTGTCATTAAACCTCACCACAAATTAATCTCCAAGGTGAGTATTACACTGTTTTACAGATAAAGAAGCCTGAGCGTTTACTTCTCAGGATCACATAGATTTTCAGTTAATCATGCTATGATTCCAACACAGATATGTCTAATTCTGAAGTTGGTGCTCTTTTTTTCTATATTGCATTGACTTTCTTTCTAACCTGAAATAGTTTCTCAAGTTTTACGTCCCTATTTCCTTATCTGTCAGATAGGGATATTTTATCTGTCACGCCTATATCAAAGTGCTAATTGAATACCACAGTATTATTATCTATATTTTGTTTGAAAAGAAAAAATATATATTTGGTTAAATGCCAGACAGACCTTATAAATATGGTCATCTTTAGCACTATCATTTGTCTAAACAGTATTTTACTTTTTAAGGTGGTGGTATCATGGATACAGAAATGTCTGAAGATATAGACCACAACTTAACTCCTACCCTTGACAGCATGTCTTATGGAATGCCGAATCAAACAGGATCTGAAAATTCATTGCTGGATGAAGATGATTATTTTTTGAACTCTGGGGATCTTGCAGGAATTCCAGTCGTTGGTAGTGACAATGAGGATGAACAGGATTTTAGTTCAAAGGACAATCTTGTTTCTTCAATTCATACTGATGATAGCTTGGAAGTAGACAGAAGAGTCACACAGCATGAATCAGACAATGAAAATGAAATACAGATTCAAAATAAATTAAAAAAAGACTTTCCTAAACAATTTGATCAGGTTTCTGTCTTTAAATCAATACGGAAAGATTTTAGTCTAGTAAGAGAAAACAGCAAAGAGACTTTTTCTGGAAAGGAGAAAAATAGAGACCTAACTTACCTTGAACGTGAAAAACGGTTGGATAAACCCCATAAAGAGTTGGATTCAAGGTTGAAAAGCAGTTTTTTTGATAAAGCAGGTAATAATTGTTGGAATAGAACCATAAAACAATAAATAACGTACTGATAATAATACAGCTTTTATTACTTCTGATGCAAAGCAAAGTATGAACAGTTAAATTCATTGTAAGCTTGTCATTTTTCTTTTATCCTTGTTCTTTGCAGAGTGACTGAATTTCTCCCAGTAACTATTGGTAATGGTATAAATGGTTGAAAAATAGCTCTAAACCTCATTTCTCCCTCCCCTGGTTGCAATATTTTGATGAGAAGGCAAGATACTCGAATCACCTGTTCATATTCTTTGGTTGAACATTGGAACCTGAAGTTGGATTTAACTTCTTTGTGCTGTAAGCACTAATTCAAACTGCTGTCCCACAAATTAGTCCAAATTAGGGAGGGTTTTTCTTTTTGATAACATTTCTATTTTATGTTTTAGAAGTTTCTTGAGACTCCTCTTGAGCCTCTTTGCCCAGCGTACCCTATACTTAGCTTCAGTTCCATTCTTGAATATATACATTTTCTTATTTCTGTGCCTCTCTTTCCTCCTGCTGTTCCATTTGCCTGAATGTCGTTTTCTCTCTTTGTATATATGCCTGTAAAAGTGCTTCTTATTCAACAACACCTAACTCATAAACCTCTTCTGCCCTATGGTCATCCCTAACCTCTCTACATCAAGAATGTTTGTTTCCTTATCTATATTTCCATAGCATTTTGTTTATGCCTCATTATTTATAGTACTTATCACACGGTATTATAGCTCTATTTGTTTTGCCTTACGTGCTAGTGTAGGAGTTTATTGAGGGCCAGATTGTATCTTATTCATCTTTGTGTTCTTGGGGCCTAATGTGGTGTAGTGAAAATAGTAATATTTCAATAAATGTTCAATAGGTGTGAAAGAAAGCTTGGTAGAATACACCAATCCTTATATTTCTTTTGACAGTGCTAGGAAAACTATGATTGAAAGAACAAATCAGTATTGTTAAAAATAACAATTAATTTAAGTATCCATTATGTACAAGACTCTACAAGGGTATACTGTATTTTTCAGTATATATTATTCAATATGTATTTTCAGTATCCCTATGAGGGATAAATTTTAAGGGTACTTATCTTCAAGGAACATAGTGTCTAATAGCAGAAGGGACAAGACAAGTCAAGTAGCAGAAGTGTCAACGACCAGTTGAATAGCATAAAACTTAATTTATAATTAAAGACAGTAGTAGAAGAGTTTGTTATAAGGCAGCATAATAAAATTTCTATCAAATAACTGAAACTGTTTTAGGTATTCTTAGGAGAGAGATGATTTTTAACTCAGTGGACAAGGGCAGGTTTTATAGAGGAGAGGTGAATTTTGAACTGAGCTGAGTCTGGAAGACTGTATAAATATTAGGATAGAGGGGACTTGGAATGATATAAGCAGAAATGGGGAAGAACAAACATAAGTAATTTTCAGAACATAGTGGATAATGTAACCACTTTATTTAGGTTTGAACAAGGAAAGAGCATGAGGCAAGGCTAAAAGTTAGATGGGGCCAGATTGTTTGTTTTGAGTGAAACTACCTTTTGGGTATTTTTGGTACCCATTTCACTCTAATGAGCAGCTTCATTGGAAAAGAGAGGTGATTATCAAATGATAGCTTTTTAGGTCACTCTTTGTAAGATTTGTTATTCATATACATGTGTTTGTTTTGTTTTGTTTTGTTTTTCTTTCAATAGCTAATCAAGTTGAAGAAACATTACATACCCATTTACCACAAACCCCAGAAACAAACTTTAGGGTAAGTTTTCAGTGTGTATGTAGATTGCTATAACTGTGGCAAGTTTTCTTTATGTGATTTTCTAAACTGTAACTATATGTGTTAGGTAGAGCGCTGATTTTATTTTTTTTAATTTCCTTTATTATTTTCGTAAGGACATCTTTGGAGATGTTCTCAGAAGCCTCTGCTCTTAGATTCTTTATTTGTATTTGATATTTAGACATATATCACATTTACTTGTAAGCATAGGGACTCTAATGAATGTCCGTAGAGTTCTTCATTTCCAGTGAGCTTTTCTTTGGGTGTTAAACCTGAAGAGGAATAATTTTAAAATCTGAATATTTATTAATCCTTTATATTGTGTTTTAGGATTCCAGCTATCCATTTGCCAATAAAGAATCCATTGGTTCGGAACTGGGGAATTCCTTTGCATCAAATGTTAGAATTAAAGAAGAACCTTTGGATGATGAGTATGACAAAGCAATGGCACCACAGCAGGGACTACTAGACAAAATTAAAGATGAACCTGACAATGCTCAAGTAAACATTTCACCTTTTCTTCCCCCTTCTTTTTGTTCCACACATGAATTATTCATTCAAGAAAGGAAGTTGTTGATTAAGAAGTGAAGTGTTGTGTTGATGGGGTGAGAGGAGACTCTTAATGAAGGTTGAGGCAATTGAATTATCTTATAAGAATAATACTAAGGAATCAACCAGAGTTATAGGAAACTTTGTCCAAGTAGTAGTTAAGGCTTTTAATCCACATCGTTCCTTAATACCACTGTTCTGTGAATTTTACATTTTCAGTGCAGGATTAGGCAAAGTGAGTCTTCAAGGATTTGAGATTGATACAGCAGACATGGCTGAAGGTTTATGATGGTTTATGAGTTTATGGTGTGATTGAGTTTATATAAGGTAGTAATAAGCCTTTTGCAGTTGCTGCTAATGAAGTATAGGCTATGTATGGATTTAAGTGTTTTTCAGGAGGGATTAATGGGATTAATTAATCTTTGGAAAAATTAGGTGATTGAAGATCCAGTTCATTAGATCAGTGGGTAGAAGATAAAGGAGGTTTTGATGCTTTGATGGGTGATATAGGATTCCAGTTTTGAGATCTGTGAGTAATAAGGGTAAGGATAGAGCTCTGTTATTTCAAGGTTGCTCTGGAGGTAAAAGTCATAAAGATTCTGTAAGTGTGAATGCTGAAGTCAGTGAAGTTATCCATGCAATTGACGACATTGCAGTGGTTGGAACGGAATAAAGATGCTGTAATCATTTTGGAACGTAGGAAAAGGACCAAGGGATGAATATGCAATAGAGCAGTTGTTTGAGGGTGTTCTGTGTTTTATACAGCTGGTATGAGTGCAGAGGCTGAGAAGTAAAGATAGCATGAATTAGCTATTTTTTTGAAATGACATTTGATGTGGAGAAAGCTTACCTTTCCATATCTTTCTGTTATGTTAGGGGGGTTGAGAATGTGAGACTTCTGTGGAAGAAGTTTTTTTCACTCAGATGTCTCTTAGCAGGGTTTCTCAGCACTATTGACACTTGGGGCCAGGTAATTCTTTGTTGTGAGGGGCTGTCCTGTGCATTGTAGGGTGTTTAGAAGCATCCTTGACCTCTACCTACTAGATGCCAGTAGTACCATGTCTCCAGACATTGCCAGATGTCCCCTGGGGGACAAAATCCTCTGCTTTTGAGAACCACTCTTTTAGAGTGAGGAAATGGAAGAATAGGTGGTTTATAGATGTAGGTGATTTATGTGAGTCAGATTGATGCTTCAATTAAGTGAGAATGCCATGGTGCCCAGTGGAGGGTAGCTGTATAGGGTAGTGGTGATAAAGCTGTAGAGTTGGATGGCTTTGAGTGTGGTAGCTACAAAGATGGTAGAGAAGGAATATGAAAATATCTGAATAATGAAAACATGTTAATAAAAGCAGGCAAAGTGGAGGTCGTGGATATCTGAATTAGAGATAAGGAAGTGTCCTGACACCTAGGGGAGGTTCATATGGCAGTGTATGCTTTAGAAGACTACTACCATGCCTATACAGGGCAGATCTCCTGTCTTTTAAGTGCTCCAATCTGGACATGGGAAATCCATAAGAAATCATAATGCTGGCAGGGTACCAAAGACGTCACTTTCTGCCTGTACATGACCCAGTGACACTTTCCTTGAGCTGAAAAGGCAGTTATAGCAAAGACCAAACACATTGTGGGAAGAGGGCATCAGGAAAGGTTATTTGTATTGGGTTGGCCAGAAGGTTCGTTCAGGTTTTTCTGTAATGTCTTACGGAAAAATCTGAATGAACCTTTTGGCCAACCCAATATTACTGTTTTGAAAACAATCAGAGATTCCAGTGACTGGAGGATACCAACAGGGTGGAACAGTCAGGACACAGAAACACCTACATTTTTATCACTATTCAAAGTGTAATAATGTGTTATAAAATGCCGTATATGAAGTTTCGTCATGATTTTGGGGAAGAACTTCCCTAAGGGCTCACCACCTGATTGACTGGACTCTTTGAAACCAAGCAGGAATCTGTGTAAGTTCTAGGCATAAGGTCCAGAAGCATTCTTTGCCCTGACCCCACAATAAGGCAGTTCCAGCATGTGAGTGGTAAAACTAGGTGTTCTCTGAGAAGTCCTTTCTGTTATCAGCTGCACCAATCCTGTGGGATCATACCTTTGATAACTCTTCTAGAAATCCCTGACCTCATGTTAAACTATGGATACCTGGTTCTTTCTTTTTTTTCCATCCCTTCCTTACCTTCTCTCTCCCCCTCCTCTCCCTTTCCCTCCTACTTCCTCTCCCCGCCTCCTATTTCCTCTCCCCTTCTCCCACCTCCTTCTTCATTGTCCTGTTCTTTTAGGTATTTCTCCTCAGTGACCATTGGAAATCTATATTCCTTGTTCAACACTGCCTAATGCTTTATTATTCTTATTCATTTCCCATAGACTGGAAAAAGGAGTTCCAACAAATTATTCTCTTAGACTCTGAAAACAGTACTATAACCTAATGCTCATAAAATACTGATAGATTTAACAGCTGTGGTCAGTCTTTACTTTTGACCATCAGTTACTTGTAATAACTTTTCTCTTGGTGTAATAAGATCATAGCTTTAGCTTCTGGCACCTCGTCAAAACCTCCCTTGGCTTTTCTCTTTGCTTAACTTGTAGCTCTGCTTTCAACTCACTTCCTTATTCTCCTTTTTACACAGTTCACTTTGGTCTTAATTTTTTTACTTTCCCATGTAAATCACTAAGGTACTGAAATGTATGTTTATATATATATATTTACTTCTTCCCAATTGTTCTTATTTCTTCAGTTATAATTTTCTGGGTTTGCCAGTTGTCATCCTCCTGCCTCTGTTACTGGCGTAGCATCATTTGTCCTCCCAGTTACATTTCTTCATTCAAATCCTATTGCATGTTACTATAATATATTCTGTATATAATACTTACAGATACTTTTATGTGTACTATGTTGTTTCATCCTCCAATATAAGAAGGCCAGAGTAGATGATATTAACTCTATGTTTAGGTGAGGGAACTGAGATTCATAGAGGTTAATAAGTTAGTTACTCAAGGCCATATGGCCAGGAAGGAGCCAATCAGCGGCCTTCATCAAGGCCTTATTATTATAGTCTACCAAACTTTCTGTAAATAAAAGTTGTTTAAAAAAATGATTAGAGAAGTTTTTAAAATAAAAACTTTAAAGAGCCAGAGACGTCATTTTTTCTTCTCCCCTTTTCTGTAGTTTCTGAAAGCTGGAAATTCAGTAAATATTATATTAAAATCATGATTTTTTTTCTTTCCTTTTTGCTCATAATAAAAGGAGAGCTGATCTGTAATCTCTCATTGAAGTAAATGGATTAGAATGGGAAAGCAAATTAATTAATTGTCACAATAGTGAGTCATATAGTCTTGGCAAATGGAATGCAGTAATTAAATGTTGGGGCTTGTTTTTTTAGCCATGTCAAGTTAACTTGGTTATAGAAACTGGGTTCTTCATTTCTAAAATACTGTCTTGGGATACTTATACATACTTTATGGTAAATAAAGGGAAGGTAAAGATATTGTGGTAGAGGATTTTTTGGTTTTGTTTTGACACCTGTTTTTCTGTTTCTGAAAGCTTTTGGATCATCAGATTTTCACTTCTCAAGTTATTAGTCATTGATTTTTTATTAAATATTTGTAAAATTAATCATTGTTGGGAGGATACTAACATAAACATGATTATGCCTTGAAGGCATTGTGGGGTGTAAAAGCAGAGTACTTAAGATATATTCTTACTTTACTATATTATATAAGTAATATGTACTTGAGGCTTAAGGAATGTATCAGAAGTTTGAAATAACTGTCACAGACAGTGAGAAAGAGAGCTGACTGGAGACCATGAAAGTATGCCCATGAATACTGATATTTTTTCTGGAGTTTTCTGAGATTTAAAAAAATTTTTTACTTGTAATATGCTTTCATATACTATATAATGTAGGAATGTTATGATGAATCAATATTAGAAAATCTCTTAATATACGTAACTTCATCAACAGGTCAAATAAGACTAGATATATAGATAGATAGACAGATGCCGAAAGACATTTCATGTAATTCACTATGCATTTCTTATAATAGATACTCTCTTGATCAGGTAAGGAAATACCTACTTCTGATCAATAACAGTCATTGAATTTAAAAGTAAAATGATGGAAACCTTCTGTTAATAATAACTAAATGAACACAAATTACTGATGTCAGCATTATTATTTAACTCTTGTTGGATTTTCGACCCAATACATGTTAAAGAAATTAGAAGAAATAATGGAAAAGGGGAGACAAAATTATCATCATTTACTGGTAAGGATCTTTATTAGAAAATTAATAGAATTCTTGAAAGTTTAGTGGAGTAGCTAGTTGAATTTTAGTTATATAAAACAGAAATATTTCTATAAATCAGTTGTTTCCCAGTTAGACAATATTATGAAAAGATATACTGTTTCCTACAGCAGAGCAACTAAAAAGTGCTTGTATCGGATAAAACAACTTGAATGAATGCAGACTTTTTTTTTAATATAAGATATTAGTTATTCCTAAATTAAGATACAGTATGGATACAATTATGAAAATATCAGTGGTTTCTTATGTTTTGAAGAAAAATAAATAGGCATGCACACACACATTATGTTACATGTATGCTCTAAACATTAGAGATGTGGTGAACTATTAAATGATTAAACATCTCACAATTATTTTCATTAGGATAGTGTGATATCATAAGAGTCGTCAGCCTGATAGTGATGCAGAATAGATTGCCATAAAAGAGATATTTTTAGAGGAAGTTGATATGTTAATGGTGAGTGGAAGGAATTCATCAGCTAGTCAAAGAAAGAAAAAGAAAAATGCTCATTATATATCAAAATAAATATCAATAAATCACAGATGGATTAAAGCAGGAGTTGGCAAATTATCTTTCAGCAGTGGGCCAAATCCAGCCTGCCCTCTTTGTTTCTGTTTTGTTTTTCTGCATACTGTTTTTATAGTTTTATTGGATCATTGCCACATTCATTCATTTACATATTATCTATGGGTACTTTTGCTCTACCAGGGCAGACTTGAGTAGTCGTGATAGCATGGCTTGAAAAGTCAAAAATATTTAGTATCTGGCCCTTTGCAGATAAAGTTTGCTGACCTCTGGATTAAAGGACTGTATTATAAACAATGAAAACTTTCTTAGTATTTTATTGTGGAAGTAGAACTTTGTAAGAAATAGAAGGAATCGCAAAGGTAAAAACTGTCGATTTTTTGGCATAAAAATGGAAACTTCAGTATGTAAAATTTATCTCATAGTACATATTGAGGAAATGTTGATAACAGATGTTATCAGAGGTTAATCTTGTTACCTTATAATGCTTTTTTTGTAAATGGATATTTAAAAAATTGGAAATTAAAACAAGAATGGGAAGAGACTTTTAAGTGGCTTTTATCACAAATTGCTAGAATAAATAAAATTAAGGTTTTAAAAAACAATCTGTCATTGTGCATCAAGAACCTTTACTATGTACTTATTTACCTGGTAATTCCACTTTAAGATTCTTTCCTTAGGAGATAATCCTAAATATGAGTGTATGAGTATTCACAGAGATGTTCATCATGGCATTACCGATAAAAGCAAATGTGTGGAAACAAGTGAACCAACACTGGGTTGTGGTTATGTAATTTCAGTGCCATTCAAGGCTATCAAATTGGAGACTGAGGCCAAGGGAAAAATTAGTAATACTGATCCTGTCTTTACTTATTTAAAGTTTTGGTATTTTGTTTATCGTGGATTATGGCATTTTAAAAAATATTACTGAGATTTTTGGTGCCTTAATTTGTGCCTGAGGCAAGTGCCTCACCTCACCCCAGTCTCATCCTTATGTAATCTGATATGTCTATTAAATAATATATATCAGTATTTTCTCGAATTCCAGTAATGTACAGACACGTCTTATCACAAAAAAAGGCGGTATGTTGGAGTTGCCTGAGAATTCCAAGAATAAGACGTCTTTCAGGGTTTTGCAAGTTTCAGTGTGATAAACAGTGAATTAAAATACAAAGTTAAATCTACCACTTAGGGGCTTCACAATGCAATAATAGAATTGTAAAAGCTAACAACAGCACTAAAAACTTGTTGTACAACTCAGTTATATGTGGTTATTCATGACTAAAAATATATTTACATTCACTAAAAAAATTATTGAAATAAAAACCCAGACTTTTAAAATATTTTTTTTAGAATTCTCAGACTGCCTGGTCTGCCTTTACAAACCTCAGGGATTCTTGGACTCCAACCTTAGAAACACTGATATTTAGCCACTAGAATTTATTTTAGAGTAATATGTGATAATATGCAAATAAATGTTCAGTTGATTCAAGTGACCAAAAAATCATTTTATAAGAATGCTATATTCAGTATAATTACAGCTGTGTGAAGAAACACATACGGCAGGGGAAAAGACTGGAAAGAAATATAACAAAAGAGTAACAGTGGTGGTTTTGGGGTAATGGAAATATGATTAGAATTTTTTTCTCATTTCTACTTGTCTAAATTTTGTATAGTAAGTGTGTATTACTTTTATAATAGATGAACAGCAACTTAAAATACTGTAATAATATTAAGAATTTAAAAAAAAATTTGTGAATATCTGGTAGTGCTATAGGCTAGATAGCTACTGTCATTTTTTACCTCAACTCAGCGTGTATAAATATGTTATACCCTTATTGTAATTATAGTTTGCTTGCTATTACTTATTAATATTAATGTAGTAAACATTTTCCACCCCTATATAGCCATAGTAAAATGTCTTGAATATCTGGATTTCTTTAGATACATTGTATTTATTTTTTCTTTACATATTTATTTATTTTTCTTTTTAAAAGGAGTATAGTCATGGCCAACAGCAAAAAACTCAAGAAGGGGAACTGAAAATTAGTGCTGTGTTTTCAGTCAGTGGCAGTCCTCTTGGTAAGAAGCAGAACTGAATGAATGAATCATGTTTATTTATTCTGACCAGTATGAGTGAGAGGAAGTATCTACTTATATTAGTAAACTAGGCAGTTTAGAATGGCTTTAATTGTGTATTGCATAATTAGTGTTGGGTTTCAAGACTAGCTCTAGAAGAGAAAGAAAGGATGCCTACTTAAAATTCATGGTAAAAAGTAAAACTTTTTTTTTTAAATTTTTTTTTTTAAAGCTCCACAGTTGACTACTGGCTTTCAGCCTTCACTGGCATCATCTGGCATGAATAAAATGCTTCCTTCAGTTCCAGCCACAGCTGTTCGAGTTTCCTGTTCTGGTTGTAAAAAAATCCTCCAGAAGGGGCAAACTGCTTATCAGAGGAAAGGGTCTACTCAGCTATTCTGCTCTACACTGTGCCTCACTGGATATACAGTTCCACCTGCCCGCCCACCGCCTCCTCCCACTAAGAAAACTTGTTCAAGTTGCTCAAAGTATAGCAGAATTCTAAATTATCGTCTTTGCTTTCTTTCTTTCAAGATACTTTGTTCTTATTTATGTATTGTTTAATTTTCTACCTTTCTATGTTTTTTGAGAAATATCACATTGTTTACTATGAACATGTTGTTGCTGCTTTTAATCTTTCTGGACGCTAGGTGCTCAGCTTTCTTTTAACTTTAAGTAATGTGCCTTTTATATAATAAGAGGTGCTTTTGAAATGTACTTTACTATCCTTGTTAGTTGAGATGCTTGAGAAAACAAAAACTATGCCATTTAGGGGTATTACATGACCACAATATTTTATCTTGTAACTGTAGGCAATAGATGCTTAGATGCAACAAATATTTAATGTTTATGTAATGTTTTCTATTAGGTAGTTGGAATTCATTTAATACTTTTCATCTTAACTTTAATTGGATTCCAGTGTGTGTATTTTTATTTTCTCAGTATCTCAGGTATCTCAGAGGTTGTATTTCAGTGTTTAACAACAAAAAATTATGACCTTAGATCCTAATAAAATCATCCTGATATATTTGAGGAATATGAACTAATTTAGGCTAATTTTGCAATGTGGTCATTAGACACTGTTTAAATAAGTCAGAAAAAGATGAATAATGCTCTTGTTCTGAAATATTTTGGCTTCTATTATTAAGCTACTCAAACCATGATTTATTAGTTTCGATATTTGTACTTAGAGTACCTCACATGGATGCTGCCCTTTCTCTGTCTAGAAAGGGAAAAGATGCTCCCTCTTCTGGTTCAATTGGAAAAAGTATAGAAAGAAACTTCTAAAAGAAATTTGAGTATGGTTAGAAGATGTTCTAGAAGTTATATGTGCATCCCCTTATGTTTCAAGTTTAATTTAGTAAAAATAGACTTCTGTTTGAATTATGAAACATGTTTAAAAAAGAGTACTTATAGATGCTATCTAATTTCTATATTCCAGTATATTCATCCTTTCTAAGATCAAATCAACTAGAAAATTATAATTTTTATAAGGTTCTTTGTTCTTTTCCTATTTTGCTATGAAATAATTTCACGTAAAAACTTCCTTTTATGTTTCTTTATTTAATTCTTACTTTAGCGATCAGCGCTTTCTAAAATTTCAGCAGTATTTCTCCTTTCATAATAATAGTCATAGATACTTAGTGCAAAGATTTAACAGTGAATTTCAAAATGACCATAGGAAACTCATGGAAGTTTTAAAATGTGTGCCTTCTTTCTGTGTTTTTTAATTCTTGTCCATACATGTTGTTCTTCTCATCTA
Organism: Globicephala melas; assembly: GCF_963455315.2. NCBI lineage: Eukaryota > Metazoa > Chordata > Mammalia > Artiodactyla > Delphinidae > Globicephala > Globicephala melas. The sequence continues at coordinate 159,819,534 of NC_083314.1, read as the reverse complement.
AATTTACTATATCTCTTTGGTCTCTGGTGTTTGCCTTGCTTTATCTGGAGATGGTCATTTTTACCTGCATGTCATATCTTAGCTCTGTCTGATCTTATGTAATTTAATTATTTTAAAGATTAAATGTTCTTCTTTTGTAATGTTTGGTCTTATCCATGAATTTTAACCTGTCGTTCTTTGACTTTTAACTGTTCTACCTTTTCACTCACTTACTCTGTTGTCTTTTTTTTTATCCCTTGTTCTTTTCCATTCACCCCTTTCTGTTCTTCTTTCAGGTACTCCTTGCCTGCCTATCACCTCAACTTTTCTTTTTCATTTTCTGTCTTTCTTAATTTTCCCCCCTTCTCTTCTTACAGAATACGTTTTTCTCTTGTTGCTCAGTTCTCAACCATTTATCAGTCTTGTTTTTCTTTGTATTCCATTTCATTTTCTGTACTACTCTTTCATCTCCTTTTCACCACTTTTCCTTTCCTTCCCTTTTTCCTCTCTTATTTACACAGTCATTACAGCAGTTTGGGATAGTCTGGTTTATCTGATTATAAAATTATTGATTTGGATTGTGCCTGAAATATAAGGAAGTTAGATTCAAAGAAGTTAAATGATTTGCTCAGTGTCACATAGCTGGGTAGTTCTGGCACATGCATTTTCCCCTCTAGATAGTCCATGCATCGAACAGGTTTAATTTGTAAGTCAGTCCCTATAAGAAGGATTTTTACTTTAATTTGAATAGGTGGAGATAGAAAAGATTTCCTTCCTGATAACTACTGCTGTTTTTGTAGACCACTAGAAATATAGCAGCAGCACTTAGGTTGAAAGAAACTCCTTAGCTGTTTGGAGTAACAATTTTATTTTTGTTAGTCTTTTATTAACCAAATCTCTTAGCATCTTGAATTTAACCTAAACTCTGAATATGTTTTGGCTAATCATCATTTAATTTTTAGATTTCATTAGTAATAGGGACCTAACAATTTGTTTTAAAAAAATCAGTTTCAAATCCTACACTTTAAAAGAGGTAACTTGGAGGGTACTTTTGTTAATACTGTTAGAAAGATCAGTTTTCTTGATAATAATGGCAGTAAGAGAGGTAACTGTTTCAGGATTGTCTGTACCATCTGAATTTTTACTATCTGAAATGAGATTGCTCCTTCTCATTCTGATAAGATGTAATCTGTTACAATAAAATGTAATGCAGTTGGATGTTAAGCATACTGAGAGTAGTGAGAAGTAGCTACTTTTATGATTCTATTGCCTTGATCCACGCTGTTCTCCAACTTTTATCTCCTTAGCCTTCTAGAAAACATCTATTTAAGGTCCAGCTAAAATACCACCTTTTGGGTAGCTTTTCATGTCACATCTTGTCTGAAATAATTGTTTCTTCATTTCTATTTCTGTAGTACATTTTATGTATATAAATACATTTTTCAAAATTATTTTACTTTTTTATATTAAGAATGCTTCTTTTATGGTATTTTATATATCATTTGTCTATTTGTCCCAGTATACTGTGAGCTGCTTGAGGGCTTGTACCATATCTTGACATAGGGCTGGGCTAGTCCCTGGCTCAAGGTAACTGCTTATTAAATACCCTTATAAATGAAATAGATTAAAACCCAATAAAAAGTAGCTGGAAAGGCCAAAAAAAAATGCAGGTAATAGAGCACTCTCAAGCTACTAAGTATTGAAGATGAGGTGTGATGTTGTATATTACAGCATAGTACAATATCAGGTGCTCCTTGTGATGAGTCCCACTATATTTGCTATTATCTTTTTTTTGAAGCAGAGATATTTGTAATCTTTTCTAAAAAGTACTATATTAGTATAATCTGTTTAAAATGTAAGAGTGAATATAACAATTTATTTACTAAATATTATGTGAGTGTATACTCATGGGAGAGAGACATTGTTTACAGAATTTCATCAAGGTATTTTTTAAATTGGTTTTTAAAATGGTTTGTACTTAAGCGATAAACTACTACGTAGGAAGAGTAATTTGGGAGTGGGATAAGGGGTGGAGTGGTAGGGAGTCTTAATCCTTAGGGTTTTAATCTTCATTGTCTTTTACTGCTAATGCTTACAGATTGAATTATTTAGATCTGGAAATGTTCAATTTTATATAATCATGCTAGAATATGCACTGTGTAGTTTGAAATGTATTCCTACTTTTAAAAGATAGTGGCTTTAAAATTTTTCAAGTGTAATGTTAAAGAGTATTTTTGAACATATAGGAGAGCCTAAGGAAGAAAATGAAAATCTTCTATAATCCTACCTACTAGAGATAGTGAATGATAAATGTTTGATGTATATCTTTTTAATCTTGAAACATAGTGTACTAATCCTCACAACAGTTCTATGAACTAAGCCGTGTATTAGTTTCATTTTATACAACAGAGGTTGAGGATCAAAGTGATTTATCACTTTATTCAAGAAAACCCAGGTTTTCAGATTTAAATACCAATGCCCTTTCCCTACACTTTTAATTGCCTTTGTTTTATTTGATATTTTTAGTTGACAAAAAGGAAAAAAATGAATTATACTATGGCTTATTTTATCTTTGTTGTCATTTTTAGAGACATTTTAAATCCAAAGGATGTGATCAGTGCCCAGTTTGAAAATACCACCACTAGTAAAGATTTTTGTAGTCAGTCATGTTTGTCAACATATGAACTGAAAAGAAAACCTGTTGTTACCATAAATACGAATAGCATTTCAACCAAATGCAGCATGTGTCAGAAGAATGCTGTTGTAAGTTATCTTTTTACTTTAGTGGGGGAAGGAGTCTGATATTTGTGCTTAAAGGGCAGCTTTTGATGGTCTTTGCTTGTTGTTTCTAAGTTATTACTTTATAATTCCTAGATTCGACATGAAGTTAATTACCAGAATGTGGTACATAAACTTTGCAGTGATGCCTGCTTTTCTAAGTTTCGCTCTGCTAACAACCTCACCATGAACTGTTGTGAAAACTGTGGGGGTTACTGCTACAGTGGCTCTGGACAATGCCACATGCTCCAGATAGAGGGACAGGCTAAGAAGTTTTGTAGTTCCACGTGTGTCACAGCATATAAGCAGGTACATGACCATATTTAATCCTGACGTCTTTGTTCCTTCCAGAAGGATTGAATTTTTTTGATAGAAATTATTTATGAAAATGTCACAAAAATATTAATTTCTTGTTATTAGCTTAATTAATATTTTTGCATGTAAATAGTATTTTTCAAATGCATGTGTGTTAAAAAACTCTTGTTATAGAGTTTTATAAATACCATATGCAGTTGTACCTCAGTATCCATGGGGAATTGGTTCCAGGAACCCTGAGGATATCAAAATCTGAGAGTGCTCAAGTCCCTTATATAAAATGGTGTAGTAATTGTATATAACCTACACACATTCTCCTGCATACTTTAAATCATCTCTAGATTATTTATAATACCTAATACAATGTAAATGCCATGTAAATAGTTGCCAGTGTGCAGCAAATTCTTTTCCTTTTTGGAATTTTCTGGAATTTTTTTCCTGGAATATTTTCGATCTGCATTTGGTTAAATCTGCAGGTGTGGGACCCAGGGATATGGAGGGCAGACTGTATTTCTCTTAATGCATTTGAAATATCGATACATGTTTTTAGGGTATGGATTATTTTATTTAAAATATGATTAATGTTTTTGAACAAGATTTTGAAAATGCAGAAAAGCACAAAGAAGAAAAAATTAGGCATCTCTTAGAGTTACCCAGTCCCATCATTTTGGTGTATACCTTCTAATCTTTGCTTCTGCTAATCCCAAACTCTCAATCCATCCCTCTCCCACTCCCATTCCCCTTGGCAATCACCAATCTATTCTCTATGTCCCTCATTCTGTTTCTGTTTCATAGATAGGTTCATTTGTGTCAGATTTTAGATTCCACATATAAGTGATATCATATGGTATTTGTCTTTCTCTTTTTGACTTACTTCACTTAGTGTGATAATCTCTAGCTGCATCCATGTTGCTGCAAATGGCATTATTTCATTCTTTTTTATGGCTGAGTAGTATTCCATTGTATATATGTACCACATCTTCTTTATCCATTCATCTGTTGATGGACATTTAGGTTGTTTCCGTGTCTTGGCTATTGTTAATAGTGCTGCTGTGAACATAGGGGTGCATGTATCTTTTTGAATTACAGTTTTGTTTGGATATATGCCCAGGAGTGGGATTGCTGTATCATGTGGTAATTCTACTTTTAGTTTTCTGAGGAACCTCCATACTGTTTTCCACAGTGGTTGCACCACTGTGGTTGCAATTTACGTTCCTACCAACAGTGTAGAAGGGTTCCCTTTTCTCCATACCCTCTCTGGCATTTGTTATTTGTAGACTTTTTAATGATGGCCATTCTGACTGGCGTGAGGTGGTACCTCACTGTGGTTTGTTTTGATTTGCATTTCTCCAATAATTAGCAATGTTGGCAGTTTTATTTATACTAGATTTATATTTTGTTAGTAAATTTTGATCAAAAGTTCAATTTTAAAACTGGTAAACCCAAAGGAATAGTAAGAACTTTTTACATTTTCAGTTTTACAATATTTTCCTGTTTCACTGCATTTGCTGATCATTCTTTTTCTTAGAATAGTAAATTTTTATACAGTTAACCAAAATTGGTGAATTTAATAATGTTAATTTGGAAATTTCTCTTAAATGTTCTTAAAACTTTGCAATGATTTTGTAATTTTAAACATTCTAGTGTTTCAATTTATTTCTTGTTAATATACAAGCACATTAAAAGGGATTAGTGTTAGTTACTATTTATTTCTTCCTTAGAAACACCTTGTTTTTGTTCTCAAAGGGGAGGAAAAACCCAATATCTTCATTAGCTTTATTCTTGTACAAAGGACAGTTTTCCTGATATTGTATCACATTCTAAAAGTTACTTTGATTCAGTCCTTCAAAGGTGGTATACATTCTATAAGAGAAGTATTTTGAAATACCTTAATTTTAAATTTATTAGTTTTAATTTAGCCAATACCTATTAAAATTTTCACATATTAGTGCGTACTGTGGTTTAGAGAAAGAACGTGGATTTAGAGGTAAAGCAGATCTTGGTTTGATTCCCAGACTTTCTGTTCAAATAGAATTTAACCTTGGGGAAAGCAGTTAAACTCCCCGAGTCCATTTTCTTATCTGTAAATGGGTATATACTAGCAATGTCACTGGGATGTTTTTAGGATTATATGAAGTAAGAATGAGAAAGCACCTAGTATAGAACCTGGAACATTGAAGATGGTCATTTCTGCTACTTTTCTTTTCTTCCTTATGTAAAATTTATTCAACAAACATTAGATGTGATTCCTGTTTTGAGGTGTTACATGTCCCCTGGGGGAGATACAAGTGTGTAGAGATGTTAGGATAGAAGTGTTATGGGATGTAGAGGGGCACCGTGGAAGCAAGGTCAGTTCTACTTGATAGTTTCAGAGATAACTCTTGACCTAATTCTTATAAATGAAGTTTGTGTTTGCAGTCCTGTTGGAGGAGGAAAGGAGAAATAGGGTTGGAGATACAGAAGAGATTCCAGAATGTAGGAATATGCTCACTTGAATATGTATTTATTTTAATAGTAAGTATAACAGACTTATCGTTGAAGAGGACATAGAGATCTTGAAATTATCTTAATGGGTGCTGGATATACCTTATAATTTATCCTGAATGTATGATATGTTAATAGTATTTAGCATTATTTGCTACTAAATCACTGAGTGGAAATTTAAGATAACAGACTCTTTCGTTGCTTATATTTGGACACTTGGGATATGCAAAGTTTCCTCCCACTTTATTGCTTAGAGTGTGCTTTGTTGTTGTTATTATTTGTTTTGGCTGCACCACGCGGCATGCGGGATCTTAGTTCCCTGACCAGGGATCGAACCCACGCCCCCTGAAGTGGAAACGCGGAGTCTTAACCACTGGACCATCAGGGAAGTCCCTGTGCTTTGTTATTATTAGTGGTAGAATATTTGAGTGTGAATTTTCTAGTAAGTTTATTAATTTCCTTGGATTCACATTTCATTGCTATATAGAGCACCTTTTGTGGGAAGTTCTTCCAATTCTTTGAATAGTGTAAGAGCATGAATTCCCTGTTGTGTAATTTTTTAAATAGTGGGTTTTTTTGTTTGTTTGGAGGTTTTGTACAATATATTCTTGCAGCTTATTTATTTTATACATAGTATTTTGTGCTTAACCCCGTAACCTTATCTTGGGGGAAGGCTAAAATAGTGCGTTTAAAGCTATAGTTATAACAAATTAATAGATCCCAAAATTAATTGCTAGGTTGTGCCCAACATATTTTATGATGAAGTAGAGTAGAGTGGAAAAATATCAAAGTGCATCACATGTTATCATGATATATATTGTTTTATAAAACCTTTCAGTTTTATATACATACATGTTTAATACACAAACACAAAACCTCAGAAGTATGTGTTACTGGGTCACTTTGTAAAATTTATTTCTTACTGAGGATTGTAATCATAAAAGTTTGGAAGCCACTAATTTAAAATATTTCAACAGTGTTAAGTATAAACATTTCAAAGAATTATGCTTTTACTTGTAACTTGGTAAAAATGAATGTTATTTTATTCTCTTAATAGAAATCAGCCAAAATTACACCATGTGCGCTTTGCAAATCATTGAGATCCTCAGCAGAAATGATTGAAAATACCAATAGCTTGGGAAAGACAGAGCTTTTCTGTTCTGTTAATTGCTTATCTGCTTACAGAGTTAAAATGGTTACTTCTGCAGGTAATACTGGTTTCATAAACTTTATAAATATAATAGTTGAATAACTTATGGTTATTGCTTTGTTGTTATAGCGCAGATTTTTGTCCAAATTTAGTTGATTTTTAACGCAAATTTAAAATACTTCAGATCTGTGTTGTAAAATATCACCTCTTGATTGCTTATTTTATGTTTATTTAGTTGCGCCTATTTGTGCATTCTTTCTTACCAAAAGAATTTATGGCTTTTAAAATGTATTTTCTTTATCTATACCTGATTTATTTCAAGATTCATTTATTTTTTAGTTTCAGGGTGTAGACTGTGACAACTTTAAATAAACAGAAATATTTTTGACGTTGTTAGTTTTTGTCTATATGTGAGGTAACTAAGTTTAATTTCAGTTCCTGCAACTTGACTTGGCTCTTGAATTTTCATGTATCATATAATACTTATTTTCTCATACATTTGTTTACATTTGTATTACTCATTAGCTTTTATTTTGATTTGCTAAGGTGTACAAGTTCAGTGTAACAGTTGCAAAACCTCAGCAATCCCTCAGTATCACCTAGCCATGTCAGATGGAAGTATTCGCAACTTCTGCAGCTACAGTTGTGTGGTAGCTTTCCAGGTATGGCTTCAGGACTCTTCCTTTTCTCCAGTTAGTTGCCTGTGATAGTAAAATAAACTTATTAGGTGGTACTAAGTGCCTGGATTGCCTAAATTTCTACCTCAGTCTTTTTAAACTTGGGTTCTTTGGTCCATCCTATTTTTGGAGGCATGTTATTTAATTGCCTTCTGTGAAATTAAATGGTACTGTTATTACCTAGATTATCTATTGGGAGGATATTATTTTTAAAGAATATTATTAAATTATTTCATTTTTTAATATAAATATCACTCCCCCCATTCAGCTATAAGCTGCTCAAAGGCCAGGGATGTTTGCCTTTTCACAAATATATGTTAAGTGCCTAGAACTGTGCTTGACATAGGTAGGTATTCAGTACTTCTTGTTTGAACAAATGAGTAGATTGATCTTTTTGTTTGTTTCTTCTTTCAGAATTTGTTCAACAAACCAGCAGGAATGAATTCTTCAGTGGTGCCCTTGTCTCAGGGCCAAGTAATTGTAAGCATCCCTACAGGTTCAACAGTGTCAGCAGGAGGCGGTAACACCTCTGCTGTTTCTCCCACCTCCATCAGTAGCTCTGCTGCAGCTGGTCTCCAGCGTCTTGCTGCCCAATCCCAACATGTTGGGTTTGCACGAAGTGTTGTAAAACTCAAGTGTCAGCACTGTAACCGTCTCTTTGCCACAAAACCAGAACTTCTTGATTATAAGGTAGAGTAAAGGAGCATGATAGAGGGTTCGAGTATAAACTGGTCTATCTGTAAACTTATTTCTGGCTTTTCACCTTTCAGAAATACACTATTTGTTTTGAAAATAAGAGGGATAAAGATTTCCACAAGATAAACCAAATGTTTAATTAGTACTTAATGATTATTTCTTTGCAGGGTAAAATGTTTCAGTTCTGTGGCAAAAATTGTTCTGATGAATATAAGAAAATAAATAATTTAATGGCAATGTGTGAATATTGTAAAATTGAGAAAATTGTAAAGGAGACTGTGCGATTCTCAGGTGCTGACAAGTCATTCTGTAGTGAAGGTAAAGATAGAAGATTATCTTACCTACTGAGCATGTTTGTTGTTTCAAAAGTAGTTGATGATTTAAGCTGTCACTGTGTAAGTTTATTTTATCTTTTGTGTATAACACCAAAACCTTTTTGTTTTGTTTATACTTGGTTCTCTCTTTTCTGATCTAATTCTTCATATTATATAGATGTTAAAATGAAGAAAAATCTCCTCAATGTGTATAGCAAAAAATGGTGGTGATGTGAAAAACATTTAATGTTAGTTATTAGGTTGATAGGTATCCTTTAGTTCTTGTATTTATTTCTAAAGGGAACTGCTTAAATTTTGGTAGCATCCTAAGATAATACTTTTATTGTTTTAAACATCCATTATGTTTCTGAATATAAATGATCTGAATATGTGAATCAGTGTCTTCCTTATTTAGATGACTATAAGGTTAGAATGTTTTGTTTTACTCTAAAACCATGCAGGATTAGCCTCCTAGGCTAGTGGCTTTCAAACCTTTTGACCACGACACAAACAAGACATACATTTTACATTGTGACCCAGTGTATGTTCACATACCCAAATAAAACAAAAGTTTCATGAAACAAAATTGATTTTTACCATATATGATGCACTGTAATATTTGCTCTGCTGTCTTACTTCGTTTAAAAACAGAAAATGATAGTATTAATCCTCTAAATTGACCTCTTGATCTACTAATTGGTGAGAACCCAAATGTGCAAACTTTGTTGTAGGACATTTAAATTAAAGATGTAGATACTTATTATTTCTCCCTAATGTTAATTTTATCTTCTCTGATTTTTTTAGGTTGCAAATTGCTTTATAAACATGACTTGGCAAAACGCTGGGGAAATCACTGTAAAATGTGCAGTTATTGTTTACAGACATCTCCCAAATTGGTACAGAATAATTTAGGGGGGAAAGTAGAAGAGTTTTGTTGTGAAGAGTGCATGTCCAAATATACAGTTCTGTTCTATCAGGTAAATATAATTCACATTCCTGGGTTTTTCAAGTCAGGGCATATTTTTCCCTTCTTTTTTTCTTTCAAATAGTGTGAAGGACAATTAATGATTTAAAACTTAAGTATTAAATGTATTCTGTTCTCCTCTAGTATTAATATAAGATTTTAAAAAGACTTTAATGTCACTGAAGTTACATTTGTTTCTAATTTCCTTGTAGAAGACATATCAGTCTTAAAACATTAAAATATTAAAATTATATTCATTTATTAACTAAAATGAATTGTGTTCTGATGTCTTTAAGGAAGATCGGTCTATTTCCATTTCACTTATTTTAAAATTACTATTTATTGGCATCTCTATAATGTGACCTTTTTTAATGTTGTACAAAATAGTAGATAGGTAAGTAATTATTTCCAAATTTAGGATTGTTAACCTTCATTTTTTAAAAAACTGAATTATAGTTGAGGTATGATATTATATAAGTTAACAGGTATACAATATAGTGATTCACATTTTTTAAAGGTTATACTTCATTTATAGTTATTATAAAATATTGACTGTATTCCCTGTGTTGTACAATATATCCTTATAACTTATTTTATACATAATTGTTTGTACCTCTTAGTCCCCTACCTCTATATTGCCCCTCCCCCCAGGATAGTTAACCTTCATTTTTGTGATCTAAATTCTAAGTAAATTTCCTCACTTGTTAACCTGTGGCCTGCTTTTATTCCATCAGACCATAGACAGTTTGTTTTTTACTTCTTTACTATCTTCTGTTTCTTTTTCAGATGGCCAAATGTGATGGTTGTAAGCGACAGGGTAAGCTCAGTGAGTCCTTGAAATGGCGGGGAGAAATGAAACATTTCTGTAACCTGCTTTGTATCTTGATGTTCTGTAATCAGCAAAGTATGTGTGACCCACCTTCACAGAATAATGCAGGTAAAATTAAACTTTAGTCTTTGGTCAATGCCAGGGACTAACTACTGTTCTACAAGTTGAGAACATTAAGTAGTTGTCAATAATTTCATGAAACGTAAATTTCATTCTATTCAAATGACATTAACATTTAGATCTCTTTTTGTTTAACACCTTAGATTAATGCCCTGTAAAAACGAGTTCTTTTAGTTTTCCCTGAGCATGTTGAGTCAAATAAACTCTGTAAGAACTTTATGGGGAAGAATAGCAGTTAATGTTTTATAATTGAAGATATACATCTTGACTTCTTTAGAAAAGGATTTGAGAGAAAGAACATAGAATCTAAATCACATAGCCTTTTAAATATACCACATGCATAGTTAGGCAAGAGAAGGTACATGGAATACTTTAAAGGTTCACTAATTAAAAAACAGAAAAAAATCCAGTTAATCCTGAAGTGACACTTGGCTCCAACAGAATTTACTCTAACCTAAAAGCATTGTTTAACCTCCTTGAAATGTTGGTTCTGTGTATGTGCATATAAATTACATGAGATTTTCTTATTTTTGTTTATTTTAATCAGGAAGTGTTTCCATGGTGCCAGCTGCTTCATCAGGGCCCCCATCTCACAGAAAAGATTCAACTCCAGTTATAGCTAATGTAGTATCATTAGCCAGTGCTCCTGCTGCTCAGCCCACAGTGAATTCTAACAGTGTCTTACAAGGTATGACTTGATTTGAAAGCATTTATCTAGCCTTTTTGAGGTTGAATATAAGGCTTCTCTACTCTTTTTTGTCAGTGTTCATTTTCATGTGTTTGTCACATTCATATTAGGAATGGTGGCTCACTATGTGCTGCTATGGCATTAAACAGTGTTTTTGTAGTTTCCAGATCTCTTTTTCTCATATTAGGCTTTAGGTGTTACTCTTCCCCTGAATTAAAGTAAGATAATACATGTTTTTATTATGAAACTTTGTGTGTTTTTTCCAAATATCAGCTTTTAATACTAATGTTTAAATAATAAGATCCTACATTATATGTTTTTATTTATATCAGGTGCAGTTCCAACAGTAACAGCGAAAATCATTGGGGATGTAAGTTTTATTATTTTTATTGGTATTGCCACTGTCTTTTCCCTTTTTATGCAGTATGAATATGTCTAAGCTGATTTGCCCTCCTTTATTTTTTGTTTGTTATATAAAACAAATTGCATGAGTTCAGGAACAGGATTTTCTGGTTATTTAGTTAGGTCTTTTATGTACTTTAATTTCTTTGAATGCTTGGTATCTATATAATAGTAACTATATAATAGTTACTGAAGGTTTTTGTTATTTTTTAATTGTACAGAATTAAAGTAAATTGTACAGAATTCAGGCATAAAAGGTTTGGGGGGCATTTTGTAACATAGACTGTAAATAAAGTACTTATAAAATATAGTTTATTTCCCACTCAGTGTAGATTATGCTGTAAATAAGCATTCTTTTTTTAAAAAAAAACAATATTTTTGTGCTTTGTCTCTTAAAAAAAGAAAAAAATAAATAATGAGAAAAACTTATGACTAGAACAGTGGCATTTTTAAAGTGTTTCCTGGTCTCTGGGATAATTTTCATGTCATCTTTTTTCAGGTAACTTAAATGATCATAAATGATCCTATTCTAGTTATTTTTTTTTTTTTTTTTTTTTTGCGGTACGCGGGCCTCTCACTGTTGTGGCCTCGCCCGTTGTGGAGCACAGGCTCCGGATGCGCAGGCTCAGCGGCCATGGCGCACGGGCCCAGCCGCTCCGGGGCATGTGGGATTTTCCGGGATTGGGGCACGAACCCGTGTCCCCTGCATCGGCAGGCGGACTCCCAACCACTGCGCCACCAGGGAAGCCTGAAACTAATTCTTTTAAGACTTAACTCAGTCAAGAAACAACAGTTCTCATTTTAAGCTCAACCACCATTGTTATTTATTTATTTGTTTTTTTTGCGGTTCGCGGGCCTCCCACTGCCGCGGCCCCTCCCGCTGCAGAGCACAGGCTCCGGACGCGCAGGCTCAGCGGCCGTGGCGCACGGGCCCAGCCACTCCGCGCCACGCGGGATCCCCCCGGACCGGGGCACGAACCCGTGTCCCCTGCATCGGCAGGCGGACCCCCAACCACTGTGCCACCAGGGAAGCCCCACCATTGTTATTGATCAACAGTATGTCACAATACAAACAGCATTTTTCTTGGTAAACAGAACTGGTAATTAGATACATTCAGGGTCAATATATAGTTATCAAAATATTCCTTTATTGATATTTCAGGAATATTATATTCCTTACATATTTAGTTGAATATTTATATTCTGTGTCTTCCAAGTAATTCCAATATAGTATTTCTTTTGAAATTATATTTTGAAATATAATATTTATAATGTTTCTTGTAATTAATGATAAGCTTTTGGTTTCTGACTTATTTTTTTTTACTAGGCAAGTACACAAACAGATGCCCTCAAACTGCCACCTTCCCAGCCTCCAAGACTTTTGAAGAATAAAGCTTTATTGTGCAAACCCATCACACAGACCAAGGCCACTTCTTGCAAACCACATACCCAAAACAAAGAATGCCAGACAGGTGTGTTCCTTGTGCTTTCTTCATTTAATTTTTCCTAGGGGAAAGTAATGTGGCATCTGGTTACATTAATTAAGTGCCTTCTATTTTATAGGTGTTGTGTTTGGTTGCTTATATTCGCTGCCCAATTGAGTTCTCACGATATCCCTGTGGGTTAGGTATTTTCATCAACTTAACAAGTTATGGCAAAGAGAAGGTAGTTGATAATACCATACTCTGAATGCTTCATTTAATTTCCTTATTCATGATAGTGTAGTATTATGGGTAAGCATAGACTTTGGAATTATATAAACAGGGTCTTAGTTAAGAGGAACTGTTGTTTTCCAGAGCACCCTTAGGTTTGAACTTTTCCACACTCTATTTCAAATAATGTCAGTTTCTTTGGGGAGAGCTTTAGGGCTTTCTTTTCTTATGAACTGCCTCTACCCTCTTTGAGTTACTACTTTTCTGAATGATGGGCATGGTGTGAGCTTCTGATCTCCTCAACTTGCCTTTCCTAGCATGGAATCTCTGCCCTACAAGTGATCTGGGGTGAAGGTAGTTCGTACCCTAGTTTTCTTGGCCTGCTATTCCTATAGTAGGTTTTCTCTTTGTGGGTGGTAGCTGTACTCACTAGGAAATTAACCTCTTTAACCTGGACTTTGAGGGGATAAGAAATGATGGTGGCCTGTCCCTCCTGGTGAGATACAGTAACCCTTGATGGGAGCTGAAGGAAGAGGAGCCCATTCTTTCTGGTCCCACCCATTCCAGAGTGGAGTTTCTATCATATTTAGCTGGCTGAGGCAGGGGTGTGGAGCAGGTAGTAGATCAAAAGTCACAGATGCCTACTGTTCTTACTGTATTTAGTAGATTTTCTTGAATAAATATTTCTCCATTTGCTGTATGCCTTTGGGACAATTTCCAAAGAATTTATTAAGTGGTTATTTTTTAGGTTTTCACCAACTTTGCTTGTTTCCCTAGAGAATTGGGTCTCTGGCATGCTGCCATCTGAAAATCCCAGAATTTTTTTTTTTTTTTCCCAGAATTTTTAAAGTGGAAAGGAATCCTAGATTCTTAGATCTGGAAGGTTATCCTCTAGGCCAGTACTTCTCAAACATTAATATGCATATGAATTATTTGGGAATGTTACTAAGTGGATTCTCATTTAGTGGTGCCGAGGTTTTGCATCTTTTAAGTTCCTGGGTAATGTCAGTGCTGCTGATCCACGGGGCATGTTGAACAGCAGGGCTATAGATGACTTAGTCCTGTATTTTTATTGTACCAATAGTGACTTTATAAAAAAGTCATTTTTTAAAATATTTTTTTTATTTATCATTTTTTTACAGTAGGTCCTCGTTATCTGTTTTAAATATAGCAATGTGTACATGTCAATCCCCAAATAGTGACAGTTTAGCATTATGTAGCTTGGTTATCAGACATCTCTAATCAGATAACTTTTTTTTTATGTCCACTGCACCATGGTAAAATTGATCCCATATTATTTCCCACTTCTAACCCTAGTCAAATTGTCAGCTTTTCACTTCTTTTTACTAGCATTACCTTTCTCTTACATTAATGATTTTACAGTTATCTAACATATTTTTCTGGCCTACAGAAAAGAGTCTGTAGATAGTTGTTAATGATTTCTACCTCCATCCTTTCCACTTTTTCCCTACTCATGTTTAAGTTAGTTCCCAAAGTTGTTTCCTTTTTTTAAAAAATATCTTAGAACCTCTGCTCTGTATACTTATTTTTTTTTCCTGCAGGTATCATAACCACCCTAGTTCAGGCCCTCATCTTCTTAGCTCTATATATTGTAGTTGCCTCCCACATTGTATACTTTCTATTCCATGTGAAGATGGCAGCCAAATTAATCTTTTTACAGCCATTTTCCTCACATTACTTTGTGCTAACCAATCTGTAGTAGTTCCCCACTGTCTAATGATTTTAAATGTGTATTATAGCCTCACAAAAATGGCCCTTCTACCTATTCAGTCTCCTCTTTAACATACACTACTTATTCATGTTAAGTCTTCTATACCTTTCTTCTAAGATAACTATTCCATTTATCCATCCAAGTTATATCCTTCATTCATCTTATCCTTGTATCACTGATAATTATTGTGTTGCCCACTTTTTTTAGTGCTGTTATACTCAAGCCTTGCTATTTCTCCTTTCTGTGAATTCCTAGTATCATAGATACTTCTTTTTTTTAAATTTAATTTTATTTATTTGGTTGCATCAGGTCTTAGTTGCAGCATGCTTGTGGGATCTAGTTTCCTGACCAGGGATTGAACCTGGGCCCCCTGCATTGGGAGCACAGAGTCTTATCCACTGTGCCACCAGGGAAGTCCCTCATAGATACTTCTTTTGAACTGTAAATGTCCACATGCTTTAAAAAATTTTTTTAAATTAAAATTACACTTCTTTTGAATTATAAGTCTTCATATACCTAAAAAATTTTTTTAAATTAAAATGTCGTTTCTAACCCTCTTTGTTTTTTTGTGGGTTTTTTTTTTTTTTCTTCCATTAGAAGACACTCCAACTCAGCCCCAAGTTATTGTGGTGCCAGTTCCAGTACCAGTGTTCGTACCTATACCTCTTCATCTTTATACTCAGTATGCCCCAGTCCCATTTGGAATTCCAGTTCCAGTGAGTAATCATTTAGAGATTAAGCCTAATTTAGTATGCATTTTTCTCAATTAAGATTTGACAGCTCCATAAAAATACTTTTTACTTGTTGGTAAAATATACCTGACTCTGGTTGGCTATTAATCATACTGTTATATTACTTAAATATGGAATATATAAAGGACTGCTTCTATTTGTACCCTGCCTTGTCAGAGGAGGTTATGATTTAGCTTTTTAAAAACATTTTAAACACAAAAGACCACTAACATAGAAAAAGATCAGAAACAGTGTGTGAATGCTAGAATCCTAGATTGTAGCAAGAATGCAAAGAGGAATACTGTGATTTACAGGATTCTGACTTTTCGTTAAAGAAAAATGTATTCATTTTTTATTGGAAATATATATTTTCTCGGTATTGAATTCTTAAGAGAAACACTTGTGTGAAAATATTAAGCAAGAAATATAGTCAAAAACAAAACAAAAATTCATTACTTAATTATTCTTTTAGATGAATCAGAGACACGTTAAGTATCCAGAAAAGCACTTACTGAATTTCTATTTAAATGGCTGCAGTCTTATAAAAACAAACTAGCAAGACTATCTTAACCATTAGCAATAGAAATATCTTGAATTTGTTTATTAATAATTTTTATATTTAAATGATCTCACAAATAATAGTTTTGATGGTCGACCAAGAAACTCTTCAGTCTATCCTTGGTCTTTCAGATGCCTGTCCCTATGCTTATTCCATCCTCAATGGATAATGAGGATAAAGTCACTGAGAGTATTGAAGACATTAAGGAAAAACTTCCCTCACATCCTTTTGAAGCTGATCTCCTTGAGATGGCAGAAATGATTGCAGAAGATGAAGAGAAGGAAAAGACTCTATCTCAGGGAGGTTGGTATAATTTTAAAGTAAAAAAAGAAAAACACACCTATAAATTTTTAGGTAGCTCATGTAATTTTAAGTATTAGGCAGTCAAGGAGTTTCTAAAAGCTTTATTTGTTTTTAAATATGAAGTCTATGGGCTTGTTAAACTTGTTGATAACTCTGGAGCTCTATCCTGTTTATGAAAGAAATCGATACGGTTTCTAGTTCTTAGTGATTCCAGAAAAATAACTTATAAATCCATGTTTCATGGTATTGTTCTAGTTTTATCCCCTGCAGTCAAAGCCATGGTCTCCAGATAAAAATTACTGTTGTAAAATAATCAGCATGTTGGTAGAAGGTAAAAAGAATTTTAGGGTGGAAAACCATTTGGTTCAAAATAACCTATAGATAAATACCATTTTATGAGTGTAGAATAATGAACAGTAATTAACATTTATGTGCTTGCCGTACTCTAGGCATTGTCCTGAATGCACTGTGTGTGTCACCTCATTTAATTTTCACAACAACCCTATGAGTGAGGTACTGTTTACTTTAGATTCCTCTTTTGGAAAATAGGCTTGCCATGGTTATGAAATCAGGAAATAATGGAATCAGAAGTTGAATCCAGGTTTGTCTGACTCCAAAGAAAGGATTTTAACCAGAACTCAGTAGTATAAATTCCAGAAAGGTTTCCAGCCTTATTTAGCACTGCCTTGATTTTTGGATATAAGAAGAGATAAAGGAAATGGTGTTAAAGGGAGTTGAAATGTATAGGTGAATTTTTGCAATGGCGTATTTTATTTATTTATTTAATTTATTTTATTTTTGGCTGCATTGGGTCTTCATTGCTGCACCGTGGGCTTTCTCTAGTTGCGGTGAGCAAGAGCTACTCTTCACTGTGGTGTGCGGGCTTCTCACTGCAGTGGCTTCTCTTGTTGCAGAGCACAGGCTCTAGGTGCACAGGCTTCAGTAGTTGTGGCTCGCGGGTTATAGAGCACAGGCTCAGTAGTTGTGGTGCATGGGTTAGTTGCTTTGCAGCATGTGCGATCTTCCCAGACCAGGGCTCGAACTCGTGTCCCCTCCATTGGCAGGCGGATTCTTAACCACTGTGCCACCAGGGAAGCCCACAGTGGCCTTTTCATATATCATTGATGAACCAAGAAATTACTCTTTCCTGACAATTTTTTTTTTCTGTGATGGTTTTTATAAAGCTAGCCACTGGGTTCTGATTTTGCGTAATACATTCTAGCTGGTTTTCTGAACACCACAGCATTTGAAAAAACTACTGTCAACTTTTCTGTTGTGTTGCCAGTACGTTTTTAAATCAGATATACTCTGAGAGATGGGTACAAAGCTTTTTGTTATTATCCCAAAGTTTCTGGTCTCATTTTGCTCTTTAGTGTATAATATCAATTCTGACCCATTTATATGTGGATTTTAAAGTCTTAGAATATTGCCCTTGGGCTTCCCTGGTGGCACAGCGGTTAAGAATCCGCCTGCCAATGCAGGGGACACGGGTTCGAGCCCTGGTCCATGAAAATCCCACATGCCGCAGAGCAACTAAACCCATGCACCACAACTACTGAGTCTGTGCTCTAGAACCTGCAAGCTACAACTACTGAAGCCTGCGCTCTGCAACAAGAGAAGCCACTGCAACAAGAATCCCGTGCACTGCAACAAAGAGTAGCTCCTGCTGGCCGCAACTAGAGAAAGCCCACGCACAGCAACGAAGACCCAACGCAGCCAAAAATAAATAAATAAATAAGTAAGTAAAGTAAGTAAGTAAATAAATAAATAAAAAGAGTACTGCACCTATGCTTGATCTTCTAATTTCTGATACTTATTTTGCAAGTTCCAGCAATTCCTGATGAGAAACCTCATTCTAAGTTGGCTTCTCCATTCATGTTAATAGTCAGCATTTATCAAATGTTTCCTCTATACAAATATTGTGACTTTGCCTTTGCCTACAGTTCAGTCAAACAGAAAAACTTTAGACTGAGCTTCAAGACAGAGAGTTTTAATCATCATAGTGTAATTAAAATCAAATGGTTTAGAAATATAAAGGGGGGAGAAATTAATTCCAACTGAAAGGATCTGGCTCATTTATCTTTGATTTCAGGGAAAAGAGACAATTTTCCTTGGTTTTTTAAAAAATCTTTTTTTTAATACTTTAAATCTTTAAACACTTTACTTTTTTTCTTCTTCCTTTTTTTTTGTTTTTTCTTGGCCACATTGTGCAGCTTGTGGGATCTTAGTTCCCTGACCAAGTATTGAACCTCGACCCCAGCAGTGAAAGCTCCGGGTCCTAACCACTGGACAGCCAGAGAATTCCCTAAACTCTTTACTTTTAAAGTAGTTTATAGGGACTTCCCTGGCGGTCCAGTGGTTAAGACTCTGCGCTTCCACTGCAGAAGGCACTTGTTCGATTCCTGGTCGGGGAACCGAGATCCCACATGCTGCATGGTGTGGCCCAAAAACAAACAAAAAAAAATTACAGTAGTTTATAATTGATAGAACTTTGTTCTGTTTAGTTCCATGTGCTGATTGCTCTTGTATTTATATTCTAAGTTTGTCAGCTTTCCACTGCATGGTAAAGCATATTTTATTTAGGGAAGGAAAAAGGAATTTAAAACAGATTTGTCAACCTGTGAGTAAATCAATATTGTGTGTGTGTGTGTGTTGTGGTTAAAAAAAAAAAAGAATTTCAGATAGCACAGAATCCAAAATAAAGGTCTCTCTTGCCATGACTTCTTTCATACCGCTTGCTATCTAGAAGTGTAACCACTGTTATCAATTGTAATTTAACTGTATTTATCACTAATGCCTGACTTTTATTAATGAACCATTCTTTTCTGCATATAAAGACTATTTACGTAGAACCTCCCTAGTGCAGTCATTTCGTTTGAGATGCGGTTTGTTTTTTGTATACATATAAATTGACTTATTATGTGCTTTTCTTTTTCTTTAGGATCCCAAACTTCTGAACAGGAGCTCTTTCTAGACACCAAGATATTTGAAAAAGGTTTGTAATTGTAAATGTATTTTGAATCTTAGAAATATTATCCTCTGTTAGTGACACAAATCCGTAAAGTATTAGCATCCTTGGATTTAATATTTGCAATTTTAGCTGCTTGTAGGGGGCATCAGACATCTATGATTTTGTGCTAATTTGTAAAGAGACTAATAAAAGCTACCTCAGATATTGGTTTTAAGGATTAATTGAAATAATGCTCTGAAGTGTGTACCAAGAATATAAATCTAGTTCTGTGATATTGGTGAACAAGTTACTTCATTCTTGAGTGTACCTATGGAATTGTCCAGCAACCATACCTGACTTTTTGGTATTTAGGGTTTCAGAGAGGTTTCTGAGTATGTCAAGTATATTATCTCATTTTGAGGGCTTGTTTGTTTTTCTGTATATTTCAGACCAAGGAAGTACTTACAGTGGTGATCTTGAATCAGAGGCAGTATCTACTCCACATAGCTGGGAGGAAGAATTAAATCATTATGCCTTAAAGTCAAATACTGTGCAAGAGGCTGATTTAGAAGTGAAGCAGTTCTCAAAAGGGGAAACTGAACAGGATCTGGAAGCAGATTTTCCATCAGGTTTGTGCAGTGTAACCTGTCTGTTCAAAGTCCTTTATTAGAATATTCGTACAACTCTGAATTGGCATAATGAAGCAGTTATAATGTATGATAACTATCTAGGGCACAAATGGTCCCTGCCTTTGAAGGTATTAATTCATACCATATTGTTCTTTATAAGGGGTTAATTTGTTTTTGTTGTTGTTGTTTTTAAGTTTCCCACAGTAATCATATAGGGATTTTTCTTGATTGTTAATAAAGTTTGGGTTTTTTTTTTGCAGTACACGGGCCTCTCACTGTTGTGGCCTCTCCTGTTGCAGAGCACAGGCTCTGGACGCGCAGGCTCAGCGGCCATGGCTCACGGGCCCAGCCGCTCCGTGGCATGTGGGATCTTCCCGGCCCGGGGCACGAACCCGTGTCCCCTGCATTGGCAGGCGGACTCTCAACCACTGCGCCAACAGGGAAGCCCCCCCCCCCTTTTTTTTTTTGCGAGATAATAAAGTTTTTATACATGCTGTATCTCCTTGTTTTCTTATGTATATAAGTAAAGTCCATATTTTATCATAAACAAAGTAATGAATATAGTGATGATTACCTGATATTTCCTCCTTCACCCTAAGTGTTTATTTAAGTCTGTGAGTGATTTATCTCACATTATGCTTTCTCTTGGATATCATAGAATCCTTTGACCCACTGAATAAAGGACAGGGAATCCAGGCACGTTCCCGAACAAGAAGACGACACAGAGATGGCTTCCCCCAGCCCAGACGAAGAGTAAGCAGTAACTTAATTTTTCTAGCATTTTCTTTTCTTTGTTGTTTTCCAACCTTGTATTTTTGTCCTTTTGTTTTTGTTTTTTTGAAGTCAAAAACCATATCTCTTATTTTATATTTCCTCAGGAGGGACTTTTTATTTTGTTTCTATAATCAAAGGATTTTTCTGTTAGTTTTTTATAATCGTTGTTACACACTTTCCTCTTTTTTTTTTTGCGGTACACGGGCCTCTCACTGTTGTGGCCTCTCCCGTTGTGGATCACAGGCTCCAGATGCGCAGGCTCAGCGGCCATGGCTCACGGGCCCAGCCGCTCCGTGGCATGTGGGATCTTCCCGGATCAGGGCACGAACCCATGTCCTCTGCATTGTCAGGCAGACTCTCAACCACTGTGCCACCAGGGAAGCCCTGCACACTTTTTTTTTTTTTTTTACTTGGGTTAGTTTTCATCTTATTGAGTTATGTTTTTTATTATGGATATAATTCTTTTATCAAATATGACTTTTCCTCCTATTTTGTGACTTCATTTTTATTTTCTTAATAGTGAAAAACAACTTTTTCCCTATTTCCATGGTTCATTTATTTATTTTTTTCCAGTTTTATTGAGATATAATTGACATAACAGGACTAAGTTTAAGGTGTAGAGCATAATGATTTGACTTACATACATCATGAAATGAATACCACAATAAGATCGTAAACATTCATCATCTCATATAGATAAAAAAGAAACAAAAAAATTTTTTTTTACTATGAGAACTCTTAGGATTTACTCTCTTCACAACTTGTATATATAGCACAGAGCAGTGTTCATTATATATATCCTGTCGCACATTATACCCCTAGTACTTACTTAAACTGGAAATTTACGCCTTTTGACTACCTTCATCCAGTCTCCCTCCCCCTACTCCCTGCTTCTGGTAGCCACAAATCTGATCTCTTTTTCTAAGAATTTGTTTGTTTGTTTTTGAAATATAATAGACCTACAATACTTTGTTAGTTCTTGGAGCACAACATACTGATTCAACATTTCTACATATTTTAAAATGTTCACTAGGATAAGTCTAGTTACAATATGTCAGCATACAAAGATATTACATAATTATAATTGTGTGATTGTATTCCCCACACTGTACATTTCATAACATAACCATGACTCATTTACTTTGTGACTGGAAGTTTGTACCTCTTAATCTCCCTCACCTATGTCTCTCATCTCCCCAACCCCCTCCCCTGTGAGAACCACTTGTTTATTCTCTGTATCTATAATTCTGTTTCTGTTTAATTATGTTTGTTCATTTGTTTTTTAGATTCCAGATATAAGTGAAATCATATAGTATTTGTCTTTCTCTGTCTGATTTGTTTCACTTACTGTAATACCCTCTAGGTCCATCCCTGCTGTCACAAATGGCAAGATTTCATTCTTGTTTGTGGTTGAGTAATAATTCCATTGTATGTAACTGTGTGTGTGTGTGTGTGTGTACCACATCTTCTTTATTCATTCATCTAGGACACTTAGGTTGTTTCCATATCTTGGCTGTTGTCAGTAATGCTGCAGTGGACTTAAGGGTGCATATATATCTTTTTGAATTAGTGTTTTTGTTTCTTTTGGGTAAAAAATACCCAGAAGTGGAATTGCTGGATCAAATGGTAGTTCTATGTTTAATTTTTGAGGAAGCGCCATACTGTTTTCCACAATGGCTGCACCAGTTTACATTCCCACCAACAGTGCATGAGTGTTCCCCCTTTTACACATCGTCGCCAACACTTGATATCTCTTGTCCCTTTCGTTGTAGTCATTCTGACAGGTGTGAGGTGATATTTCATTGTGGTTTTGTCTCGCATTTCCCTGATGATTAGTGATGTGGAGCATCTTTCCGTGTGTCTGTTGGCAATCTGTATGTCCCTTTTGGGAAAATGGCTCTTCAGATCCTCTGCCCATTTTTTAATTCCATTTTTTGTTTGTTTGTTTGTTTGTTGGATATTGAGTTATTTATACATTTTGGATATTAACCTCTTTCCAGATATATAATTTGGAAATATCCTTTCCCATTCAGTAGGTTGCCTTTACATTTTGTTGAGGGTTTCCTTTGCTATGCAAAATCTTTTTAGTTTGATGTGGTCCCATTTGTTTATTTTTGCTTTGGTTGTCTTTACCTGAGGGAACAGACCCAAAAAATATTACTAAAACCGATGTCAAAGTTTCCTGCCTGTGTTTTCCTCTAGGACTTTCATGGTCTCAGGTCTTACATTTTCAGTTTAATTTTGTATATGGTATGAAAAAGTGGTCCAGTTTCATTCTTTTCCATGTAGCTGTCCACTTCTCCCAACACCATTTACTGAAGAGTCAGTCTTTTCTTCATTGTACAATATAGTCTTGCCTCTTTGGGCATAGATTAATTGACCATAAAAGCATAGGTTTATCTGGGCTGTCTATTCTGTTCCATTGATCTGTGTGTATGTTTTTGTGCCACTACCATACTGTTTTGATTACTGTAGTTTTTAGCATAGTTTGAAATCAGGGAGTATGATACCTCTAGCTTTGTTCTCCTTTCTCAAGATTGTTTTGGCTATTCTGGGTGTTTTATGTTTCCTAATGAATTTTAGAATTATTTGTTCTAGTTCTGTGAAAAATGCCATTGGTAGTTTGATTTTATTGCATTGAATCTGTAGTTTGCCTTGGGTAGTGTGGTTATTTTGACAATATTCTTCTAATTCACGAGAATGGTGTATTTTTCCATTTGTTTGTTTAATCTTCAGTTTCCTTCATCAGTGTCTTATAGTTTTCTGAGTCGAGTCTTACCTCCTTTGTTAGATTTATTCCTAGGTATTTTATTCTTTTTGATGTGATTATAAACAGGATTGTTTTAAAAATTTCTCTGACAGTTTGTTGGTAGTTTATAGAAATGCAACAGATTTTGTATATTTTGTATCATGCAACTTTACTGAATTCGTTGGTGAGTTCTCATAACTTTTTGGTGGTGTCTTTAGGATTTTCTATGTATAGTATGGTGTTATCTGCAAACAGTGACAGTTTTCTTCCTTTCCAATTTGGATTCCTTTTATTTCTTTTTCTTCTCTGATTGCTGTGGCTGGGACTTCCAATACCATGTTGAATAAAAGTGGCAGAATGGGCATCCTTGTCTTATTCCTGATCTTAGAGGAAATTGTTTCAGTTTTTCATCATTCAGTATGATGTTAGCTGTGGGTCTGTTATATTTGGCCTTTATTACATTGGGGTATGTTCCCGCTATAGCCATTTTGTGGAGAATTTTTATCATAAATGAATGTTGAATTTTGTCAAAGGCTTTTTTTGCTTCTGTTGAGATGATCATATGACTTTTATTCTTCAGTTTGTTAATGTGGTGTATCACATTGGTTTGCAAATACCAAATTGTTCTTTGCATCCCTGGAATAAATCCCACTTGCTCATGGTGTGTGATCCTTGTAATGTATTGTTGAATTTGGTATGCTGATATTTTGTTGAGGATTTTTGTATGTATGTTCATCAGTGATATTGGCCTGTAATTGTCTTCTTTTATGGTCATCTACTTTTGGTATCAGGGTGATACTGGCCTCGTAGAATGAATTCGTAAGTGTTGCTTCCTCTGCTATTTTTTGTAATAGTTTGAGAAGGATAGGTATTAACTCTTCTCTAAATGTTTGGTCAGCTTCATCTGTGAAGCTGTCTGGTCCTAGACTTTTGTTTGTTGGGAGTTTTATGATTACTGATTCAATTTCATTACTAGTAATTGGTCTGTTCATATTTTCTATGTATTTCTGGCTCAGTCTTAGGAGGGTGTACATTTCTAAAATTTTTCCATTTCTTCCAGGTGATTCTTTTGGTGTATAATTGTTCATAGTAGTCTCTTAAGATCCTTTATATTTCTGTGTTGTTTGTTGTAACTTCTCTCTTCTCATTTTTTTAAAAAATTTATTTGTACGTTTCTTTTTTCCTTGATGAGTCCGGCTGAAGGTTTATCCACTTTGCTTATCTTTTAAAAAGATCAGCTCTTGGTTTCATTGATCTTTTCTATTGCTTTTTAGTCTCTAGTTTATTTTTGCTCTGATCTTTATGATTTCTTTCCTTTACCAACTTTCGGTTTTCTTTTTCTTTTTCTAGTTCCCTTAGGGTATAAGGTTAGTTTGTTTATTTGAGATTTTTCTTGTTTCCTTAAGTAGGCTTGTCACTGTAAACTTACCTCTTAGAACTGCTTTTGCTGTATCCCATAGATTTTGGATAATTGTGTTCATTTTCATTGGTCTCCAGGTATAATCTTGATTTCCTCTTTAATTTCTTTGGTGACCCATTGGTTGTTTAATAACATATTGTTTAGTCTTCTGTGCTGTGTGTTTTTTACAGTTCTTTTGTGTATTTGGTTTCTAGTCTCATAGCATTGTGGTTGGAAAAGATGCTTGATATGATTTTACTTTTCTCTTAAATTTACTGAGACTTGTTTTGTGGCCTAGCAAGTGATCTAGAGAATGTTCCATGTGAACTGGAAAAGAATGTGTGTTCTACTTTTGGGTGAAATATTACATATATATATATGTATATATATACACACAAACATATGTGTGTGTGTGTGTTTATTCTGTATATAGCTATTAAATCCATTTCTTGTAATGTGTCATTTATGGCCAGTGATTCCTTACTTATTTTCCTTATTTATCTCTGTCCATTGATGTAAGCGAGGTTTTAAAGTCCCCTACTCTTGTTGTGTAACTGTCCATTTCTCCCTTTATATCTGTCAATGTTTGCTTTATGTATTTAGGTGCACCTTTCCTATCCTCTCACATTCAGTCTTTGTGTGCCTTTAGATTTGATGTGAGTCTCTTTTAGGCAGCACTGTGGGTCTTGTTTTTGTATCCATTTAGCTACCCTATGTTTTTTTATTGGAGCATTTAGTCCATTTACATGTAAAGTAATTATTGATAGGTATGTACTTATTGTCATTTTGTTAATTGCTTTGTGGTTGTTTTTGTAGCTCTTTTTTGTTCCTCATTGTTTTGCTCTCATCCCCTGTGATTTGATGACTATCTTTAGTGTTATTTTGGGGTTCCTTTCTCTTTTTTGTGTGTGTATCTATTACTGATTTTTGGTTTGTTGTAACCATGAGGTTTATGTATACCAGTCTATTTATGTTTATACATGATTATTTTAAGTGCTGATCTCTTAATTTTGAATACATTTTACCAACCCTGAATTTTTACCCTCCCCACATTTAATGTTTCTGACATCATATTTTACGTTTTTTGGTTTGTGTATTCATTACTACTTATTATGGATATAGATAATTTTACTACTTTTGTCTTAATCTTTCTAGTAGATAGTACTGATCTACTATCTTTACTGTATGTTTGTCTTTACCAGTGAAATTTTTTTTTTTAATTTTCATTTTTCTAGTTGTTACTTTTTCTTTTCTGCTTAGAGAATTCCCTTTAATATTTCTTATAAAGCTGGTTTTGTTGTACTGAATTATTTTAGCTTTGCTTGTCTGTAAAAAACTCTTAATCTCTCTATCAAATCTGAATGAAAGGCTTGCTGGGTATAGTATTCTTCGTTGTAGGTTTTTTCCCTTTCATCACTTTACATACATGGTGCCAGTCCCTTCTGGCCTGCAGAATTTCTGCTGAAAAGTCATCTGATAGCCTTATGGGATTTTCCTTTAACGTAACTAGTTGCTTTTCCTTTGATGCTTTTAAATTCTCTCTTTATCCTTAATGTTTGCTATTTTAATTATAATGTGTCTTTGAGTGGAAATCTTTGGATTGAGTCTGTTTGGGACTTTCTGTACTTCTGGGACTTGGATGTTTGGTTCCTTTCCCAGATTAGGGTCGTTTTCAGCTATTATGTCTTCAAATACATCCTCTGCTCCTTCCGTGCTCTCTTCTTCCAGGACCTCTACAATGCAAATGTTGGTACACTTAAAGTTGTCTCAGAGTTCTCTTGAACTGTCCTCACTTTTTAAAATTCTTTTTCTTTTTTCTCTTCAGTTTGAGTGATTTTGACTACACTGTCTTCCAGTTTGCTGATCTGTTCCTCTGTATCAGCTAACCTACTGTTAATTCCTTTTATTTCAATTATTGTATTTTTTGGCTCTGCTTGCTTGTTCATTATATTTTCTAACTCTTTGTTAGAAACTTCTAACCTCTCACTGTGTTCATTCTTCTCCTGAGTGCTTTGAGCATCTTTACAGTCATTACCTTGCAGTCTTATTGGGTAGAATGCTTCCTTTGGAACATATTCCTCTGTTGCCTTATTTTGCCTAGTTCTTTGTTTTTACTTCTATGTATTTCATAGGTTGGTTCCGTTTACCAATCTTAGATAAGTGACCTTATGTAAGAGACATTCTACGGGGCTGAGCAGCAGACTCCCTTCTAGTCACCAGAGCTGTATGCTCTAGGGGTGCCCTGTATATGCACTGCATGGGCCCTTATGACAAGCTGACTACTGTGGGCGTTCTGATAAGCATGGTCAGCATGGCTGACTACTGTGGGCATGCTGGGACCAGAAAGTCCAAGACCGGTTGGTTGCCAGACCCTGCCTAATGCAGAGGCCTCCGACTCTGGTGTGGTTGGCTGCAGCCTGGGGCGTTCTGGTCCTGGTGCTGGCCCACTGGTGGGCAGGGCCACGTCATGAGGCAGCAGAGTCCTGAGGAGTTCCCAGGCTAATGCTGTCCTGCTGGTGGGTGGGACTGGGTGGAGGGTGGGTGTTCTCGGCCTGGTTTTGACCCACTGGGTTACAGGCTGGGTCCTGACACAGGTGGCTACAGGGCTGCGGTATACCCAGGGGCTAGTGTCTGCTCTCTAGTGGGCAGGGCCAGGGCTCATGGGATCCCAGGGCTGGTTCCAACCAGTGGTGGGTGAGGCTGTATCCTGGGACTAGTTCTGTTCCATTGGTGCACAGAGCTGGGTCCCAGGGTCTCTGGCTGGGGGGCCTGGTTCCTGAAGCTGGTATTGGCTTGTGGATGTATTGGTCTAGGTCCCACGGTATCCTGGGGCTAGTGTTGGTCCACTGGTGGGAAGAGCCTGCTCCTGAGGATCTCTGGCTGTGGGGCCCTGGTGATCCTAGAGTTGGTGTCAGCCTGCTGGTGGGCAAGGCCAGGGCCCAGGAGGTCCTGGGACTAGTGCCTATCCACTGGTGGGCAGAGCCTTGTTCAGGGTGGCTGAGGGCTCATGGGAGCCTAAGGCAGCAAACTTGCTGGTGTTTGGGGCTGTGTCCCCACCTGGCTAGCTTCTTGGCCTCAAGCGTCCCAGGATTGTTGGCAACTGGCTGGTGGGCAGGCTGGCTCCAGTTCTCATTTAACTTAGTGGGAGGAGTCCAAAATGGTGCTTGCTAGCAGCAGTGTTCTCGTTGTAGAGTGAGCTCCCCAAAATGGCTTCCGCCAGCATCTGTGTCCCCAGGGTGAGTCCCAGTTTCCTCTTGACTCTCTGGGAGGCTCTCTGAAATCAAGTGGGTCTGACCCAGTCTCCTTTCAAATTACTGCTTTTGCCCTGAGTCTCAGATCATGTGAGATTTTGTGTGTACCCTTTGAGAGTGGGAGTCTCTTGTTTCCTGCAGCCCTCTGGCTCTCCTGAAAACAAGCCCCGCTGGCCTTCAAAACCAAGTGTTCTGGAGGTTTATCTTCCCAGTGCAGGAGCCCCAGACTGGGGAGCCCTATATGGGGCTCAGACCTCTCACTTCTTGGGGAGAACATCTCCAATTGTGATTATCTTCCCATTTGTGTGTCACCTAACCTGGTGGTGTGGGTCTTGATTATACCGTGTCTCTGCCCCTTTCTACCCATCTTGTAGTTCCTTCTTTATATCTTTAGCTGTAAAAGATCTTTTCTGCTAGTCTTCAGGTCATTTTTATGGAAAGTTGCTCTGTACATAGTAATAATTTTGGTGTGCCCATGGGAGGTGGGGAGCTCAGGGTCTTCCTATTCTGCCATCTTGGTCACCCACACTAGGACAGAACTTTTTACTTTTGAGAAGTCTACTTTATCAGTTTTTATTCTTTTATAATTTGTGCTTTTTATTATCCCATCTAAAAATCTTTGCTTAACTTAACTATGGTAATTAAGATTTTCTCTTACATTTTCTCCTAGTTTTATAATTTTCTTTTATGTTTTCTGTGATCCATTTTGAGATAATTTTTATGTATAAGTTAAGGCATCACATATCATTTTTTTGTGTGTATGGATATACAGTTGTTCTAGTACCACTTTTGTAAACGCTGTCTTTTCCCCTTCAGTTACATTGGCACTTTTGTTAAAGTCAACTGACCATATATGTCTTGGTCTGTTTCTGAAACTATTCTGTTCCATTGATATACATGTCTATTTTTATACCAGTACCAACTGACTTGATTAATGTAGCTTTACAGTGAGTCTTGAAATAGGAGTGTAGGTCTTCCATCTTTGTTCATCTTTTTCAAAGGATTTATTTGAATTTCCATATACATTTTAGAATCAGCTTGTCAATTTCTACAAAAAAGTCTGCTGAAATTTTGATTGGGGCTGTTCTTAATCCATGGATCAATTTGCAGAGAATTGACATCCTAGCAACTTTGAGCCATCCAGTCCATAAAGATGGTATCTTTCACCTTTATTCAGATTATCTCCCAACAGTGTTTTGTATTTTTCATTTTACAAGTCTTATACTTTACCAAATTTATCTAATAAGTATTTTAATATATTTTTGATCCTGTTGTGAATAGCGTTATTTTTAAATTTCCTTTTCTAGTGTTCTTCATTGACATAGAAATAGAGATGGTTTTGAATATTGATTTTATATACGGTGATTTTGCTCAACTGAAATCCTTAGGATTTTCTACCTACACAATCATATTATCTGTAAATAAAGGCAGTTTCACTTTTTCCTTTACAATCTTAGTGCATTTTCTTTCTTTTTTTGATTTATTGCATTAACAAGGATCTTTAGTACAATGTTTAATATAAGTAATGAGTGCAGACCTTCATGCCTCTTCCCAATTTTAGGGAAGTGTTCAGCCTTACAATATTGAATATGATGTTACCTATATGTTTCTCATAGATGACCTCTATCAAGTTCAGGAAGTTCCTTTCTATTTCTAATTGCTCAGAGTGTTTTTGATTGTGTTTTGAACTTTGTCAGGTGATCTCTTGAGATGATCATCTGGTTTTTCTTTTCTGAGTCTTTTAAAGTGGTGAAATACATTAATTTTTTAAATTATAAACTAACCTTGCATTTATGGGATGAGCACTACTTTCTTTTGATGTTTTTATTCTTCTATACGTTGCTGGATTCAGTTTGCTAATATTTGTTAAGGTTTTAAGTGTCTCAGTTTAAAAGAGCTATTGATCTGTTTTCTTGTGATGACTTTATCTGGCCTTGCTGTCAGGATAATAGTAATATAAGTGAGTTAGTGTTCCTCCTCTTCTATTTTCTGAAATACAGTTTATATAATTACTTAATTCTTGGCTAGACTTCAACAGTGAAGCCATCTGGGTCTGGATTTTTTTTTATGGGAAGGTTTTAAACTATGAATTGAATTTCTCTAGCTACTTAGGTTATCTATTTCTTCTAGAGCAAGCTTTGTTAGTTTGTGTCTTTCAAGAAATTTGTTCAGTTTATCTAAGCTGTCTAGTTTATTGTCATAATGACGTTCACAGTTTTATTATTCTTTTTATATGTGTGGGGTCAGGTGTTGATAATTTGTGTCTTTTTTCTTTTATCCCTGATCATTCTAGCTAGAGATTTATCATGTTTTTTTAACCTTCTAAAAGTACCAGCTCTTCATTTTATTGATTTTTCCTTTATCTTTTCTTTTTATTGATTTTTGCTCTATTTTTTATTATTTCCTTACTTTGGGTTTTAATGAAGTCTTTTTTCTAGTTTCTTAACACAGAGGCTAGATTATTGATTTTAGACTTCTTTCACTTCTCATAGAAGCATTTTAATACTGTAAATGCCCTTATAAGCACTGCTTTAGCACTATTACATAAAGTTTGATACGTTTTGTTTTCATTTTTACTTAAGTTCAAAATATTCTCTAATCGCATTTGTGGTTTCTTAACATGTGTTGTTTAATTTCTGAGTTTTCAGGATTTTTCTAACACTATTTCATTACTGATTTCTAGCTGAATTCCATTGTAGTTAGAGAATTTATTGAGGCTTCTTTTAGAGCCATCTATTCGTATGTTCCATTAAATAGACCTGAGTGGTAATAACTGTTATTCATACCTCATTGGGTGGGTCCAGCATCCGGAACATAGTAAATACCCAAATGTTAGTGATTATTAAAATATTACCTTCTACACTTCAATTTTCTCTTTTTTTCTTTTCTCATATGGATTGGATTAGATGACTAAGCTCTTTCTAGCTCTAAGAGCTCTGAATCTTTGGGATCTAATACTAAATTGCATTTTCTGTAAATTTATGCCCATTCTGTCTTTGAGAATCCCAATTCTTAAAGCTCTGAAACTAAATTTTATATTCTGTAAATTTTTGGAATTCTTACAGGGACGGAAGAAGTCTGTAGTGTCTGTGGAGCCCAGGAGTCTTATTCAAGGAGCCTTTCAAGGGTGCTCAGTGTCTGGGATGACACTGAAATACATGTATGGGGTAAATGCCTGGAAGAACTGGGTTCAGTGGAAAAATGCCAAGGAAGAGCAGGGGGACCTGAAAAGTGGTAAATACACGGCATGAATTTGTGTCCTGATTTAGGGGGTGGGAGGGATACAGCTTAAGTCATAAATCTACTCAAAAGGGATACATAGTAGGTCAGAAATCCCATAAAACTTTGATTTTGGCTTTACTTAATTTTTTTCCCCATCTTTATTTATTCTCATTAATTTTTCTTTCTTTGTCAGGAGTTGAACATGCCTCATCTAGCCCGTGTTCTGACCCTTTAGGAAGTGCTCAAGACCATGCACTCTCTCAAGAATCTTCAGAGCCAGGCTGTAGAGGTAAAATTTCTCTCCTTGTGATCTGAATTGCTTGTAATATCATTGTTGATTTTAAATTTGTAAATGGAATATTTAAAATTATTTAAAATTTGAAGTTTATGTTTAAAAAGAGAAATTAATATCCACTCCCAATTTTAAAGAGCTTGTTATAAAGGTAAGGTTGTATCTTCTGATCATGAGTTTCTTGTGCAAATATAAGGAATTCTGTTTCTTTTTCTAACACTATGCAAGTAACTCAAATCTGTCTTCTTGAGCCCTATATTTGTAGAATAATCAGTGTGGAACCCAGTGTAACACTTTTTGTTGTTGTTGTTGTTAAGAAGAATACCTGGAAAAGCCTTGCTGTTACTGTAGGAATTTTTCCTATCAAGGAGTTGTATATGATTGACCATGATTGCAGGTTTCATTTTTGGTGCCAAAAACTTTGGAACCCAATAAACAGTTCAAATAGAGCAACACTGTATAAATTTAGAACCCTAATCATTAGCTTTCTTTTTTCCCCGATCGTTCTATTCTAAACTTTGTTTTCAGTTTGTATTTTGCTTTTTTATTATCTGTGTTTTATATAAGATACTTATACAATCTTTGTGGGATGAGATGGGGCAGGAATGAATATGTCCTTGTAACTAGATATTTTTGTCCCTTTCCAACTATACCTTCTCTCTAATACCTGGGTGATTGCATGCACTCTTGGCTTTGCCTCAGTCTACCCTCATTATTGGAGCAGTTAGTTGCTGCTGTGGTCTGTGACTGACTCATTGAGTTCCCACAGATCAAGTATAATCTCTCTGCTCCAGAGTGATATAAATATACTCCTGTTATGGGAGTTTACTAGGCCTTTCACCTTCCAGTTTGAGGCACAACATTTTTAAGAAAGAAGGAAGGATAGGGACTTCCCTGGTGGTCCAGTAGTTAAGACTCTGTTCTCCCAAAGCAGGGGGCACAGGTTCAGTCCCCTATTGGGGAACTAAGATCCTGCATGCCGCACAGCGTGGCCAAAAAATAAACAAATGAAACGGTGGATATGTAAGTCAACTGTACTTCAATTTAAAAAAATAAAAATTTAAAAAGAAAGAAAAAAGGAGGGGTAGTGAAAATGGAGAAGTAATATTGTATTAGACCACCAAGCCTAAATGCAGTAGCCACAGGGGATGCCTACTCATTTCCGCTACTCATTCATCCAAAAAAAATACTTACTGAATATACCTGTCATGTATCAGGCATGGTTGTAGGCACTCAGGTGAAAAGATCAGACATGGTCCTTGCCCTCATGAATCACCTATTTCAATTTGCAAAACCAACTCAGGGGAGCTCAAGTGTATCTTTGGAAACATGCAGTGTTTTCTAAATGCAGAAAAGCAGTAACTAGAAAGAGTGTTTCAACTCATCCCACAGTGTGGACCAGTCTGTTGCAGTAAGATCTCTACAAGTCAAATTAGATAACTCTCCTGCCTAAAACTAATTCAGTTCTTAGTTGTCTTCAAACTCTTAATGTAATATATGAGGCTTACCATAATCTGCCCGCATCTGCCCTCTTTTCTTTTCCGCTGTTCACCTGAGTCCCCTGAACCTTTTCACTTTTGTGGTTGAGCACATACTATATTTTCTGGCATTTTCAAAGGCATGAAGTTATATGTTACTTAAAGTGTTCCTTATTCAAATAAATATGACTTTAAAGAAAGTTAAACAGCATTTTTTTTTGCAGAAATCTCCAGAGACTTTAATATGTTAAAAAAACATTGTGAATTCTTTAGAGGCAGGTATAACATACTGCTGTTTTCCAAATTTATCAGATCTTAGAAACCCAGTTTTCTTGAGCTCTCACATGATTAGTATTTTGTGGAGTATACTTCGGGAAATCTTTTTATATCCTCAAATTGGAATTCTTCCTCCACTTGTTTAATTCTTCTCCACCTTTCACATCTCCCAGAATCTAACATGACCCTTCCCTGTCTGTTAGATGGCCCTTATTTTTTTTCATAGAATTTTATTTAGATAAAACCCCTGTCATAGCACCCTATTACGTCATATGTGCTTCATTGTCTTTATTTCTTTACCTAAAAAAGCCTTGAGATCAGGATCTGTCTTTAATCCATGTATTCACCAGTGTACACCACAATACCTGGGGCAGTGTAGTCAGTGTTTATTCAGTGAGTTGAGTAATGTTATTATTTTTCTATAAGTTAGTATTTCAGATGTTTTCTACCTTTCCACAGTCCGCTCTATCAAGCTGAAGGAAGATATTCTGTCCTGCACTTTTGCTGAGTTGAGTTTAGGCTTATGCCAGTTTATTCAAGAAGTGCGGAGACCAAATGGTGAAAAGTATGATCCAGACAGTATCTTATACTTGTGCCTTGGAATTCAGCAGGTACGAAATTCAATAATTGTTACAAAATCTATTGCATTTTTAATAATTCTGATAGAACTTGTGAATTAAGCTGAAAACTTATAGTGTATATTGTTTGTTTGGTATTGCTCGTATACTCTCTCCTTAATGAACTACTGACCCTGATTTAAAAGTCTTGGTCATATAAGCCTTTTATAAGTTAAACTGAGACTGTTAGAATAAGAGGAATTGAGGTTGGTGCATTTTATTGGTAAATGCACAAAAAAGGCATAAATAGCAGTTCACAAAAGAAGTGACATAGGTGATTTGACATAGGTGACAGGAGACATCCTTGTCCAAAATCGTTTGACTAAATATGCATGTGTTTATTTTGGACTCTCAGTTTTTAATACATTGGTTTATGGCTATTCTTATGGTAGTACTCACTATTTTGATTACTGTAGGTTTGTAGTAAGTTTTGAAATTGGGAAGTGTGATTCCTCAAGATTCTTTTGGCTATTCGAGGTTCCTTGCAATTTCATATCAATTTTAGGATCAACTTTTCCATTTCTTCAAAAACTAAACCGTTGGGATTTTGATAGGATTGTATTGAATCTGTAGATTGCTTTGGGGAATATTGCTGTTTTAACAATTTTGTCTTTAGATCCATGAGTACAAGATGTTTTTCCTAGGTGTTCTTTAATTTCAGCAGTTTTATGTAGCTTTAAGCGTGTAAATCACATACCTCTTTTGTTAAATTTATTCTTAAGTATTTTATTCTATCTGATGCTATTGTAAATGGAATTTTCTTAATTTTCTCTTTGGATTGTTTATTACAACTGATTTTGTGTTGCTTATACTCTGCAGCTTTACCAAGTTCATTTACTAGCTCTAATAACTAGTTTTTTTGTAGACACTTTAGAATTTTCTATATATAGGTTCATGTCACTGCATATAGAGATGGTTTTACTTCTTCCTTTCCTATTTCAATACTTTTTATTTCTCTTTCTCACCTGATTACTCTGGCTAGGATTTCCTGTACAATGTTCAGTAGAAGTGGCATTTTTATCTTGTTTCTGATCTAAGGGGGAAGTGATTTTTTTTAAACCCATGTATTTTATAGGTACTCATATTTGAGTAAAGGTACAAAACTCAATTCTGTGTATTCATAAAGGAAATGTTTTTTAAGATTGAAATAACTCCTGACTGTTACCAGTAGTTGCCTTTGTGTAGTGAGTTTGAGTATATCTTTCTTCCACCTTTTCTGTATTTTAAACTCTTTCCATAATGAGGATATAATATTTTTAAGTTGTGAAAATAACTTTATTAAAATAAAGAAAATGAAGAATACTTTTCAACAACAAAACTGTAATCTGGCGATACAATCATAAATTGCCTTTGAAGAGGCCTATAAAAATGCACGTTGAAATGGTGTGTAATTTTTATTAGCCGGAATAAATTTAAGTGGAAATAAAAATTTACTGCAAGTCATACATAGATCAAAAAGCAGGAAACCAAGATAGCCATAGATAAATAAGTTTAAAATACCAGATCTTAAAAACACTAGGGGCTTCCCTGGTGGCGCAGTGGTTGAGAGTCCGCCTGCTGATGTAGGGGACACAGGTTCGTGCCCCGGTCCGGGAAGATCCCACATGCCGCGGAGCAGCTGGGCCCATGAGCCATGGCTGCTGAGCCTGCGCGTCCGGAGCCTGTGCTCCGCAACGGGAGAGGCCACAACAGTGAGAGGCCACGTATCAACAACAACAACAAAAAAGAACACTGAAAGATTTTTAGCATATAATTATGCTACTTTGTGTTATTCTCTTGTTCTGTTCATTGTATTTCTCTGAAGTGCTTGACTCTGACCTGACCTGCACCGTCAAAATATTTAACAGTAATTTACTCAAACTGTTGCGTGTTTCCCATTCTGTGATGTGATTTTTTTGGGGGGGGCTGCATTGGGTCTTTTTTTTTGTTGCTGCGCACGGGCTTTCTCTAGTTGTGGCGAGTGGGGGCTAGTCTTCATTGCGATGCGCGGGTTTCTCATTGTGGTGGCTTCTCGTTGCAGAGCACAGGCTTTAGGCACATGGACTCAGTAGTTGTGACTCACACGCTCAGTAGTTGCGGCACACGAGCTTAGTTGCTTCGCGGCATGTGGGATCTTCCTGGACCAGAGCTTGAATCCATGTCCCCTGCATTGGCAGGTGGATTCTTAACCACTGTGCCACCAGGGAAGGCCCTGTGATATGATTCTTGATGGTTATAATTAGCATACTTTTAAGTCATATAATTAGACTTGAACTTTTTGAAGGCTGGCTTGTGAGGCAGAGAGTTGAGATCTGTGGTTAGAAGCCTCCAAATAAATAGTTTTAAATTTTGGATAGCCTCAGGTTATCTGACACTAGATAACTATATTATTTGCAGGAAGTCATCTTATAACTAGGCTAAAAAACAAACAAAAACTGCTAAGAGCGCACCTCAGACACTGAGAATTAGAAAAATGATTTGAGAAATTTGAATTAGGACCAATTTTTAGTATATCAGTTTTATTAACTAACTAAAGGGTACTTATTATAATTATTTTATACCATTCATGTTTTTAAAAGGAAATAAACTTTACCTTACAAGCTCAGTGCTCAAGATAATGTTAATTCATGTGAAAAGGATCTTTAGCTTAAATTCTGGTGTTTTAACTGTATCCTTAAAATGGTTCACAGTATTGTAAGGATAAAAACTAAGGGTAAACTATATTCCTAAAAATATTCTTTTTAAAAACTTGTGGGTTTTTTTGTATCAACATATATGTTTCCATTTTTTTCTCTTGTAGTACCTGTTTGAAAATGGTAGAATAGATAACATTTTTACTGAGCCCTATTCCAGATTTATGATTGAACTTACCAAACTCTTGAAAATATGGGAACCTACAATACTTCCTAATGGTAGGATGATTATATTTTGATTCTTTTCATGATATGCCTTCTTAAATTGCTTGTTTTGTGATTCTCTTTTTATAAATTGTTCATTTTATATTTGTCTTGATTTATAACATATTTGGACTTTTGAGGAGAAAGTCTTTGGTTTATTATCAATTATTTTAGTAAAACTATACCTTCCATACAGTACATGAATAGATACTAACTATTGAATATAAAAAACAACTGAAGGTTACATTTACTTTTTAGAAACCATTTTTGATCTGGTAGTTTTGGTAAAGTTGTACATGGTATCAGTAGCTGGCACATATGCTACTTTTAGACTCTGTTAGCAATGGACCTTTTTCAATAGTTTATAAAAAGTACCCTGAACTGGTTGTTAAAGAGAGTTAAGTCTTCATCCTTGAATTGTCTGTGACCATATGTCTTTGGACAAGTCCCTAATTCACTCCTGGTCTCATGCTCCTTGGCTATGAATGGAGAGGTTAAATGTGATGCCCAGAAATGTGTGCCCTTTCTGTTGAGCTACAGGGCACCTTTGACGCATTATGAGCAGTGCGGTGGCATGATGCATTTAGCATTCAAATAGGGGGCTAGAGACATAGATTTGCAAGTAATAAATCTGTGTTCATGGATAGCCTTCCAGGAATAGAATGCAGAAGCAGCAACAAAGAGGATTGGGGAGAGAACGTTAGGAAAGACCTGTGTTTACGGGGTATCATGAGGAAGGTGCATTTAAAAGTATACTTATTTTTTTTTTTCTGACCTCTGATTTTCAAGCAAAATCCAGATAAGTTATCGTGAAGCAATCGCTCTTAATATAAATTTAAAATAAGAAGAGATAGGAGGGAGAGAGAGCTCTATCTGTCCTCTAAAGATATTAGACAAATAAAACTGAACCAGTTAACAGTAAACAGAATGATCTCAAACAGGAGTCTGCAAACTGCAGCTCACGGGCCAGATCAGGCCTGCTGCCTGTTTCTGTATAGTACATGAGCTAAAAATATTTTTTACATTTCTAAATAGTTGGGAAAAAAAATTAAAGAAAAATATTTTGTGGCCTGTGAAAATTGAATGAAATTCAAATTTGTTTCTATAAATAAATTTTACAAATAGCCACACCTATTTGTTTATGTATTGTCTACACTTCCTTATCTTTTACAACAACAAAGTTGTTTTCAAAGCCCTCATGGCCCACAGTGCTTAATATGTTTACCATCTGGCTCTTCACAGAAAAAGTTTACCAGCCCCCGGTCTAAAATAACAATAGATTAAAACTGTTTCAGGGGAGTGCTCACAGTGTCTGCTTCAGTGGAATCATCTGCCCTTTTCTTTGCAGTGCTTTTTCTATTTTTCTGTATGAGGAAGAGGGAGAAAGAGAGGAACAGTCTTTTCCTTAGTATCTTCCTGTCTGAGGATTAGAGAAATTACTTAGTCCCATTTAGCAGGAGTTTAGGACTGTTTCTTTTTCCCCTTTCTTCTGTTCAGGTTACATGTTCTCTCGCATTGAAGAAGAGCATTTGTGGGAGTGCAAACAGCTGGGCGCTTACTCACCAATCGTCCTCTTGAACACCCTCCTTTTCTTCAATACCAAATACTTTCAACTAAAGAATGTTACTGAGCACTTGAAGCTTTCCTTTGCCCATGTGATGAGACGGACCAGGACTCTGAAGTACAGTACCAAGATGACATATCTGAGGTTCTTCCCACCTTCACAAAAGCAGGAGACAGAACCAGGTGTGTGGTGGAGTTTTTAAGTTTCCTTTCTTTCATTCTTTTTTTTTAATTGAAGTATAGTTGATGTACAATATTATGTTAGTTTCAGGTGTGCAACATAGAGACTTGACATTTAAATACATTATGAAATGATCACCATGATAAGTCTAGTAACTATCTGTCTCCGTACAAAGTTACTCTAATATTATTGGCCGTATTCCTTATGCTGTATGTTACCTCCTTGTGCCTTATCTTATAACTGGAAGTTCGTTCCTCTTAATCCCCTTCACCTGTTCTGCCCATCCCCCACCCCTCTTCCCTCTGGCAACCACCAATTTGTTCTCTGTAGCTGTGAATCTATTTCTGTTTTGTTTGTTCACTTGTTTTATTTTTTGTATTCTACATTTGGGTGAAATCATACGGTATTTTTCTTTTTCTCACTGACTTATTTCACTTAGCATAACACCCTTTATGTTGTCACAAATGGCAAGATTTCATTCTTTTTTATAGCTGAGTGAATTAAACCATTCTGTTGATGGACACTTCCATATTTTGGGTATTATCAATAATGCTGCAGTGGACATAGGGGTGCATACATATCTTTTTGAATTAGTGTTTTTGTTTTCTTTGGGTAAAAAATACCAATAAGTGGAATTGCTGGATCATATGGTAGTTCTATGTTTAATTTTTGAGGAAGCTACATACTGTTTTTTCACAATGGCTGCACCAGTTTACATTCCCACCAACAGTGCATGAGTGTTCCCCTTTTTACACATCGTTGCCAACACTTGATATCTCTTGTCCCTTTCATGATAGTCATTCTGACAAGGGTGAGGCGTTATCTCATTGTGGTTTTGACTTGCATTTCCCTGATGATTAGTGATGTGGAGCACCTTTCCCTGTTTCTGTTGGCAATCTGTATGTCCCTTTGGGAATGGCTATTCAGATCATCTGCCCATTTTTTAATTGCATTTTTTGTTTGTTTTTTGGATATTGAGTTCTCTGAGTTCTTTATACATTTTGGATATTAATCCCTTTCCAGATATATAATTTGCAAATATCCTCTCCCATTCAGTAGGTTGCCTTTTCATTTTGTTAAGGGTTTCCTTTGCTATGCAAAATCTTCTTAGTTTGATGTGGTCCCATTTGTTTATTTTTGCTTTGGTTGTCTTTACCTGAGGAGACAGATCCAAAAAAATATTATTAAAACCGATGTCAAAGTTTCCTGTGTTTTCTTCTAGGACTTTTATGGTTTCAGTTCTTAACGTTTAAGTCTTTAATCCATTTTGAGTTTAATTTTGTATATGATGTGAAAAAAGTGGTCCAGTTTCATTCTTTTCCATGTAGCTGTCCAGTTTTCTCAACTCCATTTATTGAAGAGTCTGTCCTTTCCCCATTGTATATTCTTGCTTCCTTTGTCATACGTTAATTGGCCATGTAAGCATGGGTTTATGTCTGGGCAAGCTATTCTGTTCCATTGATCTGTGTGTTTGTTTTTGTGCCACTGTCATACTGTTTTGATTACTATGGCTTTGTGGTATGCAGTTGACCCTTAAACAATACGTAGGTTGGGCCACCAACCCTACTCACAGTCCAAAATCCGCATATAATTTTACAGTCAGCCCTCCTTATCCACAGTTTCACATCTGCAGATTCAAACAGCCATGATTGTATAGTACCGTAGTATCTAATTATTGAAAAAAATCTATGTATAAGTGGATCCACGTTGTTCAAACTTGTGTTGTGTAAGGGTCAACTGTAGTTTGAAGTCAGGGAGTGTGAACCTCCAGCTTTGTTCTTCTTACTCAAGATAGCTTTGGCTATTTGGGGTCTTTTGTGGTTTCATATAAATTTTAGGAGTATCTGCTCTATTTTTGTGAAAAATGCCACTGGTATTTTGATAGCATTGCATTGAATCTGTAAGTTATTTTGGGATGGACATTTTAACACTATTAATTCTTTCAATCCATGAGCATGGTGTATCTTTCCATTTATTTGTGTTGTCTTTGATTTCTTTCATCAGTGTCCTACAGTTTTTAGAGTACAGGTCTTTCACCTCTTTGGTTAAATTTATTCCTAGGTGTTTTATTATTTTTGATGCAATTGTAAATGGAATTGTTTTCTTAATTTCTCTTTCTGATAGATGGTCATGAGTGTATAGAAATGCAAAAGATTTCTGCATATTTTGTATCCTGTAAAATGTACTTACTGAATTTATTTATTCTGATAGTTCTTTGGTAGTGTCTTTAGAATATTCTGTATACAGTATCATGTCCTCTGAAGATGGTGGTGGTTTTACTTCATCCTTTCCAGTTTGGATTTTTAAAATTTCCTCTTCTTATCTGATTGCCATGGCTAGGACTTCTAATACCATGTTAAATGAAAGTGGCAAGAGTGGGCATCCTTGTCTTATTCCCAATCTTAGAGGAAATAGTTTCAGCTTTTCACCATTGAGTATGATGTTAGCTATGAGTTTGTCATACATGACATTTATTATGTTGCGGTATATTCCCTCTGTAGCCACTTTGTTGAGAGTTTTTATCAGAAATGGATGTTGAATTTTTTCAAAAGCTTTTTCTGCATCTATTGAGATGATCTTGTGCTTTGTATCCTTCATTTTCTTAATGTGGTATATCATGTTGATTTGTGAATATTGATCCATCCTTGCATCCCTGGGATAAATCCCACTTGCTCATGGTATACGATCCTTTTAATGTATTGTTGAATTCAGTTTGCTGATACCTTGTTGAGGATTTTTGCATTTGTGTTTATCAGCGATATTGGCCTGTAATTTTATTTCTTTGGTGTCTTTGTCTGGTTTTGGTATCATGCTGGTCTTGTAGAATGAGTTTGGAAGAGTTCCTTTCTCTTCTATGTTTTGGAATAGCTTGAGACAGATAGGTATTAACTCTTCTTTAAATGTTTGGTAGAATTCATCTGTGAAGCCATCTGGTTCCAGACTTTTGTTTGTTGGGAGTTTTATGATTACTGATTCAGTTTCATTACTGTTCATGTTTTCTATTTCTTGCCTGATTTAGTCTTGAAAGATAGTATGTTTCTAGGAATTTATCCATTTCCTCTCGGTTGTCCAATCTGTTGGCGTATAGTTGTTCATAGTAATCTCTTAAGATCTGTTGTATTTCTGTGGTGTCAATTGTAACTTCTGTTTCATTTTTCATTTTATTTATTTGGGCCCTCTCTTTTTTTTCTTGATGAATCTGGCTAAAGGTTTGTCAATTTTGTTCATCTTCTCAAAGGACAGGCTCTTTTCTATTGTTTTTTAGTCTCTGTTTCATTTATTTTCATTTTGATCTTGATCATTTCCTTCCTTCTGCTAATTTCGGGTTTTGGTTGTTCTTTTTCTAGTTCCTTTAGGTGTAAGGTTAGATTATTTGAGATTTTTCTTGTTTCCTAAGGTAGACCAATATTGCTATAAATTTCTCTCTTAGAACTGTTTTTGCTGCACACCATAGATTTTGTCTCAAAGTATGTTTTGATTTCCTCTTTGATTTCTTCAGTGATTCATTGGTTGTTTAGTAGCGTGTTATTTAGACTCCACATACTTGTTTTTGCCAGTGGTTTTCTTTTAATTGATTTCTAGCCTGGTACCGTTGTGGTTAGGAAAGGTGCTTAATATG
The DNA here is from genome assembly GCF_963455315.2 of Globicephala melas. Lineage (NCBI taxonomy): Eukaryota > Metazoa > Chordata > Mammalia > Artiodactyla > Delphinidae > Globicephala > Globicephala melas. The sequence goes on along the minus strand of NC_083314.1, from coordinate 159,777,285 downwards.
ATTTCAGTTTTCTTAAACTTATTGAGATTTGTTTTGTAGCCTAACATGTGATCTATCCTGGAGAATGTTCCATGTGTACTTGAAAAGAATGTTATACTATTTTGGGGTGGAATGTACTATTTATTAAGTCCATCTGGTCAAATGTGTCATTTAAGGCCAATGTTTCCTTATTTATTTTGTGTTTGGATGATCTGTTCATTGATGTAAGTGGAGTGTTAAAGTCCCCTACTGTTAGTGTGTTACTGTCACTTTCTCCTTTTATGTCTCTTAATATTTGCTTTATATATTTAGGTGCTCCTGTGTAGGATGCATACATATATACAAGTGTTTCTTCTTATTGTTGGACTGATCCCTTTATCATTATGCCGTGTCCTTCTTTGTCTCTTTGTTTTAAAGTCTGTTTCATCTGATATGAGTATTGCCACCCCAGCTGTCTTTTCATTTCCATTTGCATGGAATATCTTTTTCTATCCCTCTTGCTTTCAGTCTGTGTGTTTTCTTTAGATCTGAAGTGAGTCTCTGATAGGCAGCATATATATGGATCTTATTTTGGTATCCAGTCAGCCACCCTCTGTCTTCAGATTGCAGCATTTAGTCTATTTACATGTAAAGTAATTACTGATAGGTACATACTTATTACCATTTTGTTCACTGTTTTCTGGTTGATTGTATTGTTCTTGTCTGTTTCTTTTTCTCTTGCTCTATTCCCTTGCGATTTAATGGCTTTTTAGTGTTATGTTTGTATTCTTTTTTCTTTTTCGTGTGTATATCTATTTTTTATTTTTTGTGGTACGCGGGCCTCTCACTGTTGTGGCCTCTCCCGTTGCGGAGCACAGGCTCCGGACGCGCAGGCTCAGTGGCCATGGCCCACGGGCCCAGCCGCTCCGTGGCATGTGGGATCTTCCCGGACCGGGCACGAACCCGCGCCCCCTGCATCGGCAGGTGGACTCTCAGCCACTGCGCCACCAGGGAAGCCCTTGTATGTATATCTGTTATTGGGTTTTGGTTTGTGGTTATCATAAGGCTGTTACATAACAACTTGTGTATATAGCAGTCTATTTTAAGTTGATGGTTGCTTTAGTTTGAGTGCATTCTAAAAGTACTACATTTTTACTCCCCCCCTCACCTTTTATGTTTTTGACATACTTTACTTTTTAAAAATTTTGTATATTCTTTAATAATTATAGATTATATGATCTTACTACTTTTTTAATCTTCATACTAGGTACATAGGTGGTTGATTCACTACCTTTACTATATGTTTGCCTTTACATTGAGATTTTTTTTCTTCCATAATTTTCATATTTCTAGTTATGGCCTTTTCTTATGTTTAAAGAAGTCCCTTGAATGTTTATTGTAAGGTCAGTTTAGTAATGATAAACTCTTTTAGTTTCTGCTTCTCTGGGAAACTTTATTTCTCCTTTAATTCTGAATGATAATCTTGACAGATAGAGTAGTCTTGGTTGTAAATTTTTTCCTTTCAGTATTTTGAACATCTCATGCCATTCCCTTCTGGCCTGTCAAGTTTCTGCTGAAAAGCCAGCTGATGGTCTTATGCAGGCTCCCCTATATGTAACTAGTTGTTTTTCTCTTGCTGCTTTAAATATTCTCTATCTTTAACTTTTGACATTTTAATTATAATGTGTCTTGGTGTGGGTTTCTTTGGGTTCATCTTGTTTGGGACTCTCTGTTTCCTGAAATTGGATGACTTCTCCAGGTTAGTCAAATTTTCAGTCATTTTTTCTTCAGATAAGTTTTCTGTTTCTTCTTCTCTCCTCCTTCTGGAGTCCTCATAATGCAAATGTTAGTATGCTTGATGTTGTCCCCAGAGGTAAGCTATCCTCAGTTTTTTTTTCCTTTTGCTGTTACAGTGGGGTGATTTCTACCACTCTTTCTTCCGGGTCACTGATCCATTCTTCTGCTTCATCTAATCTGCTATTGATTCCCTCTAGTGGATTTTTCATTTCAGTCATTGTATTCTTTATCTCTGATTGGTTCTTTTTTATTTTCTTTATCTCTTCGTTGAAGGTCTCACAGTGGTCCTCCATTCTTCTCCTGAATTCGGTTAGTATCTTTATGACCATTATTTTGAACTCTTTATCTGGTAGATTGTCTATCTTTGTTTTGTTTAGTTCTTTTTTTTTTTTTTTTTTTTTTTGAGGTTTTTGTCTTGTTCTTTCCTTTGGAACAATTCCTTTGTCTCCTCAGTTTTCCTAGCTCTCTGTGTTTGGTTCTATGTACTGGATAGATCAGCTACATCTCCCATTCTTAAAAGCATGGCTTTATGTAAAAGGTATCCTATGAGGCCCAGTAGCACAAGGCTGCATGTACCCTCCTGTTGTGGCTGGGCCATGATGGCTGTGGGTGTGCTAGTGTGCAGGGCTGGCCCCTGGCACAGCTGGCTATAATGCCCAGCTGTGACTTGCAGGTACTCTGGTGTGCGGGGCCATCTCCTAGGGTGGGAGCTGCTTTTGGAGGGGCTCCAGTACCAGCTGAGGGAGCCTGCTGGCAGTGGCAGGATGGTGGGATGCTTTGGGCTCTAGTGCTCGCTGAAGCCACCTGCTGAGTATGATAGCGTATGGAGTTGCTTTGGAGGAGTGTCAACTGGGGTGGATCTGCAGGTGAACCTGGGGTGAGATGTGGAGAGTCATAAATGGTGCCTACCAGCACTGTACCAGCTAGGTGTGGAAGGTGAACAAAAAATCCTGGTGTTGCCCAGTGGCTACATAACCAGAGAAAATTACAAAAGATCCCTGACTCTCCTGCACACACCATAAAATCAGTCAATGAATCTCCTTTACGTATGACCCAGGTATTTTTCAAACCACCTCCTCTGCAATGGGACTTGGAGCAAGATAGTTTTTGCATGTGCCCTTTAGAGTGGAGTTTCATTTTCTTACAGCTCTCTGGACATAAGTCCCACTGGTTTTCAAAGCCAGTTGTTATGGGGGTTTGTCTTTCTGGTGATGGTTCCCCCGAGGCTGGGGAGCTCAGTGGGGTTTGCACCCTTTGCTCCTCAGGAGGACCTCTACAGTTTTGATCTCCTCCCTGCTTGTGGATCCCTGCGCCAGAGGTATGGGTCCTGGCCAGATACCATCTCCACCCCTCCTACCCATCTTAGTGAGGATTTTTTTTTCATCCTTAGTTGTGGAAAATCTTTTCTGCCAGTCTTCAGGTCTTTCTCAGGGATAGTTCCTCTATGTGTAGTTGTAATTTTGGTGTGTTCATGGAAGGAGATGAGCCCAGGATCTTCCTACTCTGCCATCTTGTCCCCCTCTTGTAAGATTGCTATTTGAAGTCAATTTATTAATATTCAAATAGACACATTACAGAAGAGTAATTGCAAATTCTAGACATGGAAGAGTATAGCTTTAACATTTAAATGCTTTTCTTTATTGTCAGGGCCAGGTTAAAGGCTCAACTCAAAATTAGAGGAATCACTTCTATTGTTTTTTTTTTTTTTTCCTTGCTGTGCTGCATGGCTTGTAGGATCTTAGTTCCCAGACCAGGTATTGAACCTGTGCCCCCTGCAGTGGAAGCACAGAGTCTTAACCATTGGACCGCCAGGGAAGTCCTGTTTTATTGGCTTTTAAATTAGAAATTCTGATTTAATTGGTCTATAGCCCAGATAATCTGCATTTTAAAACTTCGCAGGGAATTTAAATATAAAGCCAAGGTTGGGAATCACTGATTTAGAGGCAACTGATAGGTCAATTCCTAGTTAAAAGGAACTTGCTTAACTTTTACATCTACTGTTTCTAAAACTTTTTTTTTTTTTTTTACCAGAGTGCTCCGTCTTAGTTAACGTTGTCAAAATATGAAGGAACTTAAACCTGACCTAGCGTATACTGCCTTCATACACAGTAGAATAATATCAGCAGTGACTGTTTTATTAGAAGGTTTATCGTCTTGCATTCCAAAAACAGCCTATTAAGTAATAGTTTGTTTTTAATGTTTAAAAAACTAATGTTATTATGGAACTAGAAATTACATTTATTAATTTTGAAGAAAATTGTAAGTTCTAAAATTCCCCAAATCAAGCTGTTACTTCCTTGGGAAAAGAGTGGAGTATATGTTTTCAATGTGAGAATTTTAAATTACTGAAACTAAAATCTGTAAAGAATAATTGTGATGTTCATCGTTGTGTTAACTTTTTTCTCAGTTGCTCCTTTACTTTATAAAGTACTAAGATTATCTTGCTTTTTCACCATGTGTCCATGTCCTCTTTCCTTTATTGTGTTTATATATAGCCCATTTTATGCTCTTAATTGATATTAATTCAGGGAGGCAGAGGCAAGGAGGCAACATTTCTCTGTTTTCTGATTAGGTGCTTTACCAGATTGGTAATAAATTTAGCTTCTTTTTCTGAATGAGCAGCTAGCAAATTATTTAGGTAGTCTTTAAATGGAAAACTGGATGACCTTTGTTTAAGTCATAACTAATACAGGAGGCGGGGGAAAGTTCTGGATCAGTTGTTAAAAGTATCTATAAGAAAAAAACAAGAAAACCTTTTTCCTCAGGTTTTCAGATCCACCTAATACTCTCTTGAAAATTCAATGGAGAAAGTGGGAAAGAAACTACCTTCCATGACTTCACCCTGGCTTCTTTCTTTCTTCTTTTTTTTTTTTTTTTTTTTTGTGGTACGCGGGCCTCTCACTGTTGTGGCCTCTCCTGTTGCGGAGCACAGGCTCAGTGGCCACGGCTCACGGGCCCAGCCGCTCTGCGGCATGTGGGATCTTCCCGGACCAGGGCACAAACCCGTGTCCCCTGCATTGGTAGGCGGACTCTCAACCACTGTGCCACCAGGGAAGCTCCCCCCCCACTTTTTTTTTTTTTTTTAAGATTTTTTTTTTTGATGTGGACTTTTTTTTTTTTGATGTGGACCATTTTTAAAGTCTTTATTGAATTTGATACAACATTGCTTCTGTTTTATGTTTTGGTGGGGTTTTTGGCCGCAAGGCACGTGGGATCTTAGCTCCTCAACCAGGGATCAAACGCGCACCACCTGCATTGGAATGCACAGAGTCTTAACTACTGGACTGCCAGGGAAGTCTCACCCCGGCTTCTTTCTGATAATCCTTGGCCTCTGCAAAATTCTGTTGGTGAAAAAGGGTTTGCTCTTTCCTTATCAAATGGTCAACTTACTGAGAATTTCTTTTCCCAGCAAAGATTTCATTTCTCATAATACTATGCAAATGAAAGAAACTTAAACAGATGCCCAGTGGACACGGGTGCCCCACAGGAGAAATATTTTCAGAGAAAGAGATCAACTTCTGTCTTGATCTCTACTATAGAAGAACATATGGAACCCTTTTTTCTCTTTATTTTGCTGTGGCTTAACAACCCTATGCCTAATAAAATCTCTTAAATTCAGGCTCAGAATTGAGACGTACTCTCAAGCATCAGTGCTTTTTGTCATGCTGCCTCCACTTTGGTGAGAAGGGAAACATAAATTTTACAGGACAGGGACTTTGTTTGATTAACCCAGCACTAATCTGGTGCCTCCATAGGTCCTCAATAAATGTTGAACGAGTGAGTAAGTGAAAGGAAGGGAGAGGGAGTGACTAGAAGCAAAGCTCATTGGGTGTCTTAAGACTCGAAGAAAGACTTTTCTAATACTTTGATTATAATTTCCTGTCTCAAGATAAACTAACTGTTGGCAAGAGGAAACGAAGCGAAGATGATGAGGTTCCAGTGGGTGTGGAGATGGCAGAAAATACTGACAACCCACTAAGATGCCCAGTCCGACTTTATGAGTTTTACCTGTCCAAATGGTAAGTGATTTTCCTCTGAACTAGATATAACACACTGCAAAAAATAGTTAAAATACTATAGATTTCAGAAAGGTAGCTGGTCTGTAACTCTAAACAAGGATTTACTTACAATTTTATTTTTTCCCCATTCTCATATCTGCCTGGATTTTGAACCAAGAAACAAATTGCTTCACCTTGGTAAATTTTTTTCCCAAAAATCTCTTGAAAAGTAAGAATCGCTGCCATTGTTTGATCTTTACAACTGTTACTCAACTTTATGTGATATCTAAACTGCTGTGAATTTATTATTTATATAGAAAAGAAGGGGAAAAGTTGTAGTACTAACTCTATAAATAGGAAAGCAATTTATTTTTAAAGAATTGAAATTTTTTGAGTGGTGTTTTTCTTACAGAAACTTTATGACTTTAAAGAGTTGTAAGATCCACACTAAAGCATTTTTTTCTCAAAGAAATATAATCACTGGGTTTGTTCTTTGATAATGTGTATTGAGTGCTCTTGGGATTCATTCCAGGATATTGGGCACTGAGGATATGTGGTTCTCAGCCATAGTGTCACATGTGAATTGAATTTTTTGTTACTCCTGGTAATGTTTTAAGTACTAAAGTCTGAAAGATTTACACCTTGTCATCTATTAACATTATACTCACTTTCAATCCAGTGTGATTCTTGAGTGTGGGAGAAAAAATACAGAGTTACAGGTTGCTCCTGGAGCATAAATGCCTGTAAACTTGTTTATATCTGTGGGTGCATTGTTTATTAGTTGCAGTATGGAAAAGTTGAGAGCCATTATATTTAAAGAGTAGTTACATATTTCCTATACTCTCTGATCCCAATTTTCTTTCTTTTTCTTTTTTTCTCCTGTGGATAGTTCTGAAAGTGTGAAGCAGAGGAATGATGTGTTTTACCTTCAACCTGAGCGCTCCTGTGTTCCAAATAGCCCCATGTGGTACTCCACGTTTCCAATAGACCCTGGGACCCTGGACACCATGTTAACACGTATTCTCATGGTGAGGGAGGTACACGAAGAACTTGCCAAAGCCAAATCAGAAGACTCTGATGTTGAATTATCAGATTAAAGTGGAAGTGGGGTTCCTATTTTCATACACGTTGGTATGCACCAAACTGTGAATGCATCCAGCTTTGGAAAACGATCTATAAGTCCAAGTCCTCTTGACTTGATTATAAGATAATGGAAAACAGACGACTCGTGAACCACAGTGTGGATGTACAAATGAAAATTGAAGGAAAGAATATGAACTGAGAAATGTTGTTCTTTGGCAGTGATATAGTTCTTAGACATCTTCAGAATGACTAACCAATTTCTCTGAGTGGTGCATAATCTTATTTTGTTTGGGAATAACAAATTGTGGAATATTTTTAAGGAAAACTGTTGTATAAAACTCTACCATAGTAACCTTAGACCTTAGAGAGGTAGCTTTGGAGTGAAACCTTGGCTGCAGTAGGCTACTTGGGCAAGCCCTATGTAAAAGTCAGGGGAGAAATCAGTTCGGAGCTAAGAGTGGCATCAGATGAGGACTGTGGGACCCAGACTTGAAGACCCAATAAAAATATTCAACTTTTTTTAAAAGGTAGAGAGTGAAGTGGTCTTGATTTTGATTTTCACTGCCAAGCCAATTCTGTGAAGGATAGAAGCCTCTGGTGCTTTTGCCATGGGGTCCCTCAAATCAGAGGAAAAGGCCTTCACTGCTGTTCATGCAGTAATGTGTCCCTTTCACTTTCTGGGTCTAGCCTTCTCAGCTGTGGGTCTGGATGTGGGTAAATTAAGTTCAAGGGGCTGAAACTCTGCAAAATGATTATGCACACAGAAACTCTGTGCAGCCCATTAGACCCCAAGTGTCTTGAAACGTTTGCAGAAAACCCACTAAAATGCCCACTTCTCTGGGTGTCAGCCTTTATTGCTGCTGTCTCACAGCATGAGCTGTGGTACACAGAAATGGGGGTTCTCCTTTTGTTTCCATTTTATCCCCAAATGGCAGCTTTTCTCCCATTGTTTTATCTTCCTGTTTCCCAGATAGTTCCTATCATTTTGTCTTTTGCACCAGTTTCTGGAGGCCCTTGTCATTTCAGAAAGAGTCTCTCTCCTTACTCTGGCAAGCCTGTGGGTGATTCCACAAAGACACAGTGTTACTTAGCTATCAGAATTATGGTAGAAGAGGTCCTAGTATATTCCTATATAAAGCATTTGGAAGATGAGCTTGTTGCCCAAAGAAACTTGAAAATAGGATTTTGGGGTTAGGATACAAAGACACTGACTGTCTTTCATATCCACGAGCAGGTCTTCTATAGCATTATTCCAGACTCTAGCTGTTTTAGTAGTTCTCTGAGGATTGCAAGTCCTGGGTGTGTTTGGCATATGGATCCTTCTTCTTCATCTCCATTCTGTTTCTTCCCCACAAAATTTTGAATCAAAGCGTTTATGATATTGGCCAATCACGGAATTTCGTTAGCTGAGGTTAATTTGACCCTTTAATAGAAATGAGAGAAGTCTAAAAAGCCTCCTAGAAACTTTAACCTTGAAAGACTTTACAGTATGTCCCATTTTTCAGATGGGGGTGACAGGTTGTTTTTTGGGGTTTTTTTCAATAAATAAACTCTTTAACTACAATAAAAATTTAAAAGTAGGCCTTTTGACATTGTGTACTTACGGTTCTGTCCCTCTGCCTGTAACAAATTTTGTTTTTGTTACCAAGAACTATGTGAAAGAAGTAAATCTGCCCCAGTTCTGTATGATTAATTCCATCTGTGTTTGTCATTTCTGACTGGAAAACTTCTTACTTCCAGACCTTGTTTGATATGGAGGAAAAACAGTTGGATTGTCTGATAAGTCTGCCAATAAACTATCCAGAAACATCAGGTGTAATAGTCCCCAGTATACAAATTTTATGGTTTATATAAACACTAATATTTCCCCTTCTGTAGAAAAACAAATATATGGCATAGTAGATAAACTATTGTAAAACACTAGAGAGAAAAAAAAAAATCTGTATCTTTTAATTGCGAACAGCCAATATCCAGGTAAATGGCTGTACCAGGATGTCAATTGCATGTTAGTCCACACAGTTGTCCAGATCCTGAATTAATTCGTAAAAGAAAATATTATTGGTCATTCCTCATAAGCATAGCCATTGATATGTGTGTCTGGTTATTTGCTTTTTAAAATTTTATTAAAATTATGTTAAATTACATTTTTCCCCCCCAGGGGAGAAAAAATATCAAACAAGAGAAAACATTAAATTATCCATTCTGTTCTTTTTTGTTTTTTAAACACTTGGGTTTTCACCTTGCAGAAACCACAGAAATATTCCCTTAGAATAAAACAGTATATTTGTATTTGATGGGTGAATTATTCCTTTTTGTTATGTCTTGAAAGAATTTTAAATATTTTTTCCTGTTTGACCCTATTGGTATGTATGACCCAACAGATGGCATATTACAAAGAAAGAGAGCATTTTTCAGAAAATTGTTTGATTTTTACTCAGTCCAGAAAACATACTGTTTCACTGCAAAATCTTTTCAAATTTTTTTTTCCCATCAAAGACTTGTTCTGATTTTTAATCTATTAACTATATTCAAAGCCCTGAAAGCTAGAAGTATCAAGTATCATGTATATATTTCATTTCAGGCAGACTTTTTTTTTTTTGAGATTCACAAAGCTTGCCTCGTTCAACTTGAATCATTTTGAAATCATGAAATTAGAATAAAGAATATATCCATTCTTAAGTATAAATACATATTTAATTTGGGAATGTGAGACTAAGTGGCATTTTCCTTAGACTGTAGAGCTATATTGGTATTGTGCAAATATACCTTCAAATTCCACAGATTGTTTCTATCTACGTGCCCTGTGGCATTCCTAATTTTGTATAATAGGACTTTCCCAAAAAGTTTTAAGTAAAATGAAATTCTGTAAATGAATCGCAGTTTTTCTAGTAAATTCAAATTTTAATTTTCCATGCAAATAGAAAAGTTCGCTATGGTTCTGAGTTGAAATTTTAGGAAAGAATTAAGCAATAATACCCCCAACTCCTCTTGTCTGTCATCATCATAATTTATTATCATCATTGAAAAACTAATAATTGAGAGGCATTGTTACAGAGTGGGAAGATCGGAAGCTTCAGAGCCTAGTCTTTCTACTTACTGTTTGTATATCTTTAGGTAAGTTACCTAACCTCTCTGTGATTCAGTTTTCTCATGAAGTGAGAATAATAATAACTATTTATAACTTGGCACACGGTAGATTTTCAAATGTCAGCTATTTTTTACTTATATGAAAATTCTAGACATATAGTAAAATTTTAAATAAGTGCTAATTCCCGCACTGCAGCCTGAATTTTCACTAAGTTCAGTGCTTCAGATTGTGCAAAACATAATACCCAACATCATCAGTTCTATATATTTGAATCAAATACTTAGAAAAACTAAATACTATATACACTAAATCATAAGTTCTTCACTCATGTGCTTATATGCATATGAACTGTAATCAACATTACAAAAATCCATTGATACACTTCACTGCATTGAAGAAGGTAAGAAGTAATACGTGGTATATCAATGGATACAAGAAGAGCATGTGATGTAGTTTTTTTTTTTTTTTTTTTGGTTTTTTTGCGGTACGCGGGCCTCTCACTGTTGTGGCCTCTCCCGTTGCGGAGCACAGGCTCCGGACGCGCAGGCTCAGCGGCCATGGCTCACGGGCCCAGCCGCTCCGCGGCATGTGGGATCTTCCCGGACCGGGGCACGAACCCGCGTCCCCTGCATCGTCAGGCAGACTCTCAACCACTGCGCCACCAGGGAAGCCCTTTTTTTTTAATTGGAGAAACTCTTAATCTGTGAAATTTCTTTTACTTGGTAATGGTTATATACCACCACATAGGAAGAAGACAACTGTGCAATATACATCTTCATCCTTCTTCCTCATTACAGAACCCCTGTCCCCCACATTCTGAACCCCTGTAGCTTCCTGATAAGAGACTCTATTTTCCAGGCTATCTTGCAACTAGGTGTAAACAAGTGACTAGGTTTTGACCAGTGGGATGGAAGCAGAAATAAATAACAACCAGGCCACATCCTTAAAAGGAAAGAGCCCACCCTCCTCTTCTAATTTCCTCTTTCCCATGCACCAGAATGTAAACATAGCCCGTGGTCGTGGCAAACCAGTTTTGTCTGTGTGGGAAAGGGCAACGTACCTTAAGCACATTAATCTCATGGAGCAGCCACTTATCTCCTGAACTGCCTGCTACCTCAGACCTTCACATAAAAAAGAAAGAGCCTTCCATCTTACTGAAGCCATTGTTATTTGGCCTCTACTAAAGTAGCCAAACCAGTATCCTAACTAATAGACCTGCTATGCCCAGTATCATGCTACTACTTAATATAGAACTGGAAGTTCTGATCCAGACTATAAGGAAAGAAAAAGAAACAGCTTATCAATGTTGGCAAGTGAGAAGTAAAACTCATAAGTAAAAGTCATTATTTTCAGATGTTCAGGAACATCTATAAAAAACCAAGAGAGAGAATTCCCTGGCAGTCCAGTGATTAGGACTCCATGCTTTCACTGCTGTGGGCCCGGGTTCGATCCCTGGTCAGGGAACTTAAGATCCCACAAGCCATGCCACTAGGCCAAAAATAAAAATTAAGCCAAAAGAAACAACATACCATTAAAAATAAGTTTAAGGCAGTTTACTATAAAATAAGTTTATAAAAACTTCAGACATTTTCCCACAAGAGCAATAGCCAATTAGATAATGTAATTAAAAGGGAAAGATACTATTCACAGTAGCTATGCAAGCTATAAAGTAGTGATTAATCATATCTGTCAATAAAGGACGACAAACAGATGACAAGCTCAGAGAAGATGCTGTGTAAAACCACCAAAGGATTTATGCCTCGAATATACAAAAACTGCTGAATTGTAAAGAAAACAAAGAATGATAGTTCATAGGTGAGGAGCCCAAAAGGGTAACAAATGTATGAACATGGGATTTTATAAAAGAGCTGTCACTTTACATCCTTAAGACTGGCCAAAATTAGAAAAATTGATAATGCCAAGTGGTGGCGGTGATGTAGGGACATAAAAACCCTTACATATTGCAAGAATAAGTGTAGAACTGTGTATATCCATTCTGTAGAGCAATTTTAAACATCGAGTTAAAGAAGGTTGATAGTTTTTACTAAGAAATTTCCCCTTTCCTCTCATTAAATAAATGATTAATGTTATTAAGTGGTCTTTTCTGTGTGTGTGTCCATGTAATTTTTATCCTTATTCATTTGCCAGAATACCTTGATGGATTTTTCTAATATTGAACCATCCCTGCATTCCTTGATGAAATACTAATTAATCGTGACTTTTAAATATATATATATATATATATATATACACACTATTGGATTAGATATATAATTTTTATCAAGTTAAGGATATTACCTTCCTAGTTTGCCATCAGTTTTTCTTTATGTGTTAAACTTACAAATGCTTTTTTTTTTGGATTTCTCTATATAGTCATCTTACTAATCTGTCTTTGTTAATGTTGTGAAGTGCATTGAATGGTTCTTGCATCCCTTGGATACACCTTTGTTAATATATATATATACTGTTAGATTTGGCTTGCTAATATCTTACTTAGTTTTTGTTTTGTTTTTACATCTATAATCAAAAGTGAAAAATTTTCTTCCCTTGAATTCTCATCTGATTTTGGAATCATTGTTAGAAAAAGAAGTAGGTAAATTCTATTCTTTTTCCATTTTGTGGAACAATTTATATAAAACTTATATTCTGAAAGTGCAGTCAAACTATAAAACTTTTAATTCAGTTTATTTTTCAAAATTCCTCTAAGGGCATGTCTTTGCCATTTTGGTTTATGTAATGCTCATTGGTCTATTCAAGTTTTTGTTGTCAATTTGGATTTTTTATATTTCTCTATAATTTTCTCAGTTTCATCTGTATGTTCAGGTTTATTAGCATATGGTTCATAATTCCTTATTCCATTCTATATTTTTTGTTCTTCTGTTTTGTTTGCATTTTCTTTTTCCTGATCAGTCTTTTTTCTTTTTTTCTTCCTTTTTAAATTTTTATTGGAGTGTAGTTGATTTACAATGTTCTGTTAGTTTCTGCTGTATAGCAAAGAGAATCAGTTAAACATATACATATATCCACTCTTTTAGATTCTTTCCCATATAGGTCATCACAGAGTATTGAGTAGAGTTCCCTGTACTATACGGTAGGTCCTTATTATCTATTTTATATATAGTAGTGTGTATATGTCAATCCCAATCTCCCAATTTATCCATTCCCCCCTTCCCCCCCCCCCCGGTAACTATAAGATTGTTTTCTACATCTGTGGCTCTCTTTCTGTTTTGTAAATAAGTTCATTTGTACCATTTTTTAAGATTTCGTAGATAAGCGATATCATATGTTATTTGTCTTTGTCTGATTTATTTCACTCAGTATAACAATCTCCAGGTCCATCCATGTTGCTGCAGATGGCATTATTTCATTCTTTTTTATGGCTGAGTAACATTCCATCGTATATATGTATCACATCTTCTTTATCCATTCATCTGTCGGTGGACATCTAGGTTGCTTTCATGTCCTGGCTATTGTAAATAGTGCTGCAATGAACATTGGGGTGCATGTATCTTTTAGAATTATAGTTTTCTCTAGGTATATGCCCAGGAGTGGGATTGCTGGATCATATGTTAGCTCTATTTTTAGTTTTTTAAGGAACCTCCATACTTTTCTCCATAGTGGCTGTACCAATTTACATTCCCACCAACAGTGTAAAAGGGTTCCCTTTTCTTCACACCCTCTCCAGCATTTATCGTTTGTAGATTATTTTATGATGCCCATTCTGACCAGTGTGAGGTGATACCTCACTGTAGTTTTGATTTGCATTTCTCTAATAATTAGTGATGTTGAGCATCTTTTCATTTGCTTTTTAACCATCTGTATGTCTTCTTTGGAGAAATGTCTATTTAGATCTTCTGCCCATTTTTTGATTGGGTTGTTTGTCTTTTTGTTATTGAGCTGCATGAGCTCTTTGTATACTTTGGAGATTAATCTCCTGTCAGTAGCTTTATGGCAAATGTTTTCTCCCATTCTGTGGGTTGTCTTTTTGTCTTGTTTATGGTTTCCTTTCCTGTGCAAAAGCTTTTACGTTTCATTAGGCCCCATTTGTTTATTTTTGTTTTTATTTTCATTAGGAGGTGGATCAAAAAAGATCTTGCTTTGATTTATGTCAAAGAGTGTTCTGCCTATGTTTTCCTCTAAGAGTTTTTTTTTTTTTTTTTTTGCAGTACGTGGGCCTCTCACTGTTGTGGCCTCTCCCGTTGCGGAGCACAGGCTCCGGACGCGCAGGCTCAGCGGCCATGGCTCACGGGCCCAACCGCTCCGCGGCATGTGGGATCCTCCCAGACTGGGGCATGAACCGACATCCCCTGCATCAGCAGGCGGACTCTCAACCACTGCGCCACCAGGGAAGCCCCCTCTAAAAGTTTTATAGTGTCCGGCCTTACATTTAGGTCTTTGACCTATTTTGTGTTTATTTCAGTGTATGGTGTTAGTGAGAATTCTAATTTCATTCTTTTACATGTAGTTGTCCAGTTTTCCCAGCACCACTTACTAAACAGGCTGTCTTTTCTCCATTATATATCCTTGCCTCCTATGTCATGGATTAGTTGACCATAGGTATATGGGTTTATCTCTGGACTTTCTATCCTGTTCCACTGATCTGTGTTTCTGATTTTGTGCCAGTATCATACTATTTTGATTACTGTAGCTTTGTAGTATAGTCTGAAGTCAGGGAGCCTGATTCCTCCAGCTCTGTTTCTCAGAATTGCTTTGGCTATTCGGGGCCTTCTATGTTTCCATACAAATTGTAAAAGTTTTTGTTCTAATTCTATGAAAAATGCTATTGGTAATTTGATAGTGATTGCATTGAATCTGTAGATTGCTTTGTGTATTATAATCATTTTGATAATATTGATTCTTCCAATCCAAGAACATGGTATATTGCTCCATCTGTTTGTGTCATTTTGATTTCTTTCATTAGTGTTTTATACTTTTCTGAGTATAGGTGTTTTGCCTCCTGAGGTAGGTTTATTCCTAAGTATTTTAATCTTTTTGTTGCGATGGTAAATAGGATTGTTTCCTTAATTTCTCTTTCTGATCTTTTGTCGTTAGTATATAGGAATGCAAGAGATTTCTGTGCATTAATTTTGTATCCTGCAACTTTACAGATTCATTGATGAGCTCCAGTAGTTTTTGGGTGGCATCTTTAGGATTTTCTATGTACAGTATCATGTCATCTGCAAACATTGACAGTTTTACTTCTTCTTTTCCAATTGGGATTCCTTTTATTTCTTTATCTTCTCTGATTGCCATGGCTAGGACTTCCCAAACTATGTTGAATAAAAATGCTGAGAGGGGACATCCTTGTCTTGTTCCTGATCTTAGCGGAAATGCTTTCAGTTTTTCACCATTGATAATGGTTTGTCATATATGGCCTTTACTATGTTGAGGTAGGTTCCCTGTATGCCCACTTTCTGGAGAATTTTTTCATAAATCAGTGTTGAATTTTGTCAAAAGCTTTTTCTGCATCTATTGAGATGATCATATGGTTTTTATTTTTTAATTTGTTAACATGGTGTATCAAATTGATTGATTTGCGTATATTGAAAAGTCCTTGCATTCCTGGGATAAATCCCACTTGATCAGGGTGTATGATCTTTTGATGTGTTGTTAGATTTGTCTTGCCTGTATTTTGTTTATTTTTGTGTTTATGTTCATCAGTTATATTGGCCTGTAACTTTCTTTTTTGTGGTATCTGTCTGATTTTGGTATCCGGGTGATGGTGGCCTCATAGAATGAGCATGGGAGTGTTTCTTCCTCTGCAATTTTTTGAAGAGTTTGAGAAGGATGGGTGTTAACTCTTCTCTAAATGATAGAATTCACCTGTGAAGCCATCTGCTCCTGGACTTTCATTTGTTGGAAGTTGTTTTTTTGTTTTTTTTTGTTTTTTTTTTTTTTTTGCGGTACACGGGCCTCTTATTGTTATGGCCTCTCCCGTTGCGGAGCACAGGCTCCGGATGCGCAGGCTCAGCGGCCATGGCTCATGGGCCTAGCTGCTTCGCGGCATGTGGGATCTTCCCGGACCGGGGCATGAACCCGTGTCCCCTGCATTGGCAGGCAGACTCTCAACCACTGCACCACCAGGGAAGCCCTGTTGGAAGTTTTTAAAATTACAGTTTCAATTTCAGTACTCGTTATGGGTCTGTTCATATTTTCTATTTCTTCCTGGTTCAGTCTTGGAAGATTGTACCTTTCTAAGAATTTGTCCATTTCTTCTAGGTTGTCCATTATATTGGTATATAGTTGCTTATAGTAGTCTCTTATCATCCTTTATATTTCTGTGGTGTCAGTTATAACTTCTCCTTTTTCAGTTCTGATTTTATTGATTTGAGCCCTCTCCCTTTTTTCTTGATGAGTCTGGCTAAAAGTTTATCAATTTTGTTTATCTTTTTAAAGAACTAGCTTTCAGTTTCATTGATCTTTTCTATTGTTATTTTCATCTCTAGTTCATTTATTTCTGCTCTGATCTTTATGATTTCTTTCCTTCTACTAACTTTGAGGTTTTGTGTTTTTTTTTCTTCTTTCTCTAGTTGCTTTAGGTGTAAGGTTAGGTTGCTTATTTGAGACTTTTCTTGTTTCTTGAGATTGTATTGCTATAAACTTCCCTCTTAGAACTGCTTTTGCTGCATCCCATAGGGTTTTTTTTTTTGTTTTTTTGTTTTTTAATATTTATTTGGCTGCGCTGGATCTTAGTTGCAGCACTCAGGATCTTCATCTCTGTTTGCAGGATGTTCGTTGCTGCATGCAGGATCTGTTTTTCTTTTCTTTTCTTTTTTTTAAGTTGTGGCATGTGGGATGTTTCAGTTGTGGCATGTGAGATCTTTAGTTGCAGAATTCAGGATCTAGTTCCCTGAGCAGGGATCAAACGCAGGCCCTCTGAGTTGGGAGCACAGAGTGTTAAGCCATTGGACCCCCCGGGGAAGTCCCCCCACAGGTTTTTTATCGTGTTTTCATTGTCATTTGTCTCTTGGTATTTTTTGATTTCTTCGATGATCCATTGGTTGTTTAATAACATATTGTTTAGTCTCCATGTGTTTGTGTTTTTTACAGTTTTTTTCCCCTGTAATTTATTTCTAATCTCATAGCATTGTGGTTGGAAAAGATGCTTGATATGATTTCAGTTTTCTTAAATTTACCAAGCCTTGATTTGTGGCCCAATATGTGATGTATCCTGGAGAATGTTCCAATGTGCATTTGAGAAGAAAGTGTATTCTGCTGCTTTCAGATGGAATGTTCTGTAAATATTAATTAAGTCCATCAAGTCTAACGTGTCATTTAAGGCCTGTGTTTCCTTATTGATTTTCTGTCCAGATGATCTGTCCATTGGTATAAGCAGGGTGTTAAAGTCCCCCACTATTATTGTGTCACTGTCAATCTCCCCTCTTATGGCTGTTAGCGTTTGGCTTATATATTGAGGTGCTCCTATGTTGGGTGCATAAATATTTACAATTGTTATATCTTCTTGGATTGATCCCTTGATCATTATGTAGTGTCCTACCTTGTCCCTTGTAACAGTCCTTTTTTTAAAAAATAAATTTATTTATTTATTTAATCTTTGGCTGCGTTGGGTGTTCGTTGCTGCACATGGGCTTTCTCTGGTTGTGGCAAGTGGGGGCTACTCTTCGTTGTGGTGCGCAGGCTTCTCATTGTGGTGGCTTCTCTTGTGGAGCATGGGCTCTAGGTTCACGGGCTTCAGTAGTTGTGGCACGTGGGCTCAGTAGTTGTGGCTCATGGGCTCTAGAGTGCAGGCTCAGTAGTTGTGGCACATGGGCTTAGTTGCTCCACGGCATGTGGGATCTTCCTGGACCAGGGCTCAAACCCGTGTCCCCTGCATTGGCAGGCGGATTCTTAACCACTGCGCCACCAGGGAAGCCCTAACAGTGTTTAATCTATTTTGTCTGAGTATTGCTACTCCAGCTTTCTTTTGGTTTCCATTTGCATGGAATACCTTTTTCCATTACCTCATTTTCAGTCTGTATGTGGGTCTCTTGTAGACAGCAATATATATGGGTCTTGTTTTTGTATCTGTTGTCTTTTGGTTGGAGCATTTCATCCATTTACATTTAAGGTAATTATCAATATGTATGTTCCCATTGACATTTCCTTAATTGTTTTCAATTTGTTTTTGTAGGTCTTTTTTCTTCCCTTCCTCTTTTGTTTCCTTTGTGATTTGAATGACTATCTTTGGTGTTGTGTTTGGGTTGCTTTTTCTTTTGTGTGTGTGTATCTCTTGTAGTTTTTTGGCTTGCTGTTCCCATGAGGTTTTGATATAGCCGTCTATATATAGAGAAGGTTGTTTTAAGTTGCTGGTCTCTTTCCTGCCTAGAGAAGTTCCTTTAGCATTTGTTGTAAAGCTGGTTTGGTTGTGCTGAATTCTCTTAGCTTTTGCCTGTCTGTAAAGCTTTTGATTTCTCCATCGAATAGGAATTGAGAGCCTTGCTGGGTAGAGTATTCTTGGTTGTAGGTTCTTCCATTTCATCACTTTAAATATTGTGCCACTCCCTTCTAGCCTGCAGAGTTTCTGCTGAAAAATCAGCTGATAACCTTAACGGGATTCCCTTGTGTGTTATTTGTTGCTTTTTGATCAGTCTTATCTATCTTAAAAATCCTTTTAAAGAACCACCATTTGGTTTTGTCAGTCTTCTCTTTTCCATCTCTGATTTTATGACTGTTTTTCCTCTCTTTTCTTGTTTTTTTCCTGTTGTTTATTCTTTTTTTCCATCATTATTGCCCTAAATTGCTGTTTTTTTTAAAAAGAATTCATATTGGGTCTTTTAAATTTTTTATACATTTATGTATAGCAGTATAGAGTCATAGATTCCTATTTCATTTATTAGGTTATAATTCAATACTCATTTATTTTGATACTCAAATTGTCCTAGATTTAATCAATGGAAGCCACTTCTGGCTGGCTTCTTCGTCCTTCTGACATGTCCCCATTATTTTTTCAGCATTTAGTTACTCAAAACCAAATGTTCCAGCATTATTTTGTACTTTCCCTTCCCCAGTCTTAGACTCAGCCATGAAGCCCTAATGCCTGAGCAACTGGTATGCTTGTTGCTACTAAGATAAAATTGTTCCTATGCCCTGTCAGTGGATAGACTCAATCCATAAGCAAATATATACACATGTTTATATAACTATATACAACTCTACCATCTATCTGCCTATCTATCATCTATCATCTATCTATCATCTATCATCTGTCTATCATCTATCTATCATCTATCTGTCTATCTATCTATCTATCATCTGTCATCTATCTGAACCTGTGAGTTCATACCAGTTCTTCCAATTTGAGTTCAATACCTCGGGAGAAAGCCTTCTCCCTTTCCATGTTCATAAATCCTTTCTTAAACACTGAGAAATCTGTCTCCCATTATCCTCAATATATATAGTTATTTTCTCAATCAGTTAATGTATTTGCACAATGTAATCAGTCTCCTATTCCAGTCACCCACTGTCTCACTTGCCCTGTTGCTGGGCTGCTTCACTGTGGCCCCCTTCACCAGTGGGCTTCCGTGGGCTCCAGGCCCACCAGTTACTCCCTTTACATGCATTTACTTCCTCAAACACTAATGTCCATTCAGGGAGGGCAAGTGAAGATGGAAAAGAAGGGGTGAGCCTGCCTTCAGTTAAGTTTAAGATGTTTACATTCATTTTAACCACTGCTATTAAACCATATTTCTGCTGTTATTTCACAATTTCTACTTAGTGTACTTTTTCCCCCTTGCTTTCCACTGAGTAGCAATGGAAAATTTTCTTCTACCTGTTTAAAAGTAATACATTCTACTTTTTTATTGATGTTAATACTGAACATGCGTGTTTACCCCTATTGGTTTCTTTAACTGTCATCTAAATCTTCTTCCTGGTAAGATTTTGGTCTTCCCAATCCTACCATGTGGATATTGTTTAGAATTTTGGCTCTAGGTTGTTAATATACTTCATTGTTTTCCTTTCCTTCCCCTTCCTTTCTTCTCCTCCCCCTTCCTCTTCTCTCCTCCCCACTTCCTCTTCTTTCCTTCTAGCTGTTTCAGACTACAGATCTTCCTCAACTTATGATGGTGTTATGTCCCAATAAACCCATCATAAGTTGAAAATATTGTAAGTTAAAAATGCGTTTAATGGGACTTCCCTGATGGTGCAGTGGTTAGGAATCCGCCTGCCAATGCAGGGGACACGGGTTCGAGCCCTGGTCTGGGAAGATCCCACATGCCACGGAGCAACTAAGCCCGTGCACCACAACTACTGAGCCTGCACTCTAGAGCCTGCAAGCCACAACTACTGAGGCTGTGTGCTACAACTACTGAAGCCTATGCACCTAGAGCCCGTGCTCCGGAACAAGAGAAGCCACCACAATGAGAAGCCCGTGCACCGCAACGAAGAGTAGCCCCCGCTCACCTCAACTAGAGAAAGCCCGCTTGCAGCAATGAAGACCCAATGCAGCCAATAAATAAATTTAAAAGAGTGCATTTAACACACCTAACCTGAACATCATAGCTTAGCCTAGCCTACCTTAAAGGTGCCCAGAACACTTAAATTAGCCTGCATTAACATTAATTGGGCAATACCATCTTACACAAAGCCTGTTTTATAATAAAGTGTTGACTATCTCATGTAATTTATTGAATATGGTACTGAAAGTGAAAAACAGATGGGTTATATGGATACAAAATAGTTGTGTCGGTGTTTTACCCTTGTGATCGTGTGGCTGACTGGGAGCTGTGGCAGCTGCCACTGCCCAGCATCACGAGAAGGTGTCCTTCCACATATTGCTAGCTTAGGAAACGATTAAAATTCAAAAGATGGTTTCTACTGAATCTGTATGACTTTCACACCATCATGAAGTTGAAAAATCTTAAACCATCGTAAGTTGGGGACCATCTGTACAAACTTTGCCAAAGTATTTATTTGCTCACCCTTACTTCCTATATGTCTTCCCATGTCTAAATTTATTTTTCATATTTAACCACTTCTAAGTATATTTTAGGTGGATGTATTGTGAAAAAATTCTGAAGCTTTGTATCCCTGAGAATACTTTTTATTCTACTTTCATGTTTAAATGGGTTTGTTTTGATATAAATTTTGAGTTCAAAATTCTTTTCCTTCGGCATTTTGAAAACGTGATTCCTTTGTCTTCTTTCATCTAAGGATACTGTTACGAAACCTGATGTCAATCTGATTCTTGCTCCTTTGTAATTGATCTGCTATTTCTCTCTGGGAGCTTTCAGAATTTTTCATTTTCTTAGGTGGTCTTAAATCTCTTACTACAGTGTTTCTGGTTGTACGTTTTCCTTAATCATCCATGAGTTATTTCATCTTTCTTTAATTCTGATCAACGTATTCTCATTATTTCTTCAAATATTTCCTCCTTTTTTCTCTTGTCTTTTTGGACTCCCATTTATTCAGATGTTGGCACTTCTACTCTACTGCTGGACTGCTGTGTGTGTGTGTGTGTGTGTGTGTGTGTCTTCTGACCATTTCCTGCTTCCTTTTGGTAAAGGACCTTGAGATGATGCTCCAACTAATTGGTTTTGACCTGTATCTGTCCCTGTATCCCATTCGTTATATTTTTCATAACATTTTCACTTGGTTCTTGTTCCTGCTTCATATTGCTAATATTTTCCTGTATTTTTATTTTGCTTTATTTTCAGTTCTTGGTTAGAGAGTATATGTTTAGTTTGCTGTCTTCGGGGGCCAGGGGTTGTATTCTGGTTATTTTGGCCTGTGAGCTTATGTCCCTCCAGAGCATTAGCTCTTCTGTCTGGTAGTATTTATTGGTGAAAGGTCAAGGCCATGCTCTATGCTGTCCCTTTCAATTAAGAAGGGGAAGGTAATGACCTCTGGGTACCTCACAGTCACTGTCAACCACTCTACCAGTAACTGCTCAAAGATTTACTTTCAGAGCCTTAGGAAGAAGCAGCAATTCCTAATTGTCATCTACCAGCCCTGGGGCTTTGGAGGGGGGAAAGGTTTTAATCCCAAGAGCAGCTGCCTGGCCCACCCCCTCTTTTTACCCCAGCAGAGATTTTGGGCTGACTCGGTAGTGTCCCTCTGACGCCAGTGACTTGGCTGTGTGTCTCATGTTCAGCAAGAGTAAACTCACTGATGTCCTACCTGCCCTTACAGTTTCTGATGACCTTCAGTGTCCTAGGCGTTCTTAACAGGATTGGGGGAGATTTCGTGTCGGTTTGGTTTTTGGTGGTGGTTCCTCAGATGTATGCTATTTCCTAAGGTGTATTGTTTTCCTAGGGTTAATTTTTGAGGAAGGGAGCCAGTAGTCTATGCTACTTCATTGTCTTAATAGGAACCAAAACCCCCAGTATATCTTTGCTGTCCTTTTATTTTCAATCTCTGTATGCTATATTTTAGGTGTCTCTTGTGAATATAGTTTTACAGGTACATCCCATCTGTTAACTTCTGTTTGGAGGTGGTAGTGGTAGTTGTTTTAATATCCAATCTGACAACTTCTGCCTATTAAGTGATCAATTTTTTTTTTTTTTTTTTGCGGTACGCGGGCCTCTCACTGTTGCGGCCTCTCCCGTTGTGGAGCACAGGCTCCGGACGCGCAGGCTCAGCGGCCATGGCTCACAGGCCTAGCCGCTCCGCGGCATGTGGGATCTTCCCGGACCGGGGCACGAACCCACGTCCCCTGCATCAGCAGGCGGACTCTCAACCACTGCGCTACCAGGGAAGCCCAGTGATCAAATTTTTAATGCTGCAGTTTTACCTCTATTCCTGCTTTCTGTTTGGTTGATTGAAGTATTTTAATTTTTTTTTCCTCTTCTGGTTTAGATATTCTAGTTCTGAATTTTTAGTGGCTTACTCAGTATTTATAACAAGAACACCTGACTTCAACTCTAAAGTTAATCAGCATTTTTACTGTCCTTCTATGAAAGGAGCTTAGATTACTTTCATTTCAATTACCACCCTACCTCTATCTTAAATGGCATTCACTGTTTAGTGTTTTAATTCCATCTTTTTATTCTCCCCCTCAAGTAGCACTACCTGGGAGCTTATTCGGCCAGGTTACCTTGGAGTGTCAGCTCAGCGGTGACCAGATCCTCTTCCCTCTTCAGCTGGCGTGTTTTGAGAAGCCAACTCTTCTGCATCCCTGGCTTGGTCAGTCTGTGCTAGGCTCTGTGTTCATCCTAGGCATGCTTTCAAGTGCATGCCAGCCACCGTAAGATGACATGGGCACTTTTGGAATGCTGAAGTTGACACTGCTTTTCCAAACAAGAATATGGCATTTGGGGGCTTCCCTGGTGACTCAGTGGTTAAGAATCCACCTGCCAATGCAGGGGACACGGGTTCGAGCCCTGGTTCGGGAAGATCCCACATGCCGCGGACCAACTAAGCCCGTGTGCCACAACTACTGAGCCCACATGTCACAACTACTGAAGCCCACGTGCCTAGAGCCCGTGCTCCACAACAAGAGAAGCCACCGCAATGAGAAGCCCATGCACCGCAACGAAGAGTAGTCCCTGCTCACCGCAACTAAAGAAAGCCCGCAGGCAGCAACAAAGACCCAACACAGCCAAAAATAAATAATTAATTAATTAAAAAAAAAAGAATATGGCACTTAATGGATCCAAAGAGTACCACGTTTAAAAGCGCTTCATGCTTTTGATAGAGATAGCTTGGGATTTTTGAGCGAAGGTAGGGACAGAGTGGTGTCTGTGCTTTCTCCAGAGCTGCCTGTTGTTGGCATTAATCACTGATGAGCACGTGCAGATTATAGGCAGCATGACAGGAACCCTCTTTGTCTGACGCACGGGTGTTTGAGACTTGTGTTTTGTCTCCATGTAACCCACCAGAATCAGAAGAGTGTTATAAAACACAAGATGGCTCCACAGCCTCATGAACTTGTAAGCAAGTAGGAGGCAGGAGGCTGAGTGCTGTGTAGAGTGTAGAGGCACGTGAGTCACTGTAGCCCCAGATGCAGCCCCGGGTTTTAGAGGAGAGAGATTCTAGGCTGCGAGGAGGCAGCCTACTTGAATCTAGTCTACTTGAAGCCCGGAGGGCATTGCCTGGGGGCAAGCTTAAACTGCTCCAAGGGCGTGGCACTTTATCTGCTTCCATTTATTCAGCCAACTAATAAACGCCAAGAAAAAGCATGTGACTCAGATATTCCCATGATTCAATTCCCCATTTTGGGCTCTACAGTTCAAACTGGGAGCCCAGGTGTGACTCCCAGTGTATCTTGACATTGTTTTTCTTAAGGGCACTGGACTCCTTCAGAGATTCAGGGTGTGTGTGGTTACCTGCAGATTACAAAGATAATGACTTTCCTCCATGTAGCCGTATTTCCAGTTGACTACTAAACTGCTGTAGTCATTTACAGCACAAAGTTTGAATTAAACACTTTTTGCACTGGATTTGTCCTGGCTCTTCCTTTAAGCTTTTTAAATTTTATTATTATTATTATTTTTTAATCATAGAAATGGGTGTTTGAAAATCTTCAGTCTTCTGGGCTACAAGATACAGTAACAATTGAGATACCGCCTCTCAACAGATTGGAAGTTCCCCCACACACAGATCTAGTTTAAGTTTCAGACTGCTGATTATTCCTCTCCAAGCCCTCAAATTCCCAAACCACACGCCACAGGTAATCATACCCCCGAGGATCCCTAAGCATGTTGCCCTTATCCTAAGGGAGGATCTGAGTTATTACTGTCTGCTCTTCAGAAAACAAACAAAGGGCACGTGACCTAGAACTGTATGGCCGCCCCTCCTGCAGCCCACGTGGCTGTCACAGAGCCCTGGGCTGAGGCATCTTTGTCAACCCTGCTAGCTTACTTGGGCCCAGGGAGGCCTGTCAAAGGAGAGCCTGGGCCCACAATCTTAACACCAGCCATTAGTTTTTTTGTTTTTTGGCCGTGCCGCACGTCATGTGGGATCTTAGTTCCCTGACCAGGGATCGAACCCATGCCCCTTGCATTGGGAGTGCAGAGTCTTAACCACTGGACAGCCAGGGACGCCCCCTACTTTTTAAAAAAAATGCAATGGCTAGTACAATAAAGTTCATTTCTCTCATCACAATCCAACGGCCATTCTGGTAGAGCAGCTCTCTTCTAGACGGTGGATTAGGAACCGGGCTCCCTCCACCATGCATGTCTCTCCCATGGCCTCAGAGTCCCCCGAGTGCTCCTCTGCATCTGGCCAGCAGATGGAGGAGGGGGGCGTCACACAGAAGTTTCTAATGGGTCAGGGCTGAAGATGGAACACCTCTCTTCTGCCCATATTGTGCAGAAGGCTGGAGATGAAGTGATTTGTGTCCCGGAAAAGCACTCTGGTTTGGCAAGCAGCTGATCTCTGCCACACCCAACTTCAAGGGCCTCTCCCTGAGGTGGTTAAGAGGAACTGGGTGTCTGGGTACTTTCCCTCTTTGTCTCCAAATCCAGCTGGTTTGCAAGTCTTTTGGAGCTGAGCTGCTAAGGCCGTTTTCCCCCTTGTCAAGGGTATGGTATGGGTGCACAAATATTCTGAGGAATTAATAAAAGATCAGTTAAATCACAATAACCTATGGGGTGTGGGTTCCAGGCATCAGTATGTTTTAAAAGTTGGGCAGGTGATTCTAACGTGCAGCCAGTGTGAGAACCACTGATGTCGATACACAAGAACGTGATTAGTTAGAAGTGGGGACCGGGACCTACAGCGTAGCTCAGAAGGTGAGACTAGGGCACGGCAATAACCTGCCAGCCAGCGTTTTGTATCTGCACTGAGAACTGGACAGGAGGCTGGCCTTCCCATGAAAGGTAACTTTAGTTTTCTTCCTTGTGACCAAAGAAGCCTGATCAATACCCTCCAATGTCAAACCCCAGCAACTCAGAGAGGCCCCCGGGGTGGGGAGTTGACCTGTTCGGCAGCACTTGGACACAGAGGCACACACCCCACCTGGGCCTTCGTGGGGAGGCACGAGAGTGGACAGCCCCAGCCCTGGCACTGGAAATCCTGGATATTAAGTAGGCACCACCAGCACCAACCACAAACTGGAGGGTTACGTAGGTGAAAGGGGTCATAATGGTGGCCTGGGTTTTTGGGTTTTTAAACATTTTTTTAAATTTATTTATTTTGGCTGCGTTGGGTCTTCGTTGCTGCGTGCGGGCTTTCTCTAGTTGTGGCGAGCGGGGGCTACTCTTCGTTGCGGCGCACGGGCTTCTCATTGCAGTGGCTTCTCATTGTTGCGGACCACGGGCTCTAGGTGTGCAGGCTCAGTAGTTGTGGCTCACGGGCTTAGTTGCTCCGCAGCACGTGGGATCTTCCCGGACCAGGGCTCGAACCCGTGTCCCCTGCATTGGCAGGCGGATTCTCAACGACTGCGCCACCAGGGAAGCCCGGTGGCCTGGGTTTGACCAGAGACTAAATAGGAGCCTTTAAACCTCAACACAAATTCCACAAAGGAGTCAAGGGCCTGATCCATGCTCCTCAAACCCTCCTTCCCAGGGGCTCATGGCTCCTGACTGCGCGCACCTTCTTTCCATACCTGTTTGTTCTCAGAGAACAACTCTCAGTGCGTGTGGCCACCTGTGCTGGCTCCCTTCACTGATCAGACAGGCCAAAGGGAAGCTGGAAGAACAAGATTCAGAGTCTCCCCCGCCTTTGCTCCCACAGAAGGAAGGCCGTGCTGCAGACTTCCAGCCCGAGGGGTTTTCTTTGAGTGTTGCTTCCTGGTGACTAAGTCTCCTCTCCACACATAGTACCTGTGGGCTTCAAGAAATGCGAGGATGCCCTCTATTGGCCTTCCCTCTGGCCATTCTAGAAAATGAAAGATGGAGGCCTTTGAGGGTGGAGGAGTGTTCAGCTAGGTTTGGTCAAGGCAGGGGCTCCCAGGCTCCTGAAATTCAGGATTATTTCAGAAGGGTTCCTTTGGGGTGACAGGGATATATGGAAGTAGCCTAGCTCTCCCTAAGCAAGCCCAAGGATTTCTGGCTCTTTCATGAGTCAGGCAAGAATAGGGACACGGCAGTCTTCTCGATGCAAGACCCCAAGCCAGGAAAGCAGCATTGGTTTCTGGGTTTTGTCCCTTTTTTGGTGGGAGGAGTAGGGGATGAAAAATTCTTTTATTCATCCGAGACTGAGATAAAAATATATCCTTCAATGAGCTGTGGCTGAGATAAGATACAGGAATGAGGCCCAAAGAACACAGAAAAAACCTACAAAGCCAGTAAGTTATCAAGTCCTGTAGCTCCTTCATGGATCCTTCAAAGTTCTTCCAATACACCAACCTCACTAAGTCCCGATCGCCTGCCCACCAGCTGCTCTGGGGCAGCCTGGCCTGCACACCCGAGAACACACGCGGCCCTAGCCCACAGCGCGCCCCGGGCAGATTCAAGCTCCCACTCCTCTGAGCTTCCTGCACCCTCGCTCGGGACAGGTCAGCTGCTGCCTCCTATTCATGACACACTGAATGTGCACTTCTAGACCAGCGGTTCTCAGAGTGTGGTCCCCAGACCAGCAGAAGAGCATCTCTGGGAACTTATCAGAAAGGCAAATTCTCGTGTTTCGTCCCAGTCCTACTCAATCAGAAACACAGAGGTGGGGCCCAGCAACCCATTTTTAAAGGTGGTTTTGATCCAGACCACGCACAGGCTCTGCTGGGCCTGAGTTCTAATTCCGTCATTTACGGTGTGTGGACCGAGTTACTTCTCGTATGCCTCGTTTCTGTTCCTGTAAAAACAGAACCAATACCGCCCACCCTCAGCTGCTTTTTGTGCACAGGGCCTTGGGGAAAGAATGAGTTCCACAGTCCTTCTCTCCCCTCCCTTTCCTGGGAGTCCAAGACTGAACAGCAGCCCTCCTTTCATCCCACAAGCTCAGCAGGCTGTCCCTCCAACACTGCACAGTGCTCTGGGGGCCCGGGGCCAAGCCCTACTGCTTTGTAGACCCCAAAGAGAAGGGCAGGGCCCATAAAGGCCAACCTGGGCACTGGGACACGCTGTATCCCCAGCTTGTCCATGGGGTAAGGGTAGGGGTGAGAGGGGGTGGTGGTGTTTGTGTGTGTATGCATCAATTTTGTGTTCACAGAAGGTCGAAGGAAGGACAGAAAACTCCCCTCCCTAAAAGCCACAAGGAGCAGCTGGCCAGCAGGGGCCAGGGCGGTGACTCCTCCATCAGCAGCCACTGAGGCAGGGTCCCAGCACCACACATGCTGATGCCAGGCCCATGACCTCCCTGCCGGAGGCCATCATGTCACAGGGACATACAGGTGCCTGGACCCGTGGTAGAGGCCAGCAATGGAGCACAAAGCGGCACACCCAGCAGGCACATGTACAATTAAATAGCATGTTTAATCATCTCACGACAGACTGTAGTGCAGTAGTATAAACTGTAAGTTTCTTTTTAAAAAGCCACTCCCCCAAAGCTCCCATTCCTCAACACCCAGAAACCATGGCTGAGGAACCAGTGACAGGGCCGGAGGGATTCAGGAAGTCTCTGTTCCATGAAGCTGAAAGTCTTTCCAGGTCAAGGTTGCCTTATGAGTAGCCAAGAGCCCTAGGAGGAGCTGATGCGCGCGCACACACACACACACACACACACGCAAGGGACACAGAGGGAAGACACTCGGACAGACGGACACAGAGGAGACTGCTGTGGGGCAGTCACACACGTGCACTCTCATGCCAGTCTGTTTGTGGCTCTCTCCTCTGGGCACAGGGAGTGGTGGCCTGATCCCTGAAGCAGCCAGGGTGGTCAGGAGGAAGAGGGTGGCAGTCGGTGTCCGGCCTGGCTACTCTGACACAACAGTCCAGCAGCCAGAGGGGCCCCTCTGTGTTCCTGAAACAGCCAGCCCTCCCCTAGCCCAGCAGCAGCGGTGAGGAGGGGCACCACTTCCTCTGGGCCTAGCAAGAGGGCGCTCCGCCCCAAAGCCGAGAACAAAGAACGTGCCTGCAGGCAGGCTTTTGGAGCCAGGGGGCTGGCGGTGCTTGTTTCTGTACCCAGGGTGGAGGACACAGCCAGGCCTCGCTGTGCAGATGCCCCGGAAGCAGCAACCCTGCCAGCAAAGAGCTGGAGAGGAGGCCAGGAGCTGCCAGTGTCCATCCTCGGAGCAGAGGAGGGGTTCCAGAAAAGGAGGCCCTGAGGTGAGGAGGACCTACCAGACAGGTTTAAAGAGGAAACCTCTTCATTCACAGCTTCATTCAGGGGTTCCCGGAGAAGGTCTCTGGATTCAAGTACCAGCAGCTCTAGTTGAGGGTATTAGGGTGGAGTGACCAGCAGACGCTGGGAGAACAGCTGCCCTCAGACATGGGAGGTATGAGAACCAGCCTGGCAATGCCCTGCACCCTAGCACTGCCAACCCCTAACCTGAGGAGACAGACCAGGCGGCTACAAGATCTCCTCCCGTGGGCTCCTGGCCTTAAGCGGGGTCTGCCCGTTGGGCACGGAGCCGTTCTGACCATGCAGGAGTTTGCCCTTCTCTCGGTCTGGCCATGTGAAGATGGCGTCGTCACTGTCCAGCTCCGACTCCGAGTGCATCAGGCTGCTGCTCAGCACCGGGCCTTTGTGTCTGACGCCTGCAAGGGAGTCAAGGGACCCAGCGTCAGAAGCACAAATCTCCTCCTTGAGCCACACCCTGCACCCTCCTCCCAGCCTGAACAGAAGCAGAGGGACAGGGCCAGTCATGGTCCCTCTCCTGAAAAGGAGGCTTCCCAAGTCCTCCCAGCCCTGGCTAGACGGGACAGTCCATCAGGGAAGCCTCAAGAGAGCGACCGATCAGGTTCCAATGGGGATTCTTTATTTTCAGCATCTATTAGCTTTGGTTAGTGCCACCCAACGACATTCTCTTTTCTCTCTCTTTTAAATGTAGAATGTTTTATCTCCCTTTATGCAGAGGGTGGAGTTCTGTGGGGGGCAGGAAATACAAGGAACAAGAACTTAGGCTCTAGAGAATGAGTTTTGTCACTGTACCCTGGCTCAGTATGGATGTAAAGTGCCTGCCAGAGGTGCTGACACTGAGGGAGGACACAATCTCATTCTACGTAGACGTTTACCCTGGCTTCACTGAGAGGGTACAAGGGGTGGGAGAGCAGGCATGTGGCCTGGAGAGGCCTCTGCTTCAGAGCCTGACTGAAGCGGGGACTGTCCCAAGCCGTCAGCTGGTCAGAACACACAAACGAGGACCCATAAGAAGCACCTGAGGTCAGAAAAGATGCCTGAGATTTTTTCTTTTTAATAAATTTATTTTTTTTTTATATTTATTTTTGGCTGTGCTGGGTCTTCGTTGCTGTGTACGGGCTTCCTCTAGTTGTGGTGAGAGGGGGCTACTCTTCATTGCGGTGCGCGGGCCTCTTATTGCGGTGGCTTCTCTTGTGGGGCACGGGCTCTAGGCGCGCAGGCTTCAGTAGTTGTGGCTCACAGGCTCAGTAGTTGTGGCACACTGGCTTAGTTGCTCCATGGCATGTGGAATCTTCCCGGACCAGGGCTCGAACCCGTGTCCCCTGCATTGGCAGGCGGATTCTTACCCACTGTGCCACCAGGGAAGTCCCAAGATGCCTGAGATTCTATAAGTAACTGTAGTTTCCTTCACTATTCATCCTTATGGCTGCAGAGGCCAGACCATACCACGAGGTCTGGTAATAGCTTTAGGGCAGATCCCATCCAACAGCCAGATGGCTGCCCGCTGGCTGGTACAAATACTACTCCAGAGTAAGCAAAAGGTAGGCTGAGACAGCAGAACTAGAAGTGGGAATTGCCAACATCAAGAACCCAGCTTGGGGCTTCCCTGGTGGCGCAGTGGTTGAGAGTCCGCCTGCCGATGCAGGGTACAGGGGTTCGTGCCCCGGTCCGGGAAGATCCCACCTGCCGCGGAGCGGCTGGGCCCGTGAGCCATGGTCACTGAGCCTGCGCGTCCAGAGCCTGTGCTCCGCAACGAAGAGTAGCCCTCGCTCACTGCAACCAGAGAAAAGCCTGCATGCAGCAACGAAGACACAACACAGCCCAAAATAAATAGATAATAAATAAATTAGTTTAAAAAAAAAAAAAGGTGACCAGTCAGATGAGCTGTGTTTGAACCCTCATCCTCCAACAATCACTCTCCCTCCCCCTGGTCCCATCCAGGTCCCCAATAAACACTGAAAGAAGGTCCTGGGATGATTCTCAGGCATTCTGCCCTTTCCTGGCCAGACGTGACTTCAGGCTGTGAACGATGAGGGCATCTAGACTCTGACTGCACCTGTCACTCGGGAACCACAGCCCCACAGACCTTGCCCGTGTGCTGGTCATCTGCGCAGTGTGCTCTGGGGCCCAGCTTGTCCATCTCAGGGGCACGGTTCTGGGACATGACTGTGGACAGCCACAACTCCCACTGATTCTCAGGACTGCAGAGCAGCAGGGCCAGAGAAGAACACCAGCTTCCCAGGCTTTTCCAATGTGGTAGGGGACAGTGGCAACGTAAGAAGCGTCAAGACCAGGGGAGCGTGAACGTTCTCAAAACCTCTGCTTTGCCCCTATAGATGAAATACCCTTTGAGGGCTTTCTCCTCCAGCATCCAAGCACTTGAAGCTTCCCTTGTTCCCTAAAGCCCTTCTGGGCCATAGGCGTGGAGGACAGGAGCTTAAGGGGGGACGTGCTGCTGGCTCCAAAGTACACAGCACTCACCCGGGCCCTCCTACCTCTAGCTCCCGCTCTGCTTGAAGAACTGAGTGGGATTCATCCACTAAGCAATACAAGCTAGGAATCTGGTTATATCAGTGGGTGCTGAACACATACATCTCCTCTGACTCAGCAATCCCGTTCCTAGGTCTACACCTAACAGAAATCCATACACATGTCCGCCAAAGGACATGGGCAAGAACGTTTACAGCAGCACTCCCCATCACAGCCCCAAATGGAAAGAGCTCAGCTGCCCATCCACAGTATACCTGACAAATAAATATATTCCTACGAGGGAAATTACACGGCAATGGGAACGGACGAACGACTGCTCTACCTAACAACACGGATGGATGTCCTAAATGTAATGTTGAGGGACAGGCGCCAAGCCCAATGATTCCATTTATATAAACTACTCCAAGATATTAGAAGTAAATTGGGGGGAGGCAGGCAGTGACTGGGAAGAAGCACAAAGGGGGCGCTTCTGGGGGGCTGATTACATGGGTACATTCACTTATGAAATGTGCTTATGATTTTCTGTACACATTAGACTGAATCACAGAAAACTGCTATTTTTATAGGTCAAAAGTCAATCATCAGTAATCTTATATGGTTCAATCTAATAGACTTCAATAGAAAGTCTTGAAGAAAAGTCAACAGAACAGCAAAACCAAACCAAAGCAAAACCCACAACTGCTGAATGTAAACCACGTCTCCTGAGGGTGGGCATGTGTCCCGCTCCGCCTGCTGGCCTTCGGTGCCAGCGGCTCCGAGCTCACTCGGGTGGGCGCACGCCACGTCCAGGTCCCCCTCCTCCCGGCGGCATCCGCCTCGGCTCACTTCCGCACACGTCACCCTCCACTAAACTCACTCTTCTTCCGGCTGAACTTCTTCAGTTCCACACCTTGTACAGTTTGGTCCTGAATCCCATTCTCCTCGTCCTACTGGTGACTCCGCTCTGGGTTGCACCCATGAATCCACTGCAGAGCCCAGAACAAGAGCTGGGACTTCTGGCCTGGTCAGACCCACACCAGATGCAAGGCGACTCTCACCGCCTCCTCACGTGGACACCGCGCACAGAAGGGCCTGCCGACCCTCATCTAGTCTCATCTTGGTTACCTGGGAGCAGCTGGCCACCTGCAGCCCTCCCCGCTCCCTCCCTTTCCCCACAAGTCTGCCTTCCCATCCTGGTGTCACCCACCCGCCTGCCTCAGAAGAGGCATCTTAAGCCCTTTACCCACTCCTCCCTCCTCCCTGCCCAGGACCCTCCCCTCTGTCTTCTGCGTCTCTGCCTGCAAACGCGCTCCTGAACCCTGTCCACCCTGTCCTGTATCTCCACTTACTGTCGCTCAACTTCTAAAAGGACTTTTAAGTATTTAGGGCCTCCATTTTCTCACCACCTACATACTTCCTAAATAAACTGCACTTTGACTTCTGCCATCTATCACTCACCATCTACTCCATTTCGTTAGGTGACCAGAAACTTCTCCAGTGTCGTGACTGCCGTCATCACCAATTCTTACGCTTTTCTTCCACAGCAGCAAGCACGCTGACTGCTCCCTGGTGACACCCCTCCTCCCTCACCTCAGCTCCTTAGCCCTGGACTCTTCTTTTGTCCCTCGACACTCTCCCCAGAAGGGATGTGATCTACTTTTGCGGAGCCGACCGTCACCAGCATACAGAAGATTCCTATCCAGTCCTGTTCTGCTGAGTTCAATTTAATTCGTCTCCTCTTACCCAAACTGCACCGACTGTCCTAATTCTGTCGTCAGGGCTATCAGTCTCTTGTCTCTCATGTCAGAAGGCAGCCTGGACCTTTCCTGTCCCTCCATCCCCCTGATACCAAGCTGTCTGAGCCATCACCATCCCTCCTCGGACCGTCACATGAATCTCCTTGCTGGCCTCCACCTGTAATCTCTTCAATGAATGAAATGTTGTCACTAGGCTAATTTTACCATGCCAGCATTCTCAAGATGTCACTTCTCATCACCATCAGAATAAATGCTTAACTCCTTAGGCTGATGTTCAAAAGTCCCCATAATTTCGTCCTCCAGCCTCATTTCCTCAACCCCACTCATAACTGTTCTAAACCAAACGACCTTCTCCAGCGCTGCTTCTGCAGTCGTTTGCATCTAGGGTAATAAAAGCACCCAATCCACAGACGCTCAGAGAAGATGCTTGGGCGCCACCCTTTACTTCTCCTTCTCTCTCACCCCCCTTGGAAAACATAGCATGAACTCAGCAAGCCTTGCCCCCAGATGTATCTGGAACCCGTCTGCCTCTCTCCATCTCATCAACTCTCCACCATAAGGGCATTCTATCTAATCTCCTCTCACCCACTTTTGCCTCTCCAGTTCCTTCACATAGCAGCCACAGTTGTCTTTTTAAAATGTAAATCTAACTGCACCATGCACCTCCTGAAAAAACTACCCATGGCTCCCCATTGCTCTTAGAAGGAACCCACAGCAAGGTCCCTGCTCACCTGTCCAGCCTTGTGCCCCTCACCCAATGCTCACCATGTCTTCTTCAAATCCCCTCTGCTCATTCCAGCAGCTGGGCCGTCACCAGCTTTGCCTGCAGTCCTATTTCCCAGAGTCTTCACGTGCCTTACTCTCCTTCTCGTCATCCCTTGGGTCTCAGCTTAAGTGTTATTCTTTATAAAGACTTCCATTATCACATTTTGTATATTTGTGAACTTGTTTGTTTAATGTCGGCCCGACATAAACTACACGAGAGCAACGTCTTTCTGTTTAGTTCACTGTAATATAACCAGTATCTGGCACAGGGCCTGGTACACAGTGGTATTAATCCATATTTACAAATGAATAAGGTACAGTCCCTACCTAGTAAGCGGACAAACAATAACATAACGGATATAATACAGTGAGAGAAATGCCAAAACAGACATGTGGGAGAAAGATAAGCACGACTTTAATTGGCAGGTTAAGGGAAGGACGAGAAAGTGCTTTCTGGACAGAAATATGAACCAACAAAATTTGTTTAGAAAAGAGAGATACCAGCAAGGAGGAGGATCTCAGAAAAGCACAGTGATGTAAGCTCACCAGGGCCATGTCTACCAGACCAAAAGTAAGTCGCGAATGACTTCAAGGAGGGGAAAAGCCTTGCCACAGCAACATAAACACAACCTTGGCTACCCTGTGGACGGTGCTGTACAACGTTCTCCCCTCGAGGCCTCATCCTCAGTATCCTGTGTGCGCTCTGGCTGCGCTTCTGTGGTTCGCTAGGCCCCAGCCTCCAGGCACCGCCCCACAGTGTTCCCTAACCAAGCTGCCTGGGTGCTGACAGAGCCCAGGCTGCCTATGAGCATTTATTCTCTTCTCATATGTCTTCTCCCTCACTACAGTGAAATTCTGAGGGCAGAGCCTACGGTTTAGAACTCTCTATAGTCCCCTTACAGCCTCTCCTAATACGAAGCTTTAAGCATGAGAGATGTTTAATAAATACTTTGTATAAAAATAGTTCTACTAGCAGAGTGTTTAGGAATAGCTCTATATAGAGTCCAGCTCCCCTAAAGAGATGAGGCCTGTCGTGTGGCGTCCATGATGAATGGGAACCTCACCAATGACCTAGTCCAGACAAGGACGGAGGGCCTGCTACCCACCCTGGCCCTCCGAGCCCCATCACTGAAAGCCGTCTTAATGCTTGTGCAGCTGGAAATTCTCTGACAGATGAGCGCAGTGCACCTGGAGCCAGCAGGGGAGCTGCCCTCCACCTGCTCTGAGACAATGATGGAGCCTGTGGATCTACCTGACAAATACTGGAGAGAGGAAGATGGGAGAGGATGGCTGGCGGCAAGGAGGCCAGCTGGCAGACGCTGGCTTTGATCTCTTCGTGGCCTTACCTTGTCTGCCCAGAAAGGACAGACTGATCAGGAATAAGAGACCAAGGTCCCTGAGCCTGACTACAGGGACACCTTGAAAAGCTGAACTCCAGGCAGGAACCCTGAGGGGAACGAGCAGGCAAAGGAAAGCAAGGGGCTGAGCCCCTCGGCACAGTCAAAGGACCACTAAGAAGTGAGCCCTGGGGTCCGAGCTTGTTCAGTAGGCAAAGCCAACCCTGAGCCCTCATCAGGGACGGGACAAGATGCTTTTCCAGCACAAAGAGCCGCCAACAAAAACACACTTAGGAGGGACTGTGATGGTGGTGGCTCTTCAGGGAGAGCGCACCAACCTAGACACCCCCGGTTCCCAGTTCCCGGGGCCACTACCTGCTCGGGACGTTGGCTTCAGTTCCAGGCTTTCCTGATCCGTGGCATCCAGGATCCTGTACTTGCTTTTCCTCTTCGGTTTTCCTTTTTGTCTGAAAAACACAATCCCCCACTCAGGAAGAGGTTCTGTGTGAGGCGCAGGTAGCCCACCATGGGGCGGCAGCCAGACTGCAGGCAGGGCCCTGCCTTGGGGGACGCTGCTTAAAGGAAGGGATGCTTCTCCTTGTTTCTCAGCTGGGAAAGGCAGCAACTGGGATCTGTTATTCAAATAGTCCTCACCGATTTGGGAAAAGGTAAAGGAAACATTATCATTTTATCATGGACTCACCACTCCACAGTGGTAATGAAGGAAGGATAGATGGGTTAAAAATGTAAATAAAATGACGCTCCTATGCTGGAAGGGTATAGGGTGGAGGAAAGCATTAAACCAGCAAAACCTTGTTAATGGTGGTTGTCTTAGGCTGGTGGGAATTTTAAAAAATTCTTTTAATTTTCTAAGTTTTATTGTGAGATTATATTGCAGGTTGAATCTCAGTTCTGCCACTTATTAACTGTGTGTCCATGGAAAATGTCATTTTCCTGAGAAAAGGTTGTTATGCATATTAAAAAAGATATTACCTATAAAATGTATAAAATGTTATACACATTTTATACATTTTTGCTTGGTACACAGTAAACATAGAAATGATACTTATTATTAATAATTAAAAACACAATAAATGTTACCATTAAATATTATAAGACTAGATAGGAAGACTAAATGAAAAAACCTGAAAGACTTAATCACGACTAACCTAAGTCTACAATTACATAAAAACATATACACATGAGAATCCCAAACTGAAAGAAGGCAAACAAATTAAGAACCCATGTGCCACAGCTACATGTAAAAGAATGAAATCAGAACACTCCCTAACACCATACACAAAAATAAACTCAAAATGGATTAAACACCTAAATGTAAGACCAGACACTACAAAACTCTTAGAGAAAAACATAGGAAGAACACTCTTGGACATAAATCACAGCAAGATCTTTTTTGACCCACCTCCCAAAGTAATGAAAATGAAAACAAAAATAAACAGATGGGACCTAATGAAACTTAAAAGCTTTTGCACAGCAAAGGAAACCATAAACAAGACAAAAAGACAACCCTCAGAATGGGAGAAAATATTTGCAAATGGAGCAACGGACAAAGGATTAATCTCCAAAATACACAAACGGCTCATGCAGCTCAATATCAAAAAAAAAAAAAAAAAAAACCCAATCAAAAAAATGGGCAGAAGACCTAAATAGACATTTCTCCAAAGAAGACATACAGATGGCCAAGAAGCACATGAAAAGATGCTCAACATCACTAGTCATTAGAGAAATGCAAATCAAAACTACAATGAGGTATCACCTCACACCAGTCAGAATGGGCATCATCAGAAAATCTACAAACAACAAATTCTGGAGAGGGTGTGGAGAAAGGGATCCCTCTTGCACTGTTGGTGGGAATGTAAATTGATACAGCCACTATGGAAAACAGTATGGAGGTTCCTTAAAAAACTAAAAATAGAATTACCACACAACCCAGCAATCCCACTACTGGGCATATACCCTGAGAAAACCATAATTCAAAAAGACACAGGCATTCCAATGTTCATTGCAGCTCTATTTACAATAGCCAGGTCATGGAAGCAACCTAAATGTCCAACGACAGATGAATGGATAAAGAAGATGTGGTACATATATACAATGGAATATTACTCAGCCATAAAAAGGAACCAAACTGGGTCATTTGTAGAGATGTGGATGGACCTAGAGACTGTCATACAGAGTGAGGTAAGTCAGAAAGAGAAAAACAAATATCGTATATTAACGCACATATGTGGAATTTAGAAAAATGGTACAGATGAACCTGTTTGCAAGGCAGAAACAGAGACACAGACGTAGAGAACAAACATATGGACACCAAGGGGGGAAAGGAGTGGTGGGATGAATTGGGAGATTGGGATCGACATATATACACTAATATGTATAAAATAGATAACTAATGAGAACCTGCTGTACAGCACAGGGAACTTTACTTAATGCTCTGTGGTGACCTAAACAGGAAGGAAATCCAGAAAAGAGGGGGTATATGTATTCATAAAGTTGATTCACTTTGCTGTACAGCAGAAACTAACACAACAATGTAAAGCAACTATACCCCAATTTACAAAAAAAAGAACCCATGTGCTAAGGTGGTGAGGCTGAGGTGTGGAGTATTAAAGGCCACACACCCTAGAGATAAGAGCCAGGTCCACACCCCAGGCCCTCCCACTCCCACTCCAGCCACAGCCACGTTTTCCAGGTGGCAAATCACTGCAGTGACAGCCACTCAGCCTACAGGAGTGTGCTTCTGCCCTCAGGAGTGTCAGAGGTAAGGAGAACTTTTCTGTGCATGCCGTGGGTGGGCCATGGCATGTAACAGCAATGGGAAGGGAAGAAACCCAGGACTCAGCGCCCTCAATACAGAAGGTGCCAGATACCTCTCTAATGAATAAATATGTAATTAGAAGCACGAACAAATTTCCAGGGAAAGTCCATCTTACCTCTTACAACAACAGATTACAGTCCAGGAGAGGATTCCCAAGGCAACAACAATGACAAAGGAAGCAATGATAACATATAACACGCTCCACTCTGCCAAGAGAAACAAAATATTAAGGGCAGTGAAAAAAGAGGCTAGAAGGGAGGTCTGGGCTGCCCACCTTGGGTAGGAGATGGCTTCGCTCTGTAAACAAGAAGGCCCCTCGGGCTGCCCAGGGAAGGTGAGACCTTGGAGTTAAAGGCAGCTGAAACTTTAAACCTTATGAATTGCCCCTGTTTTCTAGCTGGTGCTCTGAGATCCTGGGGAAGTGGGGCAGGCTGTAAGGAGCTTTAACAGAGGGAAAGGGGGGAATGGAAACCTACGGGCTTCCCTGGGGCCAGAGTACACAGGCACTCCAAAAAGACAGGAGGCCTTGCGGCTCGTCTGATTTAGGCTGCATTTTGTAGTTGGTCTGATTTAAGCTTGTTTCTTCTTAAACAACTGCTTCAGGGGAGTTCCCTGGCAGTCCAGTGGTTAGGACTCGGCGCTTTCACTGCCAGGGCCCAGGTTCAATCCATGGTCGGGGAACTAAGCAACTAAGATCCCGCAAGCTGTGCTGGGAGGCCAAACAAAAACAAAAACAAAAACAAAAAACTGCTTCAGAGCTTTCCTCTAACCTTGAGCAAGTGTGGAGGAAGGAAGTAAACGTCCTCTGCAAACAGAAAATACACAAAGTTCTTCTCCTCGTTGCTCATCTGCCTTGGAAACACCAACACCCACCCACTCAACTCAGAGCCACACTCAACGCCAAACCAGCTGGCACAGTTCCAAGCAGAAAACTCACCACAGTTGCTATCTCCATCCCTCAGCTGCACCTTGATGAAATTCTCCATCCAAAAAGGGTCACAGATACAGCGTTTGGTGAATGAATCACAGTGGCCATGGTCCGAACAGTTCAACTGGCATGCTGAAAGTAGCAGGAAAGGGAAAAAAGTCAAGGGGCGTCAGAGCCGGGGGTTGACCAAATTCCAGTGCCCATGAAGATACGAAGGGATCCCCTGCTCAATGGCCTGTGACGACATTTCCTGGAGACCTGCCCCAAGAACCTTTATAGCTGGACACAGTGCCCATTATTATCATCATGGATAAAACTGGAGCAGTTAGAAAGGCTCCAGACTGTTTTTACTTGCTGTTTCTCCATATCAGCAGTTCTTAATCTTTCATGTCCCACAGACCCCCTTCTCTGAATAACTGCCGAAATAAAACATAGTATTACAAAGGAAGGCAATTATACTATACATGTTTTTGAAGTATTTAAGAATACAGAACTTTAAAATAATATGTGCGTCTTTATTAAATTATTAAGTAACAAGATCTAGAAGTGTGTCTAACAACTGTCATAATTTTGAAGTGGTGATGAGTAAAAATGCTATTTCATTATGTAGTATGATACAAAATTATCTGAGATTTCTATTGCCTTAAAGTCACATGTTCTGTTAATACTAACTGTAGTTTCTTGCCTACCTTCATGATTGAGGAAAACAATAAATTTCAGTTAGAGGTTTGTGAAAATAAAGATGTAATTTTTTTCCCATTCAAACTCACAGCCCCTCTGAATGCTATCTCAGGGGCCCATGGAAGGTTAAGAAGCTCTGCAATGAGTGGAGACTCTTTCAAGAAAAAACGGTAGTTGAGGAAAGTGATTATCTCCTTGTTCCCAGAGAAGAGGAAATGAAGCCCAAGGACAGAAGAGACTGACAGGTGAGCTGTGGACACTGGGTGGACTCTCATTCCCAACTTCCCAGAATTACTCACTGACAGTATTGATTTCCAGGGCTCTGAATATCAGAAAGTCTGCCTTTTGCTTCCGCAGCTCACTCTTGAGCATCACTGCCACCTCATGGCCTTTGAAGATCTGGTGAGGAGGCTCATTTTGAACAAAAAATACCATCTTGGTGCTGCAGAGACATGGAACAGTATGAACGAGCTGAAGTTGTCAACACGATAGCAGCAGCTATCATTTGCTAAGTACCTTCTGTTTGTGCCAGACCCTGTGCTAAGTGTTATACACATTCACTCACAGGAAGCCCGTGAGAAAGGGGTTATCAGCATCATCTCCATTCTACAGAGGACAACACTGGGGCTCAGAGGGGTTAAGTAACTTGCCCAAGGTCACACAGTTAATTATGGCAGAGCCAGATCCCAACTGATATGTCTGACTCTAAAGCCTATGTTTTTAGAAAAGGCCTAAGCTGCCCCAACTAACAAGAAGACCTATTCCAAAAGCTAACTGGAGGCCAGAAAAATGGGGATTTGGTTATGGGTACATCCCTGCTGTCAGCCCCTCCCGCCGCGGAGCAACCGGCTCCGGACGCGCAGGCTCAGCAGCCATGGCTCACGGGCGCAGCCACTCCACGGCACGGGGGATCCTCCCGGACCGGGGCACGAACCCGCGTCCCCCGCATCGGCAGGCAGACCCTCAACCACTGTGCCACCAGGGAAGCCCTGCCAGCCTTTTAACAGCTAAGTGTGTGGTGCTGTTGGGTTTGTGCCTGGGTTATCTATGAGACAAACCACAGTGCTTTGTAAAATATAAATTGTTGGACAGCATCAAAGCATTATCCGTAGGTCAAAACATAGCCAAAACGATCATTACTATGACAGCAACAATAAAGACCCCACACAATGGTGTGGCCAGTGCAAGATTATGTTATTCTAGGCCCAGAATCTGTTTGTTTTCTGACCGTCAACTTCTGTCCAAGGTAGACCATGTCTGAACTCACTTCTGGGTGGCACAAAATCTGTTCTCTCTGCCTTGGCCTCCATTTTTGGCAGCCTGCTTCGTGACTCCGTGTTAGTCTCACAAACTGAACTTTCCCAATCAGTGGGTCACACTGGGTTTATAGGTGAGCCCCAGGTATTGATCCCCACAGCACACAGGGTGGCTGGGTGGGACCTGGGTATCCCAGAGGCCCTGGACCAGCTGCTTCCAGTATAACTGTCTATTTATCCCCAAGTGCCATATAAACAGCATCATTTTCTCCGGGTGAACTGACATGAAAGTTTGGGAAGCCCTGTCCTAAAGCCTTTTCAACGCTTGCTGCATAGTGAGGCTAACGATGGGGTATTATAAACTCCAGAATCAAGAAACAAACCTCTTCCATAAAAGATTTGTGGTCATTTCTCATACATATACTACTATACATAAAATAGATAACTAATGAGAACCTACTATATAGCACAGGGAACTCTACTGTTCTGTGGTGACCTAAATGGGAAGGAAATCCAAAAAAGAGTGGATATATGTATTTGTATAACTGCTTCACTTTGCTGTACAGCAGAAACTAACACAACATTGTAAAGCAACTATACTTCAATAAAAATTAATTTAAAGAAATCTGTGGTCACTTCTCATATTTTCTCCTAGTTACCTAATTCATGCTTACAGTTTCAATTTCTATCTATATACAAATAACCCTCAAATCTTTGTCTCCTCTCCCTATGTCCCTCCTGAGTGACCAAATCTGTATCTGCAAATGCTTGCTAGAGTATCTATACCAGATCATCCACAGGCATCTCAAATCCAACATGTTCCAAAATAAACCTATAATAATCACTAACTCATTATGTGTTAGAGACTACACAAACATTATCTTATGTAACCTTCAGCAACCCTATAACATGGGTGCTAGCGTTTTTATAAGTGAAGAACGGGTTCGGAGAGGTGCAAGAATCTGCCCACTGTCGCAAAGCTGCCACTAACAGAGCAGGGCTCAGAAGCCAGGACTGCCTGGTGTAAGGCCCATGCTCCTTCCCATTGTAATACACTATCTCCCTGCAATCATATCCTCCTCCTGAATTCCTCAGCTAAGCCAATCTAGGCCAAGCCAGAAACCCAGAGTCACTGTGATGCGTCTCTCTTCCTCGTGTCCCAGAGGCAGTGACGGCAAGTACGCAAGCAAACCCTTCCGCAATGCTCTTACCCGCACTCTCGCTAGTGTCTTCCACTGCTTTGTCCCAGCCAATTCCCACCAGCTTGATGGATCCCAGCAGCCACCTTCCCTTTTCCTATTCCCAGGCTGCTGAGCAGAGGTTAAAAAGAAAGTCCTAATCATCATGCTGTCTCTGACCCACTGAACCCTGACTGCATATTAGATTCACCTGGGGAGTTTTAAAATTTTAGGTGCCCAGACCTCACTCCAGACCAAATGAATCATAATCATAATCATAATCATGTGGGGGTGAGGCTTGGGTAATGATATGTTCATAAAAGCTCCAGGTGATACTATTATGCAGCTGGAGTTGGGAATCGCTACTCTCACCTCATGTCTCTAACCTTGGTTGAGACTCCAATATTGCTCAAAGCCAGCATCCTTTCCTGGAGCTGCTGTTCTCAACCTTTACCACTTTCCTCAGACTGCCCACCTCCTTCTCACCTTCTCAAAGCAGATGGCCTTGCCTCCAGTTTCAGAGAAAAAACAGGACGTTGGTACCAATACTCTCAAATTTCATCCTTCTCTACTTCTAAATTCACCCATAATAGCACATCTTCTCTCCTTTCCT
Organism: Globicephala melas; assembly: GCF_963455315.2. Classification (NCBI taxonomy): domain Eukaryota; kingdom Metazoa; phylum Chordata; class Mammalia; order Artiodactyla; family Delphinidae; genus Globicephala; species Globicephala melas. The sequence continues at coordinate 159,734,422 of NC_083314.1, read as the reverse complement.
CCTGCCTCCAGGGAAAGTGGTCTCCTGCTCTGCCCACAGCCAGCGCCCCAGACCTACCTCCATTTATAACCCGCCTCCCCAATCTCCACCATCTACCTTTCCTCTGCACCTTCCCCTCAGTCTATAAAAATGTTCAAGTATTTCCTATCTTTAAAAGGTGTTCTTCTGAGCTTGTCTCCCATACTGTTTTCAACACCAGCCTCTTCAAAGAGGCATTATACTTACCACCTCTGCATCCTCAAACTATGAAAAAAATTTTCTCCCAGCATCTAAGTAAAATGATCTCACTATAGTTCTGATGATCTTACTAATTAGAAACCCAAAAGCCTGTTTTGCGTGCTCACCACACCTGTCTCTATAGCACCTGAATCCTTTGGCAGCGCCCCTTACTGCCAGCTTGTCCCTTAACTTCCAGCAGACAGCTCCCACCTGGTTTTCCTCGCATCTCTCTGACGGCTGTTTCTTAGTTTCCTTTGCTGTCCCTTCTTTCCTTGCCTCCCCCTTAAATATTGACGTTCTCCAGAGCTCTCTCCTCAACCCTCTTGACACTCTCCCAGTGCGACTCATCCATCCTCATGGCCTTAAAGCCTGCCTGTATGTAGTGACTCCCTATCTCAGGCCTTCCCTTCCACCTCAAGTTCCAGCCTATATGTGCTGCTACCTGTCCCTATGTAACCCATAAGATACGCCAAATTCAACAGTCAGAACTGAACTCATTATCTTTTCTTTGAAACTGGATCCCTAATCTCAGTTAATGGCATTCACCATCTATCTAGGCATCCAAGCAAAAATCCTCATACTTGATGGCTCACTCACCTTCATTCCCCAAAGGTCACCGAGTCCTACTGATTTACCTCTGAATTTCTTTTAATTTCCTCTTCTCTTCTGCCATTTCCACCACCACTACCTCAATTCAGGTGTTATCACCTTTTTTACTAGACTAGTCCAAAAGCGTCCTGATTGGTCTCCCAGCCTTTGGTCTCTCCCTACTGTTTTTTTTTTGGCCGAGCCGTGCAGCCTGTGGGATCTTAGTTCCCCTCTGTGTGCCATGCGGGATCTTAGTTCCCAAGACCAGGGATTGAACCTGCACTCCCTGCAGTGGAAGCGCGGTGTCTTAACAAATGGACTGCAAGGGATGTCCTGATCTCTCCCTATTTTAGTCTAGCCTCCACACTACCTATCTCCCTAAGGAAAAAAAAAAATCTAATATCCTTGCTTCAAAAACAAAACAAAACAAAAAATTCACACATATAAAACCAACTAACTTGAGTCCTCCTATCCGAAGTATTAACACTAAACTGCTTGGCTTGCTTATGACTGCTCTCAGTCTACAGAGCCAGCCTTATTGTCCCCCATATCCTAGGGCCCGGCAAATGCTCTGAACCCAAAGACTTCTTCCAGAGGAAACTCCGTACTTTCATACCACAGGACCATTGCTCATGCTGTTCCCCTATTCTGAATTTCCTCCTAGTCCTTCTATGCTTCATCAGGGCAAGTTTTACTTCTGGAAAATCTTTGGACTACCTCAACCCTCCTGGAAGAATTAATCGCCCTTGCCTGTGTCTCCATGATTGTGTTACCTGAAAACTGGGTTCTCTACGTGGTGTTGAGCCAAAAGACACAGCCAAGTCAAGAACGAGGAGAAGGAAGACTTTTATCACTTGTGGCAAGTAAGGAGAACACCGGGATCTTTCTCAAAGCAGTGTCTCCGTGAGCAGCAAAACTGCGGAAGCTTTAAGCTCAGGGTACGTGCATATTCGTGAAGGGGCTTGAGCAGAGGAGAATTCAGCACAGAATTGGGACAAAAGTCAACAGAGTCCAAGCTTTAGCTGAGGGTCATGAGGGTCAGAAAAGGTCGATATCATCATTCCTTAGGTTCCAGTTGATCTGGTTGTCAAGTACTTCAGGCTACCTTTACCACTGAAACAGAACTGGGAGTCTTTACAACTGATTTACTATTTTTGCTATTGTTACTTCTCTTGCCTGAAAAGAGTCATTTGTTCCTGCATTCCTTTTTGTTTTGTTTTGGCCACACCATGCGGCTCGTGGGACCTCAGTTCCCCGACCAGGGATTGAACCCAGGCCAAGGCAGTGAAAGCCTGGAATCCTAACCACTAAGCCACCAGGGAACTCCCTGTTCCTGACTTCTTTTTTTCCCCTTAAGATCATTCATTACCGAGACCTGTTCAAGGGCAAGTACTGTGGCCAGGCTTAGATCACAAAATGGCTTAGGCCAAAAATGGCTTTGCTTAGGTCAAGAAAGCCATGCCTGGTTCTCTTTCTCTGAGGACCCCCTACACTATCTGCTCACAATAGCACTTATTCTGTCAAATCCACCCTGTACTGATGCTATATGTTAACTTGATTACCTCCCCTACTAGACTATGGTCTTCAAACATCATAAGCCTCTTCTGACCTTGCACCCTGCTGCAGTGTCTAGTACAGAGCCCATTTACCTGTACTAGAAGAGTACATTTCTTCTTCATTAAAAAAATGAACACTGGGCTTCCCTGGTGGCGCAGTGGTTGAGAGTCCACCTGCCGATGCAGGAGACACGGGTTCGTGCCCCGGTCCGGGAAGATCCCACATGCTGCGGAGCGGCTGGGCCCGTGAGCCATGGCCGCTGAGCCTACGCGTCCGGAGCCTGTGCTCCGCAACAGGAGAGGCCACAACAGTGAGAGCCCGTGTACCGCAAAAAAAAAAAATGAACACCATGAGTGGTTCCTGGTCAGAGAGCCCACCCTTCTCTACCTACCCACACTATTTCTCAGCTCAGTCAAGAAGTCCAGGGGACCCCCTGGTCTTTCCTTTTCTCCCCCCATTCATTGCCCAGCTACCTCTGCTCCGTGTACGGCTGAATCTTTTGCACAATGATGTCGGAATCCAGCACCCCCAGGAGGACCCCAATCTGGCGGATGAACATCCCCTTCAGCCTCTCAGTTAGCTGACTGACGTTGACATCCAAGATGATCTCCACCAGGTTGTTTTTCCTGGGATCTGGAAAGCATGTGGATCAGTCATGGCTTTAGAAGTAGAAGAGTTAACATAGACCTGCCACTGTGCATGTGCTTTGGCCCAGGAGAGAATGTGGTGAGAGCATTCAGAAATGCAACTGCCCTCCTTCAAAATGGAAAGGCACAATAGTGAATTCCCCATTGCTTTGTCCTGGTCCCCAGCAATCTGGGGCTGGCTTGGAGAGCTTCAGAAGCACTCCTGGTCTCTACACCAACCTGGCAATTACCACACATGTGCTGGGGACCAGGCCGAAGTGATGGGGTTTAGTGAAGGAAGTGGGGAACAGAGAAACACTTGAAGGTTTGTTTTAGAAGTCTCTGCCCAGTTGGCTTTGCTGAACTCTCCAGGCCAAGCGGCAGGTAGCTAGCGATCTCTCCTGATCCAACCTGATTTTCAGTAACTTGCTGTACTTTGTTTACAACAATGGGAGGGAAATTTTCCATCTCAACAATCTTATGGGAATGCATCTGCCCTACAGTGTTGAAAACCATAAACACAAAGGAAATACAGGCAGCCAAGAAACAAGGATTTCCTTAAAACAACATCACAGCTGGACGATGTTTTTACACCTCTAGAACTCTAAGACCACTGTGCTTTACACTTTTGATTACGTCCTAAAGACTATTCTACACTTGCCAAGTTAAGAGTGACTATTCAGAATACCTATTCACATACTTGGATGCACCACTTGCCTGTCCTGATGTCTAATTTATATAATTAGTAGACTATCTGTGATCTGATTTTAAACACAGAAGAGACTTTATAGTGTCTTGGCTGTTGTCCTTCAGAGGTAGGACAAGGACTGGAAGACCTGCCAAGATCCCTTCCTGTCTAAGACATCTGTACATTAGCTTGGCCTAGATAATAAAGAGTAGGTTTAAAGTTAATACCTTCTCATCAGTTGTTCAGGAATTTATAAAGCTCTACCCCACCCTGTACTCACTGCCTCCCTATTACCAAATTAGCCTTGATACAAAACAAAAACATGGTTCTATTTAAGAAAGAAATTTTATTTCTGCAAATCTTAAAAATGTAAAGGATGCCAGTTACTTTACCTTCCCTGGGGGTTGTCAGATAAAGCCTGAGGCTCAACTTACAAAAATAAATCATTTTCTGCAGATGGGTGCTGATGAGACACCACGACTCAAGTTATTCCTGTGCTCAGATTCCCAAAGCACCCTGGGCCCTCTCTCATCAGTCACACACAGAGGAGAAAGTGCTGGAGTAGGGGCCCAAAGGCCTGGCTCTGACACAACTGCTGTGTGAAGCTGAGCAAGCCCTGCCCTCTCTGAGTTTCTGTTTCTCCATCTGAGCTAAGTAGGGGGAGGTCCATATTTCTGCGTGGGTAGGAGAGGTCTTGTTGGAACAGAAAGTCTCTAAGGAGTTCTTAGCTTGGGGCTTCTAGATTTTTTTAAAGCTGGATATGCCATCTGGCTCTGTCCATGCTGGGGGAAGGGTCTCAAGATCGAGGCCCTGCTAGGCTGATCCAGCAATTCCACCCCGACTCCTCAGTAAGTGAACTCACCAGGTTTCACCTCCACAGTGGTCCGGTCTGTGTCACTCTCACCCTTCGCATCAGTCACTTTCAGGTGAAAGGCGTAGGTTCCCTCAACCAGGTTGGAAAGAAAGAGGACAGGGCGGTGGTCAGAGTGATTTAACACCTCCTGTGGGGTTGGACGACATGGCTATACGGCAGAACAGAACCACACTCCTTCCGTGGAGTCAGCTGTTGTGTCTGTCATAACGAAGTCCCCTCTGGGCTAGACGGCTTTGACTCGGGGCAGTTCCTGCTCTGTGATGGCACTACAGCCCACAGCAACCAGGATCAGGGAAAAGAATCACATTCTGTTCCACACTAGCTTGAGGGGTGACCCTAAGCAAGTCATCTGACCTCCCTGGATTTCAGAGCACAATCCAGGTTTGACATAAGAGACCGCTTGGTTAAAACAGGTACTGGAGTGTTTAGCCCAGTCTCCTCTCCTCACCGCACCACCATGACCTGTGTAGCTCTCCAGCTGCTGGCACACTCACCCCTGCAGCTGGGCTCCCCTCGTCTCGAGTCCAGAGGTAGCTGACTATTCCCTTGTCATCTGAGGACTTGGAGCCGTCCAGCTCTGCCGTGTCTGTGGGCAAGGTAATTACCACATTCCCAGTTATCTTGGCTATAGGTGGTTTGTTCATTTCTAAACAAAGAGAAACCATGGGAAAAAATGTAACATTCAGAAAAAGAAGAAATGCTTCTCGTGATGCTTATAAGGAAATTAAACTTCAAAATTATCTTAAATGGAGAACTGTTTTAAGTGCTTATCCATGCCCATGCCAACAACTAACAGTGTAGAGCTAACGCCACCAGTGCCACAGGTCCTGAGGCTCCATTCCCACCCAGAGAAATGTTCCCCTGACACCAGTACAGTAGAGGGGACAAGTATAGTTTCCTCTTGCATTCTCATAGCAGCCTCCCGCAAAGGAATCCATTTCTCTGCTTGGGGATATATGATGATTGGAAACGAAGGCCTAAAGTGGATTAAAGCCCTGAAGTTCAGGTTTCATCAGCTGATACCACAAATTATCTTCAAAATATGGCTGAAAATGTTATTCTCTGAACATCTTTCTTGACTTCTTCCTTAGCACTTTAATAGAGAAAAAGAAGAGAGACACTTTTCTTATTCTGGGCCCCACCTGCAGCTTTGTTTACTCAGTGTGTGCTCTCTACTCACTGAGTTCAGTATACTGTGTTTGGGGATCCCCTGCATATCTGATAGTTTTTCCTACCATCAGCTTATAGACCTCTCCTAAGACCATCACTGATCACTGTGCCTGCAAACCAGAGCAAGGCCAATCCACTTTTGCTCAAGTTGGCCTCAGCGTGCAGGCTCCTAGGATGAGCATGGGAAGCTCCAGTGCAGGGCAGTCATTCTAAGGTCTGACAGCAGGTGTCACTGTAGCTAGCAGGAGAGTCATAGAAACCCCAGCAGCAGAGGCAAAATAAAAATGCAGGGCTTCCCTGGTGGCGCAGTGGTTAAGAATCCGCCTACCAATGCAGGGGACGTGGGTTCGAGCCCTGGTCCGAGAAGATCTCACATGCCACAGAGCAACTAAACCCGTGCGCCACAACTACTGAGCCTGTGCTCTAGAGCCTGCGACCCAAAACTACTGAGCCCGAGTGCCACAACTACTGAAGCCCGCGTGCCAAGAGCCTGTGCTCCGCAGCAAGAGAAGCCACAGCAGTGAGAAGCCCACGCACTGCAACGAAGAGTAGCCCCCGCTGGCCACAACTAGAGAAAGCCCGCACGCAGCAACGAAGACGCATGGCAGCCAAAAATAAATTAATTTATTTATTTTTAAAAAAATACAAAGGAAAAAAACCTTAATTCTCTCCCTATTCAACTGAGAAGGAAGGGAGGGAAAGCAAGAAGTTAAAATTCACCTTAAAAGTCGCTCACTCAAAGGCTGTTGTAGAAAAGCAACTAAGAGCTACCCTAACCTCTAACTTCCTTCCCTACTTTGTCTCTAATCAGTTTCTGCAACCAAACAAGAGATGATGCATTCTTCAGTTATCTGGCCCAGAGGCTGCTGCACCAACCCAAGGCAGTGAGGTACCTTCTTTGACAATGACATTCACAGAGCTCTGGCTTTGCAGGTTCCTCTCATCCTTGACGGTCAAGGTGAACACGTAGGTTCCCACTTGCAGCCCAGTCACAGTGGCGACACTGCTGTTAGCATTCTCAAGCTGTACCCCGTCAGGTCCCCTGGACAAAGAGAGAAACCAGAGGGTGGAATTGTACCTGTCTACTGCTCTCCTGTCCCCGCAGGAGCAGACAATTATTGCCTCAGCTAAGACATGAACTACTGTTTCTCACACCTTGAGAGGGCATGTTTAAAAATATTCCATTTGGACAGAGTGCCATTTGGCCCCAAAATACATGCTACCTGCTGATCAGAAAATTCCATTCACCAGCTTTCAAACACATCTAGCCTTATCCTTTGTAAGAGCTTCTAGAACATTCAAACTCTTTGCTGCTCCAATAAAAGGAAGAAAGTGCTCTGAGCAGGTCTCTGATCAAAAGAATGATTTAAGAGTGATGTTTCTGAAAAGCATTTCTGGCCCAGTGGTTGGTTCAGTTCTTGCCAGAAAAGAAGCAAAATGCATTTCTTAGTCACATGCCAAACTCCCTCTTGCTGAAAAGTCAGGGAAAGGAAATGGGCCAAGGCTATAGAGGAACTCTCAGGGAAAAACCATCCTCTTCTTAGCAGTTCTACAGGCAAAACTCCCTCCAGCTCCTGGACAGGGGCCAGAGGAACCAGGATGCCCTATATCTTTCCTTCTCCCCTGTGGCCTCACACTGCAGGTGAACGAGCTCTGAGCCAGCATGTAGGCACAACACTGCACATATACCAGACAGCCCTTCTGTTCAAGGGTCAAAATGCCTCAGAGCTTTCCTTAACACTGCAGGACAACCAGAGAAACCTGTAGACTCCTAGGTTTTGCTCTGTTTTGTTTTGCTGTTTAAATGTATAACCCTGACCCTAGCAGCCCCCCTTGAAACAGATTCTCCTCCAAGAAGCTATGCTAAGGATTATTTCTGCTGTAAACACTAATAAAACTCAACTAAAAGGTTTATCTGCTGTATCTTCAATAAACAGTTATAATTAAAACATGCTGGGTTGAGGAAAATTAGGTTCTCCAAAAGATAGAAACGAAAGCTAAGGAAAATCATTTCTAGAATCCAACTCACTAATCGTAAGTCAAGTGCTTTTACAAGTCAAATTACAGCCCCTGCCCACCCATCTCTAACATCCTAGTCAAAAACAAAAGCAAAAACAAAAAACCCAGTCTGTCCTATGGTTGCTACCTTTGGAAATTGGGAATGCTTTTAACTCTTCCTTGGGATTGCTTCCTGTGGGATCCTGCATATAATCTGAGTTCCATTTGTTATGGTTTAAAGGAGCTGAAAGAAACTGTGAGAACCAGGAATGGTTCGATTAGGTAATTCCAATTTAATTAGTATTGTTTTGGTTATTGCCTTTGGCCTCTGGCTAACATAAATGGTATATGGTATCTACAAGGAAACAATAACAGAGTAATGCTTTCATTTTGGAGATGAATTTTCAATTCCCCTTAAGAGCTGCTCTGTCCCATCCCCCCTGACAGCCTTACCCAGTTAATTTTGAGCAACAGTATTTTTCTGCTCCATTACCCCTTCCATCCTGCCTCTCAAGTGTAATTAAACTATGCATTTCAGCAAATGGATTGTACCTGTAAAAGCACCAGAACCACAAAGTACTACCTGGGGACAGCTAATGGTAAGCATTCTTTTTTTCCTTCTTACAAAAATTATAGTTTTCTTAGAGTTGAAGTTTGGGATTGCAAACATTTCTTTCTCAGTAATCCCCCTTGGATAAGCTAATAAGAGAAAGTAAACTCTTAAAAGCAAATAAAACCTTGCTCTTCAAAGGTCTGGAGCCCTTGCATACATAAGGATTTTGTGTCAATACTCACTGTGTTTTTTCCCAGAGATATGAGGTAATTTTCTGATCATCTGAGCTTTTGCTGCCATCCAGGGTTGTGCTATCCATGGGAAGAGTCAGCTCTTTATCTGGACCTGCATCTGCCTGTGGAGGCTTGTTGTTTTCTAGAAGACAAGAGACTTGGGAGCTCAAAAGCAGGCAGTCCAGCTGGGAAAGGAGAGGAACCAATTGGGACATATGTTCTGGAAGCCTCAAGGACTCTGCCTCTCCACTCATAGAACTGTCAGATACTGTGTGAGGTAAGGGTATGGTCAGGGAGTTCGCATGAAGAATATGAGACTGAAACGTATAAAACAACTCTGAAAGAACATGGATTGAAGTATAATGCTATAGGAGTTCAAATGAGAGGGTCTGAAAGATAAGGTAGGGCTTTCTTGAGGAAGTGGGCTTTAAGGTGGCCCTTAAAGGACATGGTGGGAGGAGTTCCCTGGTGGTCTAGTGGTTAGGATTCGGCGCTTTCACTGCTGTGGCTCAGGTTCAATCCCTGGTCGGGGAAGTGAGATCCTGCAAGCCCCAGCCAAAAAAAAAATAGGACATGGTAAGATTTGGGCTGGCAGAGACTCTATCTGCTAGCTCCCCTTGAAGGCACAATAACTCGCCAAGAGCAAGGGCACAAGCGAGGTTGTGAAATACTCCTTCTCTCTAGCTATGAAGAAAGCACTAGGGGAATGGACAAGAGCAGCTGCCAGGGGCTTGGTGGATTGGTAACTCCCACTTCCACCCTCATGGAGCTCAGAACCCAAGCCCTCTTCTCCCCCCAAGGGTCAAGGGACCAGCCAACAGAAGAGCCTGCACCACAAGGTTAGAACTTACCAGGCTGCACAATAACAGTCACTTGAGCGGTGGCCTGCTGTCCTATTGTGTCAGTCACTGTGAGTTGGTAAGTATAATCTCCTTCTTGCATGGCAGAGAGCTGCAGGGTCGGTGTTCTAACACCCTGGATATATAAATACAGACAAGTGGACTCCCGGAATCACATCATACAAGAAGTCCTACTCTGGTCTAAATGATTTACCCAGTTTTCTAAACCTAGGTTGGTAGTGGGCCATTACCTCCCAATTCAACATAATTACTGAATGCTCAATCAGACACTGTGGGACATCTTGTTAAAAGTTTCACCCTTCAAGGAAATAACCCTCTGACACAGCAACAGTTTCAAATAAAGTCAGAGCTCTCACAAGGTAGACGAGTACAGGAAAATGTGCAGAGATAATCAAGATCCATTTCTATGACCCAAGCAGAAAGAAAACCATTAACATATAGTAAAATAACACAATTTACAAAACGATGTTCTTCCTACTGAAGCTACACAGCGTGACCCTAACAAAGCTGCCTCGATAAACATGGCAGCAACGACTCAAGATGCTTTGTAATGCTGTGTGTGCCCTTACAGGTCTGTACAGATTCTGCAGCAGTGGAGAAACCTAACCTAACACCTTGCAGACATTTTATTTGGCCTTAGGGTTCTTAAAAGTTGGAAAATTTCACATAGAAGTCTAGGTTTCTGTCTTGTCTTGAAAAGCTGGAGGACCTAGCAACACTGGGACGATACTCCAGCGTGGCAACAACCAGCCTGACTGGAGGGCTGCTGACCCCTTTGGTCAGGGCTTACGCCCTCTGGTTTGCCACAGTCCCCATCCAGTTTTCTTCATTTACTTACGTTACCTACCTGGTGACAGATCTAGTCTCTTCTTAAATATCTCCAGAGAGAAGATGCTCACCATCTAGTCAGGCAATCTCCTCCAATTTGTAATAGAGCTCACCAAGATCTGCACCCTTCAGCAGAAACTAACACATTTTAAAGCAACTACACTCCGATAAAAATTATGGAAATATCTTGCTGCAAGTAGAAAAAGGCCTATGGCCCATTAACCAACTGAAAACTCAGAGAAAACCTCTGTTTGCCTCTGCCAGCCGTAAATCCTAAACACAGAATTGAGAGTTGAGAGCCGTCTTGAGCTTTAACTACAGTTTCCAAATGTTGCTGCTGCATAAATTTGTCATTATGTCATCCAGCCAGCTCCGAGCATGTCACCCGCCGGTGGCCGGAGACCATGGGGGGCTCGATACAAGGTGTTTCTAACATAGCAAGGGTTTGTGGGTTTTGTTTGTTAGTTTTGTTTATTTGAGAAAAACAGAAAGGAAAATGCTGCAGCATCTAAAGCATTCAGATTGGACAACCTGCCTGAATTCTGATCAATGCTTCATTGTTAGCGTTTTGCACGATTGTAATTTTTATGTCAAAAGAAGCCAAAACTTGCAATGCTATTTTTAGCAGACAAAAAAATAAAAGAACTAAATGTAAAGAACAAAAATATTTTTGACTTGAACATTTGGATGGCACTGGGTGCAAGAAGACCATTCATCCTTTGGACGGAATGTCTGGGAAAAAAGAGACTTTTGAAAAGGAGACGGTTGCTGTAAAGAGTCCATGGAAGGGTTATGTAATATTGTAACTCACGACTGTTAAAAATAAATCAATAAATTGTCCTCTGCTGTATTAAAAAAAAAATTTGCACCCTTGTAGCTTCTAAAGAATTTTACTCCCTGAAATTATCCTAGAGCAGCTACCAGTCTTTTCCTCTAATACTAAACATTTAAGATAAAGTTTTTGCTAATGTGTTAACTAAAGGCCCCTTCATCTTTCTAGATTTTTTAAAAAATTCAAATGTTCTATTCACTAATCTGACTTTGGTTATTAAGATGGAGAGATATAAGCCTTGGATGGGTGACCCAGTCCAGCAGCTCTAATTCCCTGGGCGAGAAAAGACAGAAACTATTCCCTCCTACCTGCATCTCCATCACTTTCCCTTTGCTGTTTGGGCTGAGTGACCACTCATAGCTGGTGATGCCGTGATCATCAGTGCTCTGATTCCCAAAGAGGGTGATGGAGTTTTGGGGCAGGGTGATCACTTGGTTGGGGCCTGCATTGGCCACAGGGGGGTAATCCACAGCCTTGTTCACTGTCAGGCTTGCAGTGGTAGAGTTGGTAGCTCCATCAGAGTCTACTACAGTCAAGCTATCAGGAAAGAGAGAGGAATGCAATCAGGGATGGTCTTAAAGAAAGAGGAATAAACATGGAAGAACTGAAAATCAAGGCTAAAAAATACCAATGTGGCAGGATTACCAATCGGTAACCAATTCTAACGCATTCTTTTTGGAAAGTTAGACTAATACGAGAAGCTAACACCGACTGAGGGTTTACTGTGTGCCAGGCAGTGTTCTAAGCACTTTGTATCTCATTCAATCCTCACAACAGCTCTATAAAGTACTATCCCCATTTTACTCCTTATACATATGAGGCGACCGAGGCAAAAAGAGGTAAAGTAACTTGCCCAAGCTTGAAAGCTTGAAAACAGTGGAGTCAGGATCGAAATCTAGATAGTGTATCTCCAGCACCATTTCACTCTGCTGCCTGCAAGTGTCTGTGGCTGGTACCTTTACAAGCATTGTCTGATCTGGCCCTCACAACAATCATATAGAATAGGTATCATCAACCTCACTATTATAGAAGCCTTAGAGAGGTAAGAAACCTGCCCAGAGCTAAATAGTGAGCCAACATGCAAGCCCAGTTCTCTGACTCCAAAGCCCAGAACCAAGTCTTAAGAAGCAATAATCCCTGGCCACTATTCCTATGGGGTTCAAAGACGCTACACTAAATAAAGCAAGCTCTGACTGCAGCAGGCTCTCCTCCCATCATCCTGTTTTGGCTGTGTACACAGCACAAGAATGGACTTCCTGGGCAGACAGCCTCTAGGATGGACCAGGGGGGCTAGCTCCAATAAGATAGAAGCCTGAGATGGAAATGAATTCTCCTACGCAAGCGTCCCACAGTTTGTGCCAGTGTGAAAGAGAATTTGCAAGAGAAAAAAAAAAATGTTCATTTGTAAGAGCAGGCTTCTACCTAAATGATGCCTTCCAGCTGAACAGCCTAAAGCTTCTCTTGCCACCTCAAAATGTGAGCATAAGCAAGCAAGGAGGTTTGGGCTGCTTCCATTTTGCTGACAGAAAGAGGAAAAGCATATAAAAGACATGTCGTTTGTTTAAATCTCACAACCAGCCGCAGAAAGAGCCAGACATCTGTGGGGTTTTTAACCCACAATCTCACTTTTTACCTATGATCTTAAGGGGACTTCTGATATTACAGCTTTTAGAAAAAGAACACAAAAACATCAGACACACACACATGTGCGAATCAGCAAACATCTGAAAAAGAAAAATCCACAGAAGTTTTCCTCTCTTTCCAGTTTCTCTGTTTTCAGTTTTTTTTTTTTTTTTAAACATGTCTTATTTGTCTCCTATTTCAGAACAAAAGCAAGTTATAGACAGATGGGAAAATGGCAGCTGCCCATTACGCTGATTTTCACCTCAGACAGTCCCTGGCTTGCACACAAAAGTTCTGGAACCAAACAGCAGCTGACCACAGGGCTGGGGAAAGAGGCCACTGCTGTGTAAAAGCGGGGGAGAGGAAAAGGTAAGTGCAATCAAACAGATTGGACCTTAATGCTAATCAAACCCAATCCCATCATTTCATGGACTGAGGCTTAGAAAAAGAGAACTGCACCCAATATCCCATTCACCCAAAACACTCTAGGTTAACATTGTGGTTAAAAGCTCAGACTCTGGAATCAGACAACCTGTGTGACCTTGGGCAAGTTACTTAACCTCTCTGTGACAATATTTCCTAATCTGTAAAATAAGAGCCATTATAATACCAGGTACAAGGGTTAAATGAGCTACTGCGTGCAAAGAGCTCAGAACAGTACTTAACACAGAAAATGTTCAAGAAGCAGTAGCTATTATTGTTACTATTTCAAAAAGGATGAACATCGCCCAGGCTAAATTCCATAAATGTTAAAATTCCTATATTAGAAATCCAAGGCGAAAACCAAGTCACATTTCCATTTTAACTCAGTGAGAAGGCTCCTACCTTGTTGTAATAGCAGCTACCCTTCATTCACTTGAAGTCTTGAGTCAGTGAGAGTCAGAACTTGTATATTTATTTGTATGGTAGGTGCTGTGCTAGGACATTCCTTGCTGCGTCTCTGGTAGTGTCTAAAACGTGGTTAATCTCAGATCCAGTGGGGAAAACAGATACCCACGAACAAGCCGTTGCACCATGGCAGGCACCACATAGAGGCACTGAGTGCAACAGGGAAAATGGAGGGACATACCCTCTCCTCTCTGGAGGGATCTCAGAGAGCCTCACAGAAAACTGAGGAGGTTCTTAAAGATAGGCGGAGTCCCAACAGATTGAGAAGGGCATTCAAGGAAGCATAAACAAAATACATATAGGCCAAGTCAAGGAGCAGAGTGGAATGAGTCCTGACTTGGGGATTAGAAAATCTGCATTTCAGCTCTAGCTGTGTGACCTCAGAGAAGTTAGTAAATACACCAAGCCTCATTTTTCTCAGATGTAAAATGAGGATGGTATAGTGTACATATGGTGTTTGCGTGACACTCACGTACGAGTGCTTCGTAGCCTACAGTGAATAATGCAAATATAAGGAGGATTACTCTAGGGTCAGCCTCATACTCATTAATCACAGTCTAGTATATCAACACTAGTTCCCAAAAGAACTATCTTTGAATCAAATTCTCTGAAAAGCCCCAACAGAGAAAGATGCTACAAATCATATTCAAATAAACCACTAAGTCAAAAGTAAAGATTTTGATATATCCTAAGTTGAGGAAGCATTTCCCAAAGGGGAGAGATGAGAGTAGATTCCTTCTAGATTTTTCTTGAGAAAAGACAAAGGAAGATGGGCCCTTTCACTTAATGACAGAAATTCTAAAAAAAGGTTTGGATATATGCCAAATAAGGCTCTGAGAAGGATTAGCTGTGTGGATCCTGATCTATTATGCAAGAACCTTTGCCCTAAAAAGTTATCACTATTGTGACCACAGTTACAACATGGCTCAAAGAACCAGTGGAACCAAAGACTATATTATCAGCCAACTCTACAGGGAATTTGATATCTGTCAGAGTGACTCCTATAAGAATGTAAAACCCATAAGGGGAAAAAAATGGCCTATGGTAAACTTGAAGGATCCAAATTTACCTGAAAGTGTAGTTCCCAGGGACGAGCTTACTTAGTTTTAATATGGCCGTATCTTCAGAAATCTTCTCTTCTCTCAGAGGTCCCTTAAGTTCTTCCCAATGGTACTGGACGATCTTATCATCATCCGTGCTTTCTTGACCATAAAGAAATATCAGTTACAGCATGAGAGCACTGGGTCTTAGCACTTACCCAGTTTATACAAACCAGGGCAACTACCCAGAGATTTGAGGCTAGGAAAACTTCATGAAATTACAGACTATCTCCCCAGAGTGTTTCTTCCCTCGGATTATTGGGTCATTCTGCCTCTCTATGAATATTCCACTGCGTAGTTTTCCAAGGACTCCAACACAGGCAACCTCTGGTTAAAACGCTACTGTATTAAGTATATGTATAAAAAAAGGAGAATCAAAAGGTCTTAAACACATGAAAAGATATTCAACCTCACTTAAAAAAGAAATGCAAATTTAAATTACACTTGAGATAGCATTTTTTAACCTCTCAAATTGGTAAACACCAAAGTTTCACAACACATTATGTGGGTAAAAAGTGTGGGGAAAGAGGCCCCCTCATAAGTCATGGTGGAAGCATAAATTGATACAACCTCTATAAGGAGCAATTTGGGAAAATTTATCTTTGTCCCTGCAATTCCTCTTCTAAGAATTTAATCCTTCAGATCTACTTGCACTTGTGTTGTGTATCTGTAGGACATTTAATATTTGTGTTAAATGTCATGCTTACAAGATTATTCATGATAATGTTATTTGTAATAGCAAGTCAAAAATAATCTAAATGGTCATCAATAGAGATTGAAAACAAGTACATATTCATACAATGAAATCATATATTCATATCATGGAAGGTTATGTAATCATTAAAGGAAAAAAAGAATGAAGAAGTATTGCATGTATTAATTCAGAAAAATTCTCCAACATATAGAAACAAGCACTGTATGTAACAGTGCACATAATGTGTTGTCATAAGGACTGTATATGTATTTTCTTAAATACGCATCAAATATCTCTGGAAAGATACATAAGATAATACCATTGGTTGCCTGGAGGAAAACTGGATAGTTGGGAGACCGGGAGGGTAGTGATTCTTTTCACTGTGTACCTTTACATATTATTCAACTTTGATCTAATCCAAAATATAAAATAAAATGGTACTAAGTGAACCCTTTCTGCCATTCTCACAAGTGTTTCTTCCTATTCTGCCTCTTCCTCTTGGCCTGCTACTCTTCTGTCCTCCTCTTCTGGCCAGAATCACCTACATGAAAGGTTTAACCCGCTAGAGATCCCTCTGCTAAAGCAGCCTCTGCCACAAGCCCCTGTTGTGCCAAGACACTCAGGGGTGACAGGGCCTTAACGGGCCTCCAGAGAGACCAAGCCAATGCTGGAGAGTGACAGGCCCGAAACCTCTTGCACACACAGAGCCAAGGCCCAGAAATCGTCTCATGTCACCCATCAGGTGACACTCCTCTGAAGGGTGACATGTTAACAATGGGCCCAGGCAGGGGTGTGTGCTCCATTCTGTGAGTCTCTCCAGGAGAAGGCTAACGAGAATCTTGCTAGGCAGTGATAGCTGAGTGAGAGCTCTTTGTCAAGACCCTCAGTTACTTATCTTGTCATGATAGGAAGGAGCTTTGTTTCCATAGCTAAGGATGGCAACTCCAGGCAAGCGAATTTGAAAACCAGCAAGTTTCAACTAAAATAATGCTAAACACATGAACAATCCTACTTTCTTACCATCTCAGAGCAGAACTATTACTGCAGACAGGCCACACGGGGATTTTTTTTTTTTTTTTTTTTTGCGGTACGCAGGCCTCTCACTGCTGTGGCCTCTCCTGTTGCGGAGCACAGGCTCCGGACGCGCAGGCTCAGTGGCCATAGTTCATGGGCCTAGCCGCTCCGCGGCATGTGGGATCTTCCCAGACCGGGGCACGAACCCGTGTCCCCTGCATCAGCAGGCGGACACTCAACCACTGCGCCACCAGGGAAGCCCCACATGGGGATTTTAAACAGGGCCTGTCTGGTTTTTACTTCCTAATGAATTGCTTCAGATGGTTGGTCTTCCCCTAACACGGCCAAGAGGACTGGCCTAAACAGTATGCAGACATAGTTGGCCCCAAACCTTCTACCAGTACACAGTGAAGGCTCTTCTGAAACATCATGCCTAGACAAGTACTCACGGCTGCCATCAATGACTGTAGAAGTGGTTGGCAGAGAGATCTCCTGGAACTGTGGTGACACAATGGCAACAGGAGGCCGATTCTTACGGGGCTCTGCAAGAACATGACCCACAAGAAATTGGAAGAGGGTCTTTATAAATTATAGGAGAAGCAGGCCATATCTGGGTGGAGCATAAGTCATTTTCCATTACATAAGTGAGAGCTGAGCATCACCAAATGGTAAAGTCACAGATCAGGCTGCCATTCTAACCTAAGACACCTGGGAGTGTTAAAGCCTCTTCTAAACCTGACGACTGCTAAGGCCATGCCCTGCGCATTCTTTCAATTTCTTTCAATGCTCATGTCCTATCTACTACATCAGAAGTACTACAGCAGCAACTTCTTGCTTTCAAGCAAGCTGAGTAGAGGTGGACAACAAACAAGCTTTGTGAACTAGGAATTGCCCAATACGTAAATATATTACAAAAAAAGAATGAGAATTTAAAACCCCTAACATCAAATCTCCATCTCCTTGGGAATCCTGCAGAAGGAGCAGTGGAGACATGGCCAGGGCTGGGTAACATACCTGGTTTCACTGTCACATTCACATAGCCTTCCCCGTGGGCATTTTGACCATCTACAATCACTTTGAATTCATACAGGCCTGGAGTGAGCTGCAGAAGTGAGAGAAGATCTTTTAGACAACCACAAACAGCAGCATAATATTTAAAATAACACATATATCTGAATTTTCCAATGTTGTTTCTTGAATTCTCCTCTTCTTGCACCATTTCCAAAATGGAGAAAGTAAACTAGCTGAAGATATGAAACAATGAATTATAAACTAAAAAACCATAGCTTTTCATGTGAATCTTATTACTAGCTGACTCGGAACAACAGAAGGGATTTCAACATCTCTGTACTCCCATTTTCTTTTCAGAAGAACATTAAGGGCCCAACCATCCTACTTCACAGTTATGAAATTAAAACAATCATCTCTGCAAAGAAAAACATTTTGTAAAAAACACCAAATAGCTCTCAAATATCTGAATATTTCCCCCTCCTGATTTCCACTAACTGTATGAACATTAAAAAAAATCACCCACAATCCCATTGTCCTAACACCCCAACTAATCACATTTTTCTTATTTCCCTCTCATCTTTTACCACATCGAAAAAAAGAGCTATAAACAGTACATCTGTCCAACAAACATGTATTGAGAATCAATTATATGTGGTCATTGTCCTAGGCCTGGGGTTTGGAGAGGAATTAGATAAGGTCCCTACCCTTGAGGAGCTCATATTTCAGTGGTATTCAGGGCCTAGCTAAAATCACGATATATCAAACTTTTTATTATTCTTTCTTCCATTCATTTAGCATGAACACTTTTCCCATTAGAACAGTCTCTTAAATAGTCATTTTAATGGCTGCAGAATAGTACATGAATAAATGTGCCATAATTCACATAAGCATTTCACATTGTTGGATATTTGGGTTGTTTCCAAAATTTTACTATTATAACTAATGCTGTGGTGAACACCTTTCAGGTAAAATGGTTTTTTTCTTTCTTTTGAATTATCTTCTTTGGGTAAACACTAATTGAATGCATGGAGCATTTTTGACCACTTCCTTCTTCTTGTAATGCTCTCCTTCCTTGGCTTTCACTTCTAGGCCTACTCCTCATTTTCTTCCATTTCCTCTTTCTTCCATACGTTTAATGACAGTGTTCCCCAGCATTCCAATTGCAATCCATTTATTACTTCACTCTACACCCTCTCTGGATGTTTTCATCTATTCATGGCTTCGGTTGTCAACTATTTGACGCTGGTGTACAAATTTATCTCTCCAGCCCGGACTTGCATCCTGATCTCTAGCCCCTTACCCCCAACTACCTATTGATCCCTCCACTCAAATGTTTCACAGGTACCTCAAACTCACTCTGTCCCAACATGAATTAATCATCTGAAAACCTCTTCCAAACCTGCTCCTCTATCTATGTTCCTCATTTCAGTGAAGATCACCACAAATATACCAACATCCAATGAAGTGTCTAAGCCAAAAGGCTAAAATTATCCTGGACTTCTCTTCCTCAACACCTCCACCCAATTAATCGATCACCAAGTTGACCTCCATAATATTTCTCAAATCCACCCACTTCTCTCCATTCACACTGTCATCATCTTAGTTTTTAACCATTCATCATAGCACAGTTGTTAAGAGCATGGGCTTAGAGATGGAAAGTTCCAGTTCAAATCTACCATTTAATAGCTTTGTGCACTTTGGCCAAACCACTTTGTTTTTCTAATTTTTATTTTCGTCATTTGTAAAACAAATACTAATATTTACATCTTGGGGTTGTTAGGAAGATTAAATGAAATAACTGCATAAAATAATTCGCACTGTTTCTGGCACATGGTAAGAGCTCAATAGGTGGTTTTTAAGTTTTATTTTATTTATTTAGTTTTTTTTTCACTCAGACTATTATCATCTCACACCTACATTTTTCAATAGATTCCTCCCTGGTCTCCCTAGTTTGAGTCGTATCTCCTCCAACCTGCAGTCAGGGTGATCCTTCTAAACTGAAAATCTGAACATGTCATTCTCCTGCTTAAAACCTTTCAAAGGCACCATATTCCCTCTAGATAAGAGCCCAAGGCCTCACTCTGGCACACAAGGCTCTGTGCCATCTGGCACCTGCATCTCTCCAACTTACTTGTGCCACTGTTCCTCTCATACCATGGGGTCCAGTCAGGATGAACCACGTAAAATGCCCTTTTTCCCACATTTCTCTCTATTATTTGGCCCAGTGGACATATTGCTTCCTCTGCTTGGGGTATTACCACTCCACCCTTTACCCAGTAAGCCAGTCACCTTTCATGACCCAACTAGGCCAACTCTAAAAAATCTACTCTAACTCCCCAGGGCTTCAATACCCCATGCACTGACCTAGTGGACTCCTGTTATAATTACCTGCTTCTGGTCAGTAGCACCTACTAGACTCTATTTTCCTTAAATGCTAATATTATGATTAATTCACTAGTAAATCCCCAATACCTGCCACATAACTAGTGTACAATGAACAGTTGTTGAAAGAAAGAGAGGAAAGAAAGGAAGGAAGGATGGAAGGAAGGAAGGACGGCAGGGAGGGAGGAAGGAAGAAAGAAAGAAAGAAGGAAGGAAGGAAAAAGCAATTGCTTGGCCAAAGAATATGAACATTTTTATGGCTCTTAATAACTACACTGAATCCCAAAAAAAGACTGAGCCAATTTACACAGTCATGTGGCCACAAATAACCTAGCTTATCTCCCAAATTCTAAAATCCTTATGTTACCCTTAAAAGCTGTTTAGTGTGTATTTTCAGCTATCACCACTATGCTTATACAATATTCTCACCATAAATGAAAATTTGAGAATCATACACTAACAAATACTGGATGTCAGCCAGCCAGACTTTTGGAGGATTCGCTTCTGAAAGACTGTTCCTAAGTTAAGTGTGGACAGAAAATTCTATATTATACATGTTAGAAAATGGTCAGTACCTCTACCCCATCCCTGCAAATGACAGGAAGCAAATTCACCTTGGATAGTTTGAGGATCTGGGAATGTTTCCCTTCCATTTCTCCACTGTAGTCTTTAGGATGAGTAATCAGCTGCCAGTCGTAGGTGTAGGTTTCTCCTATAGAAGGGCAGTTACAAAAATCATGAAAACACACACCTACACACAAAGAGGGCAACCACATAGCCTGTGAATAACAAAATTTTTCTCAATCTTGACAAGACCTTAGTTTTCAAGATTTTACCCCAAAGCCAAAGGGAAACCAAACATTCTGTTGAAAGAAAAGGTGGATTCTGCTGACTCAACTATACTTAGGGCTTCTTCCAACTCTCTCCCAGCAATGCTCATTCCTGCCCCATACCCACGCTGCTTTGGGCCAATCCTCCCCTAAAATACCAGGTTGCTCATGGTATGGCATCCCAGTGAAAATACATGCCCTACAAACCACTATGGATGAACTCAGTGGGAATAAAGGCCATTTTCTTGCAAAACTTCTTTTGCAACAAAGAACAGCAATGACTTCTAAATAACATGGTTCAAAAATACCTTTTTAAAGAGTGCTAACAATACTCGTCTCACTGAGGTCATCACACCCTGGTGAGTTAAAAGAGCTACTTCATTCCTGCTGAGCTAATAAATAACACACTGCAGAAGGTGGTAGGGGATGGCCCATTTAAAACAGGCCCCACTGAAATTAATTAAGATCAAATGAAGCATTAAATGGTCCTCATTTGTAGCTCAGACTGTATCACTGGGTAGCGTGAGGATAGAATCCTGTTATCTAAATGGAATCCCTCCCCAGTTAAAGTTGTCTTAAATATTTTTTGGAACAAGATGCATTTATGGCTAGGAATGGGTGGGATTCAGTAGGAAGGTTTCATTTAATTTACTACCCAAAAAGGGAAAAATAAAAGGGGAAAAAAAAGAAGTCTCAAATGCTTACAGAGAATGGTCACCTTTTTCTTACTTCATGAGTTCAAAAGTTAACACACAGAACTTAATTCCAAACAGTCTTAAGACTAGATTTTACTTTATAAGCCTGAGATACAAGATCTATTACTCTTCCTTCCTCCAGAGAATACTAGCTTTGTTTTGGCCAGTTGTCAGCCCCAGGCAGCTTTCATAAATGTATCTGTAGAAGTTAGGTTATGTGAGGAGCAGGAAAGAAGAAGCAGAAGTAGGACTGGTGCTAAGACATGACATTTCTTCAACTGTAGTTAGAAATTTTTTTTCCCCACACAGAAAACAGACTCACACTAGCTTGGGAATTGACAATTTTATAACATCTAAGGCTAGCAACACAAATTTCAACAAATGACAATACTCTTGGAACAGAAAAGCTCAGGGGACGAATTATGCCTTACAGACAGGAATTTGCCTAACGGTAGGAACAACTGAGTACAGGTCTGTTAGACAGAATGCTGGTTTTAATGATTTAGGGCAGTGGTTTTCAGATCATGCCTCTGAACCCTAGAGGGATCCTGAGAGGTGCTGCAGGGGCTGCCATAGGAGATGAGAGGAATGAAGAACAGGCAGAGCTGGTCCTGCCTCATCATCCCCAACCTTTGAAAGTTTGAAACCATCCATCTCATGTATCTGATTAAGACTGAAGAAACTGGGGAGTGGAGAGTTGAAAGAATCTGTTTTTGAACTGATGTGTTTTGGAATACTGATATACAAGGTGATATCAACTCACAGAAATGTATATGCAAATAGGGGTTAGAAAAGAAAATACAGTAGTGCCAGGATATCTTTCACAGAAGAGTGGAAGCAACTGCAGCTCAAAGCAGTTCTTTCTTTACCTGCATCTTCAAAGGCCACCAAATCCATTCACCTTAACTTATCACCAGAGGAGGAAAGGAATATGTTTCTCTATAGGAAGGTGGAATGAACTGATAAGGAAAACTCAATGTGAGGGCAGAAATAAAGAACAGAGAGGGGGGGCTTCCCTGGTGGCGCAGTGGTTAAGAATCTGCCTGCCAATGCAAGGGACACGGGTTCGAGCCCTGGTCTGGGAGGATCCCACATGCTGCGGAGCAGCTGGGACCGTGAGCCATAACTACTGAGCCTGCATGTCTAGAGCCTGTGCTCCGCAACAAGAGAGGCCGCAATAGTGAGAGGCCCGCGCACCGCGATGAAGAGTGGCCCCCGCTTGCCACAACTAGAGAAAGCCCTTGCACAGAAACGAAGACCCAACACAGCAAAAATAAATTAATTAATAAACTCCTACCCCCAACATCTCCTTTAAAAAAAAAAAAAAAAAGAACAGAGAGGGCATTTAGGTTCTGGAAAAGTACTTTTTGCATAAATACACTATTTGGTACTAGGCCCGGAAAGTAGGGATATTGTATTGGAAACATGTGTACCTAAAATGCAAGGACCCCCATCCTGAATACAGTAAGGCATTTTGCTTAACTAGCCTTACAATGAGCTACTTGACTAACCTTATAATGAGAGTTAACACAAAGCCAATGCAATCATTTTCCATCAACATATGCTTCACTTCATGTCACAGATAATCTTAAGAGAATACGTGTTTATAAGTCAAACTTTGGTATATTAACATGTACTTCAAAGGTTAAAAGGATGCGCATATTACAAAAGTTTTCTTAAGTAATAAATTAATCATTCCCTAATTTATATATTTCATAAATTTGAATATTGTATATTACATTGGGCTTATCTTTTTTTTTACATGACAAATCTATATTAGTAGTAGTCTTGAATAACTTCTCTACAAGTTCTATATCTGCTACTTACTAGTTGTTTGGCCAAAATAAACAGGTTAACCTGAGTCCCAGTTTTAAATGGGCATAATAAAATCTACATTTAATGAGCATCAGCTATGTGCTAGGCACTGAGGTATATAGGTACGTTATACCATTTCATTTTGCTCTTAAAGTAACCTTATGAAGTAGGAATTATTATCCTCATTTTACTGAGAAAGAAATGGAAACTTAGAGAAGTTAAATAATTTGCTTAAAATCATTCAGCTAATGACTGGCTGAGCTCAGATTTGAACCCAGCCTTGACATCAAAGCCCATGATCTCAAACATTATATTGCCTCTCACATCACATAAATATTTGTGCATGTTCAAGCTATATCTTATTCTCATAGGACTTTTACAGACAGTAAATGTATGTAGATTCCATTATGAATTAAAACATTAACCAAATATAAGTGGATGTTTTACCTGCATCTGGCTCTTGGAGAACATATGCATTTAACTGAACTTCATTCTTAGGCAAGGTAATCTGGACACTGTTTCCAGCAGATACCACCAGTTCCTTTATAACTGGAAGTGAAGAAAATACACAAGAGATAAGAAATTAGATCCAGACTATCTCATTTCTCTCCTTCCTTTTATGGCCAAATTTCTTCTATAAACAATATTCAGCTACTGCCTTCATTTCCTCATTATTTACCCACTCTCTAATCCCCTGAAACGTGACTGTGCCCCCACTTTTCCACCGAAAAGGATCCTTAGAGGTCATCAACAAACTGCTTCTTAGCAAATCTAATAGCTGTTTCTCAACCCTCATCCTTCACCTCTGTGGTATCTAATACTGCTGACTGCCTCCATCTTAAAACTCATGGTTATCATGACACCGTATTATTCCACTTTCTTCCTTTCTCTCTGAGTTTTTCTCCACTGTATTTTAACTATGATCTTTCCCTAAGCCCTCTTTATATAGTATTTTCCACAGAATTCAATAAACAGAGTTCAACTCTGTTTCAAGGATCATCTTTATGCTGATACATAACTTTCTAATAAAATATATATATAAAGTTCCTAGAGGAAAAGGCAAGTGTTGGCCGCAAGGCTAGCCTTAATTTTGTTTCCATTTCAATTGATACAGCCATAGACTTAGATAATTCCAAGAATCTTAACTGGTCTTCCCTCTGCTAGCTCTCCCCATTCTAATCCATTCTGTCTCCCTAAAACACCCATCACCATGAATTTTTCTAAAATACTCACCCACCATGATAGTCTCCTACTTAAGACTCCCACTCCCACACCATGTTTCAGTCCAAATTCCAAACCTGGCATCAGAGATCCATCATCATCTGATCACATCATCTCACCCTTCCACCTGATTCTGCCTCTAGTTTTACTCATTTGCCCTCTTGTGCTCCATAGAAGTCTACTCTTGGGGACTTTGCTAAAGCTTTTGTCTTCAATTGGGGTGTGTGCTTACTTTATTATAAATACAGTACTTTGTTTCTAGCTTAAAAGCCAGGCTTCTCTCCAAAAAATCTTCCCAGACCATTTCAGTTCGAACTGATCTACTTCCTGAACTACTTTAGCATTTTTGAAACATCCATCAGCTAATAGCTAGATACTATATTTCTGCTTTTCACCAGCTATTCCATACATGTCAAAGCTTCTCAACTATGGCACAACCAATTCTTTGGACCAATTCTTTGTGCGTGTTGGGGTTGGGATGGGGGGAGATTGTCCTGTGCACTGTAAGATGTTTAGTAGTATCCCTAGTCTCTACCCACTAGATGTCAGTAGCACCCCTCCTCCACGGTTGTAACAACGAAAAATGTTTACAGGCTGTTGAGAACCACTGATTATATAAATCTTATTTCTCTAACAATAATTGTTCACTTGGTATGAGACCTAGGAACTAGAGAGCTTAAAGCTCTGGTTCACCCATATTCCAAGACTGGAAGGTGAAAAGGGTTTCCTAGACAAATATGAAATTTGAGATTTATCTGTCTGCTTGGGAACACCGCACTTGGGGAGAAATGAAACCATCCATTATGGAAGCTTCAGCATTTAGACACCGCAGCAGGTGGAATAAGAATTGCTGCAGTAACTTTCAAAAAAAAGAAAAAAGAAAAGAAAGAAAGAAGGAAATCACTATACTTAGAGAAAGTATAATGGTCAAAAATACAGCACAGGGCTTCCCTGGTGGCGCAGTGGTTAAGAATCCGCCTGCCAATGCAGGGGACACGGGTTTGAGCCCTGGTCCGGGAATATCCCACATGCCACAGAGCAACTAAGCCCGTGCACCACAACTACTGAGCCTGAGCTCTAGAGCCCACGAGCCACAACAACTGAGCCTGCGTGCCACAACTACTGAAGCCTGTGTGCCTAGAGCCTGTGCTCTTCAACGAGAAGCCACTGCAATGAGAAGCCCGCGCACCACAATGAAGAGTAGCCCCCGCTCACCGCAACTAGAGAAAGCCCGCATGCAGCAACAAAGACCCAACACAGCCAAAAATAAATAAATAAATTTATTTAAAAAAATTATATATATACAGCACAGCCCAAAACTTTCACAATTACACCAAAAATTACAACCATTCTGCCTGAATACAAAAATTACTTTAGTGCCTCAGGACTGAAACACTAAAATTTTATGTTATATTACCACTGAAGGAAACCTTAGGAAATTAAAAATTGGCAAAAATTCGTTTTCACTGGCTTTGTTTCACCCTGTCGACTTTTTCAGAGGATAAAGATCAACTTAGTTCCCTTGATTAAGCATTTCCTCCTAATACCTTAGAACAGAACTTATGAAGCAGACTTGTTGTTAAGGCAACACTCTGTATAAATCTCCTTCCTATGAGTTGCTTTAAAAATAAAGATGCAAAAAATAATAATAATAAAAAAAATAAAGATGCAGAATTCCCTGGCAGTCCAGTGGTTAGGACTCAGTGCTTTCATTGCTGTGGCCCCAGTTTGATCCCTGGCCAAGGAACTAAGATCCCATAAGCCACATGGCACGGCCTAAATAAATAAACATTTAAAAAATAAAAATAAAGATGCTATCGAAATCACAGACACAAATATCTGACCCACAATCACCCATTCAGAAGGCAAACAGTTATACAGACCCGACTCTTTCTTCCCAGTGGCCTCTGCTTGCTTGGCTCCTTGAACATTACTTAATTGAATCTAGGTACAGTGGAATTTGGCTCTGGAAAGAGCCTCAAAATACCCACAGGCTGGAGCTTATTGAAAAAAGGATTGAGAGACCAAGTCCTATGATTACAGGGACATTAACAGGATTATTATTTTTTTAACCTACAGTATTTAAAAGTCATGCCTCCCTCCTTTCTTTCCACGAACAGGGAACACTTTGATCAAAATCTCTATTTCCCCATCCTATCTCCAAGGACAGAAGAAAAGGGCCTCACCTGGGTATGGTGCTGAGGTGCTCTGGAAAGAGGCCTGAGGGGTAGGGGTGGCATAACTGTAGGAAGGAGCCACTGGCAGAGGGGTAGCAATCAGGATTTTCCCAGGGACTGTTACTTGCTGAATGCTAGGAGTAGCACCCGGGTCCTCTGATGCCTCAGGTTGAACTGATACATTTGACCAACCAGGAATCTTCGCAGTCAGATCTGTGGTTAAGGGATTAGAAATTGTATCTGTGTTGTGGACCTAGAGAAATGCAAAAATTCATTTGAATAGGCAAAAGTTATACAGCCAGTTTTTTAGGTCATGTCTCATGAAATAACTGCATGTTAAATTTTTTTTTTGAAAAATGCAAAACTGTCAAAAATATTAAAGAAACTAATCTTATCACCCAAAGTGGTGTTAAAATGTTGATATAAATCTTCCCAGTATTTTTTTCTATGGGAAGAGTTTTGCTCAAAACAAAGTAGTAATAATTACACTATGTATACTTTTACCTTCTTTTCTTACTTAATATTTATATTCAATCTTTTTACAAATATGTATTAATAAGCAACTATTATAAAACAGGCCTGTGGATCCAAAATATAATTAAAACATAATCACTGTGCTCAACAAGCACACAATCTAGTGGAGAAGAAAGGACTAGAAACATAATAAGCCAAAATGGTAAATATACCTATAAGAGCCATGACTGAACCAAAGAAACATAATCGGAGTACTTCTCTTTCTTGGAGAGAGGAAGCATGTGAAGAAGGATAGTTTAAATAAGTAAATAAAGACCTTCTGGAGGTGGAGAGTCCTGAGATGCATTTTAAAGGGTAAACTAGGGAAGGGGCTGAGGGGAGAGATGAGTATAAGCACAAGAAATGAGATTAACATAGCTAGTGTTGGGAAATGAGTCATAAGCAAAGTGAGAGGCAGGGAGTAATAGAAGATGAGCTGGGAAGACAGTGAGGGGTCAGACTAAAGAAGACATTAGATGCTACTTTAAGAAGCCAGGTGATGATGACAATTAAAGGGTTATATACAGGGAAGTGACAAGGTAGGTCAGGTTTTTGTTTTAAATGAATCATTCAGGTTGTTGCACAGTGTATGGGTTTGAAGGAGTGAGACAACAGCAGGAATACCCTTTAGGAGGTTACTGCATTCATCCAAATGAGAAATGATGAGTGGTTAAACAGGGTGGTTGTATGGATTTTTTAAAATCAACTAATTGAAGTATAATACACAAAATAAACTGCACACATGTAAAGTGTACAGGTCAATGAGTTTTGACAAGTGTATACACCCATGTAACCACAATCAAGAGAGAATATTTCTATCAGCCACAAAAATTGGTTCATGCCATAGACTAATTTCCAGTAATGAAATTATTAAATCAGTAATTTAAAAAACTCCCAGTGAACAAAAGTCCAGGACCAGACAGCTTCACAGGTGAATTCTACAAAACATTTAAAGAAGAAGTAACATGTATCCTTCTCAAAATATTCCCAAAAATTGAAGAGAAAGGAACACTTTTGAACTCATTCTAGAAGGTCAGTGTCACCCTGATACCAAAAACAGACAAAGCCACCACACAAAAAAAGAAAATTACAGACCAATATCACTGATGAACATAGATGCAAAAATTCTCAACAAAGTACTAGCGTACCAAATTCAACATTACGTGAAAAGGATCATACACCATGAGCAAGTGGGATTTATCCCGCAATGCAAAGATGATTCAATATCCACAAACCAATCAATGTGATATACCACGTTAACAAACTGAAGACTAAAAATCATATGATCATCTCAATAGATGCAGAAAAAGCTTCTGACAAAAATTCAACATCCATTTATGACAAAAACTCTCTAAAACTGGCTATAGACAGAACATACCTCAACATAATAAAGGCCATATATAACAAACCCACAGCCAACATCATACTCAACAAAAGACAAGGGTGCCCACTCACACTACTTTTATTCAACATAGCACTGGAAGTCCTAGCCACAGCAATCTGACAACAAAAGGAAATCAAAGGAATCCAAACTGGAAAAGAAGTAAAACTGTCACTGTTTGCAGATGATATGACACTATACATAGAAAATCCTAAAGATGCTACCAAAAAACTATTAGAACTAATAAATGAATTCAGTAAAGTTGCAGGATGCAAAATTAATATAGAGAAATCTGGTGCATTTCTATACACTCATAGTGATCTATCAGAAAGATAAATTAAGGAAACAATCTCATTTACAATTGCATCAAAAATAATGTAAAACCTAGGAATAAATATAACCAAAGAAGTAAAAGACTTATACTCTGAAAACTGTAAGACATTGATGAAAGAGAAAAGGGAGCCCTCGTACACTGTTGGTGGGAAGGTAAACTGGGGCTACCACTGTATAAAACAGTATGGAGGTTTCTCAAAGAACTAAAAATAGAATTTCCATACCCAGCAATTCCACTCCTGGGTATATATCCATAAAAACAAAAACAAATTTGAAATGTTCAATGCAGCATTATTTACAATGGCCAAGACATGGAAGCAACCTAAGCGTCCATCAACAGATGAACAGATAAAGAAGATGCGGTATATATATATACAATGGAATACTACTCAGCCATAAAAAAGAATGAAATTTTGCCATCTGCAACAACATGGACAGACTTGGAGGGTATTATGCTAAGTGAAATAAGTCAGACAGAGAAAGGCAAATATTGTATGATATCACTTATAAGTTTATGTGGAATCTAAAAAATAAAACAAACTAGTGAATATAACAAAAAATAAAGTCTCATAGATATAGAGAACAAACTAGTGGTTACCAGTGGGGAGAGGGAATGGGGGAGGAGCAAGATAGGGGTAGGGGATAAAGAGGTTCAAAATTCTATGTATTCTATATATAAAATAAATAAGCTACAAGGATATATTGTACAACACAGGGAATATAGTCAATATTTTATAATAACTATAAATGGAGTATAACCTTTAAAATTTGTGAATCACCTGAAATTTATACAATACTGTACATCAACTATACCTCAATAATAAATAAATACATAAATAAATATTATGAGGATAAAAAAAAGACATTGATAGGAATTCCCTGGCGATTCAGTGGTTAAGATTCTGCACTTCCAGTGTAGGGGGCGTGGGTTCGATCCCTGATCAGGCAACTAAGATCCCACATGCAGCATGGTGTGGCCAAAAAAAAAAAAAAAAAAAGACATTGATGAAAGAAACTGAAGATGACAAACAAATGTAAAGATATCCCATGCTCATGGACTGGAAGAATTAATATTGTTAAAATAACCATACTACCCAGAACAATCTACAGATTCAATGCAATCCTTATCAAAAACAGAACAAAACAAAAAACATTCATTTTTCATAGAACTAGAACAAATAATTCTAGTATTTGTACAGAAACACAAAGACCCTGGATAGCCAAAGCAATCTTGAGAAAGAAGAACAAAGCTGGAGGTATCATGCTCCCTGACTTAAAACTATACCACAAAGCTACAATAATCAAAACAATATGGTACTGGTGCAAAAACAGATACACAGATCAATGGAACAGAACAGAGAGCCCAGAAAAAAGCCCATGCTTATATAATCAATTAATCTACAACAAAGGAGGCAAGAATATACAATGGGGAAAAGACAGCCTTTTCAATAAATGGTGTTGGGAGAACTGGACAGCTAAACACAAAAGAATGAAACTGGACTACTTAATCATACCACATATAAAATTAAACTCAAAATGGATTAAAGACTTAAATGTAATACCTGAAACCATAAAACTCCCTGAAGAAAACACAGGCAGTCAGCTATCTGACCTCAGTCTTTTTTTTTTTTTTTAATTGGGGTATAGTTGGTTTACAATGTTGTGTAAGTTTCTGCTGTACAACAAAGTGAATCAGATATATATATATATATATACATATATATATATATATATATATATATCCTCCCTCTTGGACTTCCCTCCCACCCCCTCATCCCACTCATCTAGGTCACCACAGAGCACCGAGCTGAGCTCCCTGTGCTATACAGCAGGTTCCAATAGCTATATATTTTACACATGGTAGTGTATATATTGACATCGGTCTTAACATAATATTAATATTGATTTTTTTTTTGGATATGTCTCCTCAGGCAAGGGAAACAAAAGCAAAAATAAACAAATAGGATGACATCAAACTAAAAAGCTTTTGCACAGTAAAGGAAACTATCAACAAAATGAAAAGGCAGCCTACTGAATGGTAGAAAATATTTGCAAATGATATATCTGATAAGGGGTTTACTACCCAAAATATACAAAGAACTCATACAACTCAATATAGAAAAAAAATCCAATTAAAAAGTGTACAGGGGGCTTCCCTGGTGGCGCAGTGGTTGCGAGTCCGCCTGCCGATGCAGGGGACGCGGGTTCGTGCCCCGGTCCGGGAGGATACCACATGCCGTGGAGCTGCTGGGCCCGTGAGCCATGGTCGCTGAGCCTGCGCGTCCGGAGCCTGTGCTCTGCGGCGCGAGAGGCCACGGCAGGGAGAGGCCCGCGTACCGCAAAAAAAAAAAAAAAAAAATGTACAGGGCTTCGCTGGTGGTGCAGTGGTTGAGAGTCCACCTGCCGATGCAGGGGACACGGGTTCGTGCCCTGGTCCGGGAGGATCCCATGTGCCGCGGAGCAGCTGGGCCCGTGAGCCATGGCCGCTGAGCCTGTGCGTCTGGAGCCTGTGCTCCGCAACGGGAGAGGCTGCAACAGTGCGAGGCCCGCGTACAGCAAAAAAAAAAAAAAAAAATTTACAGAGGACATGAATAGACATTTTTTCCAAAAAAGACATACAGATGGCCAACAGACACATGAAAAGAGGCTCAACATCACTAATCATCAGAGAAATGCAAATCAAACTGCAATGAGATACCACCTCACAACTGTCAGAATGGCTATCATCAAAAAAGATAACAAATAGCAGGTGTTGGTGAGGATGTGGAGAAAAGAGAATCTTTGTGCACTGTTGGTGGAATTGTAAATTGGTGCAGCCCCTATGAAAACCAGTATGGAGGTTCCTCAAAAAATTGAAAATAGAACTGCCATATAATCCAGGAATTTCATTTCTGTGTATTTACCCAAAGAAAATTAAAACACTAATTTGTGCCAACAAACACATGAAAGGATGCTCAACATCATTAATCATTAGAGAAATGCAGATCAAAACTACAATGAGGTATCACCTCACACCGGTCAGAATGGCCATCACCAAAAAATCTACAAACAATAAATGCTGGAGAGGGTGTGGAGAAAAGGGAACCCTCTTGCACTCTTGGTGGGAATGTAAATGGATACAGCCACTATGGAGAACAGTACGGAGGTTCCTTAAAAAACTAAAAACAGAACTACCATACGACCCAGGAATCCCACTACTGGGCATATACCCTGAGAAAACCATAATTCAAAAAGAGTCATGTACCACAATGTTCATTGCAGCTCTATTTACAATAGCCAGGACATGGAAGCAACCTAAGTGTCCAACGACAGATGAATGGATAAAGAAGATGTGACACATATATACAGTGGAATATTACCCAGCCATAAAAAGAAACGAAATTGAGTTATTTGTAGTGAGGTGGATGGACCTAGAGACTGTCATACAGAGTGAAGTAAGTCAGAAAGAGAAAAACAAATACCGAATGCTAACACATACATATAGAATCTGAAAAAAAAAAAAAGGTTCTGAAGAACCTAGGTGCAGGACAGGAATAAAGATGCAGACATAGAGAACGGACTTGAGGACACGAGGAGGGGAACGGGTAAGCTGGGACAACGTGAGAGAGTGGCATGGACATGTATACACTACCAAATGTAAAACAGATAGCTAGTAGGAAGCAGCCGCATAGCACAGGGAGATCAGCTCGATGCTTTGTGTCCACCTAGAGGGTTGGGATAGGGAGGGTGGGAGGGAGATGCAAGAGGGAGGAGATATGGGGATATATGTATACATATAGCTGATTCACTTTGTTATACAGCAACAACTAATACAACATTGTAAAGCAATTATATTCCAATAAAGATGTTAAAAAAAACCCCACTAATTTGAAAAGACATATGCACACCAGTGTTCACAGCAGCATTCCTTACAATAGCCAAGTTATGATAGCAACCTAAGTGTCCATTGATAGATGAATGAATGAATGAAGAAGTGGTATTATATATACAACGAAATATTACTCGGCCATAAAAAATGACATCTTGCCATTTGTGATAACATGGATACATCTAGAGGGTATTACACTAAGTGAAATACGTCAGACAGAGAAAGGTAAGTATCATGTGACCTCATTTATATGTGGAATCTAAAAAACAAACAGATAAACAAACAAAACAAAGACTCACAGATACAGAGAACAAACATATGGTTGCCAGAGGGAAGTGGGTTGAGGGGTGGGGGTGAAAAGGGTGAAAGGGATCAAGAGGTACAAACCTCCAGTTATAAAATAAATAAGCCATGGGGATGTAATATAAAGCATAAGGAATATGATCAATACTATTGTAATAACTTTGTATGGGGACAGTCTGTCACTAGACATATCGTTTCATAAAGCATGCAAATGTCAAATCACTATGTAATACACCCGAAACTAACATAATACTGTATGTCAACTATATCAAAAAAAACAGTTGGTTCATGCCCCTTTGCAGTAAATTCCTGCCTCCAGCCCCAGGCCCAGACAACCACTGATTTGTTTCCTGTCACCATTAGTTAGTTTGGGCATTTTTTGTACTTCATATAAAACGAATCATATACAAACTATTTTTGTTTCTGGCTGCTTTCACTCAACATAACATTTTTAATATTCATATCAGTATATCAATAGTTCACTCCTTGTTATTACCGAGTAGTATACCATTATAGAGATATACCAAAATTTCTTTATCCATTCATCTACTGATGGAGATTTTTTTCAGTTCTCAGCTCTTATAAATAAAGCTGCTATAAATGTTAGAATACAAAATGTTTCTGTAAACATATTTTAATTTATCTTGGGTAAATTCTTAGAAATATTTATTGCTAATTACATATATGTTTAACTTTATAAGAATCAGTTAACTACTGTCCAAAGAAGCTGCTGTACCATTTTGTATTTCCACAAGCAATGTATGAGAGCTCTAGTTGTGCCACAAGTTCACCAATACTTAGTATTCTTGGTCTTTTTTCTGTTTTCTTTTTTTTGTCATTCTCATGGTATCTCACTGAGATTTAACTTATACTTTCGTGATGACTAATGAGGTCGAAATTTTTCTCATATGTTTATTGGCCAGATATATATTTTCTTTGAAGTTTATTCAAATCTTTGTCCATTTTTTACAACTTTATTAAGATATAATTGACATAGTAAACCGAACATATTTAAAGTATACAATTTGATAAAACTTGACATATGTGTACACTTATGAAACCATCACCACAATCAAAACAATAAACATATCCATCACTCCCAAAGATTCCTCACGCTCCGTTGTAGTCACTTCTCCCCACTCTCACCTCCAAACAACCGCTGCTCTGTTTCTTGTCACTATAGATTAGTTTCCATTTTCTAGAATTTTATATAAGTGGAATCACAAAGTACACACTTTTTTTGTTGGTCTGGCTTCTTTCACTCAGCAAAATTATTTTGCTATTAATCTGTTACGGTGTGTACCAACAGTTCTTTCCTTACAATTGCTGAGTAACATTCTACTGAATGCTACAAGTGAATATACAAATATATTTATACAAATAAAATACACAAATATACAATATATTTGAATATACAAATATATTTATTCGTTCAGCAATGATGGACATTTGAGGTGATTCCAGTTTTTGGCTATGACCAATTGAGCTGCTATAGATATTCCTCTACAAGTCTCTGTATGAACATACCCTTTCATTTCTCTTGATTAAATATCTATAAGTAGAATGCTTGGTCATATGGAAGATGTACCTTTAACTTTTTAAAAAACTGCCAAACAATTTTCCAAAGTTGTGCCATTATATAGTCCCACCACCAGTGTGAGCATTCCAGTTGTTCTATAACCTTGCCAGAATTTGTTATAACTCTTTTAATTTTAGCCATTTTAATTTGCATTTTTCTAATGGTGAATGATGTTGAGCACCTTTTCATGTACTTACTGGACACCTGTATAACTTCTTTGGTAGACTATCTGTTGAAATCCTTTGTTTCATTATTAATTTTCTAACTGAGTTACAAGAGCTCTTTATATATTCTAGAAACAAGTCCTGTTAGGTATTTAATTTGGAAATACATTTTCCCAGTCTGTTGCTTGCCTTTTCATTTTTCTTAATGGTGTCTTTTACACAGCAAAAGCTTGTAATTTTGATGAGTTCCAATTTATCAGTTCTTACTTTTATGTTTCATAATGTTAGTGACTTATTTATTTATTTATGTATTTATTGACAAGATCACAAAAATGTGTTCCAGTTTTCTTCTACAAGTTTTATAGTTTTAGCTCTTAAATTTAGGCCTACAATCCATTTTGAGCTAGTTTTTCTGTATTGTATGAGGTAAGGGTCAAGGTTCATGTTTTTCCATATCACAATCCAATTGTTCCAGCACCATTTATTGAAAAGATTATCCTTTCCCACTGAATTGCCTGGATACATCAGCTGGCCATATTTGTGTGTCTTTCTCTGGAGTCTATTCTGTTTCACTGGTTTAGTCTACCTTTACACCAATGCCACTGTATTTTTCCTAGCAGGCAAGTAACTTATCTGGATTTAATCTGTAGAGTTTGCTTCCCCTGCAATGTGCAGCAACTGATATCTCTTTGTAATTCTTTTTTTTTGGCAGTACGCGGGCCTCTCACTGCTGTGGCCTCTCCCGTTGCGGGGCACAGGCTCCGGACGCGCAGGCTCAGCGGCCATGGCTCACGGGCCCGCGGCATGTGGAATCCTCCCGGACCGGGGCACGAACCTGCATCCCCTGCATTGGCAGGCGGACTCTCAACCACTGCGCCACCAGGGAAGTCCCTCTTTGTAATTCTTACAGCTACTTTTTTCAGCCTGGTCCCCTGTAGGTTTTCTTGTGAATCTGGTGATTGGCCAAGAATTTGGCCATAGATTATACTCACATTCAGGGCCTGTTCTGACTGAGATTACTCCCTAATTTTTCAGTCTTAGAGTCTGTCCTCTGATACCTCAAGTAAGTAAGACATCAGATTTCTGC
The DNA here is from genome assembly GCF_963455315.2 of Globicephala melas. NCBI lineage: Eukaryota > Metazoa > Chordata > Mammalia > Artiodactyla > Delphinidae > Globicephala > Globicephala melas. The sequence goes on along the minus strand of NC_083314.1, from coordinate 159,698,718 downwards.
CACCTGAGTTACACATGGCTGGGTAATGAATTCAGTTAAAAAAAAGCAGCCAACTCACAGAGCTCACCTGGTTTAGGTTCTGTCTTTCAAAGACAGGACTCTGCCTCTCTGATCTCTGTATGCTTTTTCACCAGGCCCTCTGGAATTTCTCCATGTGAGTGTAGTTTAGAGGTTCAGCCAGGGGATTTTAGTGGCGTTTATAGTCAGGTTATGGGTTTCACCTTCTTCTGTGTTGTATTTTTTTAACTTTCAAGAGCTCCTCCCCTTATGTTTCCAGGTAATTTTTCTACCCTGAACTCTGTTCTTTGCCACCATAAGAAAGTAAAACTGAGGTTTTCCACTGCCACTTTCCTCTGCTATGGGGGTTGATGAATGCCCTCAGGCAAAAATTTTAAAAAGCTGCAAACTCACAATTCTTATCATTTCCAGTTACTGTTTTTCAAGAGTAAACTCTCCTCTAGCTTCTTTCTGCTTTTGGATACTTTCCACTTTATTTAAATATATTTTTTACATATTTTATAATTATTATCTGGGGGAAGGTTCAAGAGACTGCTTTACTCTCCACCATTACTGGAAATTCCCCCTGTGGGATGGATTTTAAAATATTAAGAATCTAATATTTATGAAGCTGAAATGTATCTTGGGCTTCAGGAAAAAAATCTAAGGTGAATCCCACGTTTCTACAAGGATATTAAAATCATTATTATGATTGGATTCCATATGTTCAAAAAGCTTTAGGAAAGACTGCATATATTAAGTAGAGACATGGAAGATATATTTTTAAAAGACCCAAATAAAGCTTCTGGAGATGAATATTACAGTGTCTAAGGTGAAAAATACACTGTAAGAGATTTAATGGCAAAGTAGACAATGCAGAAGAAAACTCAAAGACATATCAACAGAAACTATTCAAAACAAAACATACAGAGAAAAAAAAAGACTGAAAAGAAATGAACAGAACATCAGCAAATTGTAGAACAAATTCAAGGGGCCAAAATGCTTCTCATTGAGTTCTCAAAGGAAGGAAGCACAGGGACTTCCCTGGTGGCGCAGTGGTTAAGAATCCGCCTGCCAGTGCAGGGGACACGGGTTCAATCCCTGGTCCAGGAAGATCCCACATGCTGTGGAGCAACTAAGCCCATGCACCACAACTACTGAGCCTGCGCTCTAGAGCCCATGAGCCACAACTACCGAGCCCGTGTGCCACAACTACTGAAGTCCATGCGCCTAGAGCCTGTGCTCCACAAGAAGAGAAGCCACCACGTTGAGAAGCCCGCGCATTGCAACAAAGAGTAGCCCCCACTCGCCGCAACTAGATGAAGCCCACACGCAGCAACAAAGACCCAACACAACCAAAAGTAAATTAATAAATTAAAAAAAAATTTTTTTAAAAAGGAAGTACAGAAAAATATTTGAAGAAATAATTTCCACATATGATAAAAACTATAAACCCACATTTGAACCCAGATTTAAGAAGTTCAACAAGTTCCAAGTACAAGAAACATAAAGAAAACTACAAGTAGTAATATAATCAAATTTCTTAAAACAGTGATAAAGAGAAAATCTTAACAGGAGCAAGAGAAAAAAGACACACTATACATAGAGGAACAAATGTAAAAATTATAGCAGATTTCTCAATAAACACAAGCAAGAAGAGATTGCTATAATATAATATCTTTAAAGTACTGAAAGCAAAAAAAAAAAAAAAAAGGAACAGGAAACAACAAAAAATAACCCCACAAAAAACCAAAATCCCTGCCAACTTAGATTTACTTAAATACTGAAAATATTTTTCAAAGACTAAAGTGAAATACTGAATTTTCAGATATACAAAAGTTGAAAGAATTTATCGCCACAAACCTACACTACTTGAAATGATAAGGGAAGTCCTTCAAGACGTAGAAAATTGATACCAGACGGAAACCTGAATCTATACAAAGTAATGAAGAGCACTGGTAATAGTAACTAACTAGGTGTATATTTTTCTTATTTTCAAATCTCTTTAAAAGATAATTAACTGTTTAAAGCAAAAAAAGTAACAATATACTGTGGAGGCTATAGCATATATAGAAGTAAAATGTATGACGACAATAGCACAAAGGCCGGGAAGAGAGAACGGAAGCGTACTGTTGTAGAGTCTTTACACTATACACGAGCTAGTAAAGTATCAGTTGAAGTTAGGCCTTGATAAGCTAAAGATGCATGCTACAAACTTCACAGCAACCAGTAACACGATGTAAAGAATTATAACTATGTATTAATTTCTCTGTTGTTGCTGTAAAAAGTTACCACACACGTTAGCAGCTTAGACCACACAACTTTATCATCTTAGAGTTCTATAAGCGAGAAACCCAACAAATACAGACCTCACCAGGCTATACCAAGTGGCTGGCAGGGATGTGCTCCTTTTCGGAGGCTTTAGGACAGAATCCACTTCCTAGCCTTTTCTGGTTTCCAGAGGCCAGGCACTCTCCTTGGCTCAAGGTCCCTTTCCTCCATCTTCAAAGCAAGTAATGCTACATTTCTCTGTGTCCTCCACACATCTTCCTCTTCTACTTTTAGAAGAAGGACCCTTGTGACTAAAATGGGCCTACTCAGAAAATATGATAATCTCCCTATTTCAGAGTCAGCTGTTTGAAAACCTTAATTCTATCTGCAACCCTAATACCTCTTTGCCATGTAATGTGACATATTCACAGGTTCCTGGGATTAGGAAAGTGACATCCTTGGGGGTGAGGGGCGGGGGGTCATTTTTTTGTTTTGTTTTGTTAATTAATTAATTTGGCTGTGTTGGGTCTTCGTGTTGCTGCACACAGGCTTTCTCTAGTTGTGGCGAGCAGGGGCTACTCTTCGTTTTGGTGCATGGGCTTCTCATTGCGGTAGCTTCTCTTGTTGTGGAGCATGGGCTCTAGGTGCATGGGCTTCAGTAGTTGTGGTGCGTGGGCTCAGTAGCTGTGGCTCGCGGGCTCTAGAGCACAGGCTCAGTAGTTGTGGTGCACGAGCTTAGTTGCTCTGCGGCATGTGGGATCTTCCCGAACCAGGGCTTGAACCCGTGTACCCTTCATTGGCGGGCGGATTCTTAACCACTGAGGCACCAGGGAAGCCCGGGGGGTCATTTTTTAACTATCACAACTGATAAGTCAATAAAAAGAGGTAAAATGGAATGAAAAATAATTAATTCAAAGAAAAGCATAAAAATAGGGATAAATGAACAAAGAACACATGGGACAAACAGAAAACTAAGTAGGTAGATTTGAATCCCATCACATCAATAATCACATTAAATGGTCTAAACAATCCAAGTAATTGACAGAGATTGTCAGATTGGATAAAAAGCAACACCCAGCTCTACGAAACCTATAAGAAAGCCACCTTAAATATAAAGACACAAATAGGTTAAAGGTAAAAGGATGGGAAAAGATATACCTTGCTAATACTAACCAAAGAAAGCCTGACTAGCTATATTAATATCAGACAAAACAGATTTCAGAGCAAATAATACTACCAGAGATAAAGAGGATAAATTTTATCACGATAAAGGGGTTAGTTCATCAAGAAGACAAAACAATCCTAAACATTTATACATCAAATAATAGAACTTCAAAGTACATGAAGCAAAAGCTAATCTAACACTAAGGAGAAACATATATCTACAAATATAGTGTGGTATTTCATCACCTCTCTAAATAACTGATAGAAATTAATAGAAAATAAGCATATAGAAGATCTGAACAACACTAACCAATTTGATCTAATTGACATTTATATAACACTTGCCCAACAATAATAGGATACATATTCTTTTCAAGTACACTTGGAACATTCACAAAGATAGACCATATTCTCAGCATTGAAACAGGTCTCAATAAATTTAAAAGGATTCAAGTCATACAATGTTCACTGGCTACAATGGCATTAAATTTCCAATCAATAATACATCTGGAAAATCCCCCAAAACATTTGGAAACTACATAATATACTTCTAAATAATCCAAAAGTCAAAGAAGTAGTCAAAAGGGAAATTTAAAAGTATTTTGATCTGAATAAACTGTAAACACAATATCAAAATCTGTAGGATGTGGCTAAAACTATACTTAGAGGGAAATTTATAGCACTAAAATACCCATGTTAGAAAAGAAGCAAGTCTCAAATCAACAACCTCAGATTACACCTTAAGAAACTAGAAAAGAGCAAATGAAATCCAAATTAAACAGCAGAAATGAAACAATAAAAATTAGACAGAAATCAATAAAATAGAAAAGCAACAGAGAAAAAGAAATGAAACCAAAGATTGTCTTTGAGAAAACCTAGCCAGTCTGTTCAGAAGGAGGGAGAGAATCCATTTCTTAGCCTTTTCCAGTTTCTACAGGCCATGTACTCTTCTTGGCTAATGGTCCCCTTCCTCCATCTTCTAAGCAAGCAATGTTACATCTCTCTGTGTCCTTCCATAATAGTTACATCTTCCTAAGATACAATAAGTAATTGTATTGCTATACACTAGCAACAAACAGAAACTGAATTTTTTAAAATATCAATTATAATAGTATCAAAAATGAAATACTTAGGGATAATTCTGACAAAAGATGCGTAAAATCTGTACCCTGAAACACACTGCTGAGAGAAGTTAAAGATGACTTAAACAAATGGAAAGATATACTGTGTTCATGGATCAGTAGACAGACTCACTATTATTATAAGGCTATGAATTCTCCCCAGATTGATCTACAGCCTTAACATAACCCCAATCAAAATCCCAGAAAGCTTTTTAAAAAGAAATTGACAAGATGATTCTAAAATGTATACGGAAATATAAAGGACTTAGAAGAGCCAAAACAATTCTGATAACAAAGAACAAAAACTGTAAGATTTACATGATCTGATTTAAAGACTTATTTTACAAAGCTATAGCTAACAAGACAGTGTGGTATTGATGTCAATATAGACAAATAAATCAGTGGAACCAAAGAGTGTCCAGAAATAGATTCATAAACATATGGTTAACTGGTTTTCAATAAAAGTGACAAGCAATTCACTTGCTTGAAAATGGATGGTAAAAATACGGTGCTAGCACAATTTGATACTCATATGCCAAAAAACAAAACAAAACCCTCCCATCCACAGCTCTCTCTGTGCACAAAAAAAATTCTAGACCTTAATTTAAAACCTAAAACTATAAAAGCTTTAGAAAACTTAGGAGAACTCTTTCTTAGATACAATATCAAAAGCATGATCCATAAAAAGAAATTGATACACTGGACATCATCAAAATTAATATCTGCTCCTCAAAAGACACTGCTTACAAAATGTCCATTGACAGATGAATGCATAAAGAAGATGTATACAATGGAATACTACTCAGCCATAAAAAGAACAAAATCATGCCATTTGTAGCAACATGGATACAACTAGAGATTATCATACTTAAGTGAAGCAAGTCAGAAAGAGAAAGACAAACACCAAATGCTATCACTTACATGTGGAACCTAAAATATGGCAAAAATGAACCTATCTATAAAACAGAAACAGACTCACAGACATAGAGATCAGACTTGTGGTTGCCAAGAGGAAGGCACGGAGGGAGAGGGATGAACTGGGAGTTTGAGGTTGGCGATGCAAACTATTACATTTAGAATGGATAAACAAGGTTCTACTGTATAGCACAGGAAGCTATATCCAGTCTCCTGGGATAAACCATACTGGAAAAGAATATTAAAAAAAGAATGTATCTATCTATCTATCTATCTATCTATATCTATACATAGATAGATAGATAGATATGTATAACTGAGTCACTTTGCTGTAAAGCAGAGATTGGCACAACATTGTAAATCAACTATATTTCAATTTAAAAATCAATTAAAAAAAAGACACTGCTTACAGAATGAAAAGCAAGTCACAGACTGAGAGAGAATATTTGTAAATCCCTTATCTGATAAATGACTTACATGCAAAATATATATGTGTGTGTGTGTGTGTGTGTGTGTGTATATATATATATATATATATATATGAAAACAGCCCAATTTTTTTTAATGGGGGAAAACATGAACACTTTACCAAAAACATATGGATGGCAAATAAGCACATGAAAAGATGTTCAACATCATTAGTATTTAGGGAAATGCAAATCAAAACCATAATGAGAATATGGGGATATATGTATACATATAGCTGATTCACTTTGTTATACAGCAGGGACTAACACAAAACCGTAAAGCAATTATACTCCAATAAAGATGTTAAAAAATAAATAAATAAAATAAAATAAAATAAAATGGCACTATAGAGATACCACAAGGGAATAATGAAAGAAGCATTAAAGTACTAAAATGCAAAGCTTAAAAAAAAAAAAGAGATACTATTACACACCTATTACAATATCTAAAATGAGAAAGACTCACCATACCAAGTGATGGTGAGAATGCAGAGCAACTGGAACTTTCATACATTACTAATGGGAATGTAAAATGGTACAACTATTTGGGAAACAGTTTGGCAATTTCTTAAAATATTAAATATAGACCTATAAGACCCAGCTATTCCACTCCCAGGTATTTGACCAAGAGAAATTTAAACATATGTACAAACAAAGACCACACAAATGTTCACAGCAGCTTAAAAAATCTGGAAACAACCCAAATGTCCATCAACAGGTGAACAGATAAACAAACTATGACATGTCCATACAATGGAACACTATTCAGTAATTAAAAGAACCAACTACTGACACATACTACAACAAGGATGAACATCAAGACATTATGCTAAGTGAAAGAAGCCAGACACAAAAGACTACATGTTGCATGGTTCCATTCACATGAAAAGTCCAGAAAAGACAAAATTTACAGAGACAGCAGATTAGGGGATACCTGGGGTTGGGGGAGGGAGTAGGAATGGCACAAGGGAAGTTTTGGGCAAATGAGCACCAGGGAAGTTTTGGGGGTTATGGAAATGTTAACTAACTGGTTGTGATTATGATATACAACTCTATACATTCACTAAAGTCACTGAATTGCACACTTAAAAGGAATGGGTTTTATGGTATGTAAATTATACCTCAATAAAATTGTTAAAAAGAAGAGTACATAGGGCTTCCCTGGTGGCAGAGTGGTTAAGAATCCGCCTGCCAATGCAGGGGACATGGGTTCGAGCCCTGGTCTGGGAAGATCCCACATGCCGCAGAGCAACTAAGCCCGTGTGCCACAACTACTAAGCCTGCGCTCTGAAGCCTGTGAGCCACAACTACTGAGCCCGTGTGCCACAACTACCGAAGCCTGCACACCTAGAGCCCATGCTCTGCAACAAGAGAAGCCACCACAATGAGAAGCCCGCGCACCACAATGAAGAGTAGCCCGCGCTCGCTGCAACTAGAGGAAGCCTGTGCGCAGCAACAAAGACCCAAAGCAGCCAAAAGTAAATAAATAAAATAAATTTCTAAAAAAAAAAGAGTACGTAATGTAAATATGATTCTGTTTATTTAAAAATCCTAGGAAAAAAAGGAAAAAAAAAGAAAAAAAGGAAAAAATAAAAAATAAAATAAAATAAAAACCCTAGAAAATCTATAATAACCTAAAGCAGATCAGTGGTTGCCTAGGCATAAGGGAGGGAATGGGAAAGACATTACAAAGGGACAGGAGGAAATTTGGGGGGTAATGATATGTTCATTATCTTTCTTGTGGTGATGGTTTTATGGGTATATACATATGTCAAAAATAATCAAATTGTACACTTTAACATATACAGTTTAGGGAATTCTCTAGTGGTCCAGTGGTTAGGACTCTGTGCTTCCACTGCAGGAGGCACAGGTTTGATCCCTGGTCAGGGAACTAAGATCCGACAAGCTGCACAGTGTGGCCGATAAATAAACAAATAAACCATTTAAAAAAAAAAAAGAGGGCTTCCCTGGTGGCACAGTGGTTGAGAGTCCGCCTGTCGATGCAGGGGACACAGGTTCGTGCCCCGGTGCGGGAAGATCCCACATGCCACGGAGCGGCTGGGCCCGTGAGCCATGGTCGTTGAGCCTGCGCGTCCGGAGCCTGTGCTCCGCAACGGGAGAGGCCACAACAGTGAGAGACCCGCGTACCGATAAAAAAATTAAAAAAAAAAAGTATGGTATCCACAGAAGACCAAACATTCCATTCAGTGTAGCTGGAGTGGAAAGTAGAAAGGAGTAACAAAAGAGCCATTCATGCAGCCAAAAATGTATTGTTAATGGCTGCACTATGTCACCTTCCCCTTATTAGATAGACTGCTTCCACTTTTTAATTAAATAAATACCAGCTCACCATTGTAAGTGAAGCTCCTTCTTTATTAAGGAATTACTGCTTTAGAATAAATTCTCAGAAGTAGACACATAGGAATATTTTTAAGTAAGGCAGGCAGATTTTTATTTTTAAAGAAACAGTTTATTATTATTATTTAGTTATTTTTAAAGAAATAGGAAAAGGAGATATAGAGCAAATTATTTTACTTTAGAAACTATGAAGTAATACTGAAAATTTTCAGAAATGGTATAGAGTCAGGGAGACTTGGGTGGAACTTCCTTGGGACAATTTTTTCTGGCACTTGACAGAAATCATAAAAACTAATCCAATTGTGAACAAACCATAAGTCATAAATCATGCCCCAGATGGATACACCTGTTTTTTCTTCAAGGAAGCTTTATTCAGAATGATGAAAGGTTTCTATTCACATTCTTTTTCTCCATCTCTTCATTTCTCTCTCCCTCTTTCTCCCTCTTCCTCCTCTCTCCTTCTTCACCGCCTCCACTCTGGGGCTACCCTCTCCAAATATGGCAAGCCAGCCCCAGTGATTAATACCATAATTCAAAATGACAAAAAATATCCTCCATCATGAGCTATTCTGTTTTGAGTAGGAGCCTGCAGGGCACACACAGGATGTTCATGCTTATCCAGGCAGCATCACCACAGACCAGGTAGGAGCCCTCCTTGGTAAGACACATGCTACACTAGTGCCTACTTAATATTAAAAAATGACTCACAAAATTTCAGCTTTCAACATATTTTTATTTGAGACACAAAGGTATTAAAATAAAACAAGGGACTTTCCTGGTGGTGCAGTGGTTAAGAATCCACCTGCCAATGCAGGGAACACAGGTTTGATCCCTGGTCCAGGAAGATCCCACATGCCCATGCACCACAACTACTGAGCCTGCGCTCTAGAGCCCGCGAGCCACAACTACGGAAGCCCTCACACCCTAGAGCCTGCGCACCACAACTACTGAGCCCACGCGCTGCAACTACTGAAGCCCGCGCGCCTCTAGGGCCCGTGTGCCGCAACTACTGAGCCCGCGTGCTGCAACTACTGAAGCCCAAACACCTAGAGTCCGTGCTCTGCAACAGGAGAAGCCACCACAATAAGAAACCCGCGCACTGCAATGAAGAGTAGCCCCCACTCGCTGCAACTAGAGAAAGCCTGCATGTGGCAATGAAGACTCAATGCAGCCAAAAACAAAACAAAACTATTATGGTCACTAACAAAAATCCTACTAGAGGAAAGACAGTATCTTTCTGCGGTAGCAAAGCCAGTGGAGCTGAATGATACATCCCAACCCAATTCTCAGTAACATCCCAACCCATATTCTCAGAATATGGCAGGGTTTATCTTTGTAATAGTTAGTTACAAAGTTATGTCTTCTCAGAATCTCCTTGAGAAACTAAGACCGCCCATGAAAGGAGAAAGGGGGAGGGATGACAGGAGTGTTAAATAAGATATGGCTGGTTTTGAGACTGTTTTTCCTGTGGCTCAAGTCCTGCCAATTAGCAAGGAACTGTTAATGGATCCACAACAAAACCCTCTTCACTTCATAACTTAACTTACAAAGTAGTCAACAAACACATTTTCAAATTCATTTCACACAGTAAAAAAACCAGATAATCACATCAACAAAAGACAAAAACCACATGATCATCTCAATAGATGCAGAAAAAGCATTTGATAAAATTCAACATCCATTCATGATAAAAACTCCTACCAAAGTGAATATAAAGGGAACATATCTCAACATAGTAAAAGCCACTTAAGACAAACCCACAGCCAACATAATACTAAACAGTAAAAAGCTGAAAGCCTTCCCACTAAATTCTGGAACAAGACAAGTATGCCCACTCTCATCACTCTATTCAAATAGTATTGGAAGTCCTAGCCACAGCAATCAGACAAGAAAAAGAAATAACACATATCCAAATTGGTAGGGAAGAGGTAAAATTGTTATTATATGCAGGTGACATGATACTCTATATAGAAAACCTAAAGACTCCACACAAAAACTATTAGAGGGGCTTCCCTGGTGGCGCAGTGGTGGAGAGTCAGCCTGCTGAGGCAGGGGACATGGGTTCATGCCCCGGTCCGGGAAGATCCCTCATGCCGCGGAGTGGCTGGGCCCGTGAGCCATGGCCACTGAGCCTGTGCGTCCGGAGACTGTGCTCCGCAACGGGAGAGGCCACAACAGTGAGAGGCCCGCGTACCACCAAAAAAAAAAAAAAAACAAAAAACTATTAGAACTGATAAATGAATTCAGCAAGGTAGCAGGACACCAGATTAATATACAGAAACCTGTTGCATTTCTTTACACTAACAATGATATTATCAGAAAGAGAAAGTTTTAAAAATCCCATTTAAAATCACATCATGTGAAGACCAGATACTATAAAACTCTTAGAGGAAAACATAGGCAGAACACTCTCTGACATAAATTGCAGCAAGATCTTTTTTGATCCACCTCCTAGAGTAATGGAAATAAAAATAAAAATAAACAAATGGGACCTAATGAAACTTAAAAGCTTTTGTATAGCAAAGGAAACCATAAACAAAGCGAAAAGACAACCCACAGAATGGGAGAAAATATTTGCAAATGAAGTGAACAACAAGGGATTAATCTCCAAAATATACAAACAGCTCATGCAGCTCAATATCAAAAAAACCAAACAACCCAATCAAAAAATGGGCAGAAGACCTAAATAGACACTTCTCCAAAGAAGACAAACAGATGGCCAACAGGCATATGAAAAGATGCTCCACATAGCTAATTATTAGAGAAATGCAAATCAAAACTACAATGAGGTATCACCTCACACCAGTCAGAATGGCCATCATCAAAAACTCTAAAATAATAAACGCTGGAGAGGGTGTGGAGAAAAGGGAACCCTCCTCCACTGTTGGTGGGGGGATGTAAATTGGTGCAGCCACTACAGACAGCAGTATGGAGGTTCCTTAAAAAACTAAAAATAGAACTACCATATGATCCAGCAATCCCACTCCTGGGCAGATATCTGGAGAAAACCATAATTCAAAAAGATATATGTACGCCAGTGTTCACTGCAGCACTATTTACAACAGCCAGGACATGGAAGCAACCTAAATGTCCATCGATAGATGAATGGATAAAGAAGATGTGGTACATATATACAATGGAATATTACTCGGCCATTTGCAGCAACGTGGATGGACCCAGAGATTGTCATACTGAGTGAAATAAGTCAGACACAGACAAATATCGTATGATGTCGTTTATATGTGGAATCTAAAAAAAAGGGTACGAATGAACTTACTTAGAATACAGAAGTAAAGTCATGGATATAGAAAACAGACTTATGGTTACCAGGGGATGGGGAGGGGGATAAACTGGGAGACTGGGATTGACATATATACAACTTCTTATAATAAACTATAATGGAAAAGAATTTTTTTTTTTTTTTTTTGCGATACGTGGGCCTCTCACTGTTGCGGCCTCTCCCGTTGCGGAGCACAGGCTCCGGACGCGCAGACTCAGCAGCCATGGCTCACGGGCCTAGCCACTCCGCAGCATGTGGGATCTTCCCAGACCGTGGCACGAACCCACGTCCCCTGCATCGGCAGGCGGACTCTCAACCACTGCGCCACCAGGGAAACCCCGGAAAAGAATTTTAAAAAGAATGTAGATACATTTATGTATACATATATATGTATAGATATATACATTTATACATAACCACCTCACTTTGCTGTACACCTGAAACTAACATGATAAATCAACTGTACTTCAATTAAAAAAAAAAAAACAGATAATCAGATAAAAGAGCCAGAAGATTTAGAAGATTAGAGGAGAAAGAGTGCAGGTATAGTGAGAAAAAAATAAGGAAAAAGTATTATGGTTCAGGCACTAATACTTCCGAAAAAGGAAACGTACAATAGCAGGGATTTTTGCATACCCACACACAACAAGGAAACCGGCTGCCCAGTTTTTCTCTTGATGCAACAAGCCACTCATGTAACATCAGAATGGCGGGGGTTGGGGGGCGTTGAGGGGGCACTTAGTGAATATATGCACACAGTACAGGAAGGGTCTAGGTCAGTGAGGGATGAGAAAGCCACAAAACTTGTCCAGGCCAGAGGGCTGGAAGGGGGTCTGGGGCTGAAAAATTTTTGGTGTCTGCTGCTCAGATAACTGAGAATGAGAATCTGGAGAAAACTAGGTCCTGAGAGATTCCAAATTTGTCAGGAAGTAATAGCCAGAAGAATAAATGAACCCTTGGTAAAAATTTCACAAGTCTAAAGGATTAAAGGGAAGATTTTAAAACAAAAACCAAAAGACAGCAACCAAGCAAAAACCTTAAAAAACAAACCAAAACAAAACAAAAATATGGATGAAGGGAAACAGAACTGCTTGGGTTTCTGTCCTTGGTTATGCAAGGCTCTTCTCTGTTGCTGCCCACACCCCACGCCTCTACCTTGGGATAAGAGCTAAGTAAGTTCCAACCTTCTGTAAAGTCAGCATAAGAGTTTTCCTTGGGGATAAAAGGCAGCAGAGAGGTGTCCAAGAGCTTGGCTCACTTATCCTTCTCAGTCATCTGTTCTACAGAAAGCCACCGGCTTGCAGGGGTTGAAATGCTGTAATATTGACTAGAAACGGGGAAATGGTGCCGGTAGAGAAAGGAGCACCTCAGCCTTTCTGAAGTCAAACCTTACATGTGGGGATACCTAATTGGACCTTCATTCCCTGGGCTCAAAGAGAACACTCCTCCTTTCACAAAGCAGGACTGGCAGCAATTAATAACCAGTGGCTCAACTCCTCGTACTGTAAATGTGCCAGTACCCAATTAACAAGCCTTCATGCCCCTCCCGCCAACAATTCAGAGGTTCATGATCCAGAAAGGATGAAGTACTTCAACCAAGCAGTACAAGCCTCTCCTTCTCTAAGTTGAGAAAGGGGAGTAAACTGATGACATTCCTTTCCACTTCTGAAATTGCTGAAGGTCCACAATACCTACTCTTGAATGCAATATATATATGTTTTCAAAAGAATGAAAAATGCTACTGACAACCCCATGCGTTTGCAACTCTGCAAGCATTTCAGGCAAGACAAGAGTAATATATGATACAATTTCTTCCTCCTTTGGATGCAGACTTGCTTGACCTACCTTAGTGAAAACAGTACAAACTAAAATTTTAGTACAAATTATTGCTGCTAGTCAGTCATCCCTAATTAGAAGATCTGCAGTACATACATTTCTCTTACTCTCCCTAATGTATTGAGCAGAAGTTTGAACTCCAAGTCCTCTCCTAAAAGAAATGCCTGGCAATTAACTATTCTGAATGTACAAGAAGTTCCTACCACCCTTCCAGAGCTATCCATGGCCTTCAGCATGAGAATCAAGCTCCTAAGCATGGCATATAAGGTCAAATGTAACTTGTCTGGATCTGAAGACTTCACTTTGCCCCATTTTTCAGCAATGCTTGCAGTTCCCAACATGTGATGCGAAATGCCTATGTGCGACACTGCACAAAGCGCACTCCCACTCCTAGGGCTTCAAAGTTCAAGTTCAATATTCCTCCCCCCATGTCCACCCACTCTCCATGTTAGACCATAAAGCCTGAGACCCTGTTCACTAGCAGCAATTTATTGCCACTGCCTATGACTGGTGAACAACAAGAAAAAGAACTCCCCAGCCAACACAACTTCAGGATCCTCCCTCCAGCATATACCTGAATTTCGTAAGGCCTAAGTTTTGAGTTTTTATCATTTTCCAGAAGACCGTCAGGCCTAAATCTACAAAAGTTCTAATTTTACTGGTCCAATTTTATTGATCATCATTATCCTGTGGTGTGCTAGAGCCAGGTCATATGCCGACTGTGTTCATCTCTGCCAACTCTGTGTTCAGTGACTTCATGTTGGTAGCTTGAAATTGGTCACGGTGGTAGCATTTACACCATGAAAACTGGCAAAGTCTACAACTCAGGGCTTGACTTTGTTTTCTGGGGGAAAACCCAGTTGTGAATCATTTACCACACCACACTGTTAACCCTACAATGATCTATATACTTCCTCTCCTTTAAAACCCAACCTCCTTTTCTTCCAAATATTCAGTTCCAAACATTCAGTTCATTTCATGTTTTGTTCCCTATACCTCCTGCAGGAGAGGGTACATAAATTTTCAGGATCTGGTGGAAAATGAAAATGTGGGCTTCCATGTTCAAAAATTAAGAATTTCAAGATAACGAGAGCAGAGCATTAAATCAAGAACAAGGCCTTTCTAAGTGTGGGGACTGCACAGGTCACATGCCCATAAAGTGATCCCTGATCTCCTACTCTTTTTGTCTTTTTTTTTTTTGGCCGTACCACATGGCACATGGGATCTTAGTTCCCCGAGCAGGGATCAAACCCAAGCCCCATGCATTGGAAGCTCGGAGTCTTAACCACTGGACTACCGGGGAAGTTCCTGACCTCCAATTTTTTTTTTTAAACATTCACAGAATTTTTTTAAATTAATTTATCTATTTTTTATATTTATTTTTGGCTGTGTTGGGTCTTCGTTTCTGTGCGAGGGCTTTCTCCAGTTGCGGCGAGCAGGGGCCACTCTTCATTGCGGTGCATGGGCCTCTCACTGTCGTGGCCTCTCCCGTTGCGGAGCACAGGCTCCAGACGCGCAGGCTCAGTAGTTGTGGTTCATGGGCCTAGCTGCTCTGTGGCATGTGGGATCTTCCCAGACCGGGGCACGAACCCGCGTCCCCTACACTGGCAGGCGGATTCTTAACCACTGCGCCACCAGGGAAGCCCTGACCTCCTATTCTTAAGTGTAAGCCTGCCCTCCCCTGAGGATACTGTTTCCCATCTATCTCTGCAATAGGATGGCTACTTATTCTCCCACACTTTAGGATTAAAGGTAGGTTGCTATTTTATTTGTTCCCCTTCTCAATGCCTTTGCAAATCATTACTCTTCTATCTTCTTTGTAAAAACCTCTTCTCCTTTGCTATCTTGCTGCACAATACTTCAACTCTCATCATAGCTGTCATCTCTCAACTTACTCATTACTCCTCCTACTTTACTGATGGCTTTGACATCTGGATCTCAAAATTCCTCTTCACTGCAAGTCTTGCCTCAAGAGTAAGCCGATTAAGACTACAGACTCCGGATAGAATCAGACTGCTGGGTTCAAGTCTTGGTACTACCACATATAGCTATGTTGCCATGTTCCTTAACCTTTCTTTTCCTGAGTTTTCCTCATTTATAAAATAAAGATGGTAATAGTAATTCACAGGATTTGTTGCATAGATTAAAAGGGTTGATTCGTGTACAGGGTTCGAAATAGTACCTGACATAGTACTAAGTACATAGTACTTACTAATAGTAGTAAGTACTCAGTAAACATTAGCTACTACTGCTGTCATCATTATCAACATCCTTATTAAAGTCTATCTCAATGTCTACATGGATAACTCATTCAACATGTTCTATGAGTTCCTTGTCACCAATAAATTTCTTCTCTGCTCTACCCCAGCAACTCTCTTCCATAGCTTCACCCTAGATCTTCTAATCACCATATCTTCTCCACCTCCAGAATATTAAATTCAAATATCTCACTCTCTGATGACTACCTTCTGTCCTTCCAGCACATTTACCTGTCCCCCTATATCTGCTTCCCATCATCGAACCTCTGAATGCCAGACTCCTCTACTGAATCTCCTTCAGCCCCTCCTATTTTTGTCTCTTTTCCTTTCTTCTTACATCTCTCTTTCATCCACTCTCTTGACAACAACCTCAGTCTCAACGCCCCAATTTCCTTCTATACAAAATTGGCAAAGTTCTAATCTTGGATGAATCAAACTATCAGGCTTTTCTTGACAGGGTTGCTGAGAGCTACTGAGGAGAATCATACAACTATAATTATAAATTCATGGTCTCCACCTTCAATGACACCCAGCAATCTTTCTATTTCCTTACCTTGTTTACAATCTCCTACCCTTCACAATGGCCATTTCAGGCCTTTACCACTCTCTCCAGACCTCTCATTTTCCTGCTTACTACCCACCTAACCCCACTCCACCTACCTCTGCTTCTACTTTCAATAAATGATCTATCCCACTTCAGAAAAAACAAGAATGAGATTAGAACTACCACAATTTCCTCCTATCAAACCTAAAAGTCCACCTTAGCCGCATCTATATCCACCCATCTCTTCCTTCCTATCACAATGAAGGAGATGTCTCTCCTCCTGCTTAAGGCTAATCTTCTGCTCTGGATTCTTTTTTGTTTTTTAATAAATTTATTTATTTATTTATTTTTGGCTGCATTGGGTCTTCATTGCTGTGCACAGGCTTTCTGTGTGTGTGCGTGTGTCAGGCACTGCCTTTTTAAAAACTTTTTATTTTGCAAAGTTGCAAACATAGTATAGAGTTCCTAAATACTCTTCACCTTGTTTCTCCTAAGGTTAACATCTTACATATATATTGAAGCCAGAAAATTAACATTCATATAGTACTGTTAACTAATCACCTTATTTGAATATTGCCTGTTTTCAGTGGAAAAAGTCTTTTTTCTTGGCCATGACTCATCCAGCATCCAACACTGCATTTAGTTGTATCTCCTTTGTTCCCTCCAGTCTATGACAGTTCTGTCTTTCTTTTTCATGATCTTGACATATTTGAAGACTACTAGTTTTGTAGAAGGTCCTTCCATTTGGGTTTTTTTTTTTAACATCTTTATTGGAGTATAATTACTTTACAATGGTGTGTTAGTTTCTGTTTTATAACAAAGTAAATCAGCTATACATACACATATATCCCCATATCTCCTCCCTCTTGTGTCTCCCTCCCACCCTCCCTATCCCACCCCTCTAGTTGGTCACACCACGCTGATCTCCCCATGCTATGTGGCTGCTTCCCACTATCCACTTTACATTTGGTAGTATATATAAGTCCCTGCCACTCTCTCACTTCGTCTCACCTTACCCTTCCCCCTCCCCGTGTCCTCAAGTTCATTCTCTACGTCTGAGTCTTTATTCCTGTTGCACGGACTTTTTCTCTAGTTGCGGTGAGAGGGGGCTACTCTTCGTTGTGGTGAGGGGGCTTCTCCTTGTGGTGGCTTCTCTTGTTGCGGAGGACAGGCTCTAGGCACGCCAGCTTCAGTAGTTGTGGCTCGCGGGCTCTAGAGCACAGGCTCAGTAATTGTGGCACTCGGGATTAGCTACTCCACGGCACGTGGGATCTCTCGGATCAGGGATCGAACCCATGTCCACTGCATTGGCAGGTGGATTCTCAACCACTGCGCCACCAGGGAAGCCCTGTGCTCTGGATTCTAACCCACCTGCCTTATAAGGAATGGTTCTCAAAGTGTGGTTCCCAGACTAGCAGCATCAGCACTCTAGGAACTTGTTACAAATGCAAATTCTCAGGCCCCACTCTAAACCTACTGAATCAGAAACTTTGGAGCTTGGGCCCAGCAATCTGTTTTGAACAAGGCCTCCAAGTGATTCTGACACTTGTTGAAGTTTGAGAACCTCAGCTCTGAGGGAGTATTTATCATTTATCCCCTTTCGCGTATCTTCAACTGCCTTCTTTAGTGAGACGGTTCCCTTGTCTGAAGAGCCTCCTACTTGATTGCTCCATGTACATTCTTGCACTTCTCCAGTCTACTCACCACACAAAACATATCTGATCATTTCATTCCCTGCTTAAGATAAACTAATACTTTAAGAAGGCCTCAAGGTTCTGCACACCTCTGAAGCCTGTTCTTTCTCCACTAGCTCTCCTTCTCTGTCTGCCAAGCAAGACCAGTCTCTCCCAACTTCCTGATCTTCCAATTTTCTAGGGCACCTAACCAACTTTGAAATTGTTATTCTTTCTGCCTGAATTACTCTTTGCCTGTTTCTTTTCCGAATTCCTACTTCTACTTTAAGTCTCAGCTTAAGCTTTCCTTACTTAGGGTGGCCTAACTTTACCCCTCAGTCTCAATTAGGTCTCTGTTAGATGCTCTTAGAGCACTCCACTTACCCTCTCATAATGTGCATCAAGCTTATAATTATTTACCATAAACGTCATGTCTATTTTCCTGGTCAGAGGGTAAGCTCCATTAGCGCAGGAATCATGATCTTATTTCCTATAATATTCCTAGTGCCTTGCTTTTAGTACAGGACCTTGCAGATAGTAAATGTGTAACCAAGCCTTTGCATACACTGGATCTCCCTCCAGAATGTTTTTTATTACCTTTAAACCCCTAGTGAAATCCTCCACATGCTTCAAGAAATAAGTTAAGCATCTCAGTGAAGTCCTCCCTGTACATACACATCACCTGCCTGCTCAGGAGGATCACGTCTTCTTTTGTGCTCCTACTGCTCGTAAATCAACTAATGCAATAATTATACACTATCATAAATACCCATCTTCATGCCTGAGTCTCCACTAGACTGTAAACTCCCTGAGGGCACAGATCATGTCTTGTTTACCTTTATCTCTCTAGCGCTTCGAAAAGTACCTGACATTTATAATAAATGTCCATAAATGTTTATGGGCATGTTGAACCTAACACTGTATCTCTAATATTGCACTGAAAGGTTTTTCCTTAATATTAAATCTGGGTTCCAATTCTAACTTTGTTATTCATTAGCTGTATGATCAAATTGTTTAACCTCTTTGGGCCTCAGTTTCCTCACTAGTAAAACGGGGCTAATAATACATACTTGGAAATATTGTTATGAGAATTAAACAAAATGACATAATATAACGATTAGCACACACAGTGCCTAGCATGCAGTAGCCTCCCTAGTATGGCTTCAACTTGATAGAGACAGCTAGGACAAAACAAATACAAAAATAAGTCACAGCAATCAAGGGAGAACGAGCACAGAGTGAGTCATTCCTTTTAATCATTCGCCCAGGAAGATCAACAATGAAGAAACATAATAAGCAGAATAAACTCTACCGGTGGTATCTCCCTTGGCATACAAAGCTTGGTAAGAATTCACCCGAGACCTCTTGGCTAATGGCCACATCCAGCTCCCCAGCCCGGCAGGTCAGGTCTTCATCTGCAATACCAGGCATGGTTACTTCAGAGTGGAATAGAAACTACCTCCTAAGGAATGTGTTTACAGGAGGGAGATGGGGGAGGAGGAGGAGAACTTGACTGCAACTACATCAATCAAGTGTTCTGCAATCTGGCAGAAAACACTGCAGAACTGTTGGTGGAGACTAACGCCCACACAACTGCACTCACCTGTAGCCAAGAGCCAGCTGAGACGAGATAATGAGCAGCTTTCTGCTTTTACCAAAACAGTGGTCAGACTTGCACGGAAAGAACGTCTCTGAGGTCAAATTACCTTGAACATCTGGGCAGCAGCACCTACTAAGATGACGCCAAGCAGCTTTATACCTACACTCCTCAGCCTAGGAGCACCGCCCACAAGCACCAGCTTCATAGCTCATGTATGTCCCAAATGTAAAAGCAGATTAAACCGCTTCTTTGCTCCTTATTCACAATACGCTTACCTCTGCAGAGCTAGTGGTATTCAGATCACCTTGCTCATTCATTTTAGAAGGCTGTGTCACTGTAGCTACTTCTTCACTGGGACTCTCTCTCTTCCGAAGCTTCCTGATGAAGCTCTGCTGGTCACTGGAAGATAAAGTAGGTCTGGGTGGAGTTCTGGGTGGGCTCTGCCTCCTCCAAGATACCCTGCTCCAAGCTAGCCCCAGAATATGTGGTACATCATCTTCAGGTAGAAAGTCCAGGTCATCTGCAGTTTGGAATTTTTTTAAAAACACCAGCACAGAATTGGAAGAGTCTGTCCTAAAAGCCTGGCAGCTCTGGGGCCTGCTGCAGTCTGCCTGAATGCACATCCCTTCTAACCACCAAAAGGCATGACAGGCGGAGTCCTGGCAGCAGGCAGCCCAACATGTCTGCAGAGAGGGGGTTCCTTCAAGAAGCCAGAGGTGATTTTCTCCCCCAGATCTCAGGCCAACTCCAAACTGTGTCTTCGCCTGCTGGCACCTGCTCTCCTTGGCATCTAAAAACAAAGAATGAAAACATTTAAAAATGAAATAAAAACAGAGACTACAGCTCTGTAAAGAGTCCTGAATTCTAACATTTGAGGCTGTTTTGAAGATTGGTTTTTAAGAGGGTGGGAAAGCTGTCTAGTAAGTGGAATAAAAGACACAAAAGAGAGAGTTTTTTGGCTCAGGATATTTTAGCTTGTAGAAGTACTGCTCCACATTCATCACTGGCTCCCCTTCTCAATGAGTCCCTTGCATGTAGACCTTTTAAACAGAACTCCAGTTCTTGAAACAGAAAAAACAAAACAAAAGAGCTCTTCTGATGGAAGTGTACTGAAGGATGGGGGCAGAGTCCCACCACTTGACCTCACATTCACCTCCAAGGCATTTCTCAGGGACAGTATGAAGATTATGGGACCAGAAGAGCAGCCAGCTGAAGAAGATGGAGTACTCTGCCCACTGAACTGGCAGCAACACAAACTGAGTACTCTTGATCTACTGCAGGATTCAGGTTCATCCATTCTCTAATCAATGGTTTACCAAAGTCAGGTGGTTTTGCATATCACAGC
Source organism: Globicephala melas (assembly GCF_963455315.2). Classification (NCBI taxonomy): domain Eukaryota; kingdom Metazoa; phylum Chordata; class Mammalia; order Artiodactyla; family Delphinidae; genus Globicephala; species Globicephala melas. The sequence goes on along the minus strand of NC_083314.1, from coordinate 159,677,889 downwards.
ATCAACCAGAGCAGTAGTCAGTCAAGCTTACCAAAAATTTTAATCATGAGAGGTACTCTGCTAGAATGAACTTCTAAGTTCTAAGCCGTGTCATAATAAGAAATATTGGAGGCTAACACAACATTGTAAAGCAACCATAGTCCAATAAAAATTAATTAAAAAAAAGAAAAAGAATAAAGGAATAGAAGTACAACAGTGACGTACTGTGGTTAACCTAGATAACATGGTCCAAAATTCCGGCTAACGTCGCTTACAGATAAACTTTTGAGCCATTGAATGTTTTCAGGCATGGTATTAATTTTCCTGAAATATCACCTCATTTCTGTTTTCTTAGATGAAATAAAGTCAAAGCGTGTTATGAATTAAAGTTTTTATACAGAGTTCATTTTAAGGTCTTAGTTATATAGGTGTCTGTAACCAACTATGGTCAGGGTTATACAAAGCCAGAACCAGGATGAGGCAAGAGAGATGCCTCAGGCACACTCTTAGAGTGCTCACTCTTAGAGTCATGTAAGTGCAGGGCTGGTCTACCCTCACCTTTTTTTTTTTTTTTTTAATATTTATTTATTTGGTTACGTTGGGTCTTAGTTGCAGCATGCGAACTCTTAGCTGCTGCGTGTGGGATCTAGTTCCCTGACCAGGGATCGAACCCCGGCCCCCTGCATTGGGAGTGCAGAGTCTTAGCCAGTGGACCACCAGGGAAGTCCCAGCTTACCCCCATCTCGAGAGTGAGTGTTTCCTGAAATTTCATACCCTAGGTACCTCTTTCTTCACCCTAGCCCTAGCCCTGGGGTTATAACATAAAAATTTATTGTAGAATTACATATAGAAAATATGTAGTAGAATCAAACCACTGAATAGATGGATAGTCATGTCTGCATGTACACATAACTGAAAAAGGGCTATGACTGACTAAAGCAACAACTGGATAATCTGCCAAAGCCATCGTGACTCCCAGGAAACAATTACTAAATGTGGACACCAGTCAACTGAGAGATAAGAGAAAAACAGGCAGCCTTCTGGATTATGGAGTCAAGCACTATGGAAGCCAATCTGCCACTGTTCTTTCTTTCTTTCTTTTTTAAAATTTATTTATTTTTGGCTGCGTTGGGTCTTCATTGCTGCACGCAGGCTTTCTCTAGTCGCGGCGAGCAGGGGCTACTCCTTGTTGCAGTGTGCGTGCTTCTCATTGCGGTGGCTCCTCTTGTTGTAGAGCAAGGGCTCTAGGTGCGTGGGCTTCAGTAGTTGTGGCATGTGGGCTCAGTAGCTGTGCTCGCAGGCTCTAGAGCACAGGCTCAGTAGTTGTGGTGCACAGGCTCAGCTGCTCTGTGGCATGTGGGATCTTCCCAGACCAGGGATCGAACCCGTGTCCCCTGCATTGGCAGGCGGATTCTTAACCACTGTGCCACCAGGGAAGTCCCTGCCATTGCTCTTTAAACAAAAAGAGAGAAACATGGGCACCAACCTAACATCAGACAAGACAATTTAGAGGCCAGAAAAAAACAGAACTTACTTAAGAAAAGATGAATAAATAGAAACTATGAAAAAAATGAAGTTACCAAGAGCTATGGAAATGTTCCTCATTTCCTCATCCACTTTCCTAAGCAATAACCAATGGTATGAATCTTGGTAACAGCTGAGTGTACAGAGTTTGTTGAAATCAGTAAATTGTTACATCAGTAACTACTTTCAGTTACCTTTATATCAACTTTCCATCATTCTTCTCAGAAAGTCTCTCATATTTAATATAGTGAAAAGGTCCACAAAGATGAAAATAGCTTGCAGTTTTCTATAAGCCACTATTTTATTTAAATTTTTTTAATGTACTGTAACCTCCACTTCTGCCCTTGAAGGAGAAATTGCCATAGGACTTGCTTTTCTACCATGAGAAACTAAAAAACTAGACAAAATATATGAAACAATTGTTTTTGGACACTGAACAACATGTGGTCTGGGGCTGTGATCCCAGAGAGAAAGGAAATAAACAAGGGTGAGCCCTAGGACCACCTTGGCTTTCCGTTTACAGGATAGGCATGCTGCAGACTGTGTAACAGGAAGAACCCAAGCAGAGTAGCGTGGTCTTGCTGAGTTGAGGAAACAGAGTTCAGGGTGACTATGATAGCTAGAGACTACCGGAAAGGAGGAAGCTACACAGAGAAAGACCTCCAGACAGCTGGACAGTGGTTCCCTGGTATAATACTAATTTACACCAAGTGTAGGTTAAAACTGCATGAAAGTTTAGAAAGTATTTTGAACTAAATGAAACTGAAAACAGAACATGTTAAAATTAGTGGGATGCAGTTAAAGCAACGTTTAGAGGGACATTTATAGCTTTAAATGCTTATTTTGGAAAAGAAGAAAAGTCTAAAATCAATGATCTAGAAAGACACATAGGGAGAATGCCATGTGATGACAGAAGCGGAGATTGAAATGATACAGCTGCATGGCAAGGAAAGTCAAGGACTGACAGTGATCACCAGAAGCTAGGAAGAGTCAAAGAAGGATTCTACTCAGAGTCTCAGAAGGAAACAACCCTGCCAACACCTTGATTTTGGACTTCTAGCATCCAGAACTATTGGTCTAAGCAGTGTTCTCTGCCCTTGCATGGAAGAATACTTCAGAAGACAGATGGCTCCAAGACTACCAAGAGCCTGGATCTAGGGATCCTTGACATTTGGGGATGAGGCTATGGCCTCTACCCAGATTGAATGAAGATACCTGGATGCCATTCAATGGACCTGTACAGAGATATGATGTTGGAAATCTATAGGAATCTGTTGTCATGGGGCTTTTCTCTCTTTCAAACCAAAATTAATAGCCCAACTGGAGCAAGGGGCAGAGCCCTGGATGGAAGTGTGAGAAGTTCCACCAGGTACCTGTGCAGTCCAGGTGTACTGATTCGAAACAAAGATGTCAGCCCTAAAGCAAAATACTTCTGAACTGTCTGCTCTGAAAGGGCAAACAAAAAGTGTCATAGTTGATATAGGCCTGAAGTGGGAGGACAGAAGCTCCATAGAGAAGTAGTACTATAATGTAGGAAAGTCTTCAAATTCCTCCTTTATTAGACACCAGAGATATCATACTGGTAAGAAATCCCATAAACATAAACAATGTTTGATAGCCATTATGAGCAGCTCATTTCTTTTAATCATCATAAAATTCACATAAGAAAACAACTTTATAGATGTACTGAATGTGGGAAATTCTTCAAGAAGCACTCAACAATTATTAATCATTAGAGAATTCATTCTAGAGAAAAACCCTATAAATGCAATGCATGTGGAAAAGCTTTCAGAAAGAACTCTATCCTTTTAGGTCATCAGAGAATTCAGACCAGTCAGAAATCCTTACAAATGTAAAGACTGTGAGAAAGTCTTTGCTCAGAAGGTAGCCCTTACTCATCATGAGAGAATATGTAGTGGACAAAGGCCTTTTGTATGTAATGAATGTGGGAAAGCTTTCAGGGATAACGCAACTGTGTTGGAACATAAGAAAATCCATACTGATGAGAAACCATACTGGTATGATGAATGCAGAAAAGGCTTTAGGAAGAGCTCAACTCTTATTACTCATCAAAGATGCATACAGGAGAGAAACCCTATAGCTGTAGTAAATGTGGAAAATCTTTCAGGTATACATCCTTTGCTGGACATCAGAAGACTCATAGTGGAAATAAACCCTACTGATGTAATGACTGTGGGAAAGCCCATATGAAGAGCTAGCTCAGTTTTTATTGGACATCAGAGAAGCCATACCAGAGAAAAGTCTTGTAAACAAAATTAATATAGGAAGACTTTTCCCCAAAGTTCAGCCCTTAAACAACATAAGATAATTCATAGCAAAGAAAGAGCCATGAAATGTAGTTATTGTGGTAAATCACATAGAAGTAGTTTATTCCTTCTGAGCATCAAAGAGAAGACATTCAATAAATTATACATCTAACAAAAATATTCTGTATACCTCTATCCTGGAGAACTTCCCACTTGTGAGGACTTCATTATAGTAATAGTTTGTACTGTAAAATATTTGAAGAACCTAAATGTCTATCAATATAGAAATAGTTACTACAGAATACTATACAGCAAGTGAAAAGAATTAGGTAGAGTTCTGTATACAGCCAAAGAAATATCCCCACGATACCTTGTTAAGTTAAAAAAGCAAGTTGCAGAAAATTTATATATTATGGTCTTATTTATATTCTTTAAAATGAAGCTTTTTTGTTTGTAGATATATGCATTCAAAAAGATCTGGAAAAATAAAGGCCAAACTTTAACAGGAAAAAAAACAATGATCTTATGCTTTCATCATAAAAGACAGAAAAAAAAAAAGAGTAAAATATATCCAAGATAAGCAGAGAAAGGTAAAGATAAGCGTAACCACTGAAACAGAAAACAAACAAAAAACAACAGAGAAAAATCAATGAAACCAAAATCTGGTTGTTTTTGAAAGGTCAATAAAACTGATAAAGCTCCAGTCAGACTGATGACAGAAAAAAAGAGAAAAGTTACAAATTGACAATATCAGGAATGAAAGAAGGGTTATCATTACTGATTTATTAAACCAGGGGAGCCAACTACGGCCCAAGGGCCAACTCCAGCTGCTGCCTATTATAGTAAATAAAGTTTCACTGGAACATAGTCACATTCATTTATTTATGTATTACCTATGGCTGCTTCTGTTCTAATGGCAGAGTTAAGTACCTGCAATAGAGTTATCTTAAGACCAGTAAAGCCTAAAATATTTACTATCTGGCCCTTTAAGAAAGTTTGCCAACCCCTGGTGTAAGAGAATATACTTTTGTTTGACTTACTATTTACTACTGAGTAGAGCCTAAATTTAGATGTTAACTTATAGAAGAGATAAGTTCCAAATGACTTTGATTTTTATAGAGATGCAAATTATTTCTGTCTGGTGTGAAGGATAACCTCAAAGCTTTAACTAATAAGGAGCCCTTACTTCCCATCTAGCTATTATCCTTATCTCCTTACTCATTCATCCATTCAAAAAAAAATTTTTTTTAGCTTTTTTTTGGCCGCACTGAGCAGCATGTGGGATCTTAGTTCCCTGACCAGGGATTGAACCCGAGCCCCCTGCAGTGGAAGTGCGGACCCTTAACCACTGGACCGCCAGGGAAATCCCCAACAAATATTATTGAGCATCTGTTCCATGCTATGTATCTCTTTGATGGAGCTTATAATTTAGATGGGGGAGACAGTGATTAAACAGACATAATAAACATAGAACTACAAACTAATGGAGTGCTATGAAGGAAAGAAATTCAGTCTTTACAGAATAAAGGTAGCTAACTTTGGAACTTATTTATCAGATACATTATCATATATGTGACATGATATCAAACATAGTTACTGTACATTGTTTGATGAAAAATATTGGAAATAACTTACACATCCCTCAACAGAGAACTGGTTAAACAAACTAAGGAAGATTTATGCAGTTGCTGGGATGAATAAGGCCACTCTCTATAGTCCTGATATGAAATGATGTCCAGGAAACATTAAAACATTATGTGGAAAAAGAAAGGTGCATAGCAATGTGTACAGTATGCTACAATTTGTGTGTGGGGAAAAAAGAATACAATTTGTGTGTGTGTGTGTGTGTGTGTGTGTGTATGCATAGACTATTTTTGGAAGAATATTCAAGAAACTGGCATGGTTGCCTTTAGGAGGGGAAACTAGGTAGATGAGAGACTTGTTTGTTCACTAAATACCCTTTTATACCTTTTGAATTTGTACAATGTATATGTATTATATCTGGAAAAATAAATTTTAAAAATATTAAAATTTTCAATGGTTTCACTCCCTTGAATGAATCAAAATCCTTAACATAACCTAAAAAGATCTTGTATGATCTGGACCCTGCCTACCTTTCTAGCCCCACCTTATATCATGCTCTCCCTCCTTCATCATGTTCCACCACCAGACTTCATTCATTCTTCAAATGGACCACGCTCCCTCTCCTAACTGGGCTTTGTACATGCTGCCCCCGCTATTTGGAATTTTCTTGCCTCCTTTCCTTAACCAGTTAACTCCTCATAGGAGGTTGCAGTTCAACCATCATTTCCTCAGAGAAGAAATGTTAAGACAGGTCTTAACTCCGTGCTAAGACAGGTCTCTCTAGTACACCCTTTGGGTCCTGTTGCCTCTCTCCTTCAAAGTAATCATAGCACTTATAAAGTTACATGTATTTGTGTGATCATCTGTTCAATGTCCTTCCCCCACAGCTTCACTGTAAGCTCCAGGATGACAGGACCACATCTGGCTCCCCCCCCCCACCACTGTATCTCCAATTCTAGCATAGGACTCGGCACATTACATTGTAGGTGATCAAAAACGCTTTTTGAATGAATGCACAAATAAATGCATGTATGCATGAAGGAAGTATTGAAAGAATGAACAAAGGAACTGTCAGATGGCCAGGTACTGAGAGGGTCATACTGAAGACATCCAGGCTGATGGCAGGATTTATTTTTTATTATTATTATTTTTTTGGCTGATTGGGTCTTCGTTGCTACGTGCAGGCTTTCTCTAGTTGCAGCAAGCAGGGGCTGCTCTTCATTGTGGTGGCTTCTCTTGTTGTGGAGCATGGGCTCTAGGCGTGCAGCCTTCAGTAGTTGTGGCTTGCAGGCTCAGTATTTGTGGCACACGGGCTTAGTTGCTCTGCGGCATGTGAGATCTTCCTGGACCAGGGCTCGAACCCATGTCCCCTGGATTAGCAGGCAGATTCTTAACCACTGCGCCACCAGGGAAGCCCTGATGGCAGAACTTTGAAAAGAGACGAGGCCCATATGCCACAATAAATGAGAGAGGGTGAATGACAGTTGGTAGGTGAGTAATGATTAGGGCTAAGAAGTGTTATAAACCTCAAAAAGAAGAAGTTTTTACATGGAAGTGGAGGAGTAACGTTCAAGAAATGACAGTGAGGAGTCAGATCCACCTCCAAACTCAGAGGTAAATGGGATATGGGAGAATGAGCAACCACTGCCTGCAGGCTAGAGAGAAATATGTATTTCCCCAAGAGAAAGCCAGGTCTCAGAACATTCTCTCTATCCAATGTCCTGACTGACGAATTAGAGTATAGAGAGGGTTTAGTAACTCAGTGGATTCTTGTCACAGTTAAAAAGTTAGGAAGGGAGGGGTGGTAAGTGCCAGTGAGTTGAAAAGCACAAATTTATATGGGAACGTCAAATCAGACTCACACAAATCGTAATGGTTAAGGCACTCCACAGCAAGAAAGAAAGAAGATGGAAAAATATGATGAGGAACTGATGACAGGAATGGCTGCCTATCCATCCTTGGTATAAAATGGTGAAAGCTTTCAGGCAAGTTACGGAGGATGTCTTACCAATGGAATGCGGGGGAGAGGGGAACATATTTAGACTCCAGGGAAATGGTCAAGGGGATTTATGGACATTACAAGGTCGAAGAGAAGGTAGCAAAAAATTCTAATTCCCTAGTTGTTACCAGCAGCTCTGGTTAAATTAAGATCTTGAAAGAGGAGGAGATAAAAGCAGGTGGGGAGGACTTCTTTCGCTTCCATGGCTCCGCAAAGAATGTCGCATAAGCTATACAACTATCTGGTAGTATAAAAGAGAAATGTTTCATAACCCAAACATTCTCCCTGCTTTGTGAGGTGACCTGGAAGCCTCAGTTACAGATCTCATCCACTACTCTGGGCTGGAGAGAACATATTCAATGAGGGAAGGAACAACCTGCGGGTTCATACAGGATGTTCCAGACTCTCCCTACTTCACTTATACCTCTTGATTTCCATATTCTTAAAAGTATTACTGGGCTTCCCTGGTGGCGCAGTGGTTAAGAATCTGCCTGCGAATGCAGGGGACACAGGTTCGAGCCCTGGTCTGGGAAGATCCCACATGCCGCGGAGCAGCTGGGCCCTTGCACCACAACTACTGAAGCCCACGCGCCTAGAGCCCGTGCTCCGCAACAGGAGAGGACACCGTAATGAGAAGCCTGCACACTGCAACGGAGAGTAGCCCCCGCTCGCCACAACTAGAGAAAGCCCGCACGTAGTAACGATGACCCAACACAGCCAAAAATAAAAATTAAAAAAAGTATTAGTGGGCTTCCCTGGTGGCGCAGTGGTTGGGAGTCCACCTGCCGATGCAGGGGACATGGGTTCGTTCCTGCCCCGGTCCGGGAAGATCCCACATGCCACGGAGTGGCTAGGCCCATGAGCCATGGCCGCTGAGCCTGTGTGTCCGGAGCCTGTGCTCCGCAACGGGAGAGGCCACAACAGTGAGAGGCCCATGTACAGAAAAAAAAAAAAAAAAAAAAGTATTAGTAAAGCTTAGTAATGGGTAAGATCTCTGATTCTTATGAGTCTTATCTGACAATCTGATCCTTTGTATTAGCTCAAAGGAATAGAGCCTGGGAGAGAACAGATGATCAGAAGCACTTATATCTTCAACAGTGACCAGGAATAACTGATGAGGAACTGATGACAGGTAATGTCTGGGGGAGGTTAGCTGGCTTCAGTGTTGCTAAAAAAATTAATCCCAATAGTTCCCAATAAGGGGAGGAGGTACTCTGATCTGTTAGTTCATATGTTCAGTTAATGGGAATTTGAGGGTTTTTTTAAATTAAATGTTATTTAATGTTGCTCCATTATGTGTTCAATAACAAAAATGCGGGAGAGGGAGCAGTTCTTTTTCATCTATTCAGTGGATCATAATTCTTCCTCTTAGACTAAAAGACAAGGGTTCTAGTTTCAGCTCTAGATCTATCATTTACTAGTAATTTAACCTCTGAAAAGTAATTTAACTTCTCTGAGATTCAGTTTTCATTATTGTTACTCTTGAGAAAAAGGATGCATTAGAGGAGGAAGCAGGGAAGCAGTGGAAGAGTCAATATTGGATTCTACAAGTAACTTGGATAAAAGGTAAGATGAAAATAAGCTCCAGTTTTAGATCAGTTCCTCTCCTGCCCACACGGCCATAGCCTGGCTCTGCTCCCAGGGCCTAAACAAAAGTAATACTAAATCCTTATACCAAAAAGGGCTTACGGTTGGTAGAATCTTAGACTTTTCCTTTGGGAAAGTCTAGAACTCACTGTTAGTAGGAGCACACAGAAAGCTTACCCAGGGTGAAAACGAAGGCAGAGCCAATCCCTTTCTTTCTAAAGTCTTGACAAAGCAGAGAATACAGGTCTCTCATATGAATTACCTGAAGGATCCCCAAAACAGGAGGCTCTGGAACTAACAATGCTTACTTAACATTACCACCTCTCAAAAGACAGAATTCTAATAATCTGGCACAAAATCTAGACCAGGTTTCATAATTCCAAGCAGCAGAGTAGAAAAGCCTATAGAATATAAGAATTACTGCCAGAAGGAAATTCATCAAATACTTTTAGAAAGCTGTGAACAACTCTGGAAATATTTAGACAGTGCTGTTGCCTCCAGCATTCTTAAATCTCAGGTAACAAGCTTGACTTCTCCAGCTAACTTGGAAACTGTGCTGGCTGGCAACCAAGAAGGAAGTAGAGACAGAATGCCTGCTATCTTAGGAACTATACAGTTAAGGTCATTTGGGAATTCATACTTTAACCAAATTCATCAAATGGTATCCCAGTGGGAGGTCTGAGATGGTGGGAATGGGAGTAGAGAGAATGCCCCACTGGTATTATCTGAAAAAAAAAAGCAGCTGATAAATCTCCTGGGAACTGGGGGTGGGGGGTGCAGGGGGAACCAAGTTTCTGTGGAAAACTATACACGGTTAGGATATTTTATAGGCAAAATTTGCACGTACTTTTTTCTTGGGGGGGTGAATTGCATTTTTATTTTCAATTAAGGTATCAAAGCACTTCCACTGATTATGAATATAGGCAATAAATCACAGTAGTATCAGATGTGTGACTTTGTCACCAAGGGAAACCATAGATGTTCTCGTGTTCCAATTGTCACATCTCAAAATAACATTAAAATTACAGTAGTTATCAGACCTAAAGCTACATCTTTTTTGTTATTACTAGAGCACACATACTGCTGTATCACAAATTAGGCCTCTGAATATTATGCTAACTGTATATGACAAATTGGTTAATTTTCTGTTTTCATTAACTCTTTTATTGGAGTATAATTGCTTTACAATCTTGTGTTAGTTTCTGCTGTACAATGAAGTGAATCAGCTATATGTATACATATATCTCCTCCCTCTTGGACCTCCCTTCCACCCATCTCCCATCCCACCTATCCAGGTCATCAGAGCACCGAGCTGAGCTCCCTGTGCTATACAGCAGGTTCCCACTAGCCACCTATTTTACACATGGTAGTGTATATATGTCAGTCTTAATCTCCCAATTCGTCTACCCCCTCACCTCCCTGGTGTCCACATGTCTGTTCTCTATGTCTGCATCTCTATTCCTGCCCTAGAAATAGGTTCATCTGTACTATTTTTCTTTTTAAAAATTTCTCTGTCTACCTATCTATTTATTTATGGCTGCGTTAGGTCTTTGTTGCTGCATGTGGGCTTTCTCTAGTTGCAGTGAGCAGGGGCTACTCTTCGTTGTGGTGCACGGTCTTCTCACTACGGTGGCTTCTTCCACTGCGGAGCACAGACTCTAGGAGTGCAGGCTTCCATAGTTGTGGCACGCAGGCTCAGTAGTTGTGGCTCGTGGGCTCTAGAGCGCAGGCTCAGTAGTTGTGGAACATGGGCTTTGTTGCTCTGCAGCATGTGGGATCTTCCCGGATCAGGGATCGAACCCATGTCCCTTGCATTGGCAGGCAGATTCTTAACCACTGCACCACCAGGGAAGTCCTGTACTATCTTCCTAGATTTCACATATATGCATTAATATACAATATTTGTTTTTCTCTTTCTAACTTACTTCACTCTGTATGACAGACTCTAGGTCCATCCACATCTCTACGAATAACCCAATTTCACTCCTTTTTATGGTTAATATTCCATTGCATATATGTACCACATCTTCTTTATCCATTCATCTGTCATTGGACATTTAGGTTGTTTCCATGTCTTGGCTATTGTAAATAGTGCTGCAGTGAACACAGGGGGTACATGTGTCATTCTGAATTATGGTTTTTCTCAGGGTATATGCCTAGTAGTGGGGTTGCTGGGTCATGTGGTAGATCTATCTTTAGTTTTTTAAGGAACCTCCATACTGTTCTCCATAGTGGCTGTATCAATTTACATTCCTACCAACTGTGCAAGAGGGTTCCCTTTTCTCCACACCCTCTCCAGCATCTACTGTTTGTAGATTTTTTGATGGTGGCCATTCTGACTGGTGTGAGGTGATACCTCATTGTAGTCTTGATTTGCATTTCTCTAATAATTAGTGATGCTGAGCGTCTTTTCATGTGTCTCTTGGCCATCTGTATGTCTTCTTTGCTGAAATGTCTATTTAGGTCTTCCGCCCATTTTTTGATTGAGTTGTTTATTTTTTTGATATTGAGTTCCATGAGCTGTTTGTATATTTTGGAGATTAATCCTTGTCCGTTGCTTCATTTGCAAATATTTTCTCCCATTCTGAGGGTTGTCTTTTTGTCTTGTTTATGGTTTCCTTTGCTGTGCAAAAGCTTTTTTTTTTTGGTAGGTTCCCTCTATGCCCACTTTCTGGAGAGTTTTTACCATAATTGGGTATTGAATTTTGTCAAAAGCTTTTTCTGCATCTATTGAGATGATCACATGGTTTTTATTCTTCAATTTGTTAATATGGTGTATCACACTGATTGATTTGCGTATATTGAAGAATCCTTGCATCCCTGGGATAAATCCCACTGATTATGGTATATGATCCTTTTAATGTGTTGTTGGATTCTGTTTGCTAGTATTTTGTTGAGGATTTTTGAATCTATATTCATCAGTGATATTGGTCTGTAATTTTCTTTTTTTGTAGTATCTTTGTCTGGTTTTGGTATCAGGGTGATGGCGGCCTCACAGAATGAGTTTGGGAGTGTTCCTTCCTCTGCAATTTTTTGGAAGAGTTTGAGAAGGATGGGTGTTAGCTCTTCTCTAAATGTTCGACAGAATTCACCTGTGAAGCCATCTGGTCCTGGACTTCTGTTTGTTGGAAGATTTTTAATCACAGTTTCAATTTCATTACTTGTGATTAGTCTGTTCATATTTTCTATTTCTTCCTGGTTCAGTCTTGGAAGGTTATACCTTTCTAAGAATTTGTCCATTTCTTCCAGGTTGTCCATTTTATTGGCATAGAGTTGCTTGTAGTAGTCTTTTAGGATGCTTTGTATTTTTGCGGTGTCTGTTGTAACTTCTCCTTCTTCATTTCTAATTTTATTGATTTGAGTCCTCTCCCTCTTTTTCTTGATGAGTCTGGCTAATGGTTTATCAATTTTGTTTATCTTCTCAAAGAACCAGCTTTTAGTTTTATTGATCTTTGCTATTATTTTCTTTGTTTCTATTTCATTTATTTCTGCTCTGATCTTTATGATTTCTTTCCTTCTGCTAACTTTGGGTTTTGTTTGTTCTTCTTTCTCTAGTTCTTTTAGGTGTAAGGTTAGATTGTTTATTTGAGATTTTTCTTGTTTCTTGAGGTAGGCTTGTATAGCTATAAACTTCCCTCTTAGAACTGCTTTTGCTGCAACCCATAGGTTTTGGATTGTCGTGTTTTCATTGTCATTTGTCTCTAGGTATTTTTTGATTTCCTCTTTGATTTCTTCAGTGATCTCTTGGTTATTTAGTAATGTACTGTTTAGCCTCCATGTGTTTGTATTTTTTATGTTTTATTCCCTGTAGTTCATTTCTGATCTCACAGCGTTGTGGTCAGAAAAGATGCTTGATATGATTTCAATTTTGTTAAATTTACTGAGGCTTGATTTGTGACCCAAGATGTGATCTATCCTGGAGAATGTTCCATGCGCACTTGAGAAGAAAGTGTAATCTGTTGTTTTGGGATGGAATGTCCTATAAATATCAATTAAATCTATCTGGTCTATTTTGTCATTTAAAGCTTCTGTTTCCTTATTTACTTTCATTTGGGATGATGTCCATTGGTGTAAGTGAGGTGTTAAAGTCCCCCACTATTATTGTGTTACTGTCGATTTCCTCTTTTATAGCTGTTAGTGGTTGCCTTACGTATTGAGGTGCTCCTATGTTGGGTGCATGTATATTTATAATTGTTATATCTTCTTCTTGGGCTGATCCCTTGATCATTATGTAGTGTCCTTCCTTGTCTCTTGTAACATTCTTTATTTTAAAGTCTATTTTATCTGATATGAGTATTGCTACTCCAGGTTTCTTTTGATTTCCATTTGCATGGAATACCTTTTTCCATCCCCTCACTTTCAGTCTGTATGTGTCCCTAGGTCTGAAGTGGGTCTCTTGTAGACAGCATATAGGTGGGTCTTGTTTTTGTATCCATTCAGCAAGCCTGTGTCTTTTGGTTGGAGCATTTAATCCATTCATGTTTAAGGTAATTAGCGATATGTATGTTCCTATGACCATTTTCTTAATTGTTTTGGGTGGGGTTTTTTGTAGGTCCTTTTCTTCTCTTGTGTTTCCCACTTAGAGAAGTTCCTTTAGCATTTGTTGTAGAGCTGGTTTGGTGGTGCTGAATTCTCTTAGCTTTTGCTTGTCTGTAAAGCTTTTGATTTCTCCATCGAATCTGAATGAGATCCTTTCTGGGTAATCTTGGTTGTAGGTTCTTCCCTTTCATCACTTTAAGTATATCATGCCACTCCCTTCTGGCTTGTAGAGTTTCTGCTGAGAAATCAGCGTTAACCTTATGGGAGTTCCCTTGTATGTTGTCATTTTTCCCTTGCTGCTTTCAATAATTTTTCTTTGTCTATAATTTTTGCCAATTTGATTACCATGTGTCTCGGCGTGTTTCTCCTTGGGTTTATCCTATATGGGACTCGCTGAGCTTCCTGGACTTGGGTGACTATTTCCTTTCCCATGTTAGGGAAGTTTTCAACTGTAACCTCTTCAAATATTTTCTCTGGTCCTTTCTCCCTCTCTTCTCCTTCTGGGACCCCTATAATGTGAATGCTGTTGCGTTTAATGTTGTCCCTGAGGTCTCTTAAGCTGTCTTCATTTCTTTTCATTCTTTTTTCTTTATTCTGTTCTGCAGCAGTGAACTCCCCCATTCTGTCTTCCAGGTCACTTATCCGTTCTTCTGCCTGAGTTATTCTGCTATTGATTCCTTCTAGTGTAGTTTTCATTTCAGTTATTGTGTTGTTCATCTGTTTGTTCTTTAATTCTTCTAAGTCTTTGTTAAACCTTTCTTGCATCTTCTTGATCTTTGCCTCCATTTTTTTTCCGAGGTCCTGGATCATCTTCACTATCATTATTCTGAATTCTTTTTCTGGAAGGTTGCGTATCTCCACTTCATTTAGTTGTTTTTCTGGGGTTTTATCTTGTTCCTTCATTTGGTACATAGCCCTCTGCCTTTTCATCTTGTCTATCTTTCTGTGAATGTGGTTTTTGTTCCACAGGCTGCAGGACTGTAGTTCTTGCTTCTGCTGTCTGCCCTTCTGTGGATGTGGCTTATTGTGTGCAAAAGGTTTTAAGTTTCATTAGGTCTCATTTGTTTATTTTTCTTTTTATTTTCATTACTCTAGGAGATGGGTCAAAAAAGATCTTGCTGTGATTTCTGTCAAAGCATGTCTTTCCTATGTTTTCCTCTAAGAGTTTTATAGCATCCTGTCTTACATTTAGGCCTTTAATCCATTTTGAGTTTATTTCTGTGTATGGTGTTTGGGAGTGTTCTAATTTCATTCTTTTACATGTAGCTGTCCAGTTTTCCCAGCACCACTTATTGAAGAGGTTGTCTTTTCTCCACTGTATATCTTTGCCTCCTTTGTCATAGATTAGGTGACCACAGGTGCATTGGTTTATCTCTGGGCTTTCTATCCTGTACCATTGATCTATATTTCTGTTTTTGTGCCAGTACCACACTGTCTTGATTACTGTAGCTTTGTAGTATAGTCTGAATTCGGGGAGCCTGATTCCTCCAGCTCCCTTTTACTTTCTCAAGATTGATTTGGCTATTCAGGGTCTTTTGTGTTTCCATACAAATTGTAAAAATTTTTGTTCTAATTCTGTGAAGAATGCCACTGGTAATTTGATAATGACTGCACTGAACCTGTAGATTGCTTTGGGTATTACAGTCATTTTGATAATATTGATTCTTCCAATCCAAGAACATGGTATATATCTCCACCTGTTTGTGTCATCTTTGATTTCTTTCATCAGTGTTTTATAGTTTTCTGAGTATAGGTCTTTTGCCTCCTTAGGTAGGTTTATTCCTAGGTATTTTAATCTTTTTGTTGTGATGGTAAATGGGATTGTTTCCTTAATTTCTCTTTCTGATCTTCTGCTGTTAGTGTATAGGAATGCAAGAGATTTCTGCGCATTAATTTCGTATCCTGCAACTTTATCAAATTCATTGATGACTAGTTTTCTGGTGGCATCTTTAGGATTTTCTATGTACTGTATCATGTCATCCACAAACAGTGACAGTTTTACTTCTTCTTTTCCAATTGGGATTCCTTTTATTTCTTTTTCTTCTCCGATTGCCATGGCTAGGACTTCCAAAAGTATGTTGAATAAGAGTGGTGAAAGGGGACATCCTTGTCTTGTTCCTGATCTTAGAGGAAATGCTTTCAGTTTTTCACCATTGAGAATGATATTTGCTGTGGGTTTGTCGTATATGGCCTTTATTATGTTCAGATAGGTTCCCCCTATTCCCACTTTCTGGAGAATTTTTTCATAAATCGGTGTTGAATTTTGTCGAAAGCTTTTTTCTGCATCTATTGAGATGATCATATGGTTTTTATTTTTTAATTTGTTAACATGGTGTATCAAACTGATTGATTTGTGTATAATGAAGAATCCTTGCATTCCTGGGATAAATCCCACTTGATCATGGTGTATGATCCTTTTAATGTGTTGTTAGATTCTGTTTGCTAGCACTTTGTTGAGGATTTTTGCATCTATGTGCATCAGTGATATTGGTCTGTAATTTTCTTTTTTTGTGGTATCTTTGTCTGGTTTTGGTATCAAGGTGATGGCGGCCTCATAGAATGAGTTTGGGAGTGTTCCCCCCTCCACAATATTTTGGAAGAGTTTGAGGATAGGTATTAGCTCTTCTCTAAATTTTTGATAAAATTCGCCTGTGAAGCCATCTTGCACTTACTTTTAACATTCACTGAAACTAAAACTCTTTTCTTGAAATTTCACAATTTTACAATATGGTCAAGAATCCATTCAAAGCATTCCTTTGGTAATTATACCTGCAATGAATTATTACCAAGCAGCAAGGCAAAAGCTTTAAATTTGGTGCTTCAGGCAGTGACTGAACTATGGCTCCACACCACCTGTCTTCCTGAAGCTATCATCAGAAGTATGCATTCTCTCAGAAGCAGTAGGTCTCAGCCAACATGGATGCCATATGAAAATGAGACCAGCAGGCATATTATCCATCCCAAAAACAACTCACAGGAACTGTTCAAAAACAAACCACCTCAGGGGGCGGCCTCCACCTTCCTTTTGACTATCAGCATGTCTGTCACCTGCACACCCACTAATAAACAAATACAAAAATGGTTCCATGTTACTCTCCACACCAGTTCTCTCCTGCAGGGGGTAAGCATATTCAGAAAGCAAGGCAGAGGGAGTAACTAAATCCTTTGAAGGTCACAATCAGGTATGAAGTTTGGAAAAAGCCAGGGTAATGACCATTCCCCTCTCTCTTCCTTTTCAAAAGGGCCAATACTTTTTTCCTCCACTGCATACAAGTTAGATTGAAAGGTGGCAGTAGCCTCACAAAGCAGTCCTTAGAAAAGAAAATAATTACTATCGCCTTTGCTGTGTGCCTAGCTTTGTTAAGAGCACAGTTTGTTAAATGTTATGGTTTAGGTGATTTGTTGGAACTAAACTACTGCTAAAGAAGAATCAGTAATCTTTAAGTCCATATTCTGACTCCTTTCCCTTGACTGGAAAGTTTCCATTTTTCCCAAAGACCATTCTGATCAAAGGCAAAGGCTCCGTGGAACTAGCTGCCCACCAGGTACCTTTCAGCCGCTATTCACATTAACTCTTGATTGTCTGCTAGGTGGAAAAACCAGCTTCCAAGGACTTGATCACAAAACCTGAGCCTTTTAGCACTTCTCTAGTTAAGAATACTTAGAAGAGTAAGCTCTCATCTATAAGACTGTCAATAAAGAAGCCTCAAAGGTACTGGATTGCAGCAAACTGCTGAGGTGAAAAACAGTACCTTAACGTCTCCTTAGAGGAGGGCAATATTTACAGGCAAAAGAGGGGGGAAATGTTCTTTTAATCTACCTATAACTGTACTTTACAGATTAAAGGAACTATGAAAACCACCCTCATTTAATCTTGGTTTAATAAGAAAATACATCCAGCCTCCAAAGTGAGGTTGGAGGTTCATACAGAACCCTCAGAAAATTACATTAAAAATTTTATATCCAGAAGATAATCCCATACCAAGATTAACACCCTTATTCCATCTCACCCCATATTCTGACCCCCACCCCACAAGTCTGGTTAAGACTTTGGCCTCTGAAATAAGACTGCCTGGGTTTTAATATCAATCCAATCAACTTACCAGCTGTGTCATCTTGGGTCAAATATCTTGGTTTCTTCATGTGTAAAAATAGGAATGATAACAGGTTCATAATAGATATAAAAGGAGATAAGCTATGCAAAGTACTTAACACAATGCCTGGCATGTAGTTAAAGCTCAGTAATTCTCAGCTGCCATTACTTTTTGTTGTCGTTACTGCACTTCATTTCAGCTCAGGCACCACTTCTTCCAGAAAGTCTTCCTTGAAACCTTCACCCAAGATTCCTCTCATCTGCATATCCTACATATACCTCTACTATGGCATTTCTCTCACTGGATCATATTCATTTGTCTACCTCACACACTCTGCCCTCTTTAAGTGCTAGGGTTGTATCCTGTACCTCTGTATTTGTAGGCCCAGCAAAATGCTTGGCACATAGTAGGCATTCAAAGAATTATGTGTTAATTTTTAAAGTTTACCCAACATTTAAATTAATTTACGTTTGTTTTTTTTTTAACTAACAAAATCTGGCAAAAGATATCAGTTCTAATATGGAATTACTTAAGTTTTAGTCAGATTCTTAATGTTATTTCATTTCCTTGGCTAAAAGAAGGGAGGGACAGGAGAGAAAAGCAAAGTTCCCAGTTCACTAAGAAATGGGAAAGAGCTTTTTGAATCAAATTGGGGAGAGCAATGAATGGGAGGTATGATGGGAGATGTGCAAAATGAGAAACTAACAAAAAGCCAAATGGATTAAAAAGAGATAAAGGAATCTAACATAACCAGCTAGGAAACAGCCTTTCCTGCCTAAACACTGAACTGAAAAATCTTTTCAAATCACAAAGCAATCTTTCCTCATGAAAGGACCAACCAAATTTTAGTTCCCTGAGCTATCTATTTCAGACCACTCCACTTCATCCAAAGGCAAGACAGGCTTTCACCATGGAACTTTCAGAACAAAGCAACAGTGGAGAATAGCTTCCCAGTTCACCCAGGCAAATATTCATCCATCACTGATGACATCTAGATCCATTCAATTTCCCTTCTCCTGAGTAATGAGGAAAAGTAAAAGAAAAAAACACATCTAAGTTCTGGTCACCTGGATGAAAAATGTAAACCAGTCTATCACAATTCTAATGCCTTTAATTTCTACCTGATACTTATTAGTAAATCAGAAGTTTGCCTTAATTGGATATGGTTGCTATAAAGTTTCAAAAGACCTATCTGTTAAGGTTTAGTCCAAAGCCATTTTCACAACCAAGTCATAAGTGAGAGTACTAATCGAAACACTGGTATAGCTGAAAATAGCTCTCCTACCATAAAGTCACCTGCTCAGAACTGAGCCAGTCATCAAGGGCTTTATAATATTTAAAAGCAGATTGAAGGCAAATGAGTAAACCATGTACTTAAAAAACAAAACAAAACAAAAAAAAACTGTGACTGGGGGTTACAATGCTGCATATAATATTCTCAGAATCTGCTGCTTTGCTTTTTCTCCCACCACTTTATGACTAAAAGACTGGAGAATCCTGTCAGCAAGGAGAGCACGCCTCCAAGCCACAGCATGAAGGAGCCCACACCTCTCTATGAAACACTGTCTTTGTACTTCAAAAAGCACAGGTATCAAATGATAACAGATAAACTTTGGCCTGTAAATAAAAGTGGTCCTAACAAGAAAGACTTTTTTTTTCTAAAGAGAAAAGCCCCAGGATATGATGTCATTAATCTAGCAATTCCCTATATAGCCCACTTGTAGATGTTATTGTTAAGAACCTGCAGTTGGGGGGCTTCCCTGGTGGTGCAGTGGTTGAGAGTCCGCCTGCCGAGGCAGGGGACACGGGTTCGTGCCCCGGTCCGGGAAGATTCCACATGCCGTGGAGCGGCTGGACCCGTGAGCCATGGCCGCTGAGCCTGCGCGTCCGGAGCCTGTGCTCCGCAACTGGAGAGGCCACAGCAGTGAGAGGCTCGCGTACCGCAAAAAAAAAAAAAAAGAACCTGCAGTTGATTCCTGTCTCTGACTGCAGGGCTGATAAATTATTTGCATTCACAATCACACCAACCTTCTTTGTAAATCCACACAATAAACCTTGAAACAGAGCACTGTTTTGTTTCAGGAGAAGGTTTTTTGGGGTTTTGGTGGGGTATTCTTTTTTTTTGGTTTTCTTTTCTTTCCTTTCCTTTTCTTTTTTTTTGCTGGCTGGTTTTGTTGTTTCTAAAGAGAAGGTCATTTAGAGGGCTGAAGCAGAGATATGTAAATTAAATAAAACAGCAGTAAGCTTGAGAAGAAATAAGGAAATAATATAGCAAACCATGAAGTGTTACTTCAGCAGATATGGCCAATAGAGGAAAATTTTATGTCAATTTATCCATTAAAAATCTCTCTTTTTGGAGTATTATGTAAGTCTCATAAAAAAAAAAAAAACCTGCAGTGGGCTGAACTGGGACATGCGAGGACTCAATACAACCAAGCTTCAGATACTTAAATATCTCATACCACTCTTTGCTTATAACAAATAAAATGCAGAGCTACAGATGCTTTCTCATCTGTGTGTAAATGAAAGCGAAACTGTACGAGTAGTTAGTATTCTTAGAATTTTTAAGAGCCAGTTTATTTAAATTAAATCAAAGCCAATCTGTATCTGTACAGAAATAAAAATAAAATTTTCTTAGGGCTCTTATTCTCTAGACTTTACAGAGCTGTATATACTCTTCCCTCCACCCCTCCCTCTGTGATAAAGAAATGAAAGAGCTCTGCAGGTTAAAAACCACTTCAAATGAATCCGAGAGAA
This sequence comes from Globicephala melas, assembly GCF_963455315.2. Lineage (NCBI taxonomy): Eukaryota > Metazoa > Chordata > Mammalia > Artiodactyla > Delphinidae > Globicephala > Globicephala melas. The sequence continues at coordinate 159,657,559 of NC_083314.1, read as the reverse complement.
GGAAGTTCAAAGGGATTAGAATATCCTTGTCTCACCAGTCTGCTATAGAGTAGGGTTCAGCTCTTCCCTGCCCCACTCTTTGTGCTCCCATAACACATCGTGGAGTTTATCATGCTTTTTTATGCTTCTACATCTATCTCTGCCTCCATAGCGTGAACACTCTGATAGCAGGAACCAGGTTTTATTTAGCCAGGGACAGTCCTTGTTGACAGGAATTGTATGTACATAACACCTAGATACTAATTATCATTAAGTGATTTGAATTAAGCATCCTAGAGAAGGTATTAAAAATGCGGTAAGCATATTTTAAGGCACTGAATATGACCACACATATAAAGCACCAGAGATCACAAATATTAGAAAATTGTAATCTAGTTAGTCATCAACATAGCCTAGCACTGACATTCAGATAATCTGGCATTGTTTGGTTTATTTACTGCAGATGTGTGGCTTTCAATAACTTCATTTTTATGACATGTACACACACGCGCGCACACACACACACACACACACACAATCATTCTTTCTCCTATACTTCCATCTTCAAGTTGATTGTAATTCACACATTCCACACAATGTGTGACAGAAATAAAAATCTTGGCAAAACGGTCAACAAACATTCCTTACTATCCAATTATCTAGTACAGACTCTGTCTAGCCACAGAGAAACTGGCCTTTCCTTATCCTCACCTGTAAAATGGCAATATTTCTCTGCTGCTTAAAAGTGACATTAATTCTAGGCAGGGCAACAAGGATGCCCAAATGCGCCTGGTCTCTCTGTCTCTCTCTCTCACACACACATACACACACCCCGCAAAGGCACACAGAGAAACCCCTAAAGACACACCACACACAGAGGGCCTTCATTCTTTGCCTCTCCCTCCCTCCTGACAGAGGCAGCCGCCGCCACGTGAGACACAAAGGAGTGGGGGCGGAAGAGCTCAATCAAAACAGCTTGGGGAAGGAAAGAAGGTATGCTCATCAGCGAAAGTCTCCGTGGAAAAGCCAGAAAACCTTCCCTTCCAGCCTGACTATCCTGGGCAAATAACCTTGCTCAAGATCTACTTACTTGAGCTCAGAGGTCAAGCCCTCCCTTAAACCTTTCTGAGAAGGGGTAATATGAAAATTCACCCCATTATTTCAAAAGTGCATTATGAGAAATGTCAGGGTGCAGTTTATACACATACTCTGGGGAGCATAGCTGAGAGCAATTTTGAAAACCAAGCAGTTAGACAGGAAGAGCCAGGAGCTTCTGTCAGGCTGGGTCAGGGCCTTTGCAAGAACAGAATATCTCCCTTCTACTAGGTCCAGAGATGGTTGGTGCCATGGCGGCCTCCAGTAACTGAGCAGAGCAAGCAAGCTCTCACAAACAGAACTTCCCCAGCGATACGCCTGAAACTACAGCCTCAGATTCACAGTGGTCATCTCTGGCAATGGGATTCGCAGGATGTAGTTATCTCTATCTGGAATAATCGTTTCCTAAACTTTCTACATTAAGCATGTGTGACTTTTAAAATCAAAAAGGAAAGGGTTAAAGAGGAAGGGAGGGAGGGAGGGAGGGAGGGAGGAAGGAAGCAAGCTAGAGCAGCCAGAGAGATGGAAGAAGTAGAATGCACAGGCAGAAGAGAAGCTTGGCACTGCTTCAGCACAGGGGGCTGTTTTCCTTCAGGCCAAAAGCCACAGACTGACCCAGCAGGATGCAACTTTCTCAGGTGGAACCTAGCTCTTCAGCTTCTCTCTACAAGGTTGCTTCATTTATTCTGATTAAGACTCATTCATTCTACCAGGCCTATTTCCATAAGCTTCCAGCTGACTCAGGTTGCCCACAGTTAAGGACAATAAGCACTGAGTTGTATAAAAAAAACAAAAAACAAAAAAACCAGAGGAACCCTTTCTTAATAGGCAGAATGGCAGTCCCTTTAAAATTTTAAACCTAAATCTGAAATTAGAGTACAGAAGTAAAATCAAATCAATACAAACTTCCCATCTCCCACGTCTGGTAATACGAGTGATTCCCTTTATTACCTAAAAGTGAGAGAATCCATAAGCTTTTACTTTAAATTGCTGCTCGATTAGAATCAAAGCGTAACGTTTAAGCCAGCTGGAAGAAAGAAAGCATTCCTAAAAATCCTGTCATTTGCTGGGAGAGTTTTAAAAGGAGAAATGGGATGAGCTACACTAGGCGTCCATCTTCAGGGGCAGAGTCTGCAGTTGGTGGAGCTGGATAGGCCTTGGCCAGCATTCCTCTCTGCTTTCGTTTCTCCTAGAACAGCGCCTGTGACAGTTAACTCATCATTCAGGGACATTCATAATTCCACCTCATCTCAGGGTATTTTACAGTTTCCTTTTGTGACTGACCAGAGAAGTTAAAAATTTATATAATTTGGTGCTTGCCTTGCACTGGAACTGTTCACCTGAGGGCCTAAAGTAACAAACCTGATGTAAAAAAGAGTTTCAAGAGCTGACTGACTGGGTATATCTAATACCCATGAAATCACCAGAGGACACACATATACTTCCAAATTGGGGCAAGGGCTGCAGCTGTCGCACTTTTTCCAAATCTCCAGATAACCACCCTCGCTGCTTATTCAGGGATGTGGGTTATTAATGGTGGCAAGAGTGGGCTGGATTGAAAGGAAAGCTGGATATACTGCATTAATAGACACGGGACTCACCTACATAATTCTTAGCAGATGGTTACTCTATTGAGACCAGCTTGAGACATCAAATTCCCTAGTCTCTTAGGATTCTGCAAGTAAAACTGGGTCTCTCCTGTCATTGAATTACCTTGAGACTCTCAGTCTCTTTGAAGGGAACCTTGATACCAGTAACATCATCCCTCTTGAAGAGAACTTCTGTTCCCTAGTAATGGCTAAGGAATCACTAGACTGCAAGCCCCAAGAGGGCAGAGACCATGTCTGTCTTACCACTGCATTTCTAATGCCTAAGATAGTAGGCACCCAATAAATACATTTTGATGGAAGGAACTAACTCTGCAAGCTACTTCTGACATAAAATCCAAAAAATGCTACTGAAGTAGCCCCAGGCAAAACACTGCCCTGACTAAAAGACAAAGCCAATCTGGCCTAGCACAAGAGTTTGCCAAACATGGGCATATCATCAGTGTTGGGGGAAGTGAACCAGGGCTGAGGGCCAGATGGTGTCATGGCAGCAGAACAAAGTCCTCTTCCAGAGGAAAAGTATCCCTGGCTGAAGGAGGAAACAAGTAGCCAACAAGCAGTCGTGCTCCTTAGTGGCATGTTACAATTACAGGAGATGCACAACACAGCCCACACTGTCATGGGCTTCAACCAACCTCAGGCCTGAATGGAGGCCTACTTCTCCTGACAATGCAGAAAGGCCAGCTGCCTACAGTATACTTTAAAAAAATGTGGGGATTGACATCCCACTGGACAGAGGTTTAAGAAGCCAGCAGAGACCTCAAACCTACTGCCTACGGGGTCATCTTGGGATAAGACAAGAGTCTAACCAAACAGGATTTTATGTCATCACATCATAATGACTACTACTAACATTTGCTGAATTGTTATTTATGCACCTGGGAGTAGGCTAAACACTTTGTGTGAACATTTCATTTAATCTTCGTAACAATCCTATCAGAGGTACTGTCATTCTTGTTTTGTAGATGAGGAACCTGATGAAAGGTGGGTTTCAGTAATACCACCCAGTATATAATAGAACCAGGACTCAGATACAGGCGTGTCTGACTCCTGAGTCCATGCTCCATGCTCTTGGCCACTCTGCCTCCTGTTTCTTGCTCAGGTGATGAACTAGGTAGGTGGTCAAGACCAATTCTTACAACTTCTCTCTAAAACATATCCAGTAGTGTCTGGAATCAAAAGTGGTTGAAGGATCTTAACCACACAGGCTGACTTTTCTTACGGAAGCTCTTGGATGGAGGATCAGAAAGAAAGTTCAAAGGGCAGGCCCTCAAACCGAGAGCTGTGCATTTTAACCCAAACTGTTCAATACTACTCACCTGAGAATAGATGTCCAAAGAGTAACCACACACATAGTCTGGATCATGTTCCTGCTGATTCCACACAATGTCTGGACCAAGGCCTTGCTTTGGTCCTGCAATTATTCTGTTTTTATAAATTCCTCCACTACTGTATTATTTCCTCTCTGAGGAATTCCTAAGGAGAGTCAATTTAAGACAGCTTTTAAATTGAACTGGATTTACTGCCCAATTATGCCATTTTCTTAACCCTCTTCACTTTATCACACAAGTTAGGAAATAAGTCTGTGTTTGCATAATGTTTCTAAAGGGCAAAAAGAACCCACCAAAATTAGTTTTCCTAGCTAGAGAGAAGGACTTAAGATGATTATCTTTTACTGAAGAGTATTTAAGCAAGAGACAATTACTTCATTTCATTGGGAGAGAAGCTAACTTTAGATAATTCTGATTGGTCTTACCGAAGTCAATTAAATTGTGATATAAAAAGATCCCATAGACTTGCTCAACGCTAGCTGAATTTTAGAATCAAAAAGCTTGCATGGTTTATGTTAACGACCAGAAAACTCTACCTCCCCCAGCTGCGATGTACTCAAGTCATTATCACAATCTGAGGAGACAGATTTAGGATTAATAATTTATTACCTTCCTGTAGTGCAATGTAGTTAAGAATATAGGACAGTTTGGCAGGAGAAAGTTCCTGCAGAAGGCTCATCGCTATGAGGTGTATTCCATTAGTCATCCACCTTAAATGAGGTGCCCAGCAGATACAAGAAGAGCAGGGATATAATGCCACCCAAAAACTCTCTGGAAAATGCTTTTCTCCTAAAGATAAGACCGATGCATGTTCAAAATATATTATTCTCTTCAACGACAAAAGATACCACTTGGTCTGACTGGTACAACAGGGGCTACAGCCCTCGAAGTACAACTAAAAGGTGGGGGCAAAGGAAGAAAGTGAGTTCAGGTGCCTTCTGTCTGCCAGGGGCAATTGCGAGCAGTTGTAAGAACAAAATGAGAATGGCAACTAGTGGAGGAAGACCTCTTGCTAAGCCAGAAGCTGTCTCTGTCCCATCTGCAGTCTCTGTGGGGGCTGAGGGTGATAATTAATCTCTCCCATCCAGAGTTTAGGACTAATTAAAAAAATAAAACCTGGCAGTTAGAGGTAGATGGAGACCAAAATATCATCTTTATAAGTGTAAGGTGACTGGAGAACATAACTTAGATGTACAATCACAAATGGGCTTCCTAATACTTTCCTACACTGAATTACCAATTGGACAAATGCAGGCTGTCTTGGCATGGGCAGACCAGTTAGAGCATGGCAGGGTGAGAATACATGAAAATCCTGAAGACTAGCCATTCCACACAACGGAATTCTTTTCCAATATCACCAAACAGAAAAATCGCTCTTCCATTCACAGAGTCAGAGAAAGGTGGGAAAAAAAGAACAAAAATTACCTTCCTGGGAAATGAAGTGGCCACTTAATTGGCCAATACTGAAAAACAGAGTATGAAAGATTGATTCTCCTTAACATGTATATTCCAAGGTGGTCCTATTTCTAGCATTGTCTTTAGGTTAACCCAACAAACCTTTATTGCTACCTACTACACGCTATATGTTAGGTATGTAACTATGAGTAAAACAGTTTCATGAAGTAGACACATAAGCAAGTAATCATAGAAGACTTCTGCTCCCAGCCATGATGGAGTAACTGGTACCAGACTCACAATCTACCATAAATGACTATGAAGCTGGACAGAATACTTAAGACAATTGTTTTCCATAAGAATATAATAGTCCGTGCAAGATTACAATCTCTGGGAGACGGGAAACTTGAAGTGAGCCCCATAATTGCCCAGTTCTCTTTTAAGGGACAGCTTCTCAACCACAGCACAGAAAGCTGGAACCCAAACAGAACAGAGGGTTCTCACCAAGCCCAAGGAGCAGAGATCTGAATCTGGCTAGAATTTGAGTGGCAGGACACTGGAGAAGGAGCTGTGAAAAGAGTGGATCCCAAAAGGCTGAGGGCTGGGACATAAAGGCACAGGTTTGTCATATACTAGATGTTACATCGATGAGAAGGAAACAGGATCACTAGAGGTCAAGCAGTGCTGGGGTAGGAGGTAGGAGCATTTTAGAATTCCTGCTCTGCCAAAGTGAAGAAATCACATTAACAACACAGACCAGCAGACACTAGAAAGGCCTTCAGGAGTAAAGACCACATTCTAGGGCAAAACCTACTCTGAACCTCTCCTCACAAAGCCTAAAACCAACACAGTATGATACGGCATAATAATAGAGAAATATATAGACGCTTTGAGAACACTAAAGAACAAGTTCAAATCAAGGCTTCAGGGAAAGCACCAGAAAGGAGCTTATGTTGACCTGAATCAGAAAACATCAGGCAGGGACTTCCCTGTTTGCACAGTGGTTAAGAATCCGCCTGCCAGGACTTCCCTGGTGGCGCAGTGGTTAAGAATCCACCTGCCAAAGAAGGGAACATGGGTTCGAGCCCTGGTCCAGGAAGATCCCACATGCCGCAGAGCAACTAAACCCGTGCGCCACAACTACTGAACCTGCGCTCTAGAGCCCGCGAGCCACAACTACTGAGCCCACGTGCCACAACTACTGAAGCCCACACGCCTAGAGCCCATGCTCTGCAACAAGAAGCCACCACAGTGAGAAGCCCACGCACCACAATGAAGGGTAGCCCCAGCTTGCCGCAACTAGAGAAAGCCCGTGCCCAGCAAAGAAGACCCAACGCAGCCAAAATATATATATATATATATAAAAAATAAAAAATTTTAAAAAGACCCAACGCAGCCAAAAATAAAAATAAATAAATAAATTTATTTTTTAAGAAAAAAATACATCAGAGAGAATGGTAATGTCATAGGCAGAGGAATGGAGTACTCTGTGGAAACATGAAACGGCACTCTATGAAAAGTGATTTGAATGTGGAAGAGAAAAAGGAGTATAGGATGCTTCAGGGATTTCTACCTAAGAATATAAGTAGAGGTGATCTTCGCACCACTACAGGGAATAAAGGAGGAAGAAGGGTAAAAGATTGTGAGTTCAGTCTTGATATATTAAGTTGGAGGTAGCTGGGAGACATCCAGTTGGAGATGTGTGACATACAGGTGGCTATGTGGTCTGGGGCCCAGGAGAGAAGTGAATGAACACGTATAGACTTGGGAGTAGTGAGCACACAGGTTACAATTATGGGAAAGAATGAGATTGCCCAGGGAGAGCGCACAGTGTGAGACAAGAAAGGGTAGAAACAGAACCCTGAAGAACAAAACATTTAAGGGACAAGCTGAAGGAAGTGTGGGAAGAATCAGAAAGTGCGATGCATCAGCTGTAAGGGAGAGCAAAGAAAAGCATGCTGTAACTTAAGGCAACTGAGGAAAGGGTATCAAGAAAGTAGTCAAAGGTGTCAAATGCAGCAGAGATGTTAAGTAAGATAAAAAGTAAAGGTGTCAAGCTAGGAAGTCATTGGTTACCTTGGTAAAAGCCAAGGTTTAGGCAGAAGCCAGACGTCACTGGATTCAGAAGACGACAGAGGTGGGAGAACAGAGACAGCAAATGTGGTCTGCTCATTCAGAAAGCTTCCCTGACTGGGAAGACTAAGCCAGGAACCTGGCTAGAGGTCCCTCACAAAGAACAGTGCCTGGCTCAATAAATATTTGTTGAATGAATAAGCAATAATAATAAAAATACAACAAATAAATAATCTGTACCCATCTGGTTATTTGACCAGTCCTTGTTTCTAATTGTATCAGTTTGTCTGTCTGCAAAGTGGATATGTATTAGGCCCAAGCCAAGTTCCATTTCCTTCACGAAGCCTTCCCTGATTCTTCTAACCTTCAACAACCTCCTCTATGACAATCAAAAAACAGACAGTAACAAGTGTTGGTGAGGACATGGAGAAATTGGAACCCTAATACATTGCTGGTGGAAATGTAAAACAGTGCAGCAGCTGTAGCAAACAGAAAGTTAAACAAAGAGTTACCATATGATCCAGCAATTCCACTCCTAGGTATAGATACAATGAAATATTATTCAGCTATGAAACGGAATGAAGTACTGATACATGTTACAACATGAATGAATCTTGAAAACACTACCCTAAGTGAAAGCAGCTAGACATAAAAGGCCACATATTGTATGAATCCATTTATATTAAATGTCCAGAATAGGCAAATCCATAGAGTCCAAAAGTAGCTTAGTGGGGCTTCCCTGGTGGCACTGCGGTTGAGAATCTGCCTGCTAATGCAGGGGACACGGGTTTGAGCCCTGGTCTGGGAGGATCCCACATGCCGCGGAGCAACTAGGCCTGTGAGCCACAACTACTGAGCCTGCACAGACGTCTGGAGCCTGTGCTCCGCAACAACAGAGGCTGCAATAGTGAGAGGCCCGCGCACCACGATGAAGAGTGGCCCCCACTTGCCACAACTAGAGAAAGCCCTCGCACAGAAACGAAGACCCAACACAGCAAAAATAAATAAATAAATTAATAAACAACTTTGAGGAACTAATTCATATTAAAAAAAAAAAAGAAAGTAGCTTAGTGGTTTCCAGAAGCTAGCAGAGGGAGAAAGAGGGAATGACTGCTGATGGGTATGAGGTTTCTTTTAGGAGGTGAGTAAACTGTTCTGGAATTAAATAGTGGTATTACATCTCAATTAAAAAAATAACCTCATCTAATCTCTTACTACAGAACTCCTAAATTCTACCCATCTACTTACCCCTAAATCTACTGATTTGCATTGAGTAAAATTACTCTCTCCAGTGAGAGAGAGGTTCCTTGAAGACACAGAGCCTCATCAGTTTTCTCCTGGACTACTATTTCATTAGCTTTCTAACAGATATCCTTACATCTAGCCCTGACCTCCCTCCCCTTTCCATCTTTCTCCCATCCCCACCATTACCATTCTTTCATATTCCAGCAAAAATGTTCTAGAAATTTACCAGTATTACTCTTCTGCTTAAAGTTTTCAATAGCCCCCAATTTCCTAAGGCAATTCTCTCCAAAGTAGAGTTTTTGCTTACCAGAAGTGCACAAAACAAATCATTGGGATATGAAAAGAAAATATTAAAACTATTTATATTTGTTTGGGGCATCTCTCATAAACATAAGACATTAGTACAATGGTGCTTATTATAATGTATAAACAAACAAAAACTGGGGCACATCTTCAACATTTTTTATGGATATAAGTACATAATCAAGAAAATTTGTAGACCATCTGCCTTAAAAGATTAAAATCTAAGCTTCTTTCCATGGCATACAAGATCCTTCATCACCTGGCCACCATCTACCTCTTCAGGAATAGCCATTCCAGCTTTGCTCTTTGTATTTCAGCAGCACTAAACTGCGTATAGAGTTTCCTTTATTTACCAAGCTGTTTCATAATTTTGTGCTTTTGCTCTTGCAATCCCATTGCCTGGGAATACCCTTCGAATCCTTCAAATTCAACCTTCAAAATTCTGTTCAGGCATCAGCTTCTCTGGAGAGAATTCTTCAGTTCTCTCCCTTCATCTCTAAGCGAAAAGCTTCTCTGGTTGCAGTAGCACTCAGGGCATGGTATCCCTCTGTCTTTTCACTTACCACATCGTAGTATTTATACATCTATCTCCCTCATTAAACTGGGAGTTCTTCCAGGGCAGGAATTGTGTTGTACTCATCTTTATTTTATTTTATTTTTAATTTTTATTTTTTTTTGCGGTACACGGGCCTCTCACCGCTGTGGCCTCTCCCGCCACGGAGCACAGGCTCCGGACGCGCAGGCCCAGCGGCCATGGCTCACGGGCCTAGCATGTGGGATCTTCCCGGACCGGGGCACGAACCCGCGGCCCCTGCATCGGCAGGTGGACTCCCAACCACTGTGCCACCAGGGAAGCCCTGTACTCATCTTTATTACCCTCATGCTTAGCCCAGGACCAAACTCCTAATAAGTCCTCAAAAATTGGTTCTGAATTGGATTCTTTTTCTCTGTACTCAAAATACTTATTAACTAACTCTGTAATCTATTTCCCAGAAGCAAGGGAATAACAATAAAAGTTATCATAGCCAATTGTTAGCTTCTGGAGTACATCAGCCTCAATGACCCTCCTTGGTTTAGGTTTCCAATGCTGGTTCCGGCCCTCTCCTGTGCATGCGCCATATATAACTCTTCAGATGCACACATTCTTTCTTTAGACGTTAAAATATTTGTGAATATTTTAATCAGATCTTGTTGTTCTCAAAGGCATTATGTCTCTTTAAAGTGCCTTCACATACCTTTGCCTCGATTGTGTTCATTTTAAGTTTTAACTCTCAAATGATAGATTGTGTTGATTTTAATTGTTGATTAAATTATTGTTTTATTAAATTATTATTTATTTAAATATTTATTTAAATTATTAAATTATTAAATTATTGTTGATTAAATTGTTGATAGATTGTTGTTTCTCAAAGGATAATTCCCTTATTGCTAAATTATTATTCAGTCAACAAATATTTTTATGGTGCATCTACTATAGGTCAAGCCCTTGGTACTTGCTAGGAATAGCTGGCGTGAGCAAGAGGCAAAATCTCTGCTCTCAAGAAGCTGACAATCTATAATAGGAACTTCCAAATTCTTGGGGTCACTTCATGTTTTTCTCCAGATACTGATAATCCCCAGGTCCAAAATGCTATTTTAAACCATGTAACAATAACGTTAGACAAAAAAATAGTAATTCAATGGCTCACAAGGAAAACACAGAGCATCTTTTATCAAATTGTAATCACTGCTTCCTAGCAGTGGGCTCCAGCACTGAACCCAAAGCTGAAATAAAAAATAAGCCCACTATACATAAGTCAGTGGGTACCTGGGGCTCTCCCAAAGATGGAGAAACTGCTAAGTGATAAACAGGAATGGGGATAATTGGAGAGCTGCTTTGTTTTGTTTAGTTTTTCAGGAATAATTTCTATAATCCATGAGCTAAAGACAACAGCAAACAATCAAGAATGTATTTTATCAGGGAAAACGTAAGAGCTCAGATAAAAACTAAACAAATTCATGAGTAGATAAATACTGACTCAGGCTACCAACAATAGGTTTTTGCTGCTGTTGTTTTGTTGTTGCTTCTTCAGATAGGTCTTACCCCCCCACTTATAAAAAGAGTTAACATGTACCCTGGAAAACACAGAAAAGTATAAAGAGATAATAATTCCACTACTCAAAAAATGTATAAACATTTAGTTATATATCTTTTTTCAGACCTTCTATTACATAAAAATATTTTTTTCTTTTCACAAAATTGACACCAATTTTGAATATGAATATGCAACTGTATATCATGCTTTTTCATGCTTAACATTAGGAGCATTTCCCATGTACTTGTTCTTCTAAAATGTGAATTTTTTTTAACATCTTTATTGGGGTATAATTGCTTTATAAAATGTGAATTTTTAAGTCAGGTAATATTCCACCATGTGGACATGCCATAATCTCACCACTCCTATTGTGGGGCAGGCTGTAGCAATGTTTTGCAACACAGAATAAATAAGCGTTGATGACTGCTCTCATTCACAACCATCTAAATATGTCCTTGAGGTAAATTCCTAAAGGGGGAATTACTAAGTCAAAGAATATGAACTTTTTAAGGATCTTGATTTATGCCAGAAAGTTCTCTGTTCAAACTCTCCAGCACAACAGGAGGGCAACCACATCACCCCTTGGCAGCACTAGATATTTTTACTTTGATTTTCATCAATATGATAGGTTATAAAGGATTTCTCATCTTAATCTGCAGCTCTTCGGTTAGTAATGAGAATGAACATTTTTTTTAATGTTTTATAAATCATTTAAATTTCTTATGATACTCTGCTTATGTCTCATTCATTTTTGCTATTAGGACACTGTGTTTTTTAAAAAATTGATGTAAAAGAGCTCTGATAAATTAAAATACATAAAAAAATCTGTCTGTCATGTATTGCTTGCATGTTCCCTCAGTTTGAACACATATGGCTCTTGGTTCTTCCATGATAAAAGCTCCAGACTTTTCCAAAATGGAACTGGTACAATCTAATTCCCATCAGAACCACTCCTACCAATACCACCTTTGCACCTTTATACTCAATCTGTTCCTTAGGGTGCTGTTTTGAAGCACCAGGCTCAAGGGATACTAAAGAATAGCCCAGTGAGACCACAGTGCCATGTTTAACCAACTAGCTTGGCAAACACAGAAACACTCAGCAATGCTTCTTCCTCCCCTATACTCAGAATCCCTCAAATAACAAGCTCATCCTCGTTCAGGGCAAAAAACTGTCTTTGGTCCTCCAAAAGATCACCTGTGGTTGGAAGGCAGCATAGCAGAAGAAAAAAAGCGTGAGCTCTAGAGTAGAAAAAGCTGCATTTAGATTCCTGGCTCTGTCATGTTCTTGCTGTATGACCTTGGTCAAGTCATTTTGCCTCCCTGGGCCTCAATTTCCTAACTACAAAATAAAACTATCTGTTTTCAGGTTATCATAAGGATTAAATGGAACATGTAATGTTTACAACCAGGGGTCTGGTATGTGGTAGGTGAACTCCAAAAAGTGTGGTTTTCCTACTCTGATGGTGCTAAATCAGTTACTTATTTAATTCAAATGATCTTACATAAAATGTTGGCTTGAAATAGTTAGCTGTCCCAGCAAAGCATCATCTGGGTAAAAAACATTTAGGTCAGCTTTCTGTCAACTGCAATTTCCACTGCTATAATTATGCAATCATCAACCACCACCGCAAAACAACAAAAACCCCAAAGCTGATGTTACTGAAATTGTTAAATACAGTAATTACTTGATTCTCAAGATCATGGCCACCAACTCCTTTTGGAAAGCAACAGAAACTTTTCTAATTATGGGGGCAAAAGACGGATTAGTTGTCCCAGACAGTGGTCTCTACAACAGAAGTCTTTTGGTCACTGCCCAGAACAGCAACATACTGAGAAGTCATTCTCAAATTGCTGTTTCCTCACATTTCATACTCTGAAAGGTACAATGTCAACAAAAGAATGAAAAGGAAAAAAAAGACAGAAAAAAAGGATATTCTTTAGATTTAGCCTTTTTGGCACTTTTTCCTGGCAAGAGGTAACAGACTGGTGAAATAATCTCTAGGAGGAAAGCATACTTTATAAAATCTATCAGCATAACCCCATTCTACGGAAGAAGCAAGGAACACATTCTCCCTCTAAGTATAGAGTGTAGATTCCTTCAGGAAAGGAAAGAAAGCCAAGTATCACTTATGTTCAGAGAATTGTACTACACGCTTTAATTATATTATGTTTTAAGTCAAGTTATGAGGTAGAACTTATGTTTCCTTACAGACAATAGGTAACTTGCTCAATGTTTTATAGTTATTAAGTGGAAAGAAACATCCAGCTCCAGGACCCAGGTCCTTCTAACTTTGAAACCTTTTTCTTTTCATTACATCTTCATCAAATCTCAAAATGATCATGTCAATCCTCCTTTACGAGAAATAACCCAGGGACTTCCCTGGCGGTCCAGTGGTTAAGACTCCATGCTTCCACTGCACGGGGCACGGGTTCAATCCCTGGTGGGGGAACTAAGGATCCCACATGCTGAGTGGCAGCGGCCAAAAAAAAAAGAGAGAGAAAGAACCCAATTTAAATTTTGGCTTAAAACAAAACAGACAAATAAACCCAACAAACTAAGTTTCCACCTAAAGGATGACCACTTCTGTCAATTAGCAGGTTGCTTCTCTGGCTCCTACTAGTCTTTAAAATGAACTGAAAGACTCAAACCAAGCACGCTTTTTAAAAAATCTTAAATATATAAAGAAAATGGTACCTGCTGACAGCCACAGAGCACTGAAGCAGAAGCAAATATAAAACAGGTACAAGCTTTTCAACCACTTCACAGATGTCTGCCAACAAAATCCTGATAAAATCCAAGAAGCACGGCTTGGCTTGATTCCCAGCTTCTCCATGGCCTTCCAGACAGGCAGAACCAGTCCACTAGAAAGACAGAAAAAGAAGAAATTATATGCCAAGTAATTAATAATTGATTCCTCGAAATGCAGAGTGCTAGAGAGTGTGACAGATTAGGGAGAAGGGAATTTTCAAGTTTCTCTTTCACTGCTCATACCTGCTTATAAATTTCAAAGCTGAGCTTTGGCATAGCCTATAATTATCAGGATAAAAACATAGCCAGGGATATGAAATGAATCCACTGTAAAACTGAAACACTTTATATTCCATATTTTCTAATCTAACATCATCTATGTGGAACAATGGAAAGCGTACCAGACTGAAAAAAAAGATCTGAACTTCAGTTCCAGTTCTGCTACTAACAGCTTTGTGACTTTATACAAATATGCTTTCTTTTTTTTTTTGCGGTACGCGGGCCTCTCACTGTTGTGGCCTCTCCCATTGCGGAGCACAGGCTCCAGACGCGCAGGCTCAGCAGCCATGGCTCATGGGCCCAGCTGCTCCGCGGCATGTGGGATCCTCCCAGACCAGGCGGCATGTGGGATCCTCCCAGACCAGGGCACGAACCCGTGTCTCCTGCATCGGCAGGTGGACCCCCAACCACTGCGCCACCAGGAAAGCCCAATACAAATACGTTTTCTTACCCATGAAAAGAAGAGTTTGGAGCATCAGAGGTAAACTAATCTGAAGGCTTTTCTAGCCATGTTTTTTAAAAATTTTAATGTGATTGTCTTTAGGCAGGGCACGCACTCTCCAGTTTGCTACTGTCCCCACCACTCTTATCTTTAAATTCTATCCAGTTTACACTTTGATGTCACCTCCCTGATCCTTAGAATCATTAGCAATTCCTGACTTAAATTCATATAGCCATTCAACAAGGATTTATACAGCCCCTATTTTGTACTAGGCATTGTGCTGGCTACTCCATAATCTAGAGACCGAATGATTTCGGTCCCTTCCAGAAGAAAAAATGACTTTCCATCAGTTTCTTCTCTCTTACACAACTTCCCTATATTGTATAGATTATTATATAAACCTTGGCAGTATTACAAGGATTGACTGAGTTCTGAAGAAGCAATTTAAAAATCTTCTGTCCCGGGCTTCCCTGGTGGCGCAGTGGTTGAGATCCGCCTGCCAATGCAGGGGACACAGGTTCGAGCCCTTGTCTGGGAGGATCCCGCATGCCGCGGAGCAACTGGGCCCGTGAGCCACAACTACTGAGCCTGCGCGTCTGGAGCCTGTGCTCCGCAACAAGAGAGGCCACGATAGTGAGAGGCCCACGCACCGCGATGAAGAGCGGCCCCCACTCGCTGCACCTAGAGAAAGTCCTCGCACAGAAACACAGCAAAAATAGATAAATAAGTAAATAAATTTATTTTAAAAAAAAAACTTAAGCCGCAGTTTCCTCACAAATGTTTAAAAAAAAAAAATCTTCTGTCCCGGACTTCCCTGGCCACACAGTGGTTAAAAATCCGCCTGCCAATGCAGGGGACTCGGGTTCGAGCCCTGGTCCAGGAAGATCCCACATGCCGTGGAGCAACTTGCCTGTGCGCCACAACTACTGAGCCTGCATGCCACAACTACTGAAGCCCGTGCCTAGAGCACGTGCTCCGCAGCAAGAGAAGCCACCGCAATGAGAAGCCCACGCACTGCAATGAAGACTAGCCCCCCTGCTCGCCGCAACTAGAAAAAGCCCGTGCGCAGCAACGAAGACCTAAGGCAGACAAAAATAAATAAATAAAAATCTTCTGTCCTAAATATGCACCTGTCATCCACATCTGGAAAATGGCACAGACTGACAACCCCAGCCCCAGCCAGCACTGTATGGGTTGGATATCAATACTGATTAACACCAGGAAATAGACAAACACACACAGAACTGCAAAACTAAGGTAAAGCCCACCCAAGGAAAAGCTTTCACTGAGCCTTAAGCACCTGAAGGACTTCATCTTTCTCATTCACTTCCATCCATTCCTATTTCTAGCGGTTTGTCATTGTATGTTAGGGAGCAGGGGGCAGAAAGGAAGTGTGCAGCTGAGACACATGCTCAAAAGATTATGAAATGGAGCCTAAGTTAGAAAGTATATCCTGCAACTTTTCCAGCCTCCCAAGATGGAATGAATGAGTGTGCATGTGTGCGTGTGTGCGCACGTGTGTGCATAAGAATCTTACCCAACACATTTCTGCCTACCACAAAAGGATTTTAAATTCAAGGTGACTCAACACCTGTCATCAATAGTGTGGCAGGTGGGCGATAGAAGCATAAAAGAAATGAATAGGTTTTGAAATGGGAGTAATAAACACCACTGGATTAGCAAGCTGATTAGAAGGGCAATGTCTCACAAACCATGCATGAGAGAGGCACTTATTTTCATGTGAACTCCCAACCAGTCATTCCTCTGAAACCTACAATTGCCTAAGGGCACAAATCACTGCTAGGGTCCAGTCAAAGGCTTGCTGACCAGAGGCAGGAACAACACCACATCACCAAGATCCAAATGGCTTGTTATAGAATCAAAGGGAAACAGCCCAGGGAGAGAACACACACCTCCACAATACTTGACAAATGAAAATCTAGAAAAGCTTGCAAGAGTTCTGGCATTTAGGGCGTTACAAGTACACCCGAAATAAAAGCACTCTCTGTTACAGCAGCTGTTCAGACAGCGCAGGGGGTAATGTTTACTTAATGCTTCAGGTTGATGAGGGAATGTATCATAGTTCAGTCTGTCAGCTGCATATGTGGAACTCCATTTATGTACCCAGAGATAAGATATGTTTGAACGACAGAGCAAGTCTGAAACAGCCTATTCAGCTGGCATGAGTAATTAAGAATAAAGCTCTTAAAAAAAAAAAGTCTCAGATATTTGGGAAAGTTACAGAACAGACTGCCATGAATAGCTTTGCTTATATTTGTAGACACTGTTTTCCAAATAGCTGGAAAAATGAACAGATTGTTCTGGGAGGTCGTGTTTCCAATTTGTTCCTAGCTTCCAGTCTGTTCATCAGATAAGAAAGCACAAGGAGAGTCAGCTAATACTCTTCACCAACTGCATCTATCTTCGATTGCGCACAACCACGGTAAGAGGAAAGAAAGCAAAGCTTTCCTGGAATCTCGCCTGAGGTCTTTTCTCTTGACTTCCTTTATTTCACCTTTGTGCTCACTGCAGCCACCACAGGACCCCTCGGTAGGGCATAATTTCCAAGTCCTGAATAAGGCAGGTTTCGCGTCGTAATTTACTCGTAGTGCTCAGCCCCGCCCCCCTTATTCAGCATCAATTTGCTGTCCTGGTGGGGAGAACAAACACCAGAGACTGAAGCTAGGGGGTAGGGAGGAAGAAGGCCAGCAGCGTCTCGCGGCCGGTCTGTCTGTCTGGGGATGGAGGGAGCCGCAAGACCAGGCCCGGGCCCGAAAGAAGCGGGGGTCAGCCTGAGACTCGAGCTCCGCACCTACAAAGCCAGAAGCAGCTGGCTGCCCTAGCCGGGCCAGGAGCGCCACCTCCGGGTCCCAACACCCGGCCAGCGCACCCCCAGAAACAGCCCGTCCCGCTTGCCCCTCCCCTGAGCTCGTGGTACTCGGCCCGGCAGCCAGCCGCCCCCGGCCACCTACCGGGGCTCAAGGCCACAAAGCGGGGCCCCAGCTCTCGGCGGCCTCCGCCTCCTCCAGGTCCATGGGGTCGGGGCCCCAACCTTCGCTCCCCTCACCCGGGGGAGGAGGAAAAGGAAGAAGGCAATGCGGGCTCCCCACCCGGACAGCTCACTCTGGCCTCAGCCTCCCTGGACAGCGACGGCGGCCGGAAACGCCGCCCCCTCCCACCTCCCGGACTCAACCCGGAAACACACTCTTGATGCTAAACAAGCCCTCCTGTCCCCCCGGAAGCTCAATTCCAGCCGCGAGCCCGAGGGGGAGGAGGGGTAGTGCTGGGGGGTAGAACTACGCACGAGCGAAGGAACCTGCGTCCCCAGGCTGTCGCCTCCCGCTCTCCAGAAGCGGTCTGCACCTTCGCCCGCCCTGCGCGAGCCCCAGGCCCCAGACTCTGGCAATACCCACAAGCAAGATGGCGGCAACGGCAGCACCCACTACGGCTTAGCGCCCAGCTGTGCCATTGGCTAGAGCCTGGAGTGAGGCCGCCGCGGATTGGCCGAGAGCGCTGCGGGGGTGGGGGTGGAGCTGCAGCAGCCTGGAGCCGGGAGTGGGCAACGCGGCGTGAGCAGCGGCCCCAGGCTCCCGGAGCACCGCGCTCGGAGAAGACTTCGCTGCTCGGGGCCGCAGCCTGGTGAGCTCAGCCCCCTTCAAGCCCTCCCTTACATCCCAGCCGGGGCCACTCCGAGCCGGCGCCTATCGATGCCGACACACCCCGGGGACCCTATCGCGACTCCATCGCACCATATCGCGACATCATCGTGCCTTGTCGAGACTCCATTTTGCCACAGCCCTTCTCAATATATAGCTATATCTTTTTTAAAAATTTGCTCTGTCATCTTTGGGGGCTGTCCCATGTCGTGATTTTGCCGTGATCTCTCCGTGACATAACCGCGCCATCGTGAAGTGTGATCTCATCGCCGCCCTGTCGTGACTTCATCAATGTCGTGTTGTGACCTGGCTGCGGCGGGACAGGTGGTGACCGTCAGGAACCCTCCTTCCCTTCTCATCTCCCCATCTCAGCTGCCCCTCTTCGATTATCCGGCTTTTGGAGTCTCCGTTGTCCTGGGAGCTACCCGGGACCCCTTCTTGCTTCTCCAGCCCCTGCCGGCGTCCACAGGCTGGTAGCCGGGCGGGGAGGGTGAGGAGAGGGAGCGCAAGGGGTTAATTCTGCTGCTGCTTCTGCTGCTCCGCTGCTGCAGCTTCTGCCCGAGGGAGGGAAAGGAGAGGAGGCAAGGAGCCTGCGGGGGCGACTGAGAGCCCTGGCTGGAGGGATGGGGTCTCCAGAGGGCCCTCTGAGCTTTCCCGGGTTAGCACCTTGCTTCCTCCCTTCTGCTGAAGCTTGTCTCCTGTCTCTCCTGAAGAAGGGAGGGGAAAGGAAACCTAGGATGCCCTTTTCCCTCATGCCAGCCTGAGTCCGGATAATCGAACTTCACCCGTGTATGTCTCCATTCCTCCCTGTCTGTCCTCACCACTCCCTCCCTGTACGCCTGGTGGAGGGAAACAAAACCTGGCCTCTGGTGCCAGGGAGCAGCTGAGCAGTGGGGCCAGCCCCCTCCCACCCCCAGGAGACTGGTGTGGAGAGCTGTCCAGCTGAGCAGCAGGATGCATGGTCCTTCTTTCCCACTTTCCGGAGGTGACCTTGGACCAGGGTCCCTTCTTCATCCCTAAGGACTTGAGGGTCCAGCCCCTTAAAGGGGCTCCCCCAAGGGAGGTCAGTCCTGAGGAGTCCATCCCTTCTGATCCTCCCCTCCCTCTGTGCTAATCCCTCCCTCCCTCCCTCCTCCACTCCCTCCTCCACTCCCACCCCTCCTCTGCAGAGGGATGCTCAGTCCCTCTTGTGTTCACAGTTGGGCAAGGCGGGCATCATGGCCTCGGATTGCGAGCCAGCTCTGAACCAGGCAGAGGGCCGAAACCCCACCCTGGAGCGCTACCTGGGAGCCCTCCGTGAGGCCAAGAATGACAGCGAGCAGTTTGCAGCCCTGCTGCTAGTAAGGAACTGACTGACAGTTGGGAGGTGGGAAGGGCTGGGTGGTTGGGCTCCCTAGGAATGAGGTCAACAAGTCCCCAAGGATATATAGGTGGTGTTGGTAACCCTGGAGGCACCAAAGAAGGCCCAAGGCACCTACCTGTGGACTCATTTTTGCTCCGCTGCGTATGGGAGCAAAGGGGAGAATGGGGGTGAATAAAGCTTGTGGCCCTAGGAGCCTTGGAGGAAGCTGAGTGGGTCTGCTCTCTGGGGCGTCCCAGAGCAGATGGGAGCTGACTCATAGGGTTGCAGCAGCAGGTAGTAACTAGTGCAGAATACCTGAGGGCTGGGGATGTTTGTTCTGGAGGTGGAGAGAGTAGCAGACTGGAAGTGACTGGGAAGGGGTCCTAGGGGATGGCCAGGATGCGTATGTAGGTTGCGGGTGAAGGATCTGGTTCGGGGCTTAGCCCTGGAGGAACC
Source organism: Globicephala melas (assembly GCF_963455315.2). Lineage (NCBI taxonomy): Eukaryota > Metazoa > Chordata > Mammalia > Artiodactyla > Delphinidae > Globicephala > Globicephala melas. Next base: position 159,637,530 of record NC_083314.1, on the reverse strand, counting down.
CAAGCTGGGGACAGCAGAACAGGAGCTGCAGTGCTGGGAAGGGGTGGGGGGGGGTGAAGGGAGGAGGGAGTACAGCCTGCTTGTTTGCCATGGCAACAGGGAGAAGGCTCCAGAGTCAAGGGCTCACACTGCAGCAGAGGAGGTGTTTAGGTGAAATGTAAGGGGAAATGTTTTGACAGGCAGAGCAGCGAGACACAGGAGCCATTTCCCCTGAGAAGGTGGCAGGAGTGGATCAGAGACTTCTTTGGAGAGAGCAATTAGGGAGAGACCCCAAATCCTTGGAGAATTTTAAACACTGAGTTCTAAGCCTCTTCCAACTCAGGATGTGTTGGACATCAGGAAGAATTTAGCTTAGACATCAGGAAGAACTTCCCAACTAACCAGGTAATGAAACAGTAGAGTGAGTAGTTGAGGAGGACCTGACCTCCCTTCCACAGGGATCACAGATGAGGGATCCCAGAGGTCACACCTGTCTGCCTCTGGGGAGAAGGAAGGAGCTGGATGAAGTGATCTCTGGGAGACCTCCTGACCCCAGAGTGAATCTTGTTATATAACCTAGTCCTGCTAATGGTCAACCCCCAGAGTGCGGGGACAGTCTTTGCCACCCCTTCCTTTCATCCTGCTGATAGCATATACCTCCCTTAGGTGACCAAGGCAGTCAAAGCAGGTGACATCGATGCCAAAACTAGGCGGCGGATCTTTGATGCTGTCGGCTTCACCTTCCCCAATCGTCTCCTGACTACCAAGGAGGCACCGGATGGCTGCCCCGACCATGTTCTCCGGGCCTTGGGTGTGGCACTGCTGGCCTGCTTCTGCAGTGACCCTGAACTAGCTGCCCATCCCCAGGTCCTGAACAAGATCCCCATCCTTAGCACCTTTCTCACAGCCCGGGGGGACCCTGACGATGCTGCCCGCCGTTCCATGATTGATGACACCTACCAGTGCCTGACAGCTGTGGCAGGCACACCTCGTGGGCCCCGACACCTCATTGCCGGTGGCACCGTGTCTGCCCTGTGTCAGGCATACCTGGGGCATGGTTATGGCTTTGACCAGGCCCTGGCACTCCTGGTGGGGCTGTTGGCCGCTGCTGAGACACAGTGCTGGAAAGAGGGGGAGCCTGACCTGCTGGCTGTTTTGCGGGGCCTCAGCGAAGATTTCCAGAAAGCCGAGGATGCCAGCAAGTTTGAGCTCTGCCAGCTGCTGCCCCTCTTTCTGCCCCCAACAACTGTGCCCTCTGAATGCCTCCGGGATCTGCAGGCCGGGCTGGCACGGATCCTGGGCAGCAAGCTGAGCTCCTGGCAGCGCAACCCAGCACTGAAGCTGGCAGCCCGCCTGGCGCACGCCTGCGGCTCCGACTGGATCCCAGCGGGCAACTCCGGGAGCAAATTCCTGGCCCTGCTGGTGAATCTGGCATGCGTGGAGGTGCGGCTGGCACTGGAGGAGACAGGCACAGAGGTGAAAGAGGATGTGGTGACCGCTTGCTATGCCCTCATGGAGTTGGGGATCCAGGAGTGCACCCGCTGTGAGCAGTCACTGCTTAAGGAGCCACAGAAGGTGCAACTTGTGAGCGTCATGAAGGAGGCCATCGGGTCTGTCATCCACTACCTGCAGCAGGTGAGGGTGCAGTGCCCCACCCGAGGGGGCCCAGTGTGGGAGGGGGAGCCAGAAGGCAAGGGAAAGGGGGAAGTGAAACCCCGAAGCTGGGTGTATGGGGAGACAGAGAAGACGTACCTACCTACCTACGGAGGGCTGATCCTGCAGCACTCCAGGGAGTAGTGTGTGGCCAAGCCTCCCTCTCCCTCCCTGAGCCTCCACACAAGCACTATACCACACGCCATATGTGCACTCCCATCACAGTACACACACGCACACACACAACACAGAAACCTCCTACTCACAACCCTCCCCCCGGTCCACACACACGAAAGTGAAGCAGTCTGTTCTGTTCAGTCTACAGCATGGCCTTACACACATACACATACAAACTTGTAGCAGTACAGGGAAAAGGAGCAGGGCTGCCTGCTTCCTGTCCTCTGTGGAGGGTCTGCTAACTCCATTTGATCACCTGTCCCAACATCCCTCCTGCCTGAGAGTCCAGCTCTCCTGTCCTGCAGGGGTTCCTTCAGCACTCCGGTCTCTTTTTCTTTCTTTTTTTTTTTTTTTTTTTTTGCGGTACGCGGACCTCTCACTGTTGTGGTCTCTCCCGTTGCGGAGCCTGTGCTCCGGACGCGCAGGCTCAGCGGCCATGGCTCACGGGCCCAGCCGCTCTGCGGCATGTGGGATCTTCCCAGACTGGGGCACGAACAGTGTCCCCTGCATTGGCAGGCGGACTCTCAACCACTGCGCCACCAGGGAAGCCCAACACTCCGGTCTCTTTAGTAGCCTGCTCCAGCCGCATACCCCACACACCGTGCCAAGCTCCCATTGTCTCATTCTTTCTGATTTAGCCCAAAGTGGGGCTTCTCTCCTGGCCTCCCACCCCAGGTCAGAGCCACTGTAGAGGGAGTGTTTTCTTAGCTTTGGACCTGTGGGTCTCCTTCTAGCCTTGAGATGCTTTAGAGGCTGAGTTCCAGCGAGTGCAGGGGCATGTTGTCTAAAGTCCAGTTCCCTCAGCAGGCATGCCCTGAGGGCCTGCTCTGTGCCAGCCCCCGGTTGAGTGTGTCCCAACCATGCGCTGGCTTCTGGGTACACAGGGCCTGCCTTTGCAGGGCTCACAGGCCAGCATTCCCTTCCACTTGTGTTATTCCTAGCCTGGCCGGCATGCTGGCCAGGCAGGGGAGGTCCTCTGGTCCTGCTCCATCTCAGGGGAGCCCTTTGGCAACAGGTGGGGCCAGAGAAGCAGAAGGAGCCCTTTGTGTTTGCTTCCGTGCGGATCCTGGGTGCCTGGCTGGCCGAAGAGACCTCATCCCTGCGCAAGGAGGTCTGCCAGCTGCTGCCCTTCCTCGTCCGCTATGCCAAGACCCTCTACGAGGAGGCCGAGGAGGCCAATGACCTCTCCCAGCAGGTGGCCACCTTGGCCATCTCCCCCACCACCCCGGGGCCCACCTGGCCAGGGGATGCTCTCCGGTGAGTTTGTAGTTATGGTCTGTTCAGCCAGAATGTGCTAAAGGAAGGAGTAGCACGGATACCTCCCCTCTCCCCAAACTGGGCTGTGCCGGGCTTCCTGACGGGGGCCTGAGGTGTGGTAGTATTTCTGTTTGTTGGGGGCGGGGTGAGGGGTTGTTCCCTCAGGACACCTGGGCTTCCTAGTCCCACCTGCCAACCCCAGGTTACTCTGTAAAGAGAGTACTGCCATTGAGCATCTGCTGCCTGCCAGGCATTTTACTGTACCCTTTGCTATTTTGATCTCATTTGGTCCACGCAGCAAATCTAGGACAGAAGTCTCATCCACATCTTCAGGATGAGGAAACTGAGACTAAAGGAGGTTAAAGTAACTTACCCACACTCACAGCCCAAGTTTGAGCCCAGGCCTGTGCTCTTTCTGCAGTGCCTACAAAGATGTGTTTTCCTTCTCCTCTACTTCCCTTTCTCTTAGATGGGGTGCCCCCCCAAAAAGGGAATCCTGGTGCCTTCATTTCTCCCCACACACATCTGTCCCTTCTACACCCCCAGGCTCCTCCTGCCCGGCTGGTGCCACCTGACAGTCGAAGATGGGCCCCGGGAGATCCTGATCAAGGAGGGGGCCCCCTCACTTCTGTGCAAGTACTTCCTGCAGCAGTGGGAACTCACATCCCCTGGCCATGACACCTCAGTGCTGCCCGACAGCGTGGAGATCAGCCTGCAGACCTGCTGTCACATCTTCCTCAACCTTGTGGTCACTGCACCGGGGCTGATCAAGTGAGGCCGGGGAGGAATTGGAGGAAGCAGGGGTCCTGCTCAAACTTGCCCCAAATCTCGGTCTCCTGCTTTGCTTCCCTGTGCCCATGGGTTCCTATTAGTGTTAGAATGAAAGGGTCTCAGAATGGAAGAGAGAGCCACCCCACACAGGGATTTGGTATATGTGGATTTGGTATATGTGGAAGCCCTCTGGGCATGTATGTCTACCTGCTCCAGCCATAACCCAGTCTCTGCTCCCCAGATGCCACGGATGGGGCCCAAAGTTAACTGTTCACCCTGCTGCCTAATTTCTTGCCAAACCCTGGCCTGGTAAAGCTGGGAGCCCAGCATCCCAGCTTTCCTCAGGACTTGGTCTGGCTCCACTAATCTCCCGCCTCCCATCTTTCGCTCCCTTTCTCCCCAGGCGAGATGCCTGCTTCACTTCTCTAATGAACACCCTGATGGCGTCGCTGCCCGCGCTAGTACAGCAGCAGGGGAGGCTGCTTCTGGCTGCCAATGTGGCCACCCTGGGCCTCCTCATGGCCCGGCTCCTTAGCACCTCTCCAGGTAAGCCCTGGGGACCCAGTCCTAACAGATGGAAGCAGAAGACCTGGGTGGACCTGCTGTGTTCTGGGCATAAGTCATCCTTTTCTGAAATTCTGAACAGAATTTTCCAGTCAAGGAAATCTCTGAAGTGCGCCTCCCTCCCCCGCCCCACCCCACCCTTCTTCCCCAAATGATAACGTTTTCTTCCTTCTGAAGCCTTTTAAGGCAAGGTCTGGTGGGTGTAAGTACAGGCCCGCTCCGAGGCACAGGCTTAAGCACCTGGAATCCCCAGCAGCCCAAGGAATCTGAATTCTGTGTTTTCAAGGTGGAGCCGCCCCCTCCCAGGCCTTGAGTCAGAAACATGACTTTTCTCCATTGAGGTTTTTCTGTGCTCGGCACCGCACCTCGTGACAGGCTTCGGTGCTCCTGTGCACTTACCTTCCCCACCTCCCACCTCACTCTGGCTGCATGCGGTAGGGAGGGGCATCCGCTTCAGCCCCCTGCCAGCCCTCTGTGTCTCCCACTTTGGCCGTGGGTGTCTGCTTGGGTCCCTCTGTCCCTGCCTGTTCCCTGTACCCCATCTGTCTGGTTGGAGGAGCGGCACAGATGCCTGGGAACAGGGTGTAATGAGCCTGTACCCTCAGCTGCCTCTGTTCCCTGTGTGGGGGGGCCCCAGTAGGGTACCTGGCAGCTGGAAGGGGAGCACGTCCCAGTAGACCAGGAGCTCCCCCCTTCCCTCTAGCCCCCGAGCTCCCTCAGATCCAGGCTGCATGTCCACAGCCGCTGAGTAGAGCCACAGTGCTGGTTCACCCACAAATGCCACCAGGTTAGCCTAACAGCCTCGGGAAAGCATCTGCAGTGCAGGGGGCGAACCCCTGCAGGCAGGCGAGCCAAGCCTGGACCCCAGCCCATGGTCCCCTCTGGCACCCTCTTCTGGCCTGAGAATCAAATTGCTGCACCCTCCTCAGCCTATAAAGTGCTAGGCCCAGCGGAAGCTCCCATCACTACTCAGACTACAGGAGGGTCCGACCACGAGGTAGTGTCCCAAGATTATTACATTTCATTCTCACGACAGAGTTCTAAGATTAGCACTATTGGCCCCATTTTACTAGTGAAGAAACAAGACCCAGAAAAGTGAATTCACCAAGGTCACACACTGAAGTCAGAGGGAGGGTTTGAACGCATGCAGGCTGATTCCAGGCTATGCTTCGGCTCCTGAGTATGCCCACCGGGAAGGGAAGGGGCTGGTGAGGCAGCTCGTTCACGCCCCCCTCCCTCCTTGCCTTCCAGCTCTTCAGGGAACACCAGCGTCCCGAGGTTTCTTCGCAGCTGCCATCCTCTTCCTGTCGCAATCCCACGTAGCACGGGCCACGCCTGGCTCAGACCAGGCGGTGCTGGCCCTGTCCCCCGACTACGAGGGCATCTGGGCGGATCTCCAGGAGCTCTGGTTCCTGGGCATGCAGGCCTTCACAGGCTGCGTGCCCCTGCTGCCCTGGCTGGCCCCCGCCGCCCTGCGCTCCCGCTGGCCACAGGAGCTGCTCCAGCTGCTGGGCAGCGTCAGCCCCAACTCTGTCAAGCCTGAAATGGTAGCCGCCTATCAGGGTGTCCTGGTTGAGTTGGCACGGGCCAACCGGCTGTGCCGGGAGGCCATGAGGCTGCAGGCAGGCGAGGAGACGGCCAGCCACTACCACATGGCCGCCCTGGAGCAATGCCTGGCAGAGCCCTGAGGGGCATCCACTGCGGACAGACCCGGGGCGGGCGGCAGGGGAAGGAGGGAGGAGGCATCTCCCCTGAAGCCCCCAAGTTGGACCCTCTCCCCCAACTTCCCCCGCTAAACATCCCAGCTTTCTGGCTTTTCCGAGGGTGAGGGCATGGTGCCCATCCTTCAAGTGTAAGGAACTGCGTCACGCCCCCTGGGCCCGCTCAGGGGCAGGGATTGGCTTGGAAATCAGCATGGCTGTTCCCGCCAGGCCGGGGGAGGTTGGAGCAGCCCGCAGGGAGGGCGGCACTAGGTGTCATTGTGCCCGATGTCTGGCTCCCTCGCAGGAGGGAGGCCCCCAGATGGGACAGGGCTGGCAGGAGCTGGCTGCTTCAGCCCATGTGCCCTGCCGGCCAGGGCGTGGGCTCCCCTAGACTGTGGTGCCCCTCTGGACTTCCAGGTCCACGTCCTTTAAATTGGCCATTTGGTTCTTGCCCTTGGCCCCCTTGGGCAGAGAGCGGTCTCAGGCCGTTGACATCACAATTCTTCCTATCACTTCAGTGACCCAGGGTCTGAACTGCCCCAGCCTTCCAGGGCAACCTGGGGCAGACAGCCCTGGTGGGGGGGTCGGGAAGCCTTCCACCTGAGCTTCCTTGAGGGGACCCAGGAGCCCTTGGATCCTGGTCTCTAAGCTTTTGTGTTGTGTTGCAGCAGAGTGACCATGAGGGTTGGGGAGTTATTTATTTTGCCTGCCCTTTTCCCTGCTTGGACACCTGAGCATCTGATCCCTGTCCCCTTGGTGCCATATGGCCTGGCTGGAGACAGGAATCGAAGGGATGCTTACCCAGAATCCGCATGTTTCCCTAGTGACTGCACCCCATCACCATCCTAGTGCCTGGCTTTAACTCCCATCCCTGCTTGTGATTCCTCTCTGCAGACAGACGCGACTGGCGGCTCCAGCAGGGACTACCTTTCTTATGAACCTGATCCCTTGCTTCCCTCTCCCCTTCCCTCCCCCAGTGCGTTCTGTGATCGCCCAGTTCAAAGCTGTGCACATGTGGACACTCAATAAATGTTCATTGGTGACAAGATGGCTTCTGTGTGGTCTGTCCTGCACCTTCTTCCTTCCAGGCCCCAGCAGCTCACAGCACACATGCCCTGCAAAACACACTTCACAAGTGTCCTCTCATTCAGCCCTCCCAAGTATCCAATGAAGCGAGCGTCATCCTGATTCTCCAGGTGAAGACACTCAAGCAGGGGTAGGTGATTTGTTCGAGGTGTTACAGCCAGTACGTGCCAGAGTCGAGGCTCCATGCGGGCCATCCAACTTCTCAGCCCACACGCTTCACTGCCAGGTCAGGTGACACACTCACATGTTGATGTGGCGAGGCCTCTGGGGGGGCGCTCGTGCTCCTGTGTACAAGTGAAGTTCCGCCCCTCCACGTCAGCAGACTCTGGCCAAGTGGCACTGCCACATCCTCCACTGTTTAAAGGGAAGTCAGAAATCTTAGTGTTTCTGTGAAATCTGATTTTGAGTGTGGATATTTTTAATTAAATCAGTACTACCCCAACAGAACAGCTGCAGGCCAAACGTGACTGTCAGGCCACCAGCTGTTTACTTCTGTTCTATGCCAAGTGAGAAGGGGAAGGGTCTGAGAGCTTCGGTGGAGACTGGACCCAAGTACCCACGGCCTCACCAGGCCTGAACCAAAGCTGTAAGTCTGGAGCCAGACCAGCCTCTGGCCCAGGTTCTGCAGACTCTTTTCTACCTAGGCCCTCAAGCCTGCGAGCATTGGTTGAGCACATCCTAAGTGCCTACCTGTGGTTGGCTGTGCATAGACAGGAACATTCATTTATCTATTGGATGTACTGAAAGTCATGTCCTCGGCATGAAGTCCCTGAAATCCCTGAAAAATATGAAAAGACAAACCCTGCCTGTCGAGCAGCTTAAAATCTAGAGAGGAAACAGACAAGGCGAAGGACAGCTCCTAAAGGTGTAAGCAGTTGCTTCCAGGGGAGTCTGAATAAAGTGTGGCTGGAGCATAAGAGCCCCTCAGCCTGGCTGAGTAAGTCCAGGAAAACTCGGAGGAAGTATTTGCGGCGAGACCTGAAGGGAGAAGGAGCTTGCCAGGTAGACAAGCCTAGACACCGCAGCTTGGGAACTGCAAGTAGGTCATTACTGCTACAGTGGAGAGTGTGAAGTGGGGAGTGGTGGAAGATGAGGTTGGACCAGTGAGCAAGGACCAGATCTTACAGTTCCTGGTGTGCCAGGCTAAGCAGTTTGGATGTGGGGTCATGTTGAGACTGTGGATTTTTGAGCAGGTGGAATGTGATCCATTTGCATTTCAGAAAGATGACTTCGGCTGCAACAGGGATGACTGAGTCGGGGAGCTCGGAGAGGAGGTAGTAAGTCTGAATTGAGCCAGTGGCGGTGAGGGTGGAGAAAGTATAGGTCAGAGTTAGCTAATTGGGCTTGGTGATTAATTGGAAGTGAAGAGGGATAAAGAGCGAAGGATGACTCCCAGGTTCCTGATCTGGGCCAGTGACTGGATAGTGGGGCCACTCACTGTCACGGGGAACACTGAGAGAAAAACAGGTTTGTGTAAAACATAAGCTCATTTTGGTAAATGGTGAATGCGTATAGCTTATGTCCAGGGGGAAGTGGCTCTCTGCAGTCTGGAACTCAGAGAGAGGCCTGGGCAAGTGACAGATTTAGGAGTTGTCAGTATAGGGGGTCCTTAAAGTCAGGGAAGCGACTGAGATCATCTGGGGAAGTGAAAAGAGAATAGAAGGGCCCCAAAGCCAAAGGCAACTACCCTTGGTCCTTGCTCTCAAAGTACTCTCCCTTGTGCGGTGGGGAAGAAAAACCCTGCATAAAGCCTCAAAATGCAAGGCAGACTGAGCTCTGTACTTTGGTGAGGGATGGTCAGAGAGTTGCCGGCTCTGGAATGGGGAGGGGACTAGGCTAGCAGGGTAAGACCAAGTTTGCTCCTGGTAATTCAGCAGCGAGGGAGAAAGGGGGACCTGAGCTGCAGTTGTGAGATCTAACCACGAGGTGGCGCCTCAGCATCTCCTTGTGCCTGATTTCCCCCACCCTGCAAACAGCCCGGCCCAGAGCAGAAGGTTGTCAAAGGCTGGGAGGAGTGGCTGTGTCAACAATAAAGGAGGCCGGCCTGAGACTTTTCTTAACATAAAGTCCAAACGCAAACTCAGGGCTTTCCTGGTGGCACAGTGGTTAAGATCCCGCCTGCCAATGCAGGGGACACGGGTTTGAGCCCTGGTTCGGGAAGATCCCACATGCCGCGGAGCAACTAAGCCCGTGTGCCACAACTACTGAGCCTGCGCTCTAGAGCCCGCGAGCCACAACTACTGAGACCCGCGTGCCTAGAGCCCATGCTCTGCAACAAGAGAAGCCACTGCAATGAGAAGCCCGCTCTCCGCAACCAAAGAAAGCCCGCGCGCAGCAACAAAGACCCAATGCAGCCAAAAATATGATTAATTAATTAATTTTTTAAAAAAACCCAAAAAACAATGCAAACTCACTTTTTGAAAAGAGAGGGGAAGATTTGAGCCTGGGAGAAGAGCAATAGAGCAAGTATGCCAAATGGGAGCCCATGTATGTTTGAACATGCGTACCTATGTGTCAATATATGTCCTGTGTTCCCATGTGTCCCATAAGTGTCTCTGTGCCCTCTGTGTCCAGGGGTGTCTGCACATGTACCTCTGTGCACATTCCAGGGCTCTACATGTGTGCATGTGTTCCAGAGAGTGGGCAACCAACAATGCCCACCTCCATGCCTCAGAAAGTGAGGAGCCCCTTGGTGAACAAGAAGGGCAATAGAGTCTGCAAGCACAGGACCCGGAAGCTTTGAGGAGCCCCCAAAGCAGCAGCAGACCATGCAGAACATCCATCTCCCTAGTAGCCATAAGTGAAATCATTCATTTATCAGGTGACCTCCCCAGATTACACCTGAGTTCTATGTCTAGCTACCCAGGGTCATGTTCACATGGAGGCTTCCTAAAGGATGCCTCAGTAGGCTGAGGGATTCATAAACTCATCCATTCATTCATTTGTCATTTATTTAATGAGCGTTTGCTGAGCACCTGCCATGTACCAAGCCCAGCACTAGACTAGACATATTTTCTCTTTCTCCTTTCATCTTCTTCTTGTGAACTGGTTCCTGAGACAGGAAAGGAAGATTAGGTTCAGCTGCAAGGAGCCTAAAATGCTGGTTACAGTGTTTAAAATTTTTCTCCCCAAAGATGAGCCATGAGGAGCCACAGGAGAGTTTTTAGTCAGGAGGTAACATGGTCCAGTCATTTTTGTGGAAGAAGAGATATGAATGAAGGCAGGAGGCCATCTGGGGGTGGGGGGTTGTTGCAATGGTCTAGGCAGTGGTATTCAGACTTGACTTTGCTTCTGAGCCACCTTACAGGCAATGGCTGGGCCCCACTCCCAGAGTTACTGATTCAGTGGGTCTGGGTGGGGTCCAAGAACTGGCAAGTTCTTCTAACAAGTTCCCAGATGTCGTAGGTGATGCTGGTCCAGGGACCACACTTTGAGAACTACTGGTCTATGAGGAAGAGTATGGTAGCTTAAGATGCTGACAGAGGATGGAGAGAGATGTTTAAGGATTAGAAATGACAACACTCTATGTGGATTAGCTTATGGAGGTGAGGGAAAGGACAGAGGCTGGGATGGCTCTTCTTAATTTGAAGGATGGTGGTGCCACTTAAAGAACTATAGAACACAGGAGGAGAGGCAGGCTGGGGTTGGTGGTGGGGGTGGAGGAAATGTTGAGTTCAGTTTGGGCCTTGGAAAGTCTCAGATGGCTGCAACAAGGTGTCTGGAGGAAAGATCCAGCTGGCAAGTGCATCAATGGGTCTGGATTTTTGGTGAGAGATACAGACTGGAGATAACAAGGTTGGGAGATAACAGCAGACAGGTAGTCATTAAAGTCTTGAGAGGGGATGAACTCACTAGTGAAGAGTGTAGATAGGAAGACAAGGCAAGAGCTGCAACTCTGGGAATGAATAACTGACCTTAAGGATGTGAGTGAAAAGAGGGGAGATAGAAAAGGAGACTGAGGGACTTGCCTGATGGTCCAGTGGTTGAGAATCCACCTTCCAATGCTGGGGACGTGGGTTCGATCCCTGGTTGGGGAACTAAGATCCCACATGCTGCGGGGCAACTAAGCCCACGCTCCACAACTATTGAGCCTGTGTGCTGTGGAGCCCACGCCACAACTAGAGAGAAGCCCGCATGCCTCAACGAAGATCCCACATGCCACAACTAAGACCCAAAGCAGCCAAATAAATAAATAAATATTTTTTTTAAAAAAAGACTGAGAAATGGTCAGATTAGAAAGGAGGAGAAAAAAGCAAGAAGAGGTTGTCTTAAGCTGCAGGGAAGTAGGGTGAGGAAACCCAAGGAAGCCACTGGGCAGGCAGTTCTTCTGGCCTTCCCAAGCCTACTGGAGAGAGCAGGAGAGCCCCAGAGCTAGGCACAGGCATCATCAGCCTCGCTGCTCCTGGACATCTCCCAAAGGGGTCCACCGAGCTGCATGCATTCAGTCACACATACACCTGTCCTGGAGCCTGATATCTAATGTCCTGTGGCTGAAGTTGAGGGTCGGGGGAAGAGAGGTCTCACCATTGACTCACATATCCACACACATAGACACACACACACACACACACACACACACACACACTCCTGACCTCTGATCTGTCCTAGGCATGAGGTTGCAGAGCTGCCCAATTTTGCTTCGTCTACCACCCTAGCTGGTGGTTCCACCTTCTGGAAAGTTCTTAGTGATGAAATGTTGCCTGCTTCTAGCCTCCTCATTCCCCCAAAGCCTCCCAGGCTGAGATGACCCAGACCTGAGTTCTGCACCTGCCGTGTGCCTTCTGGGATGCCCTCCTCAAGTCTCCTCCACATACCTCCCATGCGTTAATGGTGTCACCTCTAACTCCCTTTCTTCTCTAATTTAGCTCAATATTTTTACCTTTACTTTCTCATCTTCCACTTCATTAGAAAGGGGCCTAAGAAAACATCTAGTCCTCTCTTCCTTCCCGTACCTTTTTTAAAAAAATAATTTTTAAAAAAATTTTGGCCATGCCGCACAGCGTGTGGGATCTTAGTTCCCTGGCCGGCGATTGAACCCACGCCCCTTGCATTGGAAGCACACAGTCTTAACCACTGGACCGCCAGGGAAGTCCCCCTCCCATACTTTTTTATTGTTGTTTGTTGTTGAAGTTGCAGAAACTGAGGTCAGAGAGGAAAAAGGTCTTGCCCAGAATCACACAGTCCATCGGAGTCAGGACTAAATTCTAGGCACCTGAGTCTAAGGCAATAAAGAATAGTAATTCTGAACCCAGAAAGAGGCTAGAAGCAGACTACACCAGCTCTGCCACTTAACTAGCACCTTGATCTTGGGAAAGTCATGTCACCTCTCTGTGCCTCACTTTTCTCAACTGAGAATGGGGGTGATAAGGGTTTCTATCTCACAGAGCTGTTGTGAGAGTTAAATAACTCAACACTCATCGAATACTTAGCATAGAGTCTGGCACACTCTGTACTGTTTGCTGTGATTATTTCTACTCTGCCCTGGTCTGAGCATCTTCCCTTTTTTAATTTTTATTTTTATTACTGTCTTTTAGCACCTTTCATCTGCTTTCTTAATTCCCATTCATTCCCCTTAGCATTCCTCTCATTTCCCTTTCTTTAATCCTTGTCCCTGTTCCTTAGGAAGGGAGGGTTGGGTTTTGAAGGAAAGAAAGATAGAGTGACTGCAGGAAGTGGAACATGCTTGAGAGCCAGCCAGTGCCTGCCATGGTAACACAGAAACACACAGCCTGTGCATGTTAGTGTGATGAGAGCACACGGTCCACATGATGTCAGTTACACACAGCTTCACTCAACACCCTCTGGGAGCCCACACTCAGCCCAGGCCCACATGGCTTCAGAAATATCTTGAGCCCTTCTCAGGTGGAACTCATGATGCCCAACCCCAGTGTCAGGCAACTCTCTCCGTCGGGCCAGTTTGTGTCTCCAACTTCCTCAGACCCTGGCTTGGCACTGGGAGTTACCAGCTGGGAGAAGCCTGAGTGAAGTAAGCACCCTCAGAGGGGCTTTGATCCAGAAACGTGCAGAGAGGCTGTGATGGCCCCCAACTCACACACACACACACACACACACACACACACACACACACACAGGTACTGACATATGTGTGCACATGAGCCAGCAGGCTTGAGTCTGCAGCTCACAAACTTCTTCCACCTTCAAGACTGCCCACCTCATCCATAATCCGGTGAGGCGGTTAGAGAAAGGACTGACACCCATTTTACAGACAGGGGAGCTGAGGCCGAGGAGGAGTAGTGCTTTGCTCAAAGGCAAAGGTGCAATAGAACCGATAGCAAACTAGGGCCCTTATGTCCCAGCCTCGAATCCTTCTCTGTTTCAAGGTGACTGGGAGCTTCGAGCCTAGAAAGCGATCAGACAAGCGCGGGTTGGAATCACAACCCTCTATCCTTCCCAGGGGGTTGCGCCAAAGCTACGCCTCCTCTTGGGCTGTCGCTGGGGAGCTGGGAGAAAGCGGCCCTAGCGTATCTCTTTAATGCGCGCCCCCGGAGGCCCGGCGCGCCCCCGCCACTATAACTGGAGTGCATGGAGCAAGCTGCGTTCAGAGGAAGAAGGGCGGGCGCTGGGCGCCCGTTGACCGACTTTTCCAAGTGCGATCAGCGCCCGTCCGGCCTACATCCCGCCCCCATGGACCCGCCCGGGGGCGCCCACTGCTGAGGACCTGATGCCTATTGGGCTCCGGGCTAGGTTGCACCCCGCCACCGCAAAGTGACCCCCCGCGGGCCGTGCAGGCTCCCAGCACCTCTTCCCGCAGAGCTCGCCGTCGGGCGAGGGCTCCACCGCCGCCACGCCTCGCGCCCCGCGCTGCCCGCCCCATGCTGGTGCACACTTACTCCGCCATGGTGAGTACTCTCGGGCCCGGGGACACCGGGGCGTACCGGGCCGGGGATCCGGCAGCCTGAATGCTGGACCTTCCGAACCTCCTCCTCCAACGAAATTTCGGAGGGAGGGGGCCACAGCGACTCCGCCCGCTGAGAACTGTGCGCGCCGGAGACCGCTGTCCCCAGCCCAAGGCTCCCGCGCCCACGGGTCATTCAGAGATAGACCTCGGGCCTCGGGAAGCGGGCAGGACGGCAGCTGGCCCCTCGGGAGCTGAGGAGGGTCCTTTCGGACTGGGTCCTTTCAGCTGCCGATGGGTCGCCTAACGCGCCCCTTTTCTTCCCCAGGAGCGCCCCGACGGGCTGGGCGCAGCGGCTAGCGGGGCCCGCCTGTCGTCGCTGCCCCAAGCGGCCTACGGGCCGGCGCCGCAGCTCTGCCACACGCCGACCGCCGCCGCCGCTGACTTCCAGCCGCCCTACTTCCCGCCGCCCTACCCGCAGCCGCCACTGCCCTACGGCCAGGCGTCCGACGCCGCCGCCGCCTTTCCCCACCTGGCCGGAGACCCGTACGGTGGCCTGGCGCCCCTGGCACAGCCTCAGCCTCCGCAGGCTGCCTGGGCCGCGCCCCGCGCCGCCGCCCGCGCCCACGACGAGCCGCCCGGCCTGCTGGCGCCTCCCGCCCGCGCCCTGGGCCTCGACCCGCGCCGCGACTACACCGCCGCTGTGCCGCGGCTCCTGCACGGCCTGGCAGACGGCGCGCACAGCCTGGCCGACGCGCCCCTCGGCCTTCCCGGGCTGGCGGTGCCGCCGGGCCTGGAGGACCTGCAGGTGAGGCCCGAAGGGTCCGGGATGGGCCAGCATCCGCTGCGGTGACTTAGGACCTGGCTGGAGGCAAAGAGTGACCAATGCAGGAACCCGACTTTTCTCCCAGCCTGCCACTTCTTGCTCGTTACTCCCAGGATGCGTCCCACGTCCTGAGTTAGACGCTGCCTGGCTTTTCGGGCGGCCTGACGCTGAGTCCATGAGCAGGTGCCTGGATGGCGGCGACCCTTCGCCGAGTAAATGGGCAGAGGCCGAACCACTTTTGTCCCTCTCCGCTGGGCAACGTAGGGAACCTATGCCCAGTCGCGGTCTACTGGAGCAGCCTGTACCTGGAGCGAAGCGAAGTGGAGGAGTTGCCTGTCTAAGGTTCCAAAATGCCCTTTTTGCGCGGCATGGCGAGGCACCCAGGGCTCCAACTCAGCTGCAAATGGTGGAGCGCCGGTGAATCCTGGTCCCGTCCGTCGCCGGCCGCAGGCGACGGGTGGTGCGCTTTGGGTGAAGCAGACAGGACAGGGACCGGGGACAGCAGGGGCTTGGGAAGCGAAAGGAGACTAGATCTACAAGCGCCCTTACCACCACCCTGTCCTATTTGCAGGCCATGGACGAGCCGGGAATGAGCCTCCTGGACCAGTCAGTGATCAAGAAAGGTAAGGAATGGCGTGCATCTGCCAGGGCAGAACCGGGCGAAGTGGTGCAGGCCCCGGCACACAGACCCAGTTTCTTCCCCTGTGGCGCGTCCCTCCTGTGCGTCGCCAAGCTCACTCTTTACCAAGGCAAGGGCACTCTTTTGGATCTGGAGTTAATTTGCAAAACGAGTTAAACCACTTCTCTGTTTCCTAAGAGGTGTTAATGGGAGTGCTATTCCCATGGATGTCGTTAAATGATTTCCACTGTACCAAGCCTTACCATTTCCTAGCCTGTCTGGTGCTTTCTGCCCCTCCCTTCCTAGCAGGGCCTTGGGGACCTTGAGGTTTCCCTAGGGAATTTTTTCTCCATTTGGGAGCCTCTTTCAGCAGTTTAGGAATAGGGAAGCTGGTGTGTGACTATTGTGTCGGGCCGTGTGCAGGAGGGTCAGGGCTTGGGCGTTGGTGTCTATGTGAGTTTGGGATCCTGTACATGTCTCTATGTTGCTTTCCCAGTATTTCTTGGTGTCTCTTGCTGTGAGTGTGTGACGTGTGTCTGTTATGTTGGTGTAATTTCCACGTGTTTGGGGGTCAGGGTCCCTGTTGTATCCCAGAATTTGTTCTTTGGCACTGAAGATCTTTAAGCATGTAGGGTTGCTCCCTGTGTATTTTCAGGATGTTTGTGTCTCTCTGCCCTTGGAAAAGCCAGGGGTTTGAGATCTGCCCTCCAATGGATTTTCGGCCTGTGAGTTCTGACTGTGACAGGGAAAGGTGAGAAAGACAGAGATTCAGAGAGGCCTAGGGATAAATTTGGGGCAGGTGCAGAGAGGAATATGAGGCACAGACAAGCCCGCTGTACCTGGGGCAAGCGCTTGAGCCGGGATTGGCTCAAGTTGTTTTTCAAACGAGTGAATTCAAGCCTGGGCTCTGTTTGCCCTCCTTGAGTCCCGGGGAGGTGGGGTGGGGGGAGCTGGATTTCAAAAGTTGAGGCGAAGTTACCTGGGGCTGGGAGTTAGCTGGACCACCTGGTGTACCTGTGGGGAAGATGAGGAGACAGGCCTCCCAGAACTTGGGAGAAGGGAGCTCCGGGTATTGGGGCTGTTACCTGGAGCTGGGGGTTTGGGGAGGCTGCCTGCAGTCCGGGCAGGTGTACGCTCAGAGCCAGCTCTTTGCTAGCAGCCGCTGCCTTGCTTTAGTGGATTATTTGGAAACCGACAGAAGGGAGAGCTCGGTCTGCAGCGGCAAGAGCCTGCCGCTGTGCTGTCCACCCAGAGATTCAACCATGGTCTTGGTCCCCAGTTCTGACTCCTGCCCGGGCTCCACAGGCTACAGGGGCTCGGGCTCACTGACTCCCTCAGGGAGGCCAGGACCTTGCATTTTGGGAAGAAGCTTGGGGATTTCTGCCCTGGGGAAGGGTAGAAGGATCAGGTGGGGCTCTGAGTACCTTAAACCCCAATCCCCTGGCCAGAGCCAGGACAAAAGACTGGCTATCAAGAAGGAACCAAAATTGCCTCGAGTTAGTTTCTCTCAAAGGACATCAGCTTTCATAAATCCCGGGTCCTAGGGGTGCGCCGGGATCCCCAAAGAACACAGTGAGTGCAGCCGGGACTGTCCCGAGTGCTGCACACGGGCTCCGGCGGGTGGGGGATGGATGTGGGCGCTGATGCTGTTCGGGATGTCGCCGACGCGGGCGTGCACACCGGCCGGACACCAGTGTCAGCCCGTCGGTGGCCCAGTGGAGCCCAGCGACCTGAGCTGGGGACTGCGTACTGGGGGCCCCAACCCGGACGTCGAGTCACAGCCCGGAGCAATGCAGCAAAGGGGGAGGGATGAGAGCCGGGGCTCCCAACGGAAGGAATAGGCTGGTTCCTGAGTCGCGAGCTTGTCCTTCGGCTGGCCTGGCGAGCCTTTGAGGAGGAGAGAGGGTCATTGCGGCAGAGCCGATCTGCGAGGTCCGGACATCGGGGCGGGGTGCGTGGGTGGGCGACCCAGCTGTGGCTAAGCAGGTGGCCCGGTTGGAGCCCTGCTCCCTGGAGCCTCCACGCCCCACGCGGCGGGTAATTTTCGTTCGGGCCCTCCGCAGTCACTGCGGAACTCCGGCCACATCGCCAGCCACTTGGGCGCAATTGATTAGCGTCCTTCTTCGCCCTCAGGCCTTCTGAAGGCATCGGGAGCCCCGGTCGAGTCCTGAAGTCCTCCGGCACCTGCCAGGGGCGGTGGAGGACCATCCCACTCAGACCCGGACCCTGGAATTATAGAAGGTCGTTCTTGGCTAGCTGAAGCAAAGGATTCATTCCTCCAGCTCCTCCCGGCCCTGGCAGGAGGGGCAGCTGTGTCACGGGCGGTTGGAGTCCTAGGCTGTGAAAGGGAGGCGGCCCCAGCCCTACACCAGAAGCAGCCTTGCTCCCGCAGGGAGGCCTCGGGTCTCGACTTCGACAGTGCGTCCAGGGAGGTTGTAAAATCTTCACTACTCCAGGCAGGGGAGGGGAGGCGAAGTCCCCGCCCCACCACACACTTCCAGGTCGGCAGCCCGTTGTAGCCAGGGCTGCCGGGGCAAGGATGGCAGATGGGGCTGAGGCTGACCCGAAGGGAAGTGGGGAGCCCTCAATTTTCTGCCCACATTTGTCACTTTCAGTTTCGTGACTTGTCCTAGGGGCACAGAAAGCAGGCGGGACTGGCCTGAGAGACAGACATGGACAGGAATATTTCCCAGCCAAGAAAGGCAGTGAACAGGGTCTGTATGCCTTGTAGTGGGAGCTCAGAAGAGGAGCAGTGAGTGCCTGAACTTGGGAGGCTTCCTGAGGGAGAGGCAGCAGGAGGCTCAGTAGGTGTTCAGATTTGTTGAATGAAGGGTTTGGAAGTCTGAGTGCATTTGGAGAGGGGGTGTACAAAGGGCTCCACTAGGAACAGCACGTGCCTATGCCCTCTCTTTGGAAAGCCAGACAGGTTTAAAAAGGTTAAAAATCTCCGTGGGTTTCAGGCTATACAGTCACAGCTGGAGGGGAGTGGTTTGGGGATGAGAATTGAGATAATCCTCCTTTCCTCCGAGGAGAGTGGGTAGTTGCCTAATTGGGGGTGGGGAATCCCTCTCTGCTGGGCTCTGTTGTCCAGTCTCAGGGCAGCGGATGATGTAAGTTCTCTGCTCTCCCTGGATCTGGGGAAAGAAAAGGGAGATGGGGAGTTTCTGGGCTTCCAAGTGAATCTACAAGCAGGGCCAGGACTGGGGTGAGGTAAGTGAGGAACTCACTTGAGGCAAGATTTAGGAGGGCGCCTAAAAGCTCAGTAATCAAGGTAAATGATACATCTTAGTGCAATATGTTTAAAATGTTTTAATGCAAAAAATATCCACAATAAACGAAATATCAAAATTTACGTAAAGATGGAATCTGACCCTGCACTTCTACAACCCTGCCTCACTGGCCTCCCAGGCTACCATTGGCCCCAGAATGAGACAAAAAAACTGGTGCCCATGCAGATAGACTGGGGACTGTACCTGAGGGCAGCATAGAGCAGGGCAGTGAACGGTAGCAGTTATATTTAAAAGAAACCCTCTAGGGGAGAGGGAAGAGGGGAGGGGGAAGGTAGGAGTAGGGGATTAAGAGGTACAAACTTACTATGTATAAAGTAAATAAGGTACAAGGATATGTTGTACAACACAGGGAACATAGCCGTTATTTTATAATAACTATAAGTGGAATATATCTTTAAAAATTGTCAATCATTATGTTGTACACTTGCAACTTATATAATATTGTACATCAACTATACCTCAATTAAAAAAATAAAAGAAACCCTCTAGCAGTTGGTGAGAAGGAAACTTAACCAGCAGGTCCCACTGGGGAGATGAGGGGACTCAAGTGGGCTGGGAGGAGGGTCACGACCCCTCCTGTCTGCCTTCCTCCTGCTGCCCCTTCCCCCCAGGCTTTGGACCTTAAGTGGTACCTTAAGTGTGGTCTAAGGAACCACATGCATCAAATCCCCAGGGGTTCTTGTTAAAAAATGCAGATTTCCTGGGCACCATTTCACATCTGCTGAATGAGAATCCCTGGAATTATGGCCCTGGAACTTCATTTCTTTAACTGATTGATTGAGGTAAAATGTACATACCTGAAATTCACCCATTGGAAAAGTACAGTTCGATGATTTTTCGTAAATGTATGGAGTTGTGTAACCATTACCACAGTCTGTTTTAAGACATTTCCAACACCCCCCAAAGTTCCTCCATTCCCAGTTGTAATTAATTCCCACTCCAGGCCTTAGGCAACCCCTGATCTGCTTTCTGTCTATACGTTTGCACATACTGGACATGTTATATAAATGGAACATATAAGTATGCTGACTTTTGCATCTAGCTTCTTATACTTATAATGTGTTTGAGGTTCATCTGTGTTGTAGGCTGTATCAGTAGGTCATTCCTTTTTTATTGGTAGTACTCCATCGTGTGGATGTAACACATTTTGTTTATTCATTCAGCAGTTGATGGACACTGGGGTTGTTTCCACTTTTTGGCTAGGATAAATAATGCTGCTATGATCATTTACACGCATGTCTTTGTGTGGACATACGTTTTCACCGCTCTTGAACTCCTAGGAGTGGAATGTCTGGATTTTATGGTAAGTTTGTCTTTAATTTTTTAAAGAATCTCCGAAGCTGTTTTCTAAAGTGGCTGTACTGTTTTACATTCCCACCAAGAAAGTGTGAGAGTTCCAGTTTCTCCACATCGTCATCTGCACTTGCACATGTGTCTCTTTTTGATTATAGCCTTCTTGATGGTACCTCAGTATCCTTTTAATTTGCATTTTCCTAATGACCAATGATGCTGAGCACTTTTCCATGTGCTTACTAGCCATTCATATATCATTTTAAGTGAAAAGTCTACTCACATATTTTGAACACTTTCTAATTGGGTTGTATATCTACTCACATAGTTTGAACATTTTCTAATTGGGTTGTATATCTTACTATTGGATTATAAGAATTCTTTATGTATTCTGGATACACATCCCTGATAAGATATAGGATTTGCAAATATTTTCTTCAAGTCTATGGCTTGTCTTTTCATTTTCTTAATAGTGTCTTTTCAGGTGCAAAAGTTTTTGATTTTGATGAAATCCAGTTTATCATTATTTTCTTTTATGGATCATGCTTTTGGTGTTATATTAGGAACTCTTTGCCTAACCCAAGGTCATGAAGATTGTTCTCCTGTATTTTCTCCTAGAAAGACTTGCAATTTTAACCAACTTTCCAACAGAGTCTATTGCACACTCCCCAGAATCAGTGGTCAGACCATATCTACCACCTGTGGACAGAGTGTGTAGACTTGTGTGTGTGTGAGAGTCTTGTCTGATAGATTGGCTAACAAGGAGCTCTGTCTGTAGGACATTCCTGTGTCTGTAGGAGTGTGTACATGTGAATGGCTTCTGCGTTCATGACCAGGGGGACACCATGGGTAGACCACTTCAGCTTTAGGACACTGTGGTGTGGGAGACAAACACTGGTCCCTGCTTTGCAATCCGTGCTAGTTAATTCCCACCTTCGTGACTGCTCCTGTCCCAGGCTACCTGCTTCCCTAACCCTGGCCTCCAGACCTCTGTCATTTTTGAAGGAAGAAGCTGAGGAAAAGGGTACAGACAAGTGGGGAAAGCAACAAAGTCTGTAATTCGTATACACAAACACGTGTCCACCTGTCATGCGCTACATTAGCCGCACCTATGTTTGCATAAATCTGGCATATACTCTATGTTTAAATATATCAGCAGGAGCAAAAGCACTTGCAGATATCCTTATGCACGTTGCCGCATTCTTGCAACAGTCGGGCAGAGCCTATGTGTATATAGCTGGGGCTCGGTATTTGTTGTTGAGTAAGTGTGCATATGCACAGTCTCACCCTCAGTTCCCTATGGCAGGGCATGTAGTTTTTATGTATAGATGTTTGTGTGACACGTGTGCTCACATATGTCCCTGTTTGTACATGCGCAAACAGCTTCACCCAGCTTTGGTCTCTCTCCTCTCTCACAGTGCCTGGCCTCAGGGGTCCCCAGATTTTAATAAAAGCTGGATAGAGGAGGCTGCTGGGGGAGAGAAGAATTTTCTGTTCCTCTGACCATTCCCTCTGGCTAGGAGTCATGGGAGAGAGGACAGTCACTTTGCCCTTCTTGTTAATTTGTTAATTCATAGTTTTAGTTTTTTAAGTCGAGCATGAGGTATAATTTACGTATAGTACAGTTCACCCTTCTTAGATGTGCATTTCTATGAATTTTGACAAATGTAAACATATAGTCAAGATATGAAATATGTTAGAGAATGGTTCCATCACCCCAGAAAGTCCCCTCGAGGCAGAGGGACACAGGTGATGAGGGAGCCCGTGCAGAGGCCTAGGAGACGCTGGGGTGGGGGGTGGCATGGCTGCTATTGTGTGTCCAGTGTTAGTGTGTCTGTTGGGTCAGGACATCCTTGCTCCTCACTCTGAGGCGGAGGCTGGGATTAGGATGAGGGGAGTGAGGCAGGGTCGTGTAAGAGCAGGATCAGAGCCTGCTTCCATTTAAATTTTTGATATTTTGTCACCGTGCATTTTTACATTAATTTTTACTTTTAAAAATATTGCATTAAAATACTGTTTGCCTTGATTGCTGAGTTTTTTGCTGCCTCCTTAAATCTTGCACCCACGACAAGCGCCTCCCCTGCCTCACCCTAGTTTTGGCCCGGCTCTGGGGACAGGGAACTTGCCTGGGGTAGGGCGTGTGCTGCTACTCTTTCCACCTCCCCCCACCTCTTCACTTCTCCCACTCAGCCCCATCCATGACCTGTTGGCCCTTCCCTGGTGCCTGAATAGGGACGACCCAGGGCAGAAGGGCAGTTTTACCATCAATTGCTAAAAAAGGAATGAGGTTCCCTTTCCGACCCTCCCCCACCCCGTGCATATATTGGCTGTGAGTCTTCACACTTTCTCCCATTCCACGTTTCAAGGGCCCTTGCTTCCCTCATTTATTCTACATTCACTGACACCCCCTTGTGCCAAGACTCTGCTCTCAGGCACTCCCAGTTGGTGGGGAAGACAGAGGAGGAAGCAGACATGAGGTTCAGTGTGGTAAGGACAGCGACAGAGGGTGAAAAGGCAGGGGGTGAGGGCTTAGGAAGCTTTGCATTGGGGGTGGTGCCCGGACTGAGGCTTGAGAAGGAGGAGGCCCCGCTTAGTAAAATGGAGAAGGGCGCCTGAGACAGACAGCAAGCAGTTCTGCGGGGCTTAAAGAGCCCACACGCTGGTGAGCTAGTCGTCCCGCATCCCACGTGGTGCTTCACACGTTTCATGTGACCTGTCCTGGGTTTTTTAATTTTTGAATCAGTTGCCAATGTTTAAAAATCCAGGGACTTCCCTGGCGGTCCAGTGGTTAGGATGCTTCCATTGCAGGGCGCATGGGTTCAATCCCTGGTCGGGGAACTAAGATCCCACAAGCTGCACAGCGCGGTCAAAAAATAATAATAATAAAGTAAAAATCCAGAGATTTCACCTAGAAATCTCAAAT
This sequence comes from Globicephala melas, assembly GCF_963455315.2. NCBI lineage: Eukaryota > Metazoa > Chordata > Mammalia > Artiodactyla > Delphinidae > Globicephala > Globicephala melas. The sequence continues at coordinate 159,614,536 of NC_083314.1, read as the reverse complement.
CCTTGTCTCACCAGCAAAAACAAAAACAAAACAAACCAAGAGTTCTGGCAATGTTGGTGTATCCTGCATGGTAACACTCGGCCAAGTAGCAGGTCTCCCACATCTCACTTACTTATGTTAACTCCTGTGCTCCCCACTTTGAAGTCTAGAACTGTGCTGTCCACTGTGGGAGCCACGGGCCACATGTGGCTATTGAGCACTTGAAATGTGGCTAGTCTGAATTAGGATGGGCTATAACTGTAAAATACGTGTTGAATTTTGAAGACCAAGTACAAGAAAAGAATGTAAAATAGCTCATTAAGGGATTCCCTGGTGGCGCAGTGGTTGAGAATCCGCCTGCCAATGCATGGGGCATGGGTTCAAGCCCCAGTCCAGGAAGATCCCACATGCTGCGGAGAAACTAAGCCCGTGAACCACAACTACTGAGCCTGTGCTCTAGAGCCCACGAGCCACAACTTCTGAAGCCCGCGCACCTAGAGCCCGTGCTCCACAACAAGAGAAGCCACCGCAATGAGAAGCTCGCACACAGCAACGAAGAGTAGCCCCCGCTCGCCACAACCAGAGAAAAGCCCACGAGCAGCAATGAAGACCCAACGCAGCCAAAAATAAAATAAATTACAAAAAAATAGCTCATTAATAATTTTTAAAATATCGATTGTATGTTTCAGTGATAATATTTTTATTTTTTCTTTATTTAAAAAATTTTTAAATTTTTATTATTATTTTTTTTGGCTGTGTTGGGTCTTTGTTGCTGCATGCGGGCTTTCCCTAGTTGCAGTGAGCGGGGGCTACTCTTCGTTGCAGTGTGCGGGCTTCTCACTGCGGTGGCTTCTCTTGTTGTGGAGCATGGGCTCTAGGCGCACGGGCTTCAGTAGTTGTGCCTCGCAGGCTCTAGAGCACAGGCTTAGTAGTTATGGCTTAGGTGCTCCACGGCATGTGGGATCTTCCTGGACCAGGGCTCGAACCCGTGTCCCCTGAATGGGCAGGTGTATTCTTAACCACTGTGCCACCAGGGAAGTCCCGATAATATTTTTATATACGGGGTAAGTAAAATATATTAAAATTGGTATTAACATGTTTCTTACTTTTTAAAAATAGAGCTACCAGAAAATATAAATTTATATATGTGGCTTACAGTATATTTGTATTGGTCAGTGTGGGTCAAGAGCCTAAAGGGCAGATGGAGGACCAGGCAAAAGGGGTAGGCAGGGCCAGACCACAAAGGAGGGTGAAGGAGGACATTATGACAGTTAAGAATGTGAACTTTAAAGTCCATTGTCAGAGGTCAAGACCCATGTCTGCTCCTTATGGCTGTACTATCTTAACTTCTTTGAACTTTTAGTTTCTTCATCTTGAAATGGGGACAGAAAATAGCATCTCCACAGAGCTGTTAATGTGAAGCACTTGGTATATAGTTGGCACTCACTGAAGGATAGGCAGCAGCATTCTGCTCAGCTGTGGAGCTGGAATTTAATTCTCAGGCACTGACGGGTTCTAGGCTGGGGAGTGATGGGTGTTTCAGAAAGATCCCTCTGGAGCAGGGGCTGGGCAGAAATTCAGGTGGGAAATGAGTGAGCGTCCCTGTACACCTGGAGAAGCGGCTGCATCCAGGGCACGTGGAGAAAAGAAAGCCCTAGTATGTGGTGATGGAGGGGATGTGGTGGGAGAGGGCAGCGTGGAGGGCCTCACTGAGGTTTCTAACTGGGCGATGGGATGGAGGGTTTGAATGTGCATCCAGAGAGGGAAAAGCTGGAGGGGCTCTGCCAGGCCAGGGACTGGGCCAGCCTTGCTTACCTCTGCCTTCCCAAGGCCTAGCACGGTTCCTGGCACACAGGTGCTCAGCAAATATTTGCCAAATGACTGGAGGGCCAAGTGCTGCCTTTAATACCATAGTCCAGGGCTTGCTACTGGTACTAAGTCTACCAGCTGTGTGATCTCAGGCACATTACTTCACCCCTCTGGGCTTCAGTCTCCTCATCTGTAAAAGGGGAATAATAACATAGCCCCCTGGTGGGGTGTTCTGAGGATTCAGTGAGGTTATCTGTATGGTGAGTGCTCAGTGACTGTTGGCCTCAGGCTCCCCACTTGATCCCCCTCCCCAAACACACAAGGCCTGCCTTTTCTACCAAGGCTCTCACTTCCTTGGAAGAAGAGAAGCCCAAGGGGAAGCAAGTGCCTCAGTCATTCTCCCTTCCCCCTGAGGCTTAGCAGGAGAATGGAGGTTAGACTGCAGGAAGAACTTTCTTTTAGAGCCAAGAGTGTCCAAATGGGTGTTAAAAATTAAACTTCTCCGATTTCCTTCCCTGTCCTTCATAGATATTAGTAGATAATTAGAAAGCATTTGGGGGAGGGGGTGATAGAGTGTGTCTCTTCATTCTTGGTCTCCTTGAGCATCACAGAGAGACTTGGCAGGAAAGGGGCCAGGGCTGGAGGCCTAATGGGGCCATAACCTCCCTGTCCCTGGGATGTGGGAGCCCAAGGCCCCCAGGCCTTTCACTGATCTGGGGTTGTGGGTGAGACGTGGGGATCACAAATGAGCGGGGGTAATCAGGGATTGCTTGTGATTGTGCAGATCTGGCTGGGCTCTGCTGCAGTGACCCAGGAATCCTGCCTCCAGCTCATATTCCATTTCCTTATTTCCAACTCCCTCTCTGATTACACATGGCAAAACTCCAAGACTGCTGAAGCTGTTTGAGTTTTAACGGGGAACCAGCCTGACTCAGTGAAAGAACAGGGGTTCAAGAGCCAGAGAACTTAGGGTTTAATGTCTACCACCCATTAGCTGAGTGAGCTAGAGTGAGTCACGTTAACCTCATTGTGCTTCAGTCTCTTCCCTTGTAGAGCAGGCATAGTAGGACCTCCTTCCAAAAGGTGCTGGGACATACAGATGCAGCTGTGTGTACACAGCATGCTAGAACGGGGCCCAGCACATAGGCTGGTGCTTCAGCAATGCGCTCATGCCACAGCTGGCTAGTGCCCGTGTCCGGTGGTCCCTGGCTCAGTGTTGTCTCTCTCTCCCTTGCTCTTACTTCTGCTTCACAGTCCCCATCCCCTCCAAAGCCAGCAGCCTTTCGGCCCTCTCATTGGCCAAAGACAGCTTGGTTGGCGGCATCACGAATCCCAGTGAGGTCTTCTGCTCCGTGCCAGGCCGGCTCTCTCTGCTCAGCTCGACATCCAAGTACAAGGTGACAGTGGGGGAGGTCCAGCGGCGACTCTCACCTCCCGAGTGCCTCAATGCCTCTCTCCTGGGTGGTGTCCTTCGCAGGTAGGAAGGCCAGCCCACAACTTCCTGCACAGTGTCAAAGCTAAAATGTGTGGTCGTTTCAGACTTTCTCAGGGGATCGGAGAGGGGCCGGACCCACCCCAGGCCACAGGGTCATCTCCACCTCAGTCTCCCTGGGGGATTGTGCATGCTCTCTGGGCAGGCCTAGGTCCTCAGCAGCTCCCATGGGTCTGTGGGCTTGGGGGTCGCGGGTAGAGAGGAGCCTGGGTACAGAGAGTGGATGGAGGACTCACCCACATTGGGCACGACGGTCTGGGGGAGGGAGAGTGCCATCTCCACCCCATCCCTCAGGAAAAGGGTCCCGAGGACCTAAGGCCCATTCCCTGTGTCAGTATAGGCCTCTCTGGTGCGTGTGTTTTGGGGTGGGGAGCATGGGGTGCATGGTTTGTCTTCATAGTTGTGTCTGTCTCTCTGTGCGTGTCCTTGTGCCTGGGTATTTCTGCTTCAGGGCTATGAGCTTTGATATGTTTGAGGATAGTGTTTGTGTGTGTGCACGTGTGCATGTGTGTGTATATGTGGTGTAGGAGTGGCTAGGAGTGTATGTTTCCGTGAGTGTGAGTTTCCTGTGTTACCTTTAGTGAGATGTGTTGGTTACAGTGTTCTACTCTGTGTGAGTGTGTATGTTGTATGTGTGACTGCATGCGCACGTGGAGCTAGACATATGTGTGTTTACCTGTCTGTACCTTTGTGTGGGGCTTCGTGTGTGCAGGTGTGGGAGTATCTCCTTATTCCTGGTCTCTTTGAGCGTCCCAGAGCGGCTTGTATGAGTCTGTGAATGTCTGTACAAATGTCCCTGGGATCCTGACTTGGTGTGAACATGTGTCTCTGACTGTGTCCCTGGGTATTTGAGTCTGTGTGTCTGTCTCTATTGGTGTATGTGTCTCTATTCTTGGCCCTCAGTGTGCGTTCATCTGTGTATGTGTCTATGTGCCCCTGGGCAGCTGTGTGTGTAACAGTGTCTGTGTGTCTGTCTCTATTGGTGTATGTGTCTCTATTCTTGGCCCTCAGTGTGCGTTCATCTGTGTATGTGTCTATGTGCCCCTGGGTAGCTGTGTTGGTGTGCTCAGGTGGGAAAAAGGACCCTAAGATGCTGGTCCATCCTGCCCCACCTTGGGCTGTCCCTGTTATTGAGAGGATTAGGGAGAAGTGAGGGGTTCCTGGAGCTGCGTGCTAGGCCCCCCATTCCCATCTTGGCTGCAAAACCAGTGAGATTAGGAGATTGGGATCAGGTAAATAGAGACTCCAGAGTGTCCCCAGGACCAGACCCAAGCCTCAGCAGGGTTGGTGGAGGCAGCAAGGCCCTGTTGGGTCACTTAGCATACATGCTTCATTTTGTCTTCATAGTGTGTGTCTGTCTTTCTGTGTGCATGGCAAGGGCCAAGTCCAAGAATGGGGGCCGGTGCCTGCGGGAACGGCTGGAGAAGATTGGGCTCAATTTGCCAGCTGGTCGTCGCAAGGCCGCCAATGTGACACTGCTGACTTCACTAGTAGAGGGTGAGGCCTGAGGGGACCTGTGTCATCCAGTGTGACTGTGTGTGGCTGTCTCTAATGCAGGAGGGTGTGTTAGTCATGTGTGTGTTCTCTGTGCACCATGTATAAGTAAGGGGTGTGTGTGATATATGTGTACAGTCTTTAAGTGTATATGCAAGCACACATGTGCATGTGCTGGTGCAGTAGAGAGCGTGTGTGTGTGTGTGTATGGGGGGAAGAGTGGCCAGTGTTTGGATGTGGTAAAGAGATGAGGGGGTCAGAGTCCCTTCCTTGGAGGTTGGTGACTCTCAGCTCGATCATCTTGAGTTCAGGCTCTGGGACAACTGGTGGGCTCAGCTCCCACCCCTTAGCTCAGAGCCCATCTGAGGTAGCCCCAAGGGAGGGCAGCGGGGTTGCGTCTAGAGCTGAGAGGGGAATCGAGAAAAGATATATATATAGAAGCAGGATGGCCCCGGTCAGGGGTTGGAGTGTCAAGGCCATGCTCCAGGCTCAAAGGTACACCTGGCTGTAGTGACGGCTCATCTCTCTGCCTCCCCTCCCTCCTAGGAGAGGCTGTACACCTGGCCCGAGACTTTGGCTACGTCTGTGAGACCGAGTTCCCAGCCAAGGCGGCTGCCGAGTACCTGTGCCGCCAGCATGCTGACCCGGGGGAGCTGCACAGCCGCAAGAGCATGCTGCTGGCCGCCAAGTGAGCGAGAGCGCCACGCACCGGCTGCCATGGGTGCCGTGTACAGGCACATGTTGGTGCAACGCACAGACACAGACACCAAGCATGGGCACAATGGATACCACTCGTGTACATGTGATGTACACATGGTACATGCAGCACTGCACACAGGCACACCTAGGTTCCATGCTGTGCACGTGACAGGGCACACATGGATACATGTGAACATAGCTGGGTTCTACACATCAGCAAACAGTGTCACAGACAGGCTGACGTAAGTCCACGTGTGGGCACCACCAGCCCCAGTCCCGTCATGGGTCTGAGGTTCTCTGGCCTTGCTCCCCCTGCCTGAGCCTTGCCAATCAGCCCCTCTGCTCCAGTGACCTCCATCAGGGCACCAACACCCACCCAGACCCCTGGGTTGACCCCCCTTTGTTCTTACTTCACACCTGACCCCTCTGCAAGTCTCACTGATGCCTCCCTCACCACCACTCACATGCCACCTCAACTCTGGTCTCCCAATCTTACTCCTGGACGTTCACCCCAGTGCCCCTCTGTTCCCCCAGCCTCCCTGCACATGCACTGATCCCTACCCAAGAGCCTTCAATGGCTCCCACTGCTACTGCAGTTGATTTTCAAACTAGGTTCTGTAGGGATGCCGCAGGGCCTGTTTAATGAACTGGTGTTCCATTAAGATTTAGTTTTTAGAAAGGGTCCCATTGCAAGAAGAGACAGACACGGGGGCGGGTTTGAAAACCACCATTCTGTCAAGTCCAGACTCCTTTGAGGGCCCCCATAATCTGGTCTGCACAAACTCCACCCGCTCCAACTAACCCACTTGCTCTCTCCTGCCCTCCTGTCCTTGGGCTTGCTCTTCTGCTTAGAACACCATCCAGTCCCCCCACCTAACAGTCCTTCAAATCACAACTCCATCCTCCCGCCTTCAAGGTTTCCTCAAGTCCCCTGGGCAGAATTGGAATCACAGACTCATGGGACTGCCATGACTCATGGGGCCTTTGAGGCTGCTCATATTGGAGCTGGAGAAACATATCTAGGGCAGGGATCACCTCACTCATTAATCAGCTAACTCATCAAGCACTTTCTGGGTCCCAGTCATGTCTAAGATGCTGACCAGGTTCCTTGGTGATGCAAAGGTGAGACACAAAGTGATTCTCCTGCCTGAGCCATATATCCAGCCACATACTGGAGATGGATTCAAATCCCAGCCTAGTCACTTGGGCAGGTCATCTAACCTGTCTGAAACCACCCAGTTTCCTCTTCCATGTGATGGGAATGATAATAACATTATAGATTTGTTGTGAGGATTAAGTGAGATGATACATACAGTGTGCTCGGCACAGCATCCAGGCCTCAATTCATGTTCACTGCTAGCTGTTATTTCAGTTATTTAAGGCAGATTCCGGATTGTTCCCCAATAATTTCATAGACAAACCTCTTGAAGCATTGGCTGTTTTGGGTGGAGGTGGCAGTAGGAGAGGGAATCAAGGAAAGTTTCCTGGATAAGGTAGGAGTTGAGCTGGACTTGGAACGTGGGCAGGACATCCACAGAAAAGGAAACCGTAGGGTATTGGCATGTGCTATTTATTAGGTGTATTTATTAGGTGTGTGGGCAAATCAGTTAACTTCTCTGAACCTTAGTTTACTTTTCTGTAACACGGGTATGATCATCATTTGTAGACTGCTGGGTCAGCAATCATATATATAATGTATATAAAGTACCCAGTATGTGGTGGGTCCTTCCCTGGACTCAGACCTTTGTCCTCTAACCTCTGACCCTCCTTTCCCCACCAGGCAGATCTGCAAGGAGTTTGCAGACTTGATGGCGCAGGACCGTTCACCGCTGGGGAACACCCGCCCAGCACTCATCCTGGAGCCCGGAGTGCAGAGCTGCCTAACACACTTTAGCCTCATCACCCACGGCTTCGGCGGGCCTGCCATCTGTGCTGCCCTCACTGCCTTCCAGAACTACTTGCTGGAGTCACTCAAGGGGCTGGACAAGATGTTTCTAAGCAGTGCAGGCAGTGGGCATGGTGACACCAAGGCTTCGGAGAAGGATGCCAAACTTCGGAAGTAACTGCTTCCCCCACCCCATCCCTAAGGGGCTCCCAAGGTCTGAAATGAGGCCTTTGCTCCTGGGGGTGGGCCTGACAGGATTAAAAGGTGGGGTTGGAGTCAGGCCAGAAAGAGAATATTCCTCCAGAAACCCATGAGTTAGGGGTCTGGGCTGGAGTAAGGGGAGGTGGCCTCTGTGGTGGTTTGTAGATAAGGGCCCAGGCGTCTGCCTCGCGTGTGCAATTTTCTGACCCTTGACTGCTGAGAAAGGCTTGGACAGGAAATTGCATGGAAAAGCCTGGTTCTTGGGGCCAGTGCTGCCCACTAGGGTGCCCATTAGGGTGATGGGTGCTCCTAGAGGCCAAGGCCTTGCTGTTTTTACTAACAGCAGGAGAGGAATTAACAAACCAGGTGCTACTGAGGAGTTGGTGCCCTTCATCCCAGAATCTCCTACCCCCAGAAAAGGGGTGCTGGCAGGAGGCCCCAGTGGGCTCTTTGAACCCCTGCCACTCTTGGAAAGAAGTGGGCAGGAGGGGCCCTCAAGGAACAGAGAAGATAAACACAAATTGGATAACTTGAATCCAGGCTGCACTTCAGTCCTGTTGCTGTGTCCTATTTATTTATGTTGTAATTTAAAGTTTTAAAATGTTCAGTGCAACTTATTTATCCCAATGAGTTGAGGACTCGTTTCAATGTCTTCTGCTTATGCACCAAGATGTCCAGCTGGACCAGGATGGAGAGGGTGTTTTTGCTTGCAAAGGGCTGTTGGTGGGCCGGGAGGGAACAAAGATGTCAGGGACCCCAAGGTTGTTGCTGGGATTTTGTATTTGCTGTTGTTTCTCTTGACCCTGCAGTCAATGTACCTCCCCAACTCTCAGATTGCTTTCTCATTCTCTTAATAAAACCTTTTCATTGGATATGAAGCTCTCCCTGTCCTTTTTTAGCCCAAGGTCACGGGGGAGAGGCAGGGCCTGGGAATTGGGGGTGGGGGGTGGAGTGGGAGGGGGACTATAAGGGGGAAACCTCGGAAGGGGCTGTGGGCATCTCTGGGTGAGGGGGTACAGATGGTGGGTCTATCTGGCTTGTCAGTGTGGCTGCTGTTTGTGTGTGTGTGTGTGTGTGTGTATGTGTGTAGTGAATCCTGGGGGGGCTGTATGTGTATTATTGTGACTTACTGGGCCGTGAGTGTGAATGCGTCAGTCCAGCTATTAGGTCTATGTGATGTGTTAACATGACCGTTGGTGGTGGGTCTGTATGTGTGTCAATATGAATGCTGCTGATGATTACGTGTGTCTGTCTGGCTCATTCAAATCCAGCTCTTCTGTCTCCTTGAGGATTTCATTCTTGAGGCCACTTTTCTTTCCTGCACCTTTATTCTCTCTCTACTGAATCATCTATACTAAATCGTTCCCCAAAGGACACATATTCTATGATCTCTCACCTTACAAAACATAAATCCTTTCTCCATTTACTTCTTTTGCAGTTGGAGAGTTTTTTTTTTTTTTTTCTTAACCTACCTGGAGAGTTTTTAAAAGATTGCTACACCCCTACCTCCATTTCCTCACCCACTCCCAATTCACTCCTCAACCACTTTAATCTGTCTTCTATCCCTACCAGCCTATGGAAATCCACTCAGCAAGGTCCTCGATGGCCACATGTCAAACCCAAAGGCCCTTTTTCTGGACTTAGCAGCATTTGACATGGCTGACCACTTGCTCTTCTCTGAAATTCTCTCTTCTATTTATGTCCAAAATGGAGTACTTGGGCATCCCTGGTGGCGCAGTGGTTGAGAGTCCGCCTGCCGATGCAGGGGACACGGGTTCGTGCCCCGGTCCGGGAAGATCCCACATGCCGCGGAGCGGCTGGGCCCGTGAGCCATGGCCGCTGAGCCTGCGTTCTGCAACAGGAGAGGCCACAACAGTGAGAGGCCCGCGTACAGCAAAAAAAAAAAAAAAAAAAAAAGAGTACTTGACTCAAGTACTCAAATCTTGACCTCGCCACCTTCCTGACCCAGTTGCTCAAGCCAGAAATTAGGGTGTCATATTTGATTCTTTCCCTACACCCAATCCATTAGAAAGTCCACATCCTTTTCTTTCTATCTCCTGTGCTACCACCCTAGTCCTCGAGACTCTTACAATAGTCTTCCGACTGGTCCCTCTGTTTTCACTGGTACACCTTCATACTAAAGCCCTGCAACAATCCAAACTTTGCCTACGTCCTCAACCATATCTTAAACTATTCTCTTCATCACTCACTTTGCTCTAGCCACACTGGTTTCCTTTCTGTTCCTCAAATTACCACTTTTATGCCTCAGGGCCACTGCACTTACCTGTTCTCTTTGCCTGGAATTCTCTTCCCCCAGTTCTTTGTAGGTGTGCCGCCAGAGACAGATGATCAGGTGTTTTGCAGAAATGAAAGGTCTGGGCGTCATCGCCCAGGGGAAAGGTCCAAAGATGTGATTTCTTCTCCCAAGAAGTTTCCCTGCCTCAGCCCACACATATGAAAGGAGGATTGGAGTAAAGGCTGAAAGTATGTTCTGCTTTAACGAAAGCCCTGGGCCTGCAAGAGACATTCTACTACTAAAATTATTTTACACTATGGGAAGTTGAAGGGATTAAATGAGGTAAGACACATGGCACTTAAACTATTTCAGCACCCTCTTCCATCTCTTAAGGGTTCCTTGTCAGCCTCCCTAACCTCTTCACTAGTCAGAGCTAAGCTTCCCTACCCTGAGGCAAAACAGGTGCTCTCTTCTCCAACCTATCCCCTCTCACCTCAAGCCTGGGAAGGAATAAATTGTTTTCAGTGTATTAATCACCTGAAAGCAGATGGGAACCAATCGGGAGACCATTCTGAGCAGTGTTTGGCCAGGAGTGTTAAAGCATCAGTGCATTCCCAGTGTTTTTCAAACTTGAAATTGATTTAGGACATAGCTGGCATTAACAAAATCTGGTAGAAGAAAACAGATTAGAAAATATCAGAGTGCACTACATCACGACTCAGTCATACATATATACATACCTGTAAGAAAAGTTCCAGGAAGCAATGCTTACCCTTCTTACAGTAGGTATATATATATATACAGGCGTGAAGTAAAAAATGTATGCCGAGGCCATATCAATTCAGTTGGGTCATGGCTTTATGAGGTACAGAAGAGGGAAAGGAAATTGGGGACCTGGGTTGGTAAAGGATTATGAAATGTTTAGCATGTCAAACCAAAAAGGTAGGCTTTATTCTATAAGCAATGGAAAACCATCAGAAAAGTTTTAAGTGAGGAGAGGAATGGATGATCCAATTTTTCGAGTACAGAGGGAGGAGATTAAAAGTAGAGAGAGCTTCCCTGGTGGCGCAGTGGTTGAGAGTCCGCCTGCCGATGCAGGGGACACGGGTTCGTGCCCCAGTCCAGGAGGATCCCACATGCCACGGAGCGGCTAGGCCCACGAGCCATGGCCGCTGAGACTGTGCATCCGGAGCCTGTGCTCTGCAGCGGGAGAGGCCACAACAGTGAGAGGCCCGCGTACCGCCAAAAAAAAAAAAAAAAAAGAAGAAGTAGAGAGAAGTTAGGAAGCTGTTAAAATAGTCCAAGAGGGACTTCCCTTGTGGCGCAGTGGTTAAGAACCCGCCTGCCAATGCAGGGGACACAGGTTCGAGCCCTTATCTGGGAAGATCCCACATGCCACGGAGCAACTAAGCCCGTGCGCCACAACTACTGAGCCTGCACTCTAGAGCCCGCAAGCCACGACTACTGAGCCTGTGTGCCTAGAGCCCGTGCTCCACAACAAGAGAAGCCACCACAATGACAGGCCCGCACACCGCAATGAAGAGTAGCCCCTGCTTGACACAACTAGAGAAAGCCTGCGCACAGCAACAAAGACCCAATGCAGCCATAAATAAATAAATAAATGGGGGAAAAAAAAAATCCAAGGGAGTTCCCTGGTGGCTTAGTGGTTAGGATTCCAGGCTTTCACTGCCATGGCCTGGGTTCAATCCCTGGTCGGGGAATTGAGATAATGGAGATGGAGATTTTCATTAAAAGATTTAGGAAGGTAAAGCAAGCATACTCCAACAAAAATTAATAATAATAAAAAAAGATTTAGGAAGTAAAACTGCCAGAACTTGGTGACTATGTGAAGGTTGGAGATAAAGAAGGCATCAAAAATGATGCCCAGCTAAATGCAATATGGTATCCTGGATCATATCCTAGAACAGAAAAAGGACGTTAGTGGAAAAATCAGTGAAATCTGAATAAAGGCTGGAGTTTAGTTAATATCAATACTAATGTGCCAACCAATGTTGGCTTCTTAGTTTTTACAAATGTTAACATGTTAACATCAGGGGAAACTAGGTGAGGGGTATAAGGAAACTCTGTGTTATCTTTGCAACTTTTCTGCAAAACCAAATTTATTCCAAAATAAGCTTATCAAAGATAAATGATGCCTAGGTTTCTGGCTTGGGCACTTGGGAGCTGGGGGCTGATGGTAAGGCTTAGATTTAGACATGCTGAGTTTGATGTCCCTATGACTAGAGGGTGAGATACCTAGAATTAAGTGTATCTTGAGCTCAGAAAAGAGATCTGGATTGGAGAAAACAGACTGGAAGTCAGGGTGGGCTGGTGGGCTTGCCTATGAGACTGCCCTGGGGACACTTATATTCAAAGGCAGAGAACAATTTCATTCCTCGTGAGGCTTGGATGCAGAATAACAAGTTTATCAATAATTACGTACTTATTGAGCACTTACCCCATACCAGGCCCTGTTCCAAATGCTTTATATTTGCACATGGAATCCTCATACAATTTTAACCATTCTACAGATGGGAAAACCGTGAAGCAGGACTGCTCATGCCTTAGTAGTGGCACTCAACTGGGGCAAGCCTAAGAATCACCTGTGGAGTTTTAAAATAGATGCCTTGGAAAGAGATTCAGGAATCTAGCCCAAAGCCCACACCTATGCATACTGATGGTGGTGTTTGATGATGAACCAGCTGTGGTCATGTGAATCATCTCTTTTGCCCATTTAGTCAATGATTAGCTTGCCATTGGTAAATGATTAGCATTTACCATTGGTGTACTAAAAAGTGTACGACATTCAATTTGATATTAATCCAATACTGTTAATACAAATGGGCTGATCTATACGGAGTATCTTAGAGAGATGGTATATTTCGCCTCAGATAAACCCAAAACCTATTGTATGTGGTATTACGAGTACCACAGAATGGAATAAAGTAGGGCTTACCTTAGTTTAAGACCAAATGGTGCTCACAGTATGGTTCCCAGACCAGCAGCATCAGCATCAATTGGAAATATCAGAAATGTAAGATCTCAGGCCACACCCTAAACTATAGGAGTAGGACCCAGCAAGCTGTGTTTGTAAGGAAGCTGGGATGCATGCTAAAGTTTGAGGACCACTGCTCCAAAAAAGCTTCAATCTGGTGGTTCTCTATCATCACCTAAGATTAGAAGCTTTAAAAAAATATTCCTAGTTTAGGCCCCAAACCTGTTTGTTAGAATCCGGGAGTGAATGCAGCCTAATCATGTAGACTAAAAAAGAAAACTCCCCAGGTGACTCATACATACATCTGGTTGAGAACCACTGTTTTAGTGGCACCAATCGAAAAACATCTACATTACTCATTTCCAAAAAGCTAGGTTAGGAAGTAAAACAGATACCTGGTTAACCACCTAGAGTACACCAATTTCACGGAATATTATCCAACTGTCAACAATAAGGTAGTTATTTAGGTACTGATAGAAAAACAATCTCCAACACAGTGTTAAATGAAAAAAAGCAATATGCAGAACATTTAAGAATATTTTTTAAAAGGGACGTGGGCATGCACATATTTTATACAAGAACAGCGTATCTCTTAAAGGTTAGATAAGAAATTAGTAGCTGAAGTTTCCTCTGGGAAGGGAAGAAGGTGATTAAATTATAGGGATGGGAGAAACATTTTTACTGTGTGTTTTTGTACTGTTTACATTTTTTTTTTAATGGCCCAATAACAATTTTTTTTGGGGGGGGGAGGGTTCTTCTAGACGTTTTACAGTTTTACTTTTTATTTATGTTTCTTTCTTTTTTTTTTTTAATTGGGGTATAGTTGTTTTACAATGTTGTGTTAGTTTCTACTGTACAGCAAAGTGAAGTAGAGTTCTCCGTGCTATCCACCTGGTTTTTATTAGTTACTTATTTTATACATATTAGTGTATATATGTCAATCTATAGGTACATGTATTACTTATTCAAATTAATTAAGTTAAAAATGTTTAAGCTTAGGGGCAATAAAGAACCACTGCTTTAGAGGGAATGAAACATTAGCAAGCAAGCTGTCAGCTGCTAAAGGGCAATCAGAGCATTAATGAAGGGAAAGGGGCAGGAGGAAAGACAGTCCTGGCAAAAAGTCCAATGCAGGTAATCCTCCCTCCACTTCCTTCCTGAGGTGATGTTAGGTAAACTGAGACTCAACCCAGAGCACTCAATTTATCCATAGTCAGCTTTATTCTGAAATAACCATCTATGGAGAGCACACGTCAAAACAGTAGAAAAAAATAAAGGAGCCCATCAAAAAAAGTTCCCTGGCAAGTGGGAGGGAGGGCATGACGTTAGGAGCCCTGTTTAGGGAAGGAAATGTTGTCCAGGTCGTGGATGCCATTCTTGTCAATGATTCGAACGCTGAAGGCTGGCAGATTCAGAATGAAGCGTTTCTGGAGCTGCAGAGAAACATGAAGGAAATCAGTCAACAAGTTTTTATTGAGAACTAACTGTGGTCCAGGCTCTGTTCTAGGCACTGGGCATATAAGCAGATAATAATCTCTGCTTTTGTGCCGCTGGTATCCTATTGGAGGCAGTTGGTACTAGGACACTGAGGAAAGCCCAAACTGCAGGTGGAGGCTGACTGGAAGGTAGTGAGCAAGAGCTGAGGGCTTGACTCTGGTCAGTCAGCTGATGAAGAATGAGACAATCTAATGCTCTATTCCTCACAATTTGCCACTAATTAGCCTGGTAAACACAGACTTCTCTTTTAAAGTGTCTCAAGGTAACAAGCCAACCAAGGAGCGACTGCCCTAGGAATAAGCTTTGGACCAAAGCCATGTACTCCTAGGTCCCAACAGTTTGCTCCAGTCACCCGCCCACATTATAAGGACCAGATGTGTATGTGTTTGTGTGTATAGCTGGGGGGGTGGTGGGAAGGATGGCCTCAGAACTACTCTTGGAACAACTCCTGCTTCTGTCTCCTCCAATACAAGCTAACCTGTCATTAAAGAAACACCTCTGGGCTTTCATGAGACTCTCTGCTTGAGAGGCTATTCCAAAGGAGCTGTGGTCTATGTGCATAAAACCAGACGGCCCCCATTAACCTGGCTGGAGATTATTGAGAAACACAGCTGGAGGAAATCTTTGCTTCTGTGGGCGACTCTTCCTGGACACCTCACTTAATCTCTAGATAGAAGGCACAAAGCTCCATGTGCTCCCTTAGGGGCATATCCTGGACATGTATACCTCTCCAGGCCTAAGCCCTCTCTCTCTTGATGTTTCCCATCTCCTTTACAGATGAGGACTGGACAGCAACAACCATTTCCATTTCTACAGTCCTCTCTGGCTGATGACTCCTGTGTCCAGAAACCAGCTCCAAGATCAAGAAAAGGTGACAATAAGGAAATGTGGGTTTATAAAATAATCATATTTAGGATCCTTGAGGAATAAAGTCTCAAAGCATTCTATATTCCAGTGGCTTCTTCCGGGCAGCCCCTTGCAACACTTGGGGCTGCTGGACTAATACGGCCTCGTGGCTGAATGGTTAATAAGAAAAGCACATGAGTTTATTCTCAGCTTCTGCTTTGGAAAGGGGATTTACAAACAAGAGGAAAAAGGGGCACTATGGACTGAAAATGACAGGCTTGTTTAAGAGGCAAACTGACATTACTGTCCAATGCTACCACCTGCTCTCAACCTCCTACTCTCTTCTCATTAGACCACGAATTCAAGTTCATCCTTAGGCTACAAGAACAGTAAAAATTAAAAAGCCTACAGGAGCTGCTTTCTTTTCCTCCTCATCTTCCATTCATACCCCAGAGCCTTAGACTCCTAGGAGTAGTATTGGAATGGGCAGGGCCTGTGTTCCTGGCCTCATAAACTAAGGGCTGCTCTCCTCTACTGCCCAAAGCCTCTTAGTTACCTTCTATGGCCTCCTGAATTCCCAGCGGAGGCTTTCCCTCCCAAACTTATGTACTATTAAGGGAACAGACTTTTTTTTTTTTTTTTGGGCTGCATTTGGTCTTCGTTGCTGTATGCAGGCTCTCTCTAGTTGCAGCGAGTGGGGGCTACTCTTCGTTGAAGAGCAGGGGCTCTAGGCACAAGGACTTCAGTAGCTGTGGCTCGCGGGCTCAGCAGTTGTGGCTCACGGGCTCTACAGTGCAGGCTCAGTAGTTGTGGCACACGGACTTAGTTGCTCCACAGCATGTGGGATCTTCCCAGACCAGGGATCAAACCCATGTCCCCTGAGTTGGCAGGCGGATTCTTAACCACTGCACCACCAGGGAAGTCCCCAAGGAAGCAGACTTTATGACAACTCCAGGTAGCACAAAAATAGAGCAGGTATAAAATCTAGTACAATAGTTCTTAAAGTATGGCTCCAGTTACCACCTGCAGCAAAATCATTTGGGACTGCTGGTTAAAATATTCTCAAGATCTACACCAGGACCACTGAATCAGAATTGGGTGGAGAGTGTGAATCTGCCTTTTTTAAGAAACAAGCTCCCCAGATGATTCTTATACATGCTAAATTTTGAGAAGCACTAGTCTGGATGAACCAAAAAGAAAATTAATTAAATTATAAAATTGACATTGATGAGAAGGTGACCCATGAGTGAAAAAATAAGCTTGTTATGTACCAAACTCTACCCCTGGTAGCAACTTCACATCTGGTTAGTGGATATTTATTATACCTTCTGGCAAGGATCAGAAAAAATGCAACTGAGGAACAGGAACAATATTGGCAAACAGAGAGACAAAACATTCCTTTCAGGATCCCATGGGAGCTACTCACCTCCTCCAGACATTTCCTAAGAAGCTCCACTGCCTTCTCACGTGAGATAGCTGAAAGAGAACACAGAGGCCAGGCACTCAAGGTGCTGACATTAAGTCCAACTCTCTGCTGCAACTTTTGACTAAGTTTCAAACTTTTCCAGGTCAGCATGCCACACAAATGCCACACAACAGAAAAGGCAAAAAAAACACACAAAAAAGCCTAGCCTTCTGGCTTTCAACAAACTTATTCCATATGCAGTTGAGGGTGCCCCACACCCAATGCTCAGGCAGCCACAAGCCATTGCAAATTGATTTGCTACAGAGAAGGGAGAGCATGACGGAATTCTGCCTCCCATGGCCAGGGCTTGCCTCTAGAGAAGTCCAGCGGCCTGCCTCTTCGTTATAGCCCATCCCCCAACTCCCAACGCCCCCAGCCCCCCTTTAGACCAGGGCTTAAATCAGCTCCATCTGCCCTAGCCAGCTGCAAATCAGGGAAAAGGAGGCCAGGGCCAGTGTTTTAGCCTCACTTTGCCAGCTGGGCCTCAGTTTAACAATGGAATGAGAATTCATAGGATGGGGCTGAGTCTCTCATAAAATAGGAGCCAAAGGAACTGTCCACAGGCATGGCAAACTGGGATGACATATTACGCAGTTAGGCTTCAGGGGTGGTTGGTGGTTATTTTGGTGGGCAAATCAGGTGTATTACTGACAGACGCCAAATCAAGAAGCAGTCACTAGGAGGCCAGGCTAATTCTTTTTAGAATGTGGCCTGGAGCTCTGGCATGGCTGAGGTTGAGTGAGAGGGCAGCACCAAAAAAGGAATGAACAAGCCAGATTCGTACTATACTGACAGGGATGAATGGAATGTAAGGAGAAAACTGGTTATCCGTGCTACATCTATAGCTTGTAAAAGCTGAGAATCCCAACTGCCTACTGCTCACAGTGGCTGAAGTTGAGGTTAGGATTGGGGTCAGAAAATAGAACTTAACACAAAAGCATCCCAGTGTCTGGAGGTTTGCCAAGCTGATGGTTCATGGACAAGTAGAGAGCCAGCTTTTTCTTGTAGGAGGGGGTAGCCATTAGGTGATAAGAACCAAGGGAACAGCTCAGGCTATGGCCTTAGAAAGCTTTGATATTTAAGAAAAGAAACCCTCAGTTGTCAAGCTGGAGACCCGTTCATCACCACAAGCTCAAAACAAACATACAAACCACTTGGTTTACTTGCTCATTCTTTACACCTGAGAAGCTAATGAGCACCTAACTAGGGCAAAATGAGTGAAAAAACTGAACTTTTGTAACTGAAGAATTATAGTTTTACTCCAACTCTCCTTTAAAACAAAACAAAACCCAGCTCTGGGCATATGCAATACCTCGTTTTATCTGGCAGAAGAGGGAGTTCGATCAGCTTTTCCATAACCCTAATGACATACAGGAGAAAGCTTCCAGAGGGCACCTGCATGTACTTCTTAGGATCCATCCTCTTTTCAAGCCCTGGCCACCCAACTCCAGGGGGTTGTGCACAAAACCAGGAAACAGCTGAGGACAGGGCTCTGCTACTGCTCCCTACACTTAGAGAGCTGAAACTTACTTGGTGTGTAATACCGGTCCAGGATACTGAGAGTCAGGAAGGCACCATAGCCGTGGGCTGCAAAAGGGGCTTTTGCCAAGGCTGCCAGGTAGTCCATGTAGTAGAGCGCTGGACCCTCATGCTCATCATAGCCAGCCAGGAGGAGGTTGACATGATATGGGGTCTGCAAAGGAAAGACACTGCAAAGTGATGGTCAAAGCGATAACACCAACACCTCTCCTCATGGAAATAGGAACGTTCCAACTCTTGATAAATAAGAAAATAGCAGCAGCTGAGTAAGTCATGATGAAAGTAAAGATTTAGACAAATCTAAAGGACCCAGAGTGTGGTCAGAGGTAAAGGGAGGTCAGCTTGTTTTCTCTGAACAGAAGAGTATTTGGAGCACTTTAAGGTATGTGAAAAAGCTGCTTCTTAAAGCCCATGGACCAAAACCTGTTACAAAAGCATTTCAAAGGCAAAGCACGGGTGTTCTTGTATTGTTCCTAATAGCTGAAACCAACACACACAACTCTGAGAGTGTCAGGCCACAGGCTAAAGAAAGCTGCAGCTCCAACCACATCATCCAAAAGAAGAAGGCTCAGTCTGGACAACTGGACCAAAATCTCAAATGGTAAACTGGAAGGAAAGGGAACCCTCCAACGCTGTTGGTGGGAACGTAAACTGGTGCAGCCACTATGGAAAACAATATGGAAGTTCCTTTAAAAACTAAAAACAGAGCTACCATATGATCCAGCTATTCCACATCAGGGTATATGTCCAGAAAAGACAAAACTCTAATTCAATACACGCACCCCAATGTTCATAGCAGCACTATTTACAATAGCCAAGTCATGGAAACAACCCAAGTACCCATCAAGAGACGACTGGCTTAAGAAGATGTGGTACATATATACAATGGACTATTACTCAGCCATAAAAAAGACTGAATTATTGCCATTTGCAGCAACATGGATGGACCTAGATAATACTTACTGAAGTAAGTCAGAGAAAGATAAATATTATATGATATCACTTATATGTGGAATTTAAAAAATAATACAAGTGAATCTATATACAAAACAGAAACTAACTCACAGACATAGAAATAGAAAATAAACTTACGGTTACCAAAGGGGAAAGGAAGCGGGGGTATACATTAGGAGTATGGAATGAACAAACTACTACACATAAAATAGATAAGCAACAAGGATTTACTGTATAGCATAGGGAACTATATTCAAAATCTTATAATAACCTATATTGGAAAATAATCTGAAAAAAATAGTATATATAAAACTGAATCTTTTTTTTTTTTTTTTTTTTGCGGTACGCGGGCCTCTCACTGTTGTGGCCTCTCTCGTTGCGGAGCACAGGCTCCGACACGCAGGCTCAGTGGCCATGGCTCACGGGCTCAGCCGCTCTGTGGCATGTGGGATCTTCCCAGACCAGGGCACAAACCTGTGTCCCCTGCCTCGGCAGGCGGACTCTCAACCACTGCGCCACCAGGGAAGCCCAAAACTGAATCATTCTGCTGTATACCTGGAACTAACATAATATTGTGTATCAACTATAAAAAAAGAAAAGATTTTTAAAAAAAAGAAACAAGTCTTGCAGTAGGGAAGGGTAGAAAGTCTCAAATATTTAAGTCAAATCACTAAACTTTTTTTTTGGCTGTGTCACACATCTTGCAGGATCTTAGTTCCCTGACCAGGGATCGAACCCACGCCCCAGCTGGTGAAAGCTCAAAGTCCTAACCACTGGACCGCCAGGGAATTTCCAAATCATTAAACTTTTAATGCAGACAGTAATAATGGAAGTTCATAAATACAAAGTTCATAAATACAAAGTGGTAACTCTAGAAGAACTGTAGATTTAGGTGAAATGCTAATATTTTTCTAATATAATAAGGCTCTGCTAAGGTAACTAAGAAGTAATTTTTATCAGTGAGATAAATAAACAGTACTTATAATAACCTATTTATAGGTATCCTTTCTTTGTATTACCTGCAAGTGTAAAAATGCAAGTTTCTACAGAGAACCTTAACTATGTCTGCCTTGCTCTTCATCTCCAAATGGATGATTCTTTTTCTATACCAGGTGGGCCATTTACCATGGCCTGTCTATGCTGCCAGGCATCAGCAGTGAGACTCCCATGTAAAATGTCTTCCTTTTTCTGTGCAAAGTGTGTTTTCCCTCTTGCATCTGGCATAGTGGCTAGTGAGCAGGCCTTGCCCATGGTTATATGCCCCTCCCTAAACTTATACATTTGATTAAATGCACATTAAATGAAATCAAATACATTTATGCATCCTATTATGGGGCATAAAGTAATAACAGCTAATGGTCTTAAAAGTGATGCTTTGTATTCTTTGAACACTGATTAACATGGGCACTTGGCAGCCTGAAGAAACATTCTAACTCATGTTAGAAGAACACATGAAAATATCATGTACTTACTTGGAATTCCAAGCCAGCTGTGCTAAGTAATATTTCCCTTAGACTACAGAGTAGCCCTAACCTGCAAACAAGTTTCTGCCTTGGGGATAAGATGGTGAATAGTCTCAGGGGTTAAGAATTGACCAGCAATAGTCAAGTCTTTAGAGAAAATAATCTGCCTATCACATTTCCCAGTAAGTAGCGTGCTATACTTTGCCAGGCTCTGGAATTCTCTGCCACATTCTGTGACTACATTCTTAGTTAAGTCTGACCTTAGGCAAGACACTTAACCCCTATGAGCATATGTTTCCTTATGTGTAAAAGTGAGTTAATTAATCCTTCCCCTTTCTGTCTTCTATGAAATATGGTAAGAAAAAAATAATAGAGGTGAGGCATCCCAAACTCTGAAAGAAAAAAATGCTACCTGAATTCTTAGTATATTAGCTATACCCCAGTCTCCTTTTGACAGCTTACCACTTTAAACAACAACAACAAAAATGTCTAAATTACCTAAAAATAAAAAATATATAATATATATATTTTTAAACTGTGAGAATAGTAATGCAAAGTCAGGCAGACAAAGAATACTGTAGTGTTCTTATAGTTAAAATTCGAATAGCAAAACAGAGAGAAATATACAGCAAGGAGATTCTAACTGGTTTCCTTCCCCAAGAGGTTTAATAATATAGTTTCTTACCTATCACAAAGTAAGTTCATCTTTTTGCTATGAGGATAACTCTACTCTTCTCCATTCACTGGAGAATACTCCTTTTACGGCTAACCAAAACAATTTTATCAAGTTGCAATGGTATATTAAGGATCCAACCAGATAACTAGAGACCTAACCAGCAGAACCCTCATATGCTGTCTCCAGTGAGGCTCTTGTATTTAAAACAATTAATGTGATCTTTAAAAGCCACCACCAAAAAATTTTTACATGAAGATGTCAACGGAATTTCAGAAGCAAACTGTATTGCTTAACTGGTCTATATAATATCATTTATTTATGCTTAAGCATCTGACACACACACACATCAAAGCTGG
Source organism: Globicephala melas (assembly GCF_963455315.2). Taxonomy (NCBI): domain Eukaryota; kingdom Metazoa; phylum Chordata; class Mammalia; order Artiodactyla; family Delphinidae; genus Globicephala; species Globicephala melas. The sequence continues at coordinate 159,592,950 of NC_083314.1, read as the reverse complement.
TATTCAGAAGCTATAACACGTGGTATAGAAGATAACTCATAAATTATTCTGTGACTTCGAATCACCAACTTTTGCATGTGTGAGATGCTTAAGCATAGATAAATGGTGTTATTTAGACTAATTAAATCAATACATCTGTGCAACAACTTGCAGTTTCTGAAATTCTTTTGACAATGCTCCATCAAAGATCTCTGGCTCACACTTTTTTCTTTTAATTTCAAATAAAGTCTTGTATACTGCCACTCTCTTACTCCTCTAAGAATGACATTCAAAGTGACAAAGCCATAGTGATGGGTCTCTTGACTGTTACATTTCCTCATATTCTTGATGCAACAGTGTTTTCCTGGAATAAGACAAATTCCAAGCCATTCGATTTTGTGAAACTCTTACAGCATATACATGTGTGACTGTGGTGTGTTTAGGAAAACATATAGTATGTGTAAGATACAATCCACCTATTCAAATATTTATACCAATTATAAACTCCATGAAGGCAGGATTGTGTCTGGCTTGTTCAATGATGTATAAGCATATAGTACATGTTCAGTAAATATTTGCTGAGTGAATAATAATCATACCAGAAGGCATATATAGTTTTTGTTTTGTTTTTTTTTTGTGGTACACAGGCCTCTCACTGTTGTGGCCTCCCCCGCAGGCTCAGCAGTCATGGCTCACAGGCCCAGCCGCTCCGTGGCATGTGGGATCTTCCCAGACTGGGGCACGAACCCGCGTCCGCTGCATCGGCAGGCAAACTCTCAACCACTGCACCACCAGGGAAGCCCTATATATGTTTTAATACATATATGGCTAATGCCTAGTATCACAAGAAGAAAGATTAAGAAAATCACTAAACAAATGTCAGAAAGTGATAGGTCCTACTTCTGAGAACTGGTTGAAGTTTAAGTTGACTGCCAGTATCCTATGATTGCACATAATATTGCTGCTTTTTTCTAGGCTCCTAGGTCCTACTCTTTCTACTTTTCTTTAGACATAGGTTGCTAAGTAAGTAAAAAAATTATGCTACAGGCATTTAGAATTAAATGAAGACAACGGTAGCTTAAATATCTCAGGAATAAACAGCTGGGCTACATTACAGTTAGACCCGAGTTTGAAATCCAGCTCTATTACCAGACGTGTAGCTTTAGAAAAGTTAGTAACCTAACCTCTCTGAAAATGTTTTCATTGAAAACATGGGATAATACCTACTACAAAAAGGCTGCACTGAAGACTCAAAGAGATAATGCATATAAACAAGCATAGTACCCAAAACATAATAAAGCCTCAGTAAATGCTAAAGTAATTACTAGGAAACACAATTACCTATGAAGTTCACAGTGTCCATGAAATAAACAGGGTAAGCACTCAAGAGAAGCCCATCCACTCCTAGCACTGAGATATAAGATAAATTCCTCATACAGTCAAATAGACCCCAAATAGCCAAAACAATCTTGAAAAAGGAGAAGAACAGAGCTGGAGGAATCATGCGCCCTGACTTCAGACTATACTACAAAGCTACAGTAATCAAAACAGTATGGTACTGGCACAAGAACAGACACACAGATTAATAGAACAGAATAGAAAGCCCAGAAATAAACCCATGCACTAAAAGTCAATTAATCTATGACAAAGGAGGCACAATGGAGAAAAGACAGCCTCTTCAAAAAGTGGTGCTGGGGAAACTGCACAGCTACATGTAAAAGAATGAAATTAGAATATTCTCTAACGCCATATACAAAAATAAACTCAAAATGGATTACAGACCTAAATGTAAGACTGGATACTACAAAACTCCTAGAAGAAAATACAGGCAGGACACTCTGACATAAATTGCAGCAATATCTTTTTGGATCCGTCTCCTAGAATAATGGAAACAAAAATTAAAATAAACAAATGGGACCTAAACTTAAAAGCTTTTGCACAGCAAAGGAAACCATATACAAAATGAAAAGATAGCCTATGGAATGGGAGAAAATATTTGCAGAAGATGCTACCAATAAGGGATTAATTTCCAAAACATACAAACAGCTCATACAACTCAACAAAAAATGGGCAGAAGACCTAAAGAGACATTTCTTCAAAGACATACTGATGGGGACTTCCCTGGTGGCACGGTGGTTAAGAATCCACCAGCCAATGCAAGGGACGTGAGTTTGAGCCCTGGTCCGGGAAGATCCCACATGCCACGGAGCAACTAAGCCTGTGTGCCACAACTATTGACCCCGCATGCCACAACTACTGAAGCCTGTGTGCCTAGAGCCCGTGTTCCGCAACAAGGGAAGCCACCGCAATGAGAAGTCCGCGCACCACAATGAAAAGTAGCCCCCACTCACTGCAACTAAAGAAAGCCGGCATGCAGCAACAAAGACCCAACGCAGCCAAAAATTAATTAATTAATTAATTAATTAAAAATTGGCCATTTTTAATTTTTTTTTGCGGTACGCGGGCCTCTCACTGTTGTGGCCTCTCCCGTTGCGGAGCACAGGCTCCGGACACACAGGCTCAGCGGCCATGGCTCACGGGCCCAGCCACTCTGCGGCATGTGGGAGCTTCCCAAACCAGGGCACGAACCCGTGTCCCCTGCATCGGCAGGCGGACTTTCAACCACTGTGCCACCAGGGAAGCCCAAAAATTGGCCATTATTATTATTATATATATATATAAAAAAAGACATACTGATGGCCAAAAAGCACATGAAAAGATGCTCAACACTGCTAATTATTAGAGAAATGCAAATCAAAACTACAATGAGGTACCACCTCACACCCATCAGAATGGCCATTATTTTAAAATCTACAAATAATAAATGCTGGAGAGGGTGTGAAGAAAAGGAAACCCTCCTACACTGTTGGTGGGAATGTAAATTGGTGCAGTTACGGAGAACAGTATGGAGGTTCCTTAAAAAACTAAAAATAGAGTTGCCATATGATCCGGCAATCCCACTCTTGGGCATATATTCAAAGAAAACTCTAACTTGAAAAGATACATGACCCCAATGTTTACAGCAGGACTATTTACAATAGCCAAGATATGGAAGCAACCTAAATGTCTATCAACAGATGAATGGATAAAGAAGATGTGGGGGGGGTGTGTGTGTGTGTGTGTGTGTGTGTGTGTGTATATATATACACACACACACACACACACGCACATATACATACACACACACAATTATTAATCAGTCATAAAAAAGAATGAAATAATACCATCTGCAGCAACATGGATGGACCCAGAGATTATCACACTAAGTGAAGTCAGTCAGACAGAAAAAGACAAGTATCATACGCTATCACATATATGTGGAATCTAAAAAGATGATACAAATGAACTTACTTACAAAACAGAAACAGACTCAGACATAGAAGACAAGCTTACGGTTACCACAAGGGAAGGGGGGGCATATATTTGGAATTTGGGATTAATAGATACAGACATATAAGGATCTACTGTATAGCACAGGAAACTACATTCAGTATCTTTTAATAACCTATAATGGAAAAGAATCTGAAAAAGAATATATATATATATATCTGAATCACTTTGCTGTATACCTGAAACATTATAAATCAACTATACATCAATAATACTTTTTTTAATTTTTAAAGGAAAATAAATAAAATTTTAAAGGAAAATAAACAAACACCTCATATACATCTTCCTAAAGGGATATGGTGGGAATTTTATAAAAAGTGCCCAGCACACTGCCTGACACATGGTAGAAATATATGACAGTTTCCTTCTCTCTCCTTCCTGGACTCTTGGAAGGAGCCCTAAGGTGAAGGTATTCATTGTCACAAACATTCATAAGCACTGACACTTCGAGCATATCTACTTCACAGTACACCACCCTAACCTATCTTGAAATTGACACAGGCACAGAGACATTTTCCTGGAAGCCTGAAAAGACAAAAACAACAAATCCTACATCCAGATTTGGAGAGCAAATTACCACTTATTAAGTACCTTCATACTATTTCCACCCTTACAGATATGTCCATCCTGAGTGCTAAGCCTCACTTTCTAGCTACTTTTTCATCAGTTCCCTTCTTTCCCATGATCAGTACAACATGAGAATTTGCCAATTAACCTGAAGGAATGTGAACGCTAATCAATCATGATAACATTGCCAGGAATCCTGTATCTTTTACGAAGTAATCCTTATCCTGTGCGTGATATAATCTGTCTTTGGTTGTCTCCACTATTCTAATTATTTAGATAGTAAGTCTAAGTAATAGAGCAAAGTTATGAGGTCCCCAAGGGGAGGAACAGTATCTATACATAACTCTGAACTAACCTAAACATCCGAGTGACCAATAAATGAACTTAAACATTTAGCTGAGACACTCTCTGTCCAATGGCCATGAGGATCACCATCAATGGTTTGCAGTACAAATGCCAACGTTCTTAGTTTTAAAGTTGTATCTAACTGACATACAAAGAAAAAAATTTAAATGAACCATCCTGGGAACTCAAAATGAACTTTAGTTTCTAAAATAAAATACCACCACAATTTTGCCTCTTTTTACAAGTAGAGAAAGAAGAAAAGAAAAAAACCTAGATAAATTGGTATATCTTCCTCCCTTAAAAAAGTACATGAGGTAAGCTTATTTTTAAAATGAAGAGCTTTAAGTCATTTTGAGATTTCCTCATCTATACAACAGGGATAATAAGAGTATCCATCATTACGGGGTTATGGCGAGGTTTAAATTAAATAAATGTAAACTGCTCAGTGAAATGCCTGTTCCATAGTAATAACACCATCATCACCACCACCACCACCATCATTTTTAGGATCTGACAGCATTATTAACAGATCTGATTAGATAATAATAAGATCAAGAAGATGCACCAGGGAATTCCCTGGCGGTCCAGTGGTTAGGACTCCAAGCTTTCACTGTCAAGGGACTGGGTTCGGGTTCAATCCCTGGTCGGGGAACTAAGATCCCACAAGTCGCAAGGCGAGGCTCAAAAAAAAACGAAGAAGAAGGAGATGTACTAACTACCACAGAGTGCCAATAAATTATCCACCTTTTTTTGGTTGCTAAAAGGAATACAATTTAAGCCAGGGGAATTAGCCAATAAGCACATCTCTTATGTCCCTCTCCCTGGGATTGAAATGGACTTCCTAAGTACCCCTGAGCCCTGCAGAACTGAGTTCAGTTTCACTTTGTACATCTGAGCTCAGTTTCCTTGTACATTTGGGAGTGGGGGGTGTACATGGCACACACATGCAAACTTTCCTTCAGTTTGATGGAGCATTTCCTTCCCTCTAACTCTTGTGCATACAACTCCTTGTATATTCTCTCTCTCATGAAAAAGAAACACTGTAGTGATTAAGAAGAGTGTGAAAAAAATAAATAAAAATAAAAAGAAGAGTGTGAAATTCCATAAATTTTACAGCTCAAGAGAACAGTTGTGATAAACACACTGAAACAACAAAATCAGTGAAGAGAGTCTGGGCGGTGACAAGCAGCGGTGTGACATCTGGCGGAAGCCAAAGTCACAGCAAGGGGGAGAGAGGTGGGCGTGAGGAAGCATCCTGCCGAGCGTGGACACAGAAAAGGAGAGGAATTGACAGTGTTCCTTTGGAGCCAGGCCAGCCTTTGCCACCTCTAATTGAACAGGACGACGTCGCTATGAGTCAGGTGCCTCAGAGAACGATGCGGTTTCTTTTGCAATGTGCTGCACACCTTGGAACATTAAGCGTGTGAAGCATGATCCCATTCCTTGTGGGTCGGGAATTTGGTAGGAGAGGCAGAACCACCAACGGGACAAAGGATTTAGCTAATGATGACAGTGTTTCAATAAACAGACTTCTAAACAGAGACTGGGCTTTGAAGGAAACAGTGCCTGCTCTTTCATTTAGTCCAGCCGATTGCCAAAGCTGCCTAAAATTCCATCTTTGGCACCGAGAATATTTCACAAAAATGCAGTTTACAGAGTTAAAAGGGATCTAAGGGCTCATCTAGTTTATCCAATGTCCCTCTCACAAATGTGGGGACTCGGGTTCAAAGAGGGGACAGTGACTTACCCTAAACCACAGGGCTAATTAGAGTCAGGACCAGAATTCAGGCTTTCTGATCCCAAGACTTGTGTGCTTTTCTAGGAAACGATGCTGCCTCCACAAAATGGAAATTAGTGTGAAAATATGATTCAATATGTAAATGTCAGTTTCACACTCAAATAGTTCAGAATGTACTATTTTGCATACCAGCATCTATTGTCCTCTATTTCATGTATTACATCTTATATGACCAATAATATTTTAAGTTTTAAAAGGGCAGGTTTAACGTCAGACCATTATGACTCCTCTAAAGGGTCTACAACTATGCAAGATATGTAGTAGGTACTAAATAAATAGATGCCAACACCTTAACTGCTTTGCCAATGCCCAGTTTTTCAACTTTGTTAATAAATAAAATGGATCCACTGTTATTTTCTTACACTGGTGCTCTGAACTCTGAATCAGGAGCTTGTTTCCAATAACCAACAGAATTTATTAGCTATCTCCTTTGGCTGGGTTTGGTGGTATAACTTTAAAATTTCAATGTCAATTTTGCCATTTTAATTAAAGAAAGACTTTGTACCTATACTGGAATTTCAATGTTCACTATTTAACACTTTTAAAAAATCTAAAAGATTTCAGCAGCTTCCAACTGTCCTTGTGACCAAGTACTTTTCCCAGCTCTAAGAGATTATGGTTCTATGGATGGGGATAGGGCTGGGCAGGGGAAGAACTACTTATCCCTAATGCCTAAGCAATACAGAATCATTTGCACCTTGATTTTAATCCTCTCTGACAAAGTCCTTTTTAAGGAAACCCATCAATCTCTTTTTCTAATAACAGTGGTGACTATGCCTTAAGCAAAAACATAGAGTTTACAAAAGGCCTCAACCAAATCCTGCAAGAGTTCTCCGAGACTGCACAGGATAATTATGAAATGAGTAAATGCCCCAACCAACTTCACTTTTGCATGTGGAATGTGAATACATTATAAATTCAATAAATGTTATTGAGCGTTTACTATGTGAGAAGCATTGTGCCAGGTGACAAAGATGGAAACCTGGATCTGGAAGGAGCTGAGAAGGTAGACTGGAGTAGGAAAGATTTCAGATGGAGGAAACAGCATATGTGAAGGTAAAGAAACATGGAGGAACATGGAATATTTGGGTATTGGTGAATATGGGACATGTATACTTAGTGAATTAGGTGATTTCAGTAAGAAGCAGAGAGGAAGTGGGGTAACAGGAATTGAAACGATACTGTCACTGGCTTCCTAGACTAAAGAACGTGAACTTCAGGGGAGTTCCCTGCTGGCCTAGTGATTAGGATTCTGGGCTTTCACTACTGTGGCCCAGGTCCAATCCCTGGTTGGGGAACTGAGATCCTGCAAGCCATGCGGCTCAGCCAAAAAAAAAAAAAAAAAAGAATATGAACATCAGTATGTAAACCATGGAGAAACCAGTGAAAACTGCTCCCATTCCCATGACAATACAAGCCTTTTTCATGTGTTAGAAAATTGCAGAAGCAGTAGGGATGGAGGGGGAGATATGGAATATAAGATATATCAATATTTAGAAAGTAGGATAGGAGTTAATGAATAGTAGAACAGAAGATGAGGGAAAAAGAGGAGTTAAGAGAATGTGCAATAAACGGAAAGGTGGAGGAGCAATGTAAAAAACTCAACTGAGACCGAAAGAGGCTTAAGTTGAGCTGTTCAGAAGTAGCTGGAAAGAAAAAATAATGTATAGCTGAAATCATGAGACTGAATGAAGAGTCAGCCAGTTGGTAGGTTTTATTTATACAAACACACCTTCCTAAGTTCACATGTGGAAGACAATAAAGGAAACAATTACAACAGGACACTATGGCAGAGGTATTCGTAGGTTGCCGTGAGAGCACAAAGAAGCCCTCATGAGTGACGAACATATGTGGAGAAATACAGTTTCCCTGGAAAATGATAAATTGAGTTTTAACCAGCAATTAAGAGTTAGCCTTTTGGGCTTCCCTGGTGGTGCAGTGCTTGAGAGTCCGCCTGCCGATGCAGGGGACACGGGTTCATGCCCCGGTCCGGGAAGATCCCACATGCCGCTGAGAGGCTGGGCCCGTGAGCCATGGCCGCTGAGCCTGCGCGTCCGGAGCCTGTGCTCCGCAACGGGAGAGGCCACAACAGCGAGAGGCCCGCGTACCGCAAAAAAAAAAAAAAGCAGTTAGCCTTTGGAGATGTGGAAGTACATTCAGGGGAGAATGACCAGCAAAGTGCTGGAGTAGGCAAAGGCAGAGATACAAGAGAGAACACACAGCAGGTTAGGGGAGGTACAAGTAATTCAGTATGAAACAGAGAATGCCAGTGAGAAAGGGGTGACAGGTAGGTCTGGAGACAAAGCAGAGGAATAAGTGAAAGAAGAGAGATGAAGCAGAGAGGCTAATTTCGAAGACTGTGTACACCTAAGTTGAAGAGAGCAGTTCTGGGAGCTGAGAAAAAACTGGCCTATTGCTCCTTCATGATCACAAGCTGGGACCAGTCCTGTTACCTACTGTTACCACTCAGAGGAAAAAAAGGAGGTACAATGTTGGAAGTTGAAAGTAGTTTCCTCTTAATCTTGTGATGGAAAAAATAGTATGAGTTTAAACTGATCAGAATCAGAATACTAGACTGAGCTTCACCACAGAGAAGTTAAATTAAACTGACTGACTTTCCTCGTTCTTTCCTGCTTCAGATACACTCATCTTCTGTTGCACTAAAACACAAACCAGCCCATGTTTATAAATTCTCACACTAAATTAAAAAATAAGGAAGCAAGTGTGCCTCAAATGAAGCAAACCTTTTATTTCCAGAAGCCCAAGACAAAATAAAAGAAACTTACTCTGAAAATGAGACTGTCTAACCAAGGTTTCCCATTTCTTTTGCCTGCCTTAGTTCATTCTCTGAAAGTGTATTTGGCATACTCGTTTGATGCTGGCAGATGCAAAAGCATAATATAAAAATTGTGTTCATTCTCCTTTAACAATGATTAGCTCATGTTCAAATATTTTTGCTTAACATACTGGCAAAAATTCTTATAATGGATGATTTCTTGAACTTAAGCTCAGGAACGTCACTGCATTTACAACCAACATTTTATTTTATTTTTATTTTTGGCCGCCCCGCGCAATTCCCTGACCAGGGACTGAACCTGTGCCCCTGGCAGTGAAAGCGCAGAGTCCTAACCACTGGACCACCAGGGAATTCCCACAACCAACATTTTCAACTTTAAAAGCAAAACACCTTTTAAATTATTATTTGAAAAACCTATGTTTTTAAAATGCCGTTAAGTCAAAAGTTAGGCATGTGTTTTTGTGAAAAAAAATAATAAAGGCTCAAGGTCAAAAGTGGCTTTATCACTTTACGGTTGTGCTACAAAAGACAGTCCACTTGGTCTTGAAGTCTCAAGTGCCCCATCTGAACGTGGAGGACAGTATTGCTTGCCTGATAGCTGTGAGGAATGAAAAGTACTCATCTGTGTTAAAGTTCCTAGAAGAAGGCCTAGGAAGTAGTAGGTGCCCAATAAATGTCAAATGAATCTGAATTTTAGAAGCAAAAAATTAAACATTGTGTATATTTCAATTTTTAGCAAAATTATATTTTAAAGTTACCCCACAATAATTATGAAATTTCTGTAAATTTTACTTTCTAAAACCATCACTAACCGCAAGTTTGAATGGTTCTTCTATGAAAGTTGTAATCTTCTCGTAATTAAAAGTTTAGAAATTTAATGAGTTGAAATGCAACAAGGCACAGATGCCTTATTATACCAACTAGTTAACACAGTATTTGTTTTCTACATTAACTTTACTTGCTAATCAAAAATACTGCTTTCTCCCAAACATCAAAATAAAATCGCTGATTGTGCAATGGTAAAACCAACAATACCATGTCCGCAACAAGGCCACCTGAATTTTTTTTCATGAGCTGGCAGTGTCCAGGGAAAATATAAGACTCCATATACCTTTAAGTCAGTTCTCAAAAAATTCAAGTGCAGAAGCCATGCTCTGTACACCCCAAGGCATATGTATATTAAGTTGTACATGCTAAGCATGCCCATGAATATCTTTGTTTTGGGGGGGGGTTTGTGTTTTTTGCGGGGGGGAGTTTGGCTATGACACTCGGCTTACGGGATCTCAGTTCCCCAACCAGGGACTGAACCTGGGCCACAGCAGTGAAAGCCCGGAATCCTAACCACTAGGCCACCAGGGAACTCACACCCATGAATATCTTTGCATGTTGAACATCTGAGCTGATTCATCTCCCTGAGTTAAGAAGTAAGTCTGCTGCTAAAGACTATTTAGGACTATATATAATTGTATATGTTTTCAGATGTCCATAGCAACTAGGAAATCCTGGGGAAAAGACTATTTAGAAGCCCTTCTAGGGACTTCCCTGGTGGTCCAGTGGTTAGGACTCTGTGCTCCCAATGCAGGGGGCACAGGTTCAATCCCTGGTCGGGGAACTAAGATCCCGCATGCCGCACAGTGCAGCCTAAAAAAAAAAAGCCCTTCTATTAGAACACAGTGCTCCCCATTAGCAGCCTAGGTCCAACACAAGTTACTCCTACCTCTTCAATGGACATGAAAGCTCCACATTGGTCTCCCTGCTTTCTTCTACTTTCCCTAAATGCTCTACCAAAGAGTAGCCAATGATCTAACCAAATCTCATCTGATCATGTTAACCCCCTCTTAGCCAACAAGCTTCCAGAGAGGCCCATTGCTTTTAGCACAATGCTTTTTCATCAAAGTCCTCGTAACATGGACTACCTCTCTAGTTTCAATCTCTTACCATTCCCCTAAAACCCTGAGCCATATTTAACAAACTACTTTAGATTATGGATTTTGTATATGTGTTTATAGTAAAAACTATATAAGGCTATTTATTTCTATTTGTTTTCCCATCAATAGAGCCCTACTTTGTATTATGTACTCCACTAGTTAAAACAGATAAAAAATTAGGAATAGGAGGTTCAGAGAACTATTTGTGCCTGCCCCAAACATCATTAGAAAAATCACTGTGCCTAACCTAACCTGCTCTCTCACACTCCTTCAGGTCTGTGCCTCCAGTTTTCCTTTCTGTTTCATCTTTGCTTTAATGACAGCTGGTCCTTCAAAGCTCAAGTTAGGCTCTATTCGCAGAGCAACTACCTGTAAGGCTACTGCAGTACTTGTCACTCTGCAGCACAGTTGACTATTTACTTCTCTATTGCCCCATCTGAAGGCACACACTGCGCTTTGCACCTCTGTTTCCTCAGCCCCAAGGACAATGCAGGCTGTAGATTTGTTGAATGGATGGCTATCAGCACCTATGGAACTTCTCAGCTGTACAAAACTGTACAAATTAGGAGGCATCAGAAAGGGAAATGTGGAATTCTGGCAGGGCATTTCAGTTTATAAGGATTCAGAGATTATTTCCTCTCCTTTCCCTTTTTCTTTCCAATCTAGTTCATGCTATCTGCTCTATTGTCTACACTCAAAAGTAATGGTAAATCTGAACTCTTTTTCATTTTTAGCTCTTAAAAAATGTGTTACGCTTTCCTACCCCTTTACTCTTCCGTTTTATTCTCTTAAACTTTTTTGGTGGAACAACATGCTCACATAAAAGTATATAAAATATACATGTACAGCTTAATGAATAAAGTGAACATACATTTAACTACAACCAAGGTCAAGAAATAGAACAGTCAACTATTTCTCCCTCCAAAGGCTTTCCATTCCCCTTCATTTTAGATAACTGTGGGAGAGAATAAAGAACACCTCACAGTTTTTTGGATCAGCCCCTGAATTCATATCTCTGCATGATCCTGGGCTACGGCAGGTAAAGAGAAGCACTAAGATGCCAGGGTACATGTGTATTTCTATCTGTGAGTATGTGTGAGGGCATGCCCCCACAGGCCAAGGCACTGGTTTAAAGCAATCTTAAAAGGTAGGGTAAATCTATATTTCTAATGGTAAACACTCTGCTGCTTAGTAAAACAGTACTCTGCTGCTTACAGCTTAAACCAAACCTTAACAGGAAACCACATAATTTTCAAGACACAAGTTGCAAAACAACACAAATTTAAGACCAATTACCTATATTTGCTTCACCCCATTGTGGATAGGAAAGATGCTTTAAGTGAAAAGTTGGCATTATGGAGTCACACAGTCCCAGCCACCCAATAGGCTCATTCCATTCAACCAGAAGAGGGGTTCTCTATGCTCACAGCAGGCATACAACAGGGTAGCACATATATGCTCTCTGAGTGAGAAAGCAACACCTTCTCACATACAACCCCCTGGAGAGAGATGGGGAAGGGGAGGGGGGAGGGCTTTACACCTGCAAACTCCTAACTCTATCAGCGCCAGGACTGGGAAAAACAGCACATATTTTAAAAAAAGAAAAAAGGTTTCCTGATAAAGCCAGTAACTTTTTTTTTTTTTTTTTTGGCTCACGGGCCCAGCTGCTCTGCAGCATGCGGGATCCTCCCGGACTGGGGCACGAACCCGCGTCCCCTGCATCGGCAGGCGGACTCCCAACCACTGTGCCACCAGGGAAGCCCCAAAGCCAGTAACTTTTAAAGAAGGATGTTCTTAAGCCATTTTTTTCTAGGAGACTAGTAAGTGTAATGACTCAACATCCAAGTCTTTGTCTCCTTAATGGACTGAGTCAAGCCCTAATGACTGTATAAGCAAACTGCTTAAAAGGGCAGGTGTCAGAATTCTTATTCTTCTTGGCAGAAAAACACTATAAGCACAAAGTGTTGTCATACTAATTAAGGCATCTCAACTTCAAGGCACATCTGTCCCTGGGCCTTTGGATAATCAAAATGACCACTAAAAATAGAACAGTGGTATCTCCAATGGGGCAGATATGAGCCACTCCCAATCCTAAGAGATTCCAGCGAGATGTGACCTGGGATGCACATGTCTTACAATACCATTGAATGTCCATCTATATGTAGCCATATGTTTTAAGTTTTTACTCTATGTTCTATTAAGGTTAGTAGACAAAAGTAATTAACAGACATTTAACTCTTGGCCCATAGTGAAAATCCAGCTAGCTGACTAGCTAACTGAGGTCTGGCAGGGAAGAAAACTGCTCTCCAGGTCTAAAAAAAACACTGCTTGCGTTGAAACTCCCTGAGTTTCATGATGAACATCTTGGTATTTTTTTTCAATTTCCTCATCACCAAAAGTAAGCCAGCTCTGTCTGTCAAGATGCCCAGGCTGCATGGCAGCAGTGTCAAAGGCTGCCATTTGCTTCAAGGCACTGCCATATGCAGGAGCACAACATTTTGTCTCTGGAAAATAAACACATCTGCCTTTGCCAGTGTCCTCCCACTGTGCCACCCATCTGGAGCAGGTGAGCTGGAAGGCAAGCCTGGGCATGGGTGAGACGGGGGTGAGCAGGGGAGATGAGGCCTCAAGGGAGATGGCACATGGAGGAAGAAGGCAGTGCTGTGTCATGTCACATCCTGCTAACCACGTTTGCCAAAGCTTGTGAAATTACCCTTGTTAGTGATATTTTAATCACATGTAACAAATGGTTGGTTGTTTTTAGGGGACAAAACCTGCAAAGTCAAGGTTCCACCTGGGCCATCTGTTCACAAGGGCACATGACCTCACTGATACCAATAAACAGATATCTTTGGGCCAGCCACCAAAGGCACGAGGACAATATTGTCCCTTGAATAGAAGGCTCAAAGCAACAGGGTTCTTCTAGGACAGGACCACACAATACCTGCGTACTATTAACCAGACCAAACACACTCAAATTCAGGCCAGAGTGCTGAGACGAGTCACGTCTGGAAATGACTGATACCTGAAATTCTCTCCTTTATATTCTTTCCCTTTCACTGAAAAAAATAAATTCAAGTCAGGTTATGGTCCTGACATCAGATCTTTTTTTTTTTTAAATTGAAGTATAGTTTTGATTTACAAGATTGTATTCATTTCAGGTATACAGCAAAGTGATTCAGCTATATATATATTTTTTTCAGATTGTTTTTCATCATAGGTTATTACAAGATCTTGAATATAGTTCCCTGTGTTATATAGTAAATCCTTGTTCCTTACCTGTTCTATGTAGAGTAGTTTATGTCTGTTAATCCCATACTTCTAATTTAACCCCCACTTGTCCCCTTCTCCTTTGGTAACCATAGTTTGTTTTCTAAGTCTGTGAGTCTGTTTCTATTTTGTATATAGGTTCATTTGTATTATTTTTTTAGATTCCACATATAAATGATATCATAAAATATTTGTCTTTCTCCACCTGACTTATTTCACTTAATATGATATTCTCTAGGTCCATCATTGTTGCTGTGAATGGCATTATTTCATTGTTTTTTTACGGTTGAGTAATATTCCACTGTGTATATATACCACATCTTCTTAAACCAGTTGTCTGTTGATGGGCACTTGGGCTGTTTCCATGTTTTGGCTGTTGTAAATAGTGCTGCTATGAACATCGAGGTACATGTATCTTTTCGAATTAGAGCTTTTGTCTTTTCTGGAAATATGCCCAGGAGTGGGATTGCTGGATCATATGGCAACTCTATTTTTAATTTTTTAAGGAACCTCCATAGTGTTTTCCATAGTGTCTGCACCAATTTACATTCCCACCAACAGTGTACAAGGGTTCCCTTTCCTCCACACGCTCTCCAGCATTTATTATTTGTAGACTTTTTGATGATAGCCATTCTGACTGGTGTGAGGTAATACCTCATTATAGTTTTGATTTGCATTTCTCTAATAATTAACAATGTTGAGGGCTGCCCTGGTGGCACAGTAGTTGAGAATCTGCCTGCCAATGCAGAGGACACAGGTTCAAGCCCTGGTCTGGGAAGATCCCACATGCCGAGGAGCAAGTAAGCCCGTGCACCACAACTACTGAGCCTGTGCTCTAGAGCCCGCGAACCACAACTACTGAGCCTGTGTGCTGCAACTACTGAAGCACGTGTGCCCAGAGCCTGTGCTCCACAACAAGAGAAGCCACCACAATGAGAAGCCCATGCACCACAACCAAGAGTAGCCCCCGCTCGCCTCAATTAGAGAAGCCCGTCCGCAGCAACAAAGACCCAACACAGCCAAAATTAAATAAATACAATAAAGAAATTTATAACAAACAAACAAACGAAAAAACAATGTTGAGCATCTTTTCATGTGCCTGTTGGTCATCTGTATGTCTTCTCTGGAGAAATGTCTATTTAAGCCTTCTGGCCACTTTTTAATTGGGTTGTTTGTTTTTGTGATATTGAGTTTTATGAGCTGTTAGTATATTTTGGCTATTAACCCCTTGTCAGTAGCATCATTTGTAAATATTTTCTCCCATTCCGTACTTTGTCTTTTTGTTTTGTTGATGGTTTCCTTCACTGTGCAAAAGCTTTTAAGTTTGATTAGGTCCCATTTCTTTATTTTTGCTTTTATTTCTTTTGCCTTGGGAGACTGACCTAAGAAAATATTGCCACAATTTATGTCCAAGAATGTTTTGCTTATGTTCTCTTACAGGAGTTTTATGGTGGCATGTCCTGTATTTAGGTCTTTAAACCATTTTGAGTTTATTTTTGTACGTGGTGAGAGGGAGTGTTCTAATTTCACTGATGTACATGTAACTGTCCAGCTTTCCCAATACCACTTGCTAAAGATTGTCTTTTCTCCATTGTATATTCTTGCCTCCTTTGTCATTGATTAATTGACCATAGGTATGTGGGTTTATTTCTGGCTCTCTATTCTGTTCCATTGATCTATATGTCTGTTTTTGTGCCAATACCACGTTGTTTTGATTACTGTAGCTTTGTAGTATTTGACATCAGATCTTTAAATCATGCTATTTGGGAGCTGGAAGAAACCATAAAAATTACCCATATGCTTTTTCTCCCAAGGTTTTTCATCTAGCTCATGGGAGAGCTAGTGCTATACCTCCTGCAGCAGGGATCTTTCAATTATACTAGTTTTCAAACTTCAGTAGGAAAGGGACAGAGAAGTCACTTTTTCAAATAAAATCTTACATGGAATTCCTATATATAAAATAGATAAAAGTTGGGAATGCTCTGGTGGTCCAGTGGTTAGGACTCGGTGTTTTCACTGCCAGAGCCCGGGTTCAATACATGGCCAGGGAACTAAGATCCCACAAGTCATGCGGCATGGCCAAACAAGAAAAAAACAAAGCAAAAAAATTAAAATAGATAAAAATTGAGCTGATTTATATGAAACAGAGCTAAAGTTTCATTACACTGGTCTGCCTTGGTGAGTTTCCTGAGGCAGCTTCATGTAATAAAGTTTGAAAACCACCATACCAGGCTGGATGATATTTTTCCAACATTATTTCTATTGTTTGCTTGCTAAACATTTACAGGTATAGCCCCATAAGAAGATAAATTACCAAAGGCTCATCAAGCACTTCAGAAAAGGTTCTCTGAAAACACTTTGGCCAGTGAATAGCAGTATAGTAAAGCCCTGAAGATTACACACCATGGAGGCCAGGATTCTACTCTAAGTCTTGTCACAAACTCTGCGTTCCCCAAGTATATCAAATCCGGCTGGTTCATCTCTCAGTTCCCACATACGTAAAACGGAGATCTCCATGGATAATAACAGATAATTTTAGGGCATTCATATGGACTACACCAAATGTGCCACATAATTCACTTCAAGCAAGAAATAGCTCCATAATTCATCACTCTCCCTTCTGTAGTCCATTAATCAAACCATAAGAAGTTAAACAAGCATCATGCAAACTATGCCTGTAAGTCATTACAAATTTTTCAAAATAATCCTGTTAAAAATCTAGCAGTTCCTTAATGATGGAGTCATTTATTAAATACTTATTATTTTTCAGGGAGTTACCATTCACTCATTCAAAATATATTTTATTAAATTTATTAAACCAATGGCATATATAATTTGCCACAACTGATCACTCCTTCCTTCTTAACAGATGAAGAAAGTGAGGCTCAGGAAACATAAGTAACTTATTCAAGATTACACAAGCTAGTACATACCAGAGAAGAGACCAGAACTTTGGTATATCTGACTCCAAAATCCATGCTCAAAGAAGCCTCATAAGCATTTAAGATTGCGGGAAAGGGCTTCCCTGGTGGCGCAGTGGTTGAGAGTCCACCTGCCGATGCAGGGGACACAGGTTCGTGCCCCGGTCCGGGAAGATCCCACATGCTGTGGAGCAGCTAGGCCCGTGAGCCATGGCCGCTGAGCCTGCGCGTCCGGAGCCTGTGCTCCGCGACGGGAAAGGCCACAACAGTGAGAGGCCCACATACCGCAAAAAAAAAAAAAAAAAGATTGGGGGGAAAAAAATATTTGAGATTGGGGAGTCAAACCTATAGCAAAATCCTAATAAGCCCTTTCTCGTTCGTTGGGGTCTAACCAGGAGCAGACCAACTTAATTGTACACATGCGTCTAAATAAAAACTAAAACGAAGGCTCTTGATTTTTTCCTCCAATCTGTGTGTCTTTTTCATCTTCTCCTGCTGATTTCATATCTTTAATTCTTACATGAAGAAGTAACACCTATTCATTAAGAATACTTTAATAAAATTCCCTTCCAGTGTATAAATGCACAATAACATTTTCAATGGTATATGTGGACCTAACTGGATGACATTTATTCAGCAAACATTTATTGAACACCTACCATGGGCACATATTTATACCTTAACTGTATAATCCTATGTGGAAATCTTGACTTTTTAGTAGAACTGAACATTTCATGCCTCCCCAAATGAACAAGCACACTTGTACGTTAGTCCAGTAACTAATAAAGGAGACAGTATGAAAGAGTATGGTATTTGAAGTTAAGAGTCTTACTTCAGCCTTTTATAGATGATATATGTGCCTCTGGTATACTTGGACACATAAGAGAAATATTCCTCTCGTATACTTGGACACATAAGAGAAATATTTAACCCTTCTATTAACCAGTCTTAGCATCTCTGTAAGCAAAATGGGACTAACTCATCTTATGGTATCATAAGAAGCATTAAATAAGGTCCCACATATGGTTATCTAGGATAGCACTGTCCAAGAAAACTTTCTATGATGATGAAAATGCTCTATACCTGTAATGTCCATTATGGTAGCCATTAGCCACATGTGGCTATTGAGCACTTGAAATGTGGCTAATGTGACTGAGGAACCAAAGTTTTTTAAAGAAACAAAAATTTATTTCTCTTTCAAAGTCCAGGAGACTCTCACCTAGGAACTGAATTTTAAATTAAATTGAAATAAAATTTTTTATTGAAACATAGTTGATTTACAATATTATATTAGTTTCAAGTATCTAACACAGGGATTCAATATTTTTATATATTATACTCCATTTAAAGTTATTACAAAATAATGGCTATACTTCCCTGTGCTGTACAATATATCCTTGTCGCTCATTTATTTTATAAATAGTAGTCTGTCTCTTAATCCCATACTTCTATCTTGCCTCTCCTCTCTTCCCTCTCCCCACTGGTAAGCACTAGTTTGTTCTCTGTATCTGTGAATCTGTTTCTGTTTTGTTATATACATTTGTTTTATTTTTTAGATTCCACATATAAATGATAAGAGTACTTGTCTTTCTCTGACTTATTTCACTAAGCTTAGTACCCTCTGGGTCCATCCACATTGTTGCAAATGGCAGAATTTCATTCTTTTTTATGGCTGAGTAATATTCCATTATATATATATATATACACACACACACACACACACACACATATGCCATATCTTTTTTATCCATTCATCTATAGATAATTTTAATTATTTTAAATTTAATTAGCCACATATGACTAGTGGCTACCATACTGGACTGCGTCAATCTAGAAAAATGCCTAGCACATAATAGATGGTCAATGTTGGTTTATTTCTATTTTCCTTATCAATATCAGTATCCCACTCTTTACCAGCAAATCAGTTCAACTAAAATAGCACAACAATCTCCGATAGGAAAATAACTTATAGCTATTAAATTGCTTCTTTGACCAAACAGTAAGAGCAGCATAAAAACAAAAGTGAATTTATTAATTAGGTCTATGTGCCATACACTGTGCTAACAACTTCGCATGATTACCTCATTTAATCTTTATAAACTCTATGAAGTAGGTGCCATTATCTTATAAGTAGGGAAATTTGTCTTAGAATTTGTCCAAAGACACATAGCTAGCAAGTCAGTGGGCAGATTTAAACCCAGGCAATGTAATTCCAGACACTGTGTTTAACCAACAAGCTAAACCACCTACATCTTAAAGAACCAATTTACAAACAATTGGCAAACAGCACAGTACACAGCAAACCGGAAATCAAACAATTTGAGCTACAGACACAAAGTTACACATGCTAACTGGCTGACTTAAAGTAAGTCTCATGTGCCAACTGGTGTGACTATACAAATGTACCAAATCTAGTGACTTTTTAGTTATTAGGAAGACTGAAAAACTACCATCACCTCTCTCCCCATAATAAAATGACTGAAATATGAATTAGTATTTTAGAACTAACAATCTATTTTGACTGGAGGGTGGGGGAGCAGGGATTGGATCTAGAAGCACAAGGCAGAGGTAATCAATATTTACAAGAGCCCCATGTCACTGTCTACAAGGGATATTTATTTGTTAAGACATCAAACATTTCTGCTAGGAGATTAACCGGATTCACTACATTTGCATGAAGCACATTGCCACTCTTATCTCAATTCTAAAAGAAGCTTAACTCACTTATGTCTGTAGCATTTAAGACAAGTGTTTATTGTGCCCAAAGCTGGAATTCTTATTCCAATTCTGCCTGACAAGTCAGAGGAATATTTTACACAACAAGCCACAGCACACTCTTTACTGAATACCACAGGAAATTCTAAGTGGCAGGAAAGGTCATATGTGATTCATTTTCCTCTCTGGTGGAGAAATGAACAAAAAAGGCCACTGACCTTTCACCCAGATCAAAACAATGCATGTAAATTTGTCTCCTCTCCCCTACCCATCATGTTTCTAGCTTCTCTTCAAACTTCATAATCCTTCATATTGCACAAACCCCTTGGTCAAAGACAGAAAAAGAGATCCTATTTATTGAAGATAACTAATGAGAACCTACTGTATAGTTCAGGGAACTTGACTCAATGCTCTGTGGTGACCTAAATGGGAAGGAAATCCAAAAAAGAGAGGATATATGTATATGTATAGCTGATTCACTTTGCTGTACATTAGAAACTACAACAACATTGTAAAGCAACTATACTCCAATAAAAATTAATTAATTTAAAAAAGAGATTCTATTTATTGAGTTCTCAGTTCAGCATTATTAGGCACTAGAAAATAAACTGCTTTAAAGATCTGTAAAAAATAACTAAAATAAACCAAAAGCCTGTACTTGTTTTGATTTCTGTCATAACTCAGCTTAATCAAGTCCAGATGGAAAAAAAAAACAACAAACTATGTTCTATAAACATTACTGAAAAACCAAGGAGCTGTCAAGGCAGAGCAGGCAAGTAATTATGGCACCGTTAGTGTAGCTTTTGCCTGACCTGCTGTGTGACCTGCAGCTAATCCCTTTGCCACTTTATGCTTTTCATTCCGTATCACTGATAGAGAATTAACTGCTATATATCTCAGCGGACTAGTGAGTAGATTAAATTATTAAGCAAAATGCTTTGGGCAAAAGTCACATGAATGTTAAATATTATGATTTACAAGCATTCATTTTCCTAGCACTCCTGCCGGGTTAGGAAGTTATCTCGATTTCATAGATGAGTAAACAGGCACAGGGGGTAAGGTCACATGGTAAAGCTCCGTTTACAAAGTCCCTGTGGGAAGAGAATACACACCTTTAGCAATCATACGAACATTCTTAGCACATCCTATACAATCTTTAATACAGTCAAGGCTTTTTTTCCCCTTTCTTTCTTTCTTTTTTCATTCAATCCTTAACTTAATGTTGCATCTTTTAACATGCTGTCAATGCAACAGTGACAGCTCTAAGGTAACAACAAGGCCAGAATAAGTGAGAAAGAATAATTCTGTGTGCATAGGCAAGAAAGAGTCATTGAAAGACACAGTTAATCTCAAAATGAAATTTGCATTATTATTTTTAAGGTTTTATCTCTACTACTGAGTAATTCAACCATGGAAATAAGAAACATGGTTTGCTATGAAAACACTGAAAAAAATTAAAAGGCCATCACAGGGCCTTCCTGTTGGTGTACCCCATCCAAATTCTCTGCAATGTATATTCACCCTCTGGGCTTTAATTAGCAACTATGCAGAAAGAAAAAACAAATCCAACAAGACTGAAAAATAACAAGTAGCAATGGTAAGGGCTCACGAAGGCCAAATAGGGCAAAAATACTACTCGTGTGTAACAGGAACAGAAAAGAAGCACAGATTTCTCTGCTTCTAAGGCTGCTTGCTATATTGCTTACCCGACTCCGAAGATAGTCAGCCAGGTTTCGGCGAGTGAAATTAGCTGCTGCTGTGGGAGACAATTCATAACCTGGTATGAAAGATAAATAATCATATTTAAAGTGAAGCAGAAGGAATATCAGTACCCAAATCCTTCCACTACTCCTGTTCTTACAGCCTACCACCCTCTGGACATTCAGAGTATACACCGAATAAAGAGTGCAATCATACTTCTTGTCAACGGCTGTGAAATAGCTAGTTAGTACTGGCAGTAATTACTGTTCATAAAACAGAACCAAGGTAATTATTCTACAGTGAGATCAAATTCATAGCCTTGCTCAAGCTATTCCTTCATCAACAGACTGTGGTTTCCTCTGTAGAAGGAAAGAGGTACAAATACACAGGTGTTGGAAAAAAAGAAAGAGGTCTTGAGATGACAATTTTTAAAATTTATATAAAAAGGGATATCGGGAAAAGAGAGGCTGGAAATTAGGATAGCCTCAGAGACATACTTTATAAGGTTTTCTTTTCTTTAAAAAAAAAGACATTTTATTAAGAAGTGTAATATTTTCAAAAGTACAAGCCACAGGGAAAAAATGTTTCTATCACTATCTACAATATTTTAAAAATAGAGGATCTCGGGCTTCCCTGGTGGCACAGTGGTTGAGGGTCCGCCTGCCGATGCAGGGGACACGGGTTCATGCCCCAGTCCGGGAAGATCCCACATGCCGCAGAGCGGCTAGGCCCGTGAGCCATGGCCAGTGAGCCTGCGCGTCCGGAGCCTGTGCTCCGCCATGGGAGAGGCCACAACAGTGAGAGGCCCGCGTACCGCAAAAAAAAAAAAAAAAAAAATAGAGGATCTCCAGCATAAAACCTCTAAATAAAGTTGTAATGCCAGCAAAAGTACAGCCCAGAGGAATGGCGTCAGGTGTGCATTAACAATGCACTCACTTTGGGAATTAATTCCCCAGTAAAATGGGGCTAGTGCCAAAAGACACAAGAATGACCCACAATTCAGTAGACCCACACAGAATATGCCAGTTTGGAAAGAGAGCATGTGGTTATTTCCTACAACATTCCAAACACCAGTGTCACAGCAGGTAAGATGTAGATTAAAATTCTAACAAATATTTATACAACAGCTACTATGTTTCAGGGTCTATGCTAGGTGCTTTCACATACATTACTGAATTTCATCCTTATAAAAAGTCTACTAGTACATGTTAAACTATGATGGAAGCAATTCTGAATAAGCAGGAATGCTTTTCAATTCTCTACCTAACCCTCTATAAACAGTACTAAGGATTTGACAATTATCTTAAAGACAGAAAAGTCTGATGCCTGATCATCTGCATATAGATTTTTCTTTCTTTCCCTTATTTTGGCTTAGTTCTTAAATTTTAATATGCATAAGAGTTACTGTGTAAGGATACATGCACAAAACTATACTTGACAGGTAACAAGGGTTTTTTTTTTTGGCTGCACCACACAGCATATGGGATCTTAGTTCCCCGACCAGGGATCGAACCCACGCTCCCTGCATTGGAAGCGTGGAGTCTTAACCACTGGACCACCAGGGAAGTCCCCCGCTTAAGGGGTTTAGTCATATACAATTTTTAGTATATGACTTACCTTAATTTTAGTCACATACAATTTTTGTTTTATGCACTGACTTTAGACCCTGACAGCTACGTAACAGAACCTCTCTTGTTTATTCCTCCTCCCTCTCCTGGGACAGGACAGTGAAGTATTGCTCTACTGACTGTACTTCAGAAACACTGGCATCCTTCGCAGGCCATGCAAGCAATAAGTAGAGTCGTTAAAAAATAATTATTAAACTATTCTAAACTTGCTTAAACCTAAACACCATGTACTTTAGGTTCCTGAATGGCAGGAACTGAACCATATTCATCTTTGAATTCTCTGTGGTACTAGGTAGAGTGCTTAACATAGATGAGGCCCTCAAAAATATTTACAGAATTTAATGCATGATGCTAAGTCTGCTGCCTAAAAAACTATACAAATAGATCATATCTAGTCATTTTACACATACAATTATATTCAAATTAAGCTCCTTCACAGTGCCACATTATAGCAGTGCTGTGTATAACAGTATTATTGCACTGTGAAGTAAGTAACTGGAAGGAAGGTTCTTTCTGCTGGAGCATCACTATACACTTCCCTGGATCAGAGGGCTAGTGGCTAGTATTATTTCACAGGGAGGCTTTCCCAGTGGATAAGAGTTCATTAGCCGCAGAGAGAGCTCACAAAATATCTCACAAAAATCCTAATTACCTCCCCAGACAAGAACCTACCAGAGAGGCAAGGCAGAACCTTTTTATGACACAGTAAATCTCCTACAATTACACAGAGTTTAAATTTTGTTTAAAAACAAATATGCATTTTCATACATATTATTCATTAATATTATTATAATACCATTTTATTTGTTTGTTTGTTTGGTTTTTGGCCATACCACACGGCTTGCACGATCTTAATTCCTCGACCAGGGATTGAACCCGTGCCCCCTGCAATGGAAGCATGGAGCCCTAACCACTGGACCGTCAGGGAATTCCCAATAATACCATTTTAGAGATAAGGAAAATAAAGGTTCAGAGAGGATAAGTGATTTGTCACATTAAAAAAAATAGTAAAACCAAGTTTAACTTAGGTCTTCTAGGTCTGAGATTTCAGATATACTTTAGCTCAAATCACATTCTCTAACACTTAAAAAGTCTGATATTAACATGCTCATTTTTCAAGATGGTATTAGTTTTATCCCCCAAGTATTAGTGTTGTAATGGTTCTCTTTTCTGCTCTGGGATTTTTGTAGAAAATCTTTAGGATCAGGAGGATCTAGCTAAGGCTTCAAAAATAAGAAGACTCAAATAAAAATAAGACCACATTGGTTTGCTCATGTATAGAACTGCCAGTAGAGAATATTCTCTTTCAATACAAATTTAAAGACAAACCCACCAAAGCCATTTTCTAAGTATTACCCACCATTTCGCATCTTATAGAGCTGCACGTTTTTCTGAATATATTCTGCAAACTGTACAGTGTCTCCAGCCTCTCCAACACATAGGAGTAAGATTTTTTCACTCATCTTAAACATCTTGTCATGATCTGCTCAAAGAAAAAACACACACTGTTAGAAACTGCCTGATCAGAAATTTATTCTTATTACATAGGCAACCATAAACAGGTTTAACAATTACTATACTGAATAATTTTATGAATCACTGTTTTTAGAAGACTTTAATGGGCAACTGTATCAATTACTCTCACTCTGCATGTTAAATTCATCTGCATATTTTATTAATATCAATTTCAGCTGGAGAATATATGTAAAAGCTGGTAACTGAAAATATACATAAAAACATCAAGGCACTTGAAATACAATGAACAACAATTAAAGAAACTGAAGGAATCAAGCCAATAATGGCCATTATCTTTAGGCTCATGATTACAAAGCCCTGAAATGTCTCCACAAATACAAATGTTAACTATAACATATACACATACAAAAACATATATGAAAACTACCGGTGCTACAATTAAGGAACCATGTCAAGAAAGAACAAAAAATCAACTGAGAATATAAATCACCATAGAAAGTAAACCAACTCCATTTCCAAAGCAAAGAGAAAGTTAAAATGAATGCGAAAGCAAAAATTCTAACAAATATTGTAATACTAAGCTATTTAAAAATACCTCAAAAATCCCAATGCTCTAATCTTATCTAACTGAACCAGACTCATTCAGATTAAACAGATAAATAAATATTCAGATAGCAATTAATGCCCAAGGAAGAAAACTCCATATTCAGTCTGTGGCTTCAGAAAAAGGCTAAATCTCCCTATCTTACTCTCACTTTCACTTTTCGTTTTTCAAATAGTGCTGAATAATCTTCCCTGGGAGACATGCTTCCTGTTTGAAAGCTTCTGAAATGTCAAAATCTCTTAATAGGATTTTAAAAACAGAATGCTACAGTTAAGTACTTTACAAGTGTTTGAGAGTTGTAGATACCAGTAATTTGGTTTCCTAGACTTTGGGGGGGGGGTGACCACATAAAATGTGCCTGTAGATAGTATCAAATTGCCTTGAAACTCCTAAATAAACACACTTTTATTTGTTATAGGCTACAGGAGACTTAAAGACTATTAATTTGCAAAACTGTTTATGAAGGAGAAAAATTCACTTATAAATATATTATCTATGCAAAGAAAAAGAACCAAAAGAGAATTAGATGCCACTGGCATCTGAGTTCTTGCCAGTGGCAAAAGTACAGGCAATTTTTATTTCCTTCATTATGCTTATGAGTATTTCCTAAAATGTCTATACTTAATATGCATCATCTTTGTAAGAATATTACTTAATAAGTTTATTATCATAATGAGAAAAAAAGCTGTTCTTATTTCAGGGGGGCGGGGGGAGCTTGTTTACAAAGAATTTATGTTACAATTAGAAGAAATACTAAATTTTGAGACAGTAAACTGTTCAATTTTGAAATGAACTTAATTCAAGGCCAAAAGTGTTTTTTAAACATCTATTGTGTGGCCAGTGATTGGTGAAGGGGGATATAAAAAAAAAAAAAGTGATAGATGCTAATTACTCCTTGAGTTATGCAGGAAATAGCCTATGTAGCTCTAGGAAATTTCTGATCCTTGACAAAGAACTTAAAAGATCCACATACATGATACAAACGGACAACAAAATAAGCAACATGAGTGTACAATACTCTAGACTGGAACCCAATAGACCTTGGTTATAATCTGGGTTCAGCACTCTGAACTCGGGCAAATTATTTGCCCTTTCTAAGCCAGTTTCCAAGTGTGTAATATGGTAATACTATCACTTACACCTGCCTAACTCATAGGTGGGGAAAACTGTACATGTACAATATTATCATACTCAGTGTGAGACAATGTAGTTCAGATTATACATGTTACAGGAATTCAGAAAAAAGAGCAATCTGTGTGGGCTGAGGTACTGTAATTTAAAAGCAATTCTATACAAGCCAGAAGAGAAATGAAATGTGGCATATAACCAAACTGAAGAATTGTGCCATTTTAATAAGCAAGCAATCTCTGGGAAATATCTCCTCTATAGTATCAAAATATCTTACAAAGTGACAAACCAAAAAACTGATTGGAAGTATCACTCTCATTTTATACCTGGAGAAAAATGAATCTCAAAAGGTTATTCATTTTCAGCATTCTTGCCTACTCTACACAGTTCCTTCATGAAAAGAAAGGTAGGAAAAAGTCCTCATGCTACTCCAAAGCTTCTACCATAAACTTTTTTTTTTTTTTTTCCCCGGTAACCGGGCCTCTCACTGTTGTGGCCTCTCCCGTTGAGGAGCACAGGCTCCGGACACGCAGGCTCAGCGGCCATGGCTCACGGGTCTAGCTAGCCACTCCGCGGCATGTGGGATCTTCCCGGACCGGGTCACGAACCCATGTCCCCTGCATCGGCAGGCGGACTCTCTACCACTGCGCCATCAGGGAAGCCCCATAAACATTTTTATATCGTAAAACACTATAGGGAAAATCAGAGCTGAGTACAGTTATTTCCAACCATTTTCAAGAACTAGCTCAAATTCATCTTTCTTCTATAGACCACAGTGATTTCTTTTCTCTGAATACCATAAGGATTTACTTTTGAAACCACTGATTTAAAAATTAACCTAATACTTACTAGTGATACTTCTTTCATCATATAAAATCATCTTGTAGTATTTATTTCCTGTTTTTTTAATGTCTTAGATACCTTTATGGATTATACCCAATACACTGCATACCCTATAACACCTAGAAGTACTGTGTATGTAGGTAGGCTTAAAACACATTTTATTTTTCAAAATGATTTCATACTCATTAATGTGATGAAACAACACCTATAAACGTACTGACTTTGTTATAGCTCTATCTAGACACTACTTCACGCTAAACTCACTTGCATGTCAAAGGTCTTAATATTCAAAATAATGGACAGATTTACCCTCAAAAAAACAAATTGACTCTTTTGGAAAACATGGTTTACAAATAAAACTTCTACAAACTAATCATGGAATTTCATAATTTGACTTGAGGAACAATCCATACCATAAGTGTTTTAAAATTTAATAATTTTTCTTTCTTTAAGCCCAAAATGAACTGTTATCTGCTCTCAAAGCTTTCCCTAGTCTCTACAACTAGAATCTCTTCTTCCTCTGGAGTACCTAAAAACAACTCTGCTTCCTCTGCACTACCTGAGAAGCTTGATTGTACTTTTCATATGCAGCATCATTTTCTAGCTTGTGTCATAATTATCTGTACTAATATCTGAATCCCTTATTAAACTGTAACTTCTAAGATAAGGACAACATCTTATTCTTCTTTGCATCCCTTTAGCACCTAGCACTGTAATGGACACATAGGTGCCCAAAACCTATTTATCAAATGAACATTAAATCATCTGAGCCAAAGTATAATACTCTTTTAACAGCAGTATGCCTATGATCAATCACGAAAACCCACTCTTCAATTCCACAGATCAGCAACCAAAATCTTTTTTAAATTATTTATTGAGTACTGACTGTAGGGAGACAGTATAGTATAGCAGTTATGGCAAAAGATATGGAGTCAAACTGCATAGGTTTGAACCTGGGTTCTGCCACTTGTGGCCTTAGGCAAGTTTCTTAACCTCTATGCCTCAGAACTGTCATCTGTAAAGTGGCAATGTAATAGCACCCATTTCAAAAGGGTAAATGAATTAATGTAAATTGCTTAAAATAATACATACATAAGTGCTTAGTATGTTTACTACTAAGTATTTGTCATGGTGTTAAACATTTGCACAAAACTTTTTCACTCAATCCTCCCAACAAGCTTTTGAGGTTGGTATTACTAATCCGATTTAGCAGATGAGGAAATCTGAGCACTGAGAAAAAACTTGTACAAAGTCATAAAGCAAGTAAGTGACAGGGCTCCAGTTTCCTAACTCCCCTAGCTACATAAATGTAAGGAAAACTAGGCAGCCAGTGCCCTGGAAAAGAAGGATCAGAGCTAAGACTCGGGAAGATACAGGCCGCGGAAGGCAAATGCCAGGTTTCTAGCCCCACAGTCTCTCACTCTCCCCAAGATCCCACCTTATGCTGCCAGCAAACTGACGTCATCAGCCCGACAACAGGAAATTTATCAGAGATTAGGGGATCTAGGAATCCTGGAGCCAGGCTGGCGCTTAGACACTTAAAAACTTAATTCCCTTAAGCAACTCTCGCCCAGCAAGCATTCAGCAAAAGCCAGAGAAGAGTACTGACCCAGGGGCCCTGGGAGGAGCGAAAGTCAAGGCCCTAAATTTGTCTTCCTGTTTCCTAATTCTAAAACTAAGCAAGTGCAGACCAGGGCAGTCGGGGTTCCACCTCCCAGACCTCCCTGGTACTCACCCAACCGCCCCCCCACGAACTCCTCCCGGCTGCCCCTATACCCAGGCCCGGGCCTCCCATGTTTCCTCTCACCGTCCTTCATCTGGACAATATTGCTAGCGGCCACCCGGTCGGAGGCGACAAGGACATAGTCAGGGCCCTGGATGCCGATGAGGTACTCCATGGTGGCAGGAGGCCGGGGACTGCAGGTTCGATGGAGCCCGGGACTGGCGGGCTTCTCGACCTCACCGGTGAGACAGCACAACCGAGCAAAGATCCGCGCGACACAGACCTCGCTAGCGTCCCAGCCAGCGGCGCTCTTGGATGACGTACAACTGTCGCGAGAGTTTGGAAAGTGGGCGTGTGTGAAAAATCTTTCCTCGCCTCTTGGCCCTGTCCAGGTCTCTTGCAATCCCGGCAGTACAGACCACTTCACTTATGTAATGCCTAGTTTCTTTATTTATAACTGAGAGTTTAAAACTCGCTTGAGGAGGGAGTCATGCACTATATATAAAGTGCCGAGCACACGTGTGTGCCAAAAGGCATGCGTCTCTGGATGGCCGTTTCCCTTCGGTACTCGGTAAAATATCGCCAGAAACCCCTTACCTGCAAGCTAGTAGGAAAAATACAAACGTGAAAGGACCCCTTTTTACATGTTTCATAAAAGTAAAATATGAATGCGTTAAAGATCTAAGCATGAAGACTAAAATCGTAAAAGATCTTTTTATGATGTTCCAACCTCAAATTGTATGTAGTTGCTACCTCTGGTAACGGTGATTTGAAGGGAGCACTTTCACTTTTTATTTTGTACACATCCGTATTATTTGAATGTTTCACAGTGCTCACGTATTACTCATATTTTAATAGGAAAAAGCACAGCCATCCCTTTATATGTTGCAGCCATTCCGGGGAAAGCTGATATATTCCATGATTAGTTTCTGCCATTTGAATGGTTTCACAATTGAGCCTTCATACTAGCCATACTAGCTGCCTCAGAAATGGAAAACCGGTTGCAATTGTATCTCCAGACACAACCGTGCAATTCACTTGCTTCTGCAGAAATGTGTAGTCCTTACTCCCTTCTGAATGTTTCTTCCAGCTCTCTGCCCATGAAGGAACACAGAGCCTGAGGAGTTTGGGGCAGCCCATCTATCACGGGATGATGCCAGAGGCAAGTGAGGTCATTAAGTCAAGCATTCCACTACGAACACAGATGCATCCATCATCCTAGAAAGATCCTTTTTTAAACACCACTGGGAAAGAAGTCTCTCAAGCCTCTCTCCCTTTCTCTTTCTCTTTCTCTGTCATTTTGCTTGCGTTTTACAATTGCAAAAATTACATAGTTATACTATACACACACACACAAAAATAATACAAAAGCAAAGAGTGAAATATTTCTCCTCCCACTCGAGGTAACTACTCAGCAAATGTCTGTATCCTTCCAGACTTTTTTCCTTTGTATATACCAATATTCATTCATTCATTCATAAAGCCTGCAGAATTCTGAATTGGAAAATCTAATTTTTAAAAAGGACCCAAGTTGGGCTTCCCTGGTGGCGCAGTGGTTGGGAGTCCGCCTGCCGATGCAGGGGACACGGGTTCGTGCCCCGGTCCGGGAAGATCCCACATGCCGTGGAGTGCCTAGGCCTGTGAGCCATGGCCGCTGAGCCTGCGTGTCCGGAGCCTGTGCTCCGCAACGGGAGAGGCCACAACAGTGAGAGGCCCACATACCGCAAAAAAAAAAAAAAAAAAAAAAAAAAGGACCCAAGTATCTTTTAAACCGGCTCTTTCCTCCTCCTCCCCAGGATTCTTGAAATCCCCTCTAGCTAAGTCAAACTAAAGATTCTCTAACTTCTCATTAATATAAAAGAAAGTAGATTTTCAAGACATAACTTGTTCTATTTTACTAAGAATTAGGGAGAATCCCTCCTTCAATTAAAGTCTTAGAATAACCAAATCTTAGATTAGAAAAAGTGTCTGTGGAGGTTCCAGAAACAGCATGATGTAGTCAGTTTTTCTGTAAAGGGCCAGATAGTAAATATTTTGGGCTTTGTAGGCCATAAGGTATCTGCCACAACTACTCAATGATGCCATTGTAGTGCAAAAGCAGCCATAGCCAATATATAAATCAGTGAACATGCAATGTTCCAATAAAACTTTATTTACAAAAACAGGTGAGGGGGAGAGGTGGGTTTGGCTCATGCAACATAGTTTTCAGACCCCTGAAGTAGTGGGAGACCTGTAAATCAACAAATAACTCTGGTCCCAGCTCCACCTCTTCCAACCTTGGTGCAAAATTCATTGAGCCTCGGTTTCCTTATTTGTAAAAGGGACATTTAGGAGAGAGATTTGCTTTGTATTTCTCCTGAGATGGGAAGGAGTTGCAGGTTTGGTTGGCTCCATGAGTATAAGAAATCATATCCTGCTCCTACATGAACCCTGGGAAGTTTAGCAGGACCATAAGGAAGAATGACCACATTGTACCTAGGGAATGTGGCCATACTACGGGAGGCTACCAGCCTTGCCAAGACTCCCAAGCTTGACATGGAAGCATCAGCACACCCCATACTCAAAAGACTCTGTGAGCTTAGATAGTAAGGTTGGGACAAAGATAGACTGGAGATCAGTGGCCCACCCCTAAATATTCAGAGATGTTAATGTATCAGATACTGTTGATGCCCTGCCCATAACCTTTTTACCTATTTATGGTAGCTGCCATCCCCTAGCTGCTGTAAATCTTCATTAATAAAAACTCACAGCTTTGCCTTTCTTCAGAGAATTTCCCTTAACCACATGAGAAGCATCTTCGCCTGCGAGGCTATGCACCTATTCCCACTCCCCAGCCATTGACTGACTGACACAGGGATAAAAGGTCAATTCCCTTAACTTAAAGTGGGATATAATTTGTCCTCCAGAGTTTCCCTGTGGATCAGTCTAAAGCTAAGCTCCAGCCAAGATCACACTCTTGCTTAGCTTTATTCCCTGCCCTATCTTGCTTCTGTTACTCCCCTTCTCCTACTACAGAAGCTAAAAGGAATTCTTTAGCAGATATTAATGTTAACAAGCTGCTGTGTCTAAAGTCCTTAGGCAAGAATCTCTTATAGAACAGAAAAACAAAATTATGGAGAAGTTCACATATCACATCATAGGTACACAAAATCTGGCCCCCAACTTCATATTTTACATCAATTAACATCACAGAGAAATGGAACAATTTACATCTAAGCTAAAAGAAGACACAGCCTGGCTATCTAAGGTAGACTCAAGGAGTTGTTTGAACATGTTTTCTTGGTAAAGCCTGAGAAATCTTGGATCACATTTCTCCAGTGACTTCAAAATTCCTTTTATGAGTTTTGGCTGAGTGAAAATCAAAAGGGAAAACAGAATTTAAAAGTTCCCACATTATTATGAAAAGACTGATTGTTTTCTGAGGTGATGGTAATCAAGCAAGAATCTGTTTCAAACCTGTCTAATCAATAAATGAGAGTTCTATACCCTTGGTAACAAATCACCAGAATGGTTTTTTTAATCAATCAATATTGATATATCAATTACCTAATGCACATGTTTTTGCAAGCCACTCAGTGACAACTCCTTATCTCTAAAAGTCAGCCAATCAAGATTTGACTGATTCCAATGAACATACTTCTGAATGCCAACTAATGAACAGACTCACCCAAGTAACCACACTTATTAGGATTATGTCAACCCCCTCATGCCTCTGAAAATCCACCCATCTCTGAATTCCATGCTTTCCCAAAACTCTAAGATCAGCAGTCTGCTCTTCTTGGAGAAACTAAGCCTGATCAGCATGTACTTAAGTAAGCAATACATTAAGCTTTGTATTTTTTGTTTTAGATATTGATTGGTGGTCTCATCTATCGACATGTGGAGGGTCTCTAGCTTTGAGTGGGTCCAGAACAAGAAAGTGCTCTTCAGCAGTGTCAAGCTACAATATAAGCAGCCTGGCTACTTGGGCCATTTGCTCTCAGTTGACTGCATGTTACTAGAGTTGTCTTTGGTAAAGAAATATGCCATCTGGAACTTCTGTTAATCCACAGTGGGAGAGTTGTAGCTCAGACCTCTATGATTCTAGAGCAAGGGCATACCATCTTGGTAGAAGTGTCTGATCATAGGACATCAAATGACCATATAGTTAGAACTTCTCGTTATGACCTGAGTTCTGTCTAACCCCCCAGATTATAAGGTGAAGTGGGCCCAGCAGTAATACATCATGAAATGAAAGTAATACTTCTAGGATCACGTCTGAGCAGGTCCAGAGATCGCAAGTAAACTGCAAAAATAGTTGGCAGGGATAATTGATCCTAATCATCATGAGGAGATAGGGCTGCTGCTACATAATGAGGGCACAGAGGAATATGTTTAGCACTCAGGTGATCTACTGGGGCATCTCTTGGTACTCCTATGCCCAGTTGAACTATAAGTGGGCAATTATAGCAACCATGGCCTGGTAAGAGTCTGGTGACCAGGAGACCAGACACCTTAGAAATGAGAGTATGGACGTGTATCAAATTATCACATTATACACCTTAGACTTAAACAGTATTATATGTCAATTATATCTCAATGAAGCTGGAGGGAAAAAGAAATTAGGATGTGGGTCAACTTACCAGGTAAGCCAAAGGGGAGGGAGATCTAAAATGAGTGGTGGTGGGACTTCCCTGGTAGCACAGTGGTTAAGAACCTGCCTGCCAATGCAGGGGTCATGGGCTCATGCCCTGGTCCGGGAAGATCCCACATGCTGCCTAGCAACTAAGCCTGTGCGCCACAACTACTGAGCCTGCACTCTAGGGCCCGTGACCCACAACTACTGAAGCCAGCGTGCCTGGAGCCATGCTCCGCAACAAGAGAAGCTACTGCAATGAGAAGCCTGTGCACGGCAACGAAGAGTAGCCCCCGCTCGCCGCAACTAGAGAAAGCCCGCGCACAGCAATGAAGACCCAACACAGCCCCAAAAAATAATAATAATAAATGATTTTAAATTTTTAATAATAATAAAAAATAAAATGAGTGATGGTAGAGGGAGATAATGAGTGTCAGTTACAGCTCATGGACCAAATGCAGCAACAGGGGCTATCGTTCATTCCACTAACCCTCCTCTTGTAAGTTTCCTCAGATTTGTGACCAACCAGGGTCCTGGAGAAGCTATGCCTGGACAGAGTGAAATTAATATGAGAAAAAAGTGGAGCTGACTGGGGCAAGGGATGGACTATAGAGGCTTTATTAGGGTAAACATCCCCCAGGTATGTTGGTTAATAACAACTCACAGCTGCTGTATTAATTTGCTTGGGCTACCATATAAAATATTACGGCCTGGGTGGCTTAAACAACATAAATTTATTTTCTCACTTCTGGAAGCTAATAAGTCCAAGATCAAGGTGCCAACACGGTTCAGTTCCTGGTGAGAGCTCTTTTCCAGGGTTACAGATGACTGACTTCTCACTGTCTCCTTACATGGCCTTTCCTCTGTGTGGAGAGAGAGAGAATCTTCCTCTTCTCTTCTTATAAGACCTCTCAGCCCATCATGAAGGCAAACACTCATGACCTAATCTAACCCTAATTACCTCCGTGCAAAGGTTCTGTCTCCAAGTATAATCACATTGGGGGTTAGGGCTTTAACATATGAATTTTGTGGGGGACACAAACATTCAGCCCAGAACAGCTGCCCTCTCTTCTAGAGAACTGTCTTCCCCTCACTCGGGAGGCTGCATCGCACCTTGAGCAATAACTCATTGACACAGGGATACAAAAGACTGGCTCTTTTGCCTCAATGGGTAACTAATTCTGAGTTCTATTTTGTGCTCCAGCGCTTTCTTGTAGAATCAGCTGAGACCACATTCTTTCCAGCTCTTTACTCTCTGTCCCATCCTGCTTCTCTCACACCCTCTCTCCAGAAATCACTCCCTGAATAAGTCACTTGAACAAGAATCCCTGTCTCAGACTCTGCTTCTAGGAAACCTAATCCAAGCCACGGTACATTGCTCAGAATTTTTGTGTGGTCTTAGGGAGAGGGAGAGTCCCCAAAAACATTTCTGAAATTGAATTTCTTATTAACCAGGGTGAGTGAGGGCTCACGTGATATTTATCTAATGTAGAAAAATGCACCGCTTCTTACGTGTGACAGTTGTAGGGTAAAATTCACACCCATTACAGGTGTATATCTCTTGTCCTGTGGTTTGCACCACACCCCTTCCAGCAGATGAATTTATTCTGAACAAGGTACATCCTTCCATTACCAGATGCAAGTCAGCACTTTTAAAACAATCCACAATGTGATAGGAAACTGTCTCTTAATAGCAAGGCACCATCTACCAGAACCATGCTTAACTGAATGACTGTCCCCCTCTTCAGTCTTCCATGTTTCCTGTTTCATTTGCTTCTGCCAGTCAGAGCCCATTCCCTTGGTACATTCTGACTGACCTTCAGTGACTATAGCTTCCCTTTTGGCCCTACCTTTGCCTCATAGGTTGGTCGCGATATTCAGCCACTGATATTCATTAGTTATCCTTGGCTTCACCTCTCAGTGATGCCCTTGCCTCCTTGATTACATCTGGCATATGCTCCCTGCCCCTCTGGAACGGGCCCTGATACTCCCAAGGTTCTGGGCTTATCGGGCCCACTCTGTATAAACCACTCTCTTACACATTCAAGTCCCATTCTTCTCAGCCTTGGTGGTACCTCTGAGGTTGTCCACCCCAGATGGATAAATAGGTCATTTAAACAGTTCATTTTTTGTCATCCATATTTTATTGATGATTAGACACTTGAAATCATAAGCAGCATTTCTAAATCCTCGTCCTTTTCTACAAGGCACCTTTCTATATCACATCTTTGGCCTTCATGGTATCTACTTTTACTTCAGCCTGGATGTTCATCTCTCCTCATCACATTTCTGTTTAGCACCTTCTGCATCAGGTCAGGAAGATTTCTTCCAAACACACGTTTCCATAAAATGGTCTCTATGCTTTTACCACTGAAGTTTGTCACGTTCCAGAAAACTCAATTCCTCCAACTTGGATAGACAATGCAAATAGTGGTTAAAAGCTTATATTTAGAAATAAAACAAACCCAAGTTTCAGTCCTGGCTCTACCACTTACTAGCTGGATCATCTTGACCAAGATGTTCAACTTTTTTGAGTCTTAATTTCATTACCTATAAAATGGGGAATGAACGTGATAGTACTTACCTCAGAGAGCTGTTGTGAGGATGAAATGAGATAAAACAAAGTGTTTAGCCTAGTGTCTGGCATACAGTATGCATTTAATAAATGATATCATTATTACGTATTCACCATCTTCAAAGTTAGCTGTTCAAGTCCCAGAGCTGTCTGGTAGTTATGCAAATGGCCAATCAATGCATAGTAAGAACTATCCATCAGGGCTTCCCTGGTGGCGCAGTGGTTGAGAGTCCGCCTGCCGATGCAGGGGACGCGGGTTCGTGCCCCGGTCCGGGAAGATCCCACATGCCGCGGAGCGGCTGGGCCTGTGAGCCATGGCCGCTGAGCCTGTGCATCCGGAGCCTGTGCTCCGCAACGGGAGAGGCCACAACAGTGAGAGGGCCGCGTACCGTAAAAAAAAAAAAAAAAAAAACTATCCATCAGAGCCATTCACCACTGTGGGAGGTGGATGTACCAAGGATATACCAGAAGGAAGTTCATTAGAGGAGAGGTTAGGCCAGAGGGGAGTCAGTCCAGACAGAATGCAGGGTACCAACCAAAGCATAGAAGGCAGAAGGCAGCCCAACCAAGCCTCAACTGGAGAGGAAGGGCAGGGGAGAAGGCCAGGGATGAATGAGGGTATGTTTGGGGTAAACAGAGAAAGATTAAAGTACAAATGGGTGAACTGCACGGATTTGGAATGAAAACCCCAAAAAGCAATGTCCTTCCTGGGCAAGGTACCCTGAGGTGATAGAAGCAATCTTAGAGAAAAAGATGCAGGACAGATAAGAACCTTCTCAAATTTCAAACTCTCTTTCCTGCTTCCCCACTACTGACCTGGGAAAAAGAAGTTTCGCTTTCAGTGAGAAGGCTTTGGGATGGAGCCAGTCCTAGGGAAGAGGTTAAATTAAAAATAAGGAACCTAGGGACTGGACAAACTCTATGAATACATCTTATGCTCCAGGCCTTAGCTTCTCCATCAGGAAAGAAAGAATTTTTCCTGGAAAATCTCCCATACCTCCCCATCCCTGGGTTGTGTGATTGGCCTAAAACACAAACACCAGGGCTGGCTGGTGTTTTCAGAAGCAGGCTGCAGCATCCTGGAAGCTGTCAGACAAATGACACCTTTCTCCTCCTTGCATTACCCCCAGGGACCAAAGTGGTCACATCTGCTGATGGCCAAAAACACAACTCTTCTTTTAGGTCCCACAGGAGCTGACGCAGCCCCAGTAGAATTGAAGTGGTCCATAATCAGAGACCTGTTGCTGTCTTGTACTGTCTGAAACTGACAGCACCAAGCATGTCCCTGGCACATAATTTCCATTTACCACCTATAACTGTTTTAACCTCTTGCCCAGAGGCAGGGGAAAGGACCTGATGACTTTTAGAGAATTCCAGTGACCCAAGAAGCCTGTAATCATTAAATACAGTGATTCTGGGATCCTTTAGGAAAAGTCATAGAGGACTTATGAGAATTCTGCATAAACATCAGAAGTATCATTTGTGCCATCTGATTTTTCGTCCCCAAGGAGATTAAACAGAACCAGGAAGCCTGGTGTATCTCCTCCCAGGGCTTGGAAAAATAAAGGAATTCAGGACCATGTTAAGCTCTGCCTTACCTGTCCCCCTCCCATTCTCATCCCAAATCCATCTTCCACCTGGAGCCCACCCCTAACTATCCCATCACCCACTCAGGCTCTGAGTCAATGAAAGTTGATGAGCTCTCTTGATTAGGGCCCTTTAACCTAATGGTTCCTGCTCCAAAGCACCCGCTTCTGTATTCCTGCTCTCTGATATATCTAGGGCTTTGGACTGTGGAGACAAGAGTAAGATACAAATATGCCCTGACTCCAGCCACCCAGAACTGATGTTTGAATTGTTGAGACTCTGGGCTAAAAGCCCTTCCTGAGCCTGGTCCTCCTTCCTGCTCATC
Source organism: Globicephala melas (assembly GCF_963455315.2). Taxonomy (NCBI): domain Eukaryota; kingdom Metazoa; phylum Chordata; class Mammalia; order Artiodactyla; family Delphinidae; genus Globicephala; species Globicephala melas. The sequence goes on along the minus strand of NC_083314.1, from coordinate 159,555,035 downwards.
TTCTGAAAGCATTTGCTTCCCTGATGCTTCTCCTGCCCTGAGGAAGTATGGCAGGCCAACTTGCTGCTGGTACCTGCCACACGGTAGCATAACACAAACACTAATGGCAGAAATAATCACAGTGACAACGGCTTGGTCTACACGCAGAAGGTACTTGTCATCTCCCCAGGAGCCTCTTGGCCTAGGGCTCAACTGTGATGATGTAGCTGGCCCCTGGCCCACACTGTCATAGTCACACACTGAATGGTTGACATTATCATTACTGTCAGCACCATTCTTGATTAACTATTCATTTATTCCTGTGAAACACATTTGCTGAGGACAAACTGCCTGCCAGGTACTGTGCAAGATTCTAAAGGAGTTACAAACACGAACAGTTTCAAGAAGGAGGCACCAGAGAAGAGAGAGAGATCAACAAATAATTCCAATATAGGATTGTACAGATTGCTGTTGTAGGTGGATGGATTCTCGGTGCCTAGAAAAATGATTAGCCATAGTGAGTGCTCAATAAATATGTTTCAATGAAGAATAAATAAATGAGTGAATGGATTGATTGATTAATTAATTAACTGGTTAAGAACATGGAGTCTAGATTCAGAGTGCCTGGGTCTCAATACCAACTCTGTGTGGTTTGGGACAGGTTACTTGACTTCTCTATGCCTTAGTTCCCTTATCTTTAAAATGGGTTAATAACAGTACCTTCCTTATGGGGGTGTTGTAAAGATTATTTGTAAGGTGTTTAGAACATAGCACTATTACTGCATAAGTAGTAACACACAATACTACGTAAGTGTTTGGTAAGTAAAACCAACTGGCTAAGATCTCATCAGGTTGACAGGGTAGAAAGTCAAGGGTGTAAAGAAAAACATTCCAAACAATGTAATGGTATTGGGGTTTCCAACAGATGGCATCTTCAAGAAATGTTTCCACTAAAGGGAACATCCTAAAGGGAGGCATTGCTTTTAAAGCAAGAGCATGACTCAGTCAAGGATCCGTTTGAGAAAAGTTGTTGTGGCTGTTGTGAAGAGGAAGAATTGTAGGGAAAGAGACTTGACCCCAGAAGACCAATGAGGGGGCTGTTAGCATCACCCGGTGGGAAACAATGCAGTCAGGACAGAGGCTGATAAGGAAGGCATGGATGTGAGAAAACCTCTGAATCAGAGCAGCTGGCGATAAATGCTCTGGAAGAAAAAGAAGCAAGAGCACAGTCAGAAGATGCAGGCCCTGGGCTAGGCAGCCTGCTCTTTGAGGCATTTGCCAAGCAGCTATCCATGTGAGTGATTTAGCATCTCTCACCAGGAAGCTCCCTGGAGAGATCAGCATGCAGGCAGGTCTGGGGAGTTCAGATGGCTGTGCAGAGCCCAAGGTAGGATGAGCAGTGGCCAGAGCTCCTTTCCAGTACCCTAGACCCAAGTTTTGTTCACTGCTTTGGCTCCAGAGGTAGCTGATGAAGCGCTCCACTCTTCACGACCTGTTAGATCTGCTCAGCTTCCTGACTCTCATCTGGGGAAATGGGCCCAGGTGAGACCAGGGGAACTGATGCAGATTCATCTCTGACTTAGGATGTTATTCATTTGTACTGATGGTATGATGTAATGGTTAAGTGCATGGGTGATTAGCACCAAGCAGACTGGGTTCAAATCCCAGATTCAACACTTAACTGTGTGACCTTGGGTAGGTTACTTAAGTTCTCTGTGCCTCCATTTTCTAATCTGTAAAACAGAGATGATAATAGTATCTACCTATAAGGATGATGTAAGAATTAAATGAGGTAATTTGTTTATGAAGAGAACCTATTACAGCTTTTAAGATATATTAAGTCGTATGTATGTATTTAAATTGTTTGATTATCGTGTTTAAATCAAATGTGTTTTGGTTATTTAATACTGCTACTATTTCCATTTTCTATATGAGAAAAAGTGGGCCCAACAGAATGCAAGCTTCATATGAACAGAGAGTTTGTATCGCTCTCATTGTATCCACAGTCCATAGTAGGGTACCTGGAACTGTGTTACTTGGTATTTACTGAATACTTTTTGAATGAGTGAATGATTGGTACTCCACCTCCAGGATACATGGGGTGTACAGATGCTAATTCAGAAGCACTTTGGTAGAGTTGTTCCACGGCCAAACAACTTCCATTTCGGTTTTTAGTAATTGTCCCACTTAACGTGTCAATATTAGCAGTAGGTGTCTAAAAAAGAAAAAGTTAGGGCACTGGTGGCACACTTGAGGTCTGCTCTAGAGGGCTATTTGGCAGCAAGGAAGAGAAATCTGCCCAATCCAGCTTAATAAAGTGTGTTTTTACATTGGAAGAACACAGGAGAAACTCATTGAACCCACCTCCAACAAGTCCAGTCAATATGATTGGTAACTAAGAAATCAACAGTAACCTCCCCATTTCTGTCTCTTAGAGCCTCCTAATTTTCTGCCTCTATGGTTTTCTGCATGTCTGCTCCATTCTTCTCCCAGAGACTGGCTTCCTGTTTCCACATATACTATTATGGCTGCCCCAATACATGGGAAGCGAGAAAGAATCTGACTGGCCCAGCTTTAAGCAACTGTTCCCTACTCCCATCTAATCATCTATGACTAGGAGGTAGGATTGAGGGATTCAGAGGACTCCTGCTTTTGGAAGAGGATATCCATGAGAAGAATATGAAGGGCACCTCTAGAACATGGTCCTTTCCCCAGAAATTAAATAAAACTGATGAGTACTGACAAAGTATCTGTCCTTATGGGTGAGATTTATTTTTTGTGAGTAGGATGTAAACCCAGAAATTTACCCAGAGTCTTAGACACATCCTTTCCACAGGCACTCCACCAGGCTTAGCTGAGTTCAGCTCCTGCCTGGTTTCTGCTACTTCCAATCTCAGTTTCCAGAACCCAGTGGCCCTCACCAGAAGATCTGATCATGCCAGGAAAACAAGGACCCAAGAGCTGTTTTTGACTACTTAACATAACCCAAGAGAGGAGATAAGCCTCTCCTAGAGCTGTGTCAACAGACCTTCCCTCCCAGAATTGTCAGATCTCAAGCATAGGGCTTGGGTTGAAGGGGGAAGACCAGGTTTGGGAAAATAACCTATTCTTCTAGCCTGTGCCTTATATTAGCTACATTTTGCAGTGTTTCCCAACTTTACATTCAGTAGATATAGCTGGGATCCTCACAATGACCCTGCAGATCGGAAATTTTTATCCTCATTACACAGCTGAGAAATATTGAAGTTGGAAGAGGTGAGGTGACTTGTCCAAAGTCACACAGTTAGGTGCTGATCTGAAACTGGAACCCAGGTCTGTTGGATGCCCAGCCCAGAGTTCTACTGTACTGCTACCTGGCAATGGTAGCAGTGAGTGAGATTGTATCTGGGGAAAATATAGAGAACGCCAAAGCTTGCAGGTGGCTGGAGACGCAGAGAGTTAATTCAGCATCTCAGCTCCTCAGGGATGGATGGCCTGATGAAGCTGGTCAGGGACTGCAGAGAATGAGGAATTGATCTGCCATTTCATGTGAAAATGGATTGTAGCCCCAACCTGTGTGTGTCAATGGAGCTGATTAGCACTTGTGTGAGTCTCCGGCCATCGATTGGCAGGTGAGAATCATTTTGGGAGCAGCAGGGAACCAGTCCTCTCCCACCTCCATCCCCACCAGCTTCCTCCCTCCACAGAGGTTTCCTCCCCCTCCCTGCTACCTGAAGTCTCCAAACCTCCTCCAGCTGCCAGGCCTAATGTGTGCTCAGAGCTCCTCTACCTGCTTTTGACCAAAAGAGGAGGCATGGCTGGTACTTACCTCATTCCGCTATGCTAAGTGCAGCTGGTAGAAAGGCAGCTGGCCTTTCCAAAATGCACTGCCTGCTTGGAGGATAAAGTGTGAGTGAGTGGGTGCAGGGTTCAAGCTGGAGCTTACACCATGCAATGGAAAAAGCAAGGGCTCTGACACATATTGACCGTGTGACCTTAGGCAAATCATTTTCCCCTCTGGGCTCCGGTTTCCCTATGCATATGTGTGAAGGTTAATTTTGTGTGTCAACTTGACTGGGCTAAGAGATGCCCAGATAGCTGGTAAAACATTTCTGAGTAAGCCTGTGAGGGTGTTTACAGAAGAGATTAGCATTTGAATCAGTAGACTGAGTAAACAGGGTCTACCTTCACCAGCGTGGGTGGACATCATCCAATCTGTTGATAGGCGCAAATAGAACAGAAAGATGGAGGAAGGGTAAATTCTCTGTCTCTCTCTCTCTCTCTCTCTCTCTCTTCTTGAGTTGAGACATCCATTTTCTCCTGCCCTTAGACATCAGAGCTCTTGGTTCTCAGGCCTTCGGACTCAGGCTGAATTATACCACCAGCATTCCTGGTGCTTCAGCTTGCAAACAACATATTGTGGGACTTCTCAGCCTCCATAACCATGTGAGCCAATTACTATAATAAATATCCTCATATATGTGAATATGTATATCCTATTGTGTCTGTTCTTGGAGAGCCCTGACTAATACAGTACAGGATAAAAATAGCTTTCTCACTGGATTGTTTGGATTAAAAAAGGAAGTGTGTGGGGACTTCCCTAGTGGCGCAGTGGTTAAAAATCCACCTGCCAATGCAGGAGACACAGGTTCGAGCCCTGGTCCGGGAAGATCCCACATGCGGCTGAGCAACTAAGCCCGTGCACTACAACTACTGAGCCTGCGCTCTAGAGCCTGCGAGCCACAACTAATGAGCCCACATGCCACAACTACTGAAGCCCGTGCGCCTAGAGCCCGTGCTCTGCAACAAGTGAAACCACTGCAACGAGAATCCCATGCACCACAATGAAGAGTAGCCCCCGCTTGCTGCAACTAGAGAAAGCCTGCACACAGCAACAAAGACCCAATGCAGCCAAAAATAAATAATAAAATAAATTTATAAAAAAAAAAAAAGAAAGTGTGTGAAAAAGTATTTTGCAGTCCCTGACACATAGTAGGAATGTTATTTGGAAATTGACTCTCCACTCTCCTCAAGAGGCACCCACTCTGGGAAGCCTTCTCTGGTTGATCCAACTTCTATCTCCCTTTTCATCATTTGAGTGTCATGCGCAAGTGACAACAAAAGCCTCAGTGTTTTCCCTGACCTGGAGAAGTTCTGCCTCCAAGGCAGCTCAGCCCATAGTATTGAGCTGCCTTTGGGTGAGTGAACAGTCAAGTTCCAGCAAGGGAACCAAACAGGCTCAGATTCATCACCACCCCCACACCCCACACCACCAGTCTATCTGGACTTAGAGGTTCTATCCTAAGCTTGTCACATGGTATCTAGGGATGCCCTGGGCGTTCTTGTGCCTGTCAGGCTGTGACCTCTTTCACTGCCTCCTGGTGTACTTGGTCCACATGGCAGACTTCCTTCATTAGTTTTCTCTCCTGTTCCTCCAAGGCTGGAGCTCTGCCCAGTTGGTAGTGGCCTTGATTTTCTGCCTCGATCTTGCCAGACTTCTCCTTAGGGGCCTGGACTTGCCTACTGATGGCTGGCCTTCTGCCCCAAGTTGTTTATGCCTTCTGTTACCAGAGCTTGGCCTCAGCCTTGCCTGAATTGGGCACTTCAGGACCATCAAAGGTGGCTACAGCCAGAGAGTGGGGGGTTCTTGAGTTCCCAAATTTGGAAAGTGTGACTAAGCTCTGTTACTGACTCCTAGGGCTGTAGTGGCAAATGAGGATTGTGGTCAGGACCATGGACAGAGCCCACAGTGTCCAGAGTGCCTGTGGTTGAGGATGAATTTCATGTCCCTGACTCCACGCTGAAGAAGTGAATAGGGGCACACAGTCAGCACCACGAACAGATGCCAGAGGCTCTGTTGTCCTGGAAGTAGTCTTTAAGACAGTAGATTAGTCAAGATTCTTCTGACTACAAGAAATGGAGACCTATTTCAAACTAGCTTAAGCTAGTCTTCGAATGAGCCAGATGAGTGAGATGGTGGAACTGAGTGCTGAGACTTGATGCAACCAACAGTGGGAAGTAATAGGCACATCCCCCTTTACCTTAAAACAAGATGTGGTTTCTTTTTTTTTTTTTTTTAATTTATTAATTTATTTATTTATTTTTGACTGTGTTGGGTCTTCGTTTCTGTGCTAGGGCTTTCTCTAGTTGTGGCAAGCGGGGGCCACTCTTCATCGCAGTGCGCAGGCCCCTCACTATCGGGACCTCTCTTGTTGCGGAGCACAGGCTCCAGACACGCAGGCTCAGTAGTTGTGGCTCACTGGCCTAGTTGCTCCACGGCATGTGGGATCTTCCCAGACCAGGGCTCGAACCCGTGTCCCCTGCATTAGCAGGCAGATTCTCAACCACTGCGCCACCAGGGAAGCCCAAGTTGTGGTTTTTTTAACAGACATGGGGCTATTCAAGCTATCTATTTCTTCTTGAGTAATTCAAGGAAATCGTATTTTTATCCAAGTTGTCAAATTTATTTGTGTAAGGTTGTTCATGGTACCCCCTTATTATCCTTTTAATTTTTCTAGGATTTGTAGTGATTAACCTTTCTCTGTTTCCTGATATTGCTGTTGGTAATTTGTATACTCTCTCCATTTTTTCTGATTAGTCTGACTAGAGGTTTATAAATTTCATTTATTTTTTCATTATTCCTGCCACTGCCTCCATCATGCCAGTAGAACATTATCATTTCATTGTGGCAACCTCCTAAGAAGTGTTTATGTCCCAGCCTCCCACTCCAGTACACTCTGCATACTGCTGCCAAATGAAGCATCCTAAAAGGCCTTTCATAGGAAGATTTTCAATGACTCTACATTGCTTTTGAATAATTTCCAGGCCCCTTCACTTGACATTGAAGTCCCTCCCCCACCATCTGACAAGCATTCACATCTCCAGAGTTGTTGCCCACTCCTCCCCTGCATGAGTCCTCCTCTTTTCCAGCCAAACAGATCCATTTGTCATTCCCATTAAATCTAGGTGATTTCTCAGCTCTGTGCTTTTACAATTCTTCAACTGTCGGCTGCTGAAGGAAGAACACCAGACTTGGAGTCTGAAGACCAAGATTGGAATCCCATTTATGGGCTATATGGCCTCAATTTCTTCATCTGAAAAACGGGATAATGCTTGTCTTGCAGAGTCATTCCTAATTCGTTCAGCAAGTACTTGAAGGAATATGCCCTGAGACTTACTGCATACTTGTGTGCATGTGTGTGCACATGTGCACATGCATGATAAGAAGTAATGCTATTGCTCCAGAATGAAGGGATGTGCCCTGAAGACAAATACAGAGAATAAAATAGCATTTATTGACTACTTACTGTACTTGTTTATTGAGTCACTACTATACTAGGCTCCAGGGACATAGCAGTGAGCAACAGACAAAACTCCCTGTTCTCTTGGAGTTTACATTTAATCCCTACATTCTAATCCTACACTTAACCTTTTGGAAATCTAAGTCAAAGGCTGCATTCTTTATTTTAATTAAAAATTTATTTGTAGTAAAATATATATAACAAAATTTACCATATTAACCAATTTAAAATTTACTTATATATTTTACATTGTGGCAAAATAAACATAAAATTTACTATCTTAATCATTTTTAAGTGTGCAATTCAGCAGTATTAAGTACATTCACATTGTTGTGTGACCATTACCACCATCCATCTCTAGAACTCTTTTCATCTTGCAAAACTGAAACTCCATACTCATTAAACAATAACCCCATTCCCCCTGCCCCCTAGCCCCTGGCAGCCAGCATTCTACTTTCTGTCTCTGTGAATTTGACTACTCTACCTCATATAAGTGGCATTACACAGTATTTGTCTTTTATTGTAACTGACTTATTTCACTTAGCGTAATGTCCTCAAGGTTCATCAATATTGTAGCATTGTCAGGATTTTCTTCTTTTTTAAGGCTGAATAATATTCCATCGTACGTTTCTTTTTTTTTTTAAAGTAAATCAATACATGTACATAGTTTTAAAAAGCCAACCAGTACTACAAGTCTTATCACAAAAGATAGTAGTCCATACCCCCCACACAAGTCTTACTCCTCAAGGCAACCATTTGAAATCACTTTAGCTGTGCCTACTGGTATTTACCTCTGAGCATCTAAATAATATGCTTTTTATGTTAGTTCTTAATCTACTATAAAAGATAATAATTTAATATTCTTGTAGCACACCCACACCTCTCCCTCTTGCATCCTTCTAGTATAATTATATAACAATTTTCATCAAATCAACATTCAGGATTTGCCTTATTGATTTTGCACACATGGTTCATTGCCAAAACTAATGCTGTGTAATGTTTCTTGTACAGATTTTTCTGTCTTTCCTTATGTTAATGGCTTTTTTTCTTTCTCCCATTTTCTTTTTTTTAAAGATTCTTTTTTTAATTTAATTTAATTAATTAATTTATTTATTTTTGGCTGCACTGGTTCTTCGTCGCCACGTGTGGGCTATCTCTAGTTGCGGCAAGCGGGGGCTACTCTTCATTGTGGTGTGCAGGCTCTAGGCGCGCAGGCTTCGGTAGTTGTGGCGCACGGGCTTAGCTGCTCCACAACATGTGGGATCTTCCCGGACCAGGGCTCGATTCCGAGTTCCCTGCACCGTCACCAGGGAAGTCCCTCTTTCTCCCATTTTCTTAGTTTTCTATATCCTTATCATGAATTCTTCCCAAACTCCTTAACAGAATGCAAAACCTTCTAAATGCTAATTTCCACATGGTGAAACACATCAAGTAATCTATTAATTCCACCGTTTTTTTTTCCCTAAAGGCATCCTTCCTGGAGTCTTCCATCTCCCTGCTCAATGTGTACAGCTATCCCTTGGTATCCTTGAGGGATTGGTTCAACAACCCCCACAGATACCAAAATCCACCAATGCTTAATAAATGGCACAGTATTTGTATTTAACCCATGCATGTTTCCCACATACTTTAAATCATCTCTAGATTATTACCTTAATACAATGTAAATGATATATAAACAGTTGTAAATACAGTGTACATGCTATTCAGGTTTTGCTTTTTGGAACTTTTGGGAACTTATTTTTTTCAAATATTTTTGATCTGCAGTTGGTTGAATCCACAGATGTGGAACCCTCGGACATGGAGGGCTGACTGTAGTTACTCTCTGGTCCTTCTGCACAGCCATCATTCAGGGGATTGTCTTTGTAATTTTTCTGGGCTGTATCCCTTTTCCAGACCCCACAACTTTTTTTTTCTTGGCTTAGTCCTTCATTTTGATGGAGCACATCCTTCAGTAACTTCCTGAGGAAGAAAGATGAAAAGTAAAACATTTGAAATCTTGAATTTCAGAAATTTCTTTGTTCTACCACACGGTTGATTCATAGCTAGGCTGGTATAAGAATTCTTTAGAATTTGGAAGGCATTGGTCCAGTATGGCTATTGAGAAGTCCATTGCCATTACCGGCTTTACATTATACTTTGTGTGTACCCTGTCTTTCCGAACGGAAACTTTTAAGATTTTATCTGTATCCTTGCCCATCTAAAAGTTCATGCTAATGAGACTTGGTATGTGCCTATTTTCATTTAATTTATTTGTCACACCTGTTTCAGGCCTTTTCATTCTGGAAGCTCATGTCTTTGAGCTCTGAGAAATTTTCTTCTATTATTTCTATGAATCTCTTCTCTCCATTTTATCTGATCTCTCTTTTAATATCTAAAGATATTTTCTATGCTCAGTTTCTCCAGTGAAGAATCCACGATTCCCCACCTGAGAGGTTATGCACCTGAGCATAAGCATCCTAGAAACTGTGTCTCATGGGCCCTAGAGCCTCACTCTTCACATACCCCCCCCCCAGTGTCCCTCTTTTTATTATGACATTCTCCCCTGATTTCCACTGTGCCCAGTGTTCCTGGCTGAAGTCTTTGTGGTTCACTTTTTTTAAATTGAAGTATAGTTGATGTACAATATTATGTTACAGGTTTATAATATAGTGATTCACAGTTTTTTGTTCTATGGGGTTTTTTTTTTTTTTTGCGGTACGCGGGCCTCTCACTGTTGTGGCCTCTCCCGTTGCAGAGCACAGGCTCCGGACGCGCAGGCTCAGCGGCCATGGCTCACAGGCCCAGCCGCTCTGCGGCATGTGGGATCTTCCTGGACCGGGGCACGAACCCATGTCCCCTGCATCCGCAGGCGGACTCTCAACCAGTGCGCCACCGGGGAAGCCCAATTCACAGTTTTTAAAGGTTACGCTCCATCTGTAGTTATTATAAAATATTGGCTATATTCCCCGTGTTGTACAATATATACTTGTAGCTTATTTTATACATAATAGTTTGTATTTCTAGTTCACTTTTTAAGCAGAATAAAACCTCCAGTCCCTCCCAGGGTATGGAAGATACAGTCAGCTGTCCGTGTGTGATAGGGAAGGGACTTGCTTCTTATGCAGACTTTCAACCCATTCCCATGTTCTTAGCCCCATGCCTCATTCCCACCTGCTGTGATAAGTGTTGCCTCCAATTCCTTTGTTGTTCCACTGGTTCTGGGTCTCTAATTGGCTGACTCCTCTTTGGCATCCTTTGCTGTAGCACTTAGTATGTAGCTATCTCAGCTCTGCCAACTCTTCCATCCACTTGCCATCTTCCAAAAATGTGTTGACATCTGTGGTCCACCACGGCCTCTTTTATATTCCTTTACTTTTATTTTAGCGAGGCTTTTAAAAAGGAGCAGATATAAATGCATGTATTCCATCTGCCACATTTAACCAGAAATCCAAGGACAGCACTCTTAATTACTACGCTATATTGTCTCTCAAATGAGACAGTACCTCTGGGATCCTACATCCCAATGAGGATGAAATGAGACTACACATGTGAACATACTTTGTAAGCTCTGAAGAGCTATGTGAACGAGAGGGTCTATATTAAATTCCTCTACAAAGTGCCCTCCTTCCTTTTCTCTGCTCTCTGATTCTTCCCCTTCTCCAAGGTACAACTCAAGCTTTTCTTCTCCTTGGGGCCTTCTCTGATCAACCCAGCTAACAAGGATGTCCCTGAGCCCTGAGCCACCACAGGAGTCTCTGTGCACCTCTCTTGGCCCTAAGCAAAGCTGCTTTATTTGACTATGGGTACAGAGTTCCTGGCCAAGATACATAGTCAAATTTGGATCTTTCAGTGTGCAAGAAAAAAGCTTTCCTTGGACACCAGGTGTGTGTGCACACAGAGGAAAAATGCCATATGAGGATACAGCGAAAAGGCAGCCATCTGCAAGCCAAGGAGAGAGGCCTCAGGAGAAAACCTTCCAACACCTTGATCTTGGACTTGATTTTGGATCTTGATCTTGGACAGGATTGAGAGAGAGGAACCAAGATGGAGGAGTAGAAGGATATGCTCTCATTCCCTCTTGTGAGAACACCAGAATCACAACTAGCTGCTGGACAATCATCAACAGGAAGACACTGGAACTCACCAAAAAGGATACCCCACATCCAAAGACAAAGGAGAAGCCACAATGAGATGGCAGGAGGGGTGCAATCACAATAAAATCAAATCCCATAACCACTGGGTGGGTGACTCACAGACTGGAGAACACTTATACCACAGAAGTCCACCCACTGGATGAAGGTTCTGAGCCCCACATCAGGCTTCCCAACCTGGGGGTCCGGCAACGGGAGGAGGAATTGCTAGAGAATCAGACTTTGAAACCTAGTGGGATTTGATTGCAGGAGTTCAACAGGACTGGGGGAAACAGAGACTCCACTCTTAGCACACACAAAGGAGTGTGCTCATCGGGACCCAGGGAAAGGAGCAGTGACCCCAGGGGAGACTGAACCAGACCTACCTGCTAGTGTTGGAGGGTCTCCTGCAGAGGCGGGGGAAGTCTGTGGCTCACCGTAGGGACAAGGACACTGGCAGCAGAAGTTCTGGGAAGTACTCCTTGGCGTGAGCCCTCCCAGAGTCTGTCATCAGGCACACCAAAGAGCCCAGGTATGCTCCAGCGTTGCCTCAGGCCAAAATATCAACAGGGAGGGAACCCAGCCCCACCCATCAACAGTCAAGTGGATTAAACTTTTACTGAGCTCTGCCCACTAGAGCAACAGTCAGCTCTACCAGCCACCAGTCCCTCCCAAAAGGAAACTTACACAAGCCTCTTAGATAGCCTCATCCACCAGAGGGCAGACAGCAGAAGCAAGAAGAACTAAAATCCTGCAGCCTGTGGAACAAAAACCACATTCACCAAAAGATAGACAAGATGAAAAGGCAGAGGGCTATGTACCAGATGAAGGAACAAGATAAAACCCCAGAAAAAAACAACTAAATGAAGTGGAGATAGGCAACCTTCCAGAAAAAGAATTCAGAATAATGATAGTGAAGATGATCCAGGACCTCGGAAAAAGAATGGAGGCAAAGATCAAGAAGATGCAAGAAAGGTTTAACGAAGACCTAGAAGAATTAAAGAACAAACAAACAGAGATGAACAATACAAAAACTGAAATGAAAACTACATTAGAAGGAATCAATAGCAGAATAACTGAGGCAGAAGAATGGATAAGTGACCTGGAAGACAAAATGGAGGAATTCACTGCTGCAGAACAGAATAAAGAAAAAAGAATGAAAAGAAATGAAGACAGCCTAAGAGACCTCTGGGACAACATTAAATGCAACAACATTCGCATTATAAGGGTCCCAGAAGGAGAAGAGAGAAAGAAAGGACCAGAGAAAATATTTGAAGAGATTATAGTCAAAAATTTCCCTAACATGGGAAAGGAAATAGCCACCCAAATCCAGGAAGCACAGCGAGTCCCATACAGGATAAACCCAAGGAGAAACACGCCGAGACACACAGTAATGAAATTGGCAAAAATTAAAGACAAACAAAAATTATTGAAAGCAGCAAGGGAAAAACGACAAATAACATACAAGGGAACTCCCATAAGGTTAACAGCTGATTTCTCAGCAGAAACTCTACAAGCCAGAAGGGAGTGGCATGATATACTTAAAGTGATGAAAGGAAAGAACCTACAACCAAGATTACTCTACCAGGCAAGGATCTCATTCAGATTCCATGGAGAAATCAAAAGATTTACAGACAAGCAAAAGCTAAGAGAATTCAGCACCACCAAACCAGCTCTACAACAAATGCTAAAGGAACTTCTCTAAGTGGGAAACACAAGAGAAGAAAAGAACCTACAAAAACAAACCCAAAACAATTAAGAAAATGGTCATAGGAACATACATATTGATAATTACCTTAGATGTGAATGGATTAAATGCTCCAACCAAAAGACACAGGCTTGCTGAATGGATACAAAAACAAGACCCATATATATGCTGTCTACAAGAGACCCACTCCAGACCTAGGGAGACATACAGACTAAAAGTGAGGGGGTGGAAAAAGATATTCCATACAAATGGAAATCAAAAGAAACCTGGAGTAGCAATACTCATATCAGATAAAATAGACTTTAAAATAAAGAATGTTATAAGAGACAAGGAAGGACACTACATAATGATCAAGGGATCAGCCCAAGAAGAAGATATAACAATTATAAATATACATGCACCCAACATAGGAGCACCTCAATACGTAAGGCAACCACTAACAGCTATAAAAGAGGAAATCGACAGTAACACAATAATAGTGGGGGACTTTAACACCTCACTTACACCAATGGACATCATCCCAAATGAAAGTAAATAAGGAAACAGAAGCTTTAAATGACAAAATAGACCAGATAGATTTAATTGATATTTATAGGACATTCCATCCCAAAACAACAGATTACACTTTCTTCTCAAGTGCGCATGGAACATTCTCCAGGATAGATCACATCTTGGGTCACAAATCAAGCCTCAGTAAATTTAACAAAATTGAAATCATATCAAGCATCTTTTCTGACCACAACGCTATGAGATTAGAAATGAACTACAGGGAAAAAAACATAAAAAATACAAACACATGGAGGCTAAACAGTACATTACTAAATAACCAAGAGATCACTGAAGAAATCAAAGAGGAAATCAAAAAATACCTAGAGACAAATGACAATGAAAACACGACAATCCAAAACCTATGGGTTGCAGCAAAAGCAGTTCTAAGAGGGAAGTTTATAGCTATACAAGCCTACCTCAAGAAACAAGAAAAATCTCAAGTAAACAACCTAACCTTACACCTAAAAGAAATAGAGAAAGAAGAGCAAACAAAACCCAAAGTTAGCAGAAGGAAAGAAATCATAAAGATCAGAGCAGAAATAAATGAAATAGAAACAAAGAAAATAATAGCAAAGATCAATAAAACTAAAAGCTGGTTCTTTGAGAAGATAAACAAAATTGATAAACCATTAGCCAGACTCATCAAGAAAAAGAGGGAGAGGACTCAAATCAATAAAATTAGAAATGAAGAAGAAGTTACAACAGACACCGCAAAAATACAAAGCATCCTAAGAGACTACTACAAGCAACTCTATGCCAACAAAATGGACAACCTGGAAGAAATGGACAAATTCTTAGAAAGGTATAACCTTCCAAGACTGAACCAGGAAGAAATAGAAAATATGAACAGACTAATCACAAGTAATGAAATTGAAACTGTGATTAAAAATCTTCCAACAAGCAAAAGTCCAGGACCAGATGGCTTCACAGGTGAATTCTATCAAACATTTAGAGAAGAGCTAACACCCATCCTTCTCAAACTTTTCCAAAACATTACAGAGGAAGGAACACTCCCAAATTCATTCTATGAGGCCACCATCACCCTGATACCAAAACCAGACAAAGATACTACAAAAAAAGAAAATTACAGACCAATAACACTGATGAATATAGATTCAAAAATCCTCAACAAAATACTAGCAAACAGAATCCAACAACACATTAAAAGGATCATACACCATGATCAAGTGGGATTTATCCTAAGGATGCAAGGATTCTTCAATATACGCAAATCAATGTGATACACCATATTAACAAATTGAAGAATAAAAACCATGTGATCATCTCAATAGATGCAGAAAAAGCTTTTGACAAAATTCAACACCCAATTATGATAAAAACTCTCCAGAAAGCGGGCATAGAGGGAACCTACAAAAAAAAAAAAAAAAAAAAAAGCTTTTGCACAGCAAAGGAAACCATAAACAAGACGAAAAGACAACCCTCAGAATGGGAGAAAATATTTACAAATGAATCAACGGACAAAGGATTAATCTCCAAAATATATAAACAGCTCATTCAGCTCAATATTAAAGAAACAAACAACCCAGTCCAAAAATGGGCAGAAGACCTAAATAGACATTTCTCCAAATAAGACATACAGATGGCCAAGAGGCACATGAAAAGCTGCTCAGCATCACTAATTATTAGAGAAATGCAAAACAAAACTACAATGAGATATCACCTCACACCAGTTAGAATGGGCATCATTAGAAAATCTACAAACAACAAATGCTGGAGAGGGTGTGGAGAAAAGGGAACCCTCTTGTACTGTTGGTGGGAATGTAAATTGATACAGCCACTATGGAGAACAGTATGGAGGTTCCTTAAAAAACTAAAAATAGAATTACCATATGATCCAGCAATCCCACTGCTGGGCATATACCCAGAGAAAACCATAATTCAAAAAGACACATGCACCCCAGTGTTCATATTGTAAATAACAGCACTATTTACAGTAGCCAGGTCATGGAAGCAACCTAAATGCCCATCAACAGACGAATGGATAAAGAAGATGTGGTACGTATATACAATGGAATATTACTCAGCCATAAAAAGGAACGAAATTGAGTCATTTGTTGAGACGTGGATGAATCTAGAGACTGTCATACAGAGTGAAGTAAGTCAGAAAGAAAAACAGGGCTTCCCTGGTGGCGCAGTGGTTGAGAATCTGCCTGCTAATGCAGGGGATACAGGTTCGAGCCCTGGTCTGGGAGGATCCCACATGCCGCGGAGCAACTAAGCCCGTGCGCCACGACTACTGAGCCTGCGCGTCTGGAGCCTGTGCTCCGCAACAAGAGAGGCCGCAATAGTGAGGGGCCCGCGCACCGCGATGAAGAGTGGCCCCCGCTTGCCACAACTAGAGAAGGCCCACGCACAGAAATGAAGATGCAACACAGCAAAAGCAAACAAATTAATTAATAAACTCCTACCCCCAAGATCTTCAAAAAAAAAAAGAAAGAGAAAAACAAATATTGTATATTAACGCATGTATGTGGGACCTAGAAAAATGGTACAGATGAACCGGTTTGCAGGACAGAAGTTGAGACACAGATGTAGAGAACAAATGTATGGACACCAAGGGGGGAAAGCCACGGTGGGTGGGGATGGTGGTGTGCTGAATTGGGCGATTGGGATTGACATGTATAAACTGATGTATATAAAATTGATGACTAATAAGAAGCTGCTGTATAAAAAACAAAATAAGGGGCTTCCCTGGTGGCGCAGTGGTTGAGAGTCCGCCTGCCGATGCAGGGGACATGGGTTCATGCCCTGGTCTGGGAAGATTCCACATGCCGCGAAGCGGCTCGGCCCGTGAGCCATGGCCACTGAGCCTGTGCGTCCGGAGCCTGTGCTCCTCTATGGGAGAGGCCACAACAGTGAGAGGCCCACATACCACAAAAAAAATAATAAAATAAAATAAAATTCAAAAAAAAAAATAAAAGCTTTCCTTCTTCTTCCTATGGGTATGAGCTTTGCTAAACAATGACGAGCTTTGGGGGTAGAGAAGTGTTTTGTATCTTTGGTAGTGAGTTTAAGGGTTAAAGTGGCTTCTGTTGTCCTGCAGTCTGAGCTGTGGCCATGGCCCTCAAAGCTCACCTTCTTCCTCTCGCCTCCTCTTCCCTCTCCAGACCTGTCCTCCAAGCAGTGGGGGCAGTGTCAGCGACTGCACCAAGTCTGTGCCACTGGTCCAGAGGCTGTGTCCTTTCGCTCCCTCCGTTTTACCAGAGCTTCCACGTGCATTCTGAGAGATTCAATTCATATTCGCAGAGAGCTTAAGCCAGAATGGCAGTGGAAACAGATGGGTCTCTGGCTAGAAGCAGTTGATCTTTGCCTCAAAAAAAATTTCTGCTTTTTTTTTTCTTATTTATTTATTTTTTTATTTATGGCTGTGTTGGGTCTTCCTTGCTGTGCGGGTTTTCTCTAGTTGCGGCGAGCAGGGGCTACTCTTCGTCGCGGTGCGTGGGCTTCTCATTGAGGTGGCTTCTCTTGTTGCAGAGCACAGGCTCTAGGCGCACGGGCTTCAGTAGTTGCAGCTTTCAGGCTCACTAGTTGTGGCTTGCAGGCTCCAGAGCATAGGCTCAGTAGTTGTGGCGCTCCGGCTTAGTTGCTCCACAGCATGTGGGATCTTCCCTGACCAGGGCTTGAACGCATGTCCCCTGCATTGGCAGGCGGATTCTTAACCACTGCGCCACCAGGGAAGCCCCCGATTAGCTATTATTGACAATAACTAAAATGTGAAAGCAAGCCAAGTGTCCACTGATGGATGAATGAATAAGCAAAATGTGTATATACATATTGGAATATTATTCAGCCTTAAAAAGGAATGCTACAACAGGGAACCTTGAGGACATTATGCTAAGTGAAGTAAGCTGGTCACAAAAAGGCAAAAACTGTATGATTCCATGTACATGAAGTACCTAGATTAGTCAAATTCATAAAGACAGAAAGTACAATGGTGGTTGCCAGGGGCTGGGGGAATGGGGAGTTATTGCTTAATGAGTAATTGAAGAGTTTACAAGATGAAAAAGTTCTGGAGGTGGATAATAGTGATGGTTGCACAACAATATAAATGTACTTAATACCACTTAAGTGTACACTTAAAAGTGGTTAAGATGATAAGTTTTATGTTATATATTTTTTACCACAATAAAATAATTGGAAAGAGAAAAGATCCTGATTATTTTCTAAGAGACAGATTCCATCTGACAGTCCTTACAGAACATTCCACTGAAGTGAAATGTGCCATCTCTTGTACATTGCCTGATATGATTATTATGAAGGAAACAGCTTTTCACAAGGACTGCAGCTGCAGGGAGCTTTCTGAGGGTCAGTGCTCATGTCCTGGAGCACCTCCGAAACACACAGGTGCATACATGCACTCCCACTCGCAGACAGCAGGGCACAGCTCTGTGTATAGCAGTGGCACTGCCCTGCCCCAGGTTGTATGCACCAGGGCAGAAATCCAGTCCCTCCGGATTCTCCTCTGTCCTTCCCAGACCCTTCATCTTGGAGACCCGTGAAGCTAAGGCTGATTGGGCTGGAAATTTCCAGGAGGCGCGGCTAGGTGGGAGAATGGCCAAGGAGAGAAAAACAATGAGGAGGTCATGTCACTTGGGTCTGCGTCCACCCTGCTGCAGATTGCTCCAGGGCTTAGGATCTCAGTCCCCCACTTTTTTTTCTGTCTTGAGCTGTATCGTCCAATATGGGAGCAACTAAGCCTGTGTGGCTATTGAGCGCTTGAAATACAATTATTCCGAATTGAAAGGGGCTGTAAGTGTAAAATACATACCAGAATTTAAAGACTTAATGCAAAAGAAGGTAAAATAGGGCTTCCCTGGTGGCGCAGTGGTTGAGAGTCCGCCTGCCGATGCAAGGGACACGGGTTCATGCCCCGGTCCGGGAAGATCCCATGGCCCGTGTACCGCAAAAAAACCAAACAAACAAAAAAAAACGTAAAGTATCTCATGAAAAGATATTTTATATTAATTATATGCTGAATGATAGCCTTTTGGGTCAAATAAAATATATTACTAAAATTAATTCCATCTGTTTATTTTTACTTTATTTAATTACATTTGTGGTTTGCATTATATTGCTGTTGGAAGCACTAGTCTGCAGCCTGTCCTGATCCCAGACTGCTTGTCTGGGCCCTGATCCCCCACTTGAACCTTATTCCTTTCCACACAGATTGGGACCCTTGTCACTGTTGGGGTCCCTTGCTGAATGGAATAATAAAGGGAATAATATACCCACCTGATGTGACATCACCTCCTACCTGGACTCCTTCCCACTGTTCCTTCTGGTTTGGGGGCCAGAGCACTCCCTCCCCTCCTCCCCAGCATCTATTCTGTTTGAAGTCCCAGCAGATGCAGGGTTGCTGGACTAGACACAGGTCCAGAACTCTCCACGAAGCCCCGTATAGGCTGGACCCACCTATCTCCCAGGGTAAGGGCAGGTGGCCAGAAAAGCCACGTCTCTTTCTTATTTTTCCTCCTTCCCTCTTATTTGCCCTCTCCTCCTCCCAATCTTCTCTTTTTTAAAAGTCTAATTCTGAGCAGCCGGCTCTGTTCAGCCTGACTGGTTTGTTATGGCTTCTAATCTGCGCCAGGATTAATTAGCTAATTACTGACAAATATCCGCTGGCAAGATCCTGCTGCAGCCTGTCAGCTTGAAGTGCTGAATTATTTTAATCATTGACTTTCATCTTCAAAATTGATGCTGCCTAGAGACTTGTAGGGCATCTTTTAATTATGATTTGCAGTTTCTGCTGGGCTACGTTCTGTTCCTGGGGATAGGGGATAGTTGTTTTTTTTTTTACTAGTCTTCCACCAAGGCCTGAACACCTTCTACCCCAGAGCCTGGAGTCACGCTCCATGGATGGGAGGTGAGGAGGGAACCCAGATCATCTCTGGACACCACCCCTTCTGTATCCCCAGAACACATGCATGGGAGCATAATGTAAATTTGCATTTTGTAAGTTGCTATTGTGTGTTGGACACCATGCTAGTCATTTCTTCTTCTTTTTTTTTTAAATTTATATATTTTTGGCTGCGTTGGGTCTTCGTTGCTGTGTGCCGGCTTTCTCTAGTTGCGGCCAGCAGGGCCTGCCCTTCATTGCGGTGCGCGGGCTTCTCATTGCGGTGGCTTATCTTGTTGCGGAGCACGAGCTCTAGGCGCAAGGGCCTCAGTAGTTGCAGCACGCGGGCTCAGTTGTTGTGGCTCGTGGGCTCTAGAGCGCAGGCTCAGTAGTTGTGGCGCACGGGCTTAGTTGCTCCACGGCATGTGGGATCTCCCCAGACCAGGGCTCGAACCCATGTCCCCTACATTGGCAGGCAGATTCTTAACCACTGCACCACCAGGGAAGTCCCTAGTCATTTCTATTATTTCACATTTGTGAGCATTTGTGAGCACAGAGAGTATGGAAACGGCCTGAGAGCTGGACAGAGTGGCCTGGAGTGATCAGTGGTGAGAAGAAAAGTAAGGAATGGGTTTATTTACTTGTTTGCCTATGGCCTAATTTAATTATAGTAAAGTGAGATTATCTTAAATGTAAAACTCGGGTATACATATGTGTACACCCCCCACCATGTCAAGGTAGCCTAGAGACTCCCTCATGCCCCCCCGCCAAAATCAATACCTCCCAAAGGTAAGCACTTCTGACTCTTTTCACCATAGATTTGTTTTTTCTAGTCTTTCACTTTCATATAAATGGAATTATATGGTATATCCTCTTTTATGTGTGACTCCTTTCACTCAACGTTTTGACTGTGAAAGGAAAGGTTCTTTAATATAAATCATCTTACCTGACCAAGATTTTGGTTTGGGTCCAACTAAGAGATTCAACCCAAGTCCTTAGAGACTTTGCCTCTGACTCCTTGCTTACTAGCATGGTCCTGAAATCAGTTTGGATGTGACTTTTCTCCCACATTCCCTCTCCTCCTCTACTTCTTCTTTCCTCTCTTCCTCCTCCCCTCTTTTATCTCCCCACTGGCAATAGACATGTCTATCACCATGTTGTACTAGGAAGTCATTTCTGAGCTTTAGTTCTTGCCATTCTGGATGCAAAGGCGTTTCCTAAAGACACACGGTGTTCAGAGCGGGATTGAGAAGGGCAAAAGATTGTCCGCTGTTTATAGGTTGGATTCTGTCCTCCAGAAGAGGGATGTTGAAGTGCTAGCCCCAGTATGTCAGAATGTGACCTTGTCTGGAAATAGGGTCTTCACAGAGGTAACCAAGTTAGAAGGAGATCATTAGGGTGGGTCCTAATTCGGTAAGACAGGTGTCCTTATAAAAGGGGGAAATTTGGACACAGACACACTCAGGGAGAATGCCATGTGAAGATGAAAGAAGAGATGGGGTGATATCTCAAGCCAAGGAATATCAAAGATTGCCAGCAAAGCATCAGAAGCTGGGAAAGAGGCATGGAACAGATTCTCCCTCACAGTGCTCGGAAGGAACAATCCTGCCTATACCTTGATCACAGACTTCTAGCCTCCAGGACTCTGAGACCATAAATTTCAGTTGTAGAAGCCAGTCAGTCTGTGGTACTTTGTTAAGGTAGCCCTAGCGAACTAATATACCCCCAAAGGGAGCTCTGATCATTTTTTTTTCTAAATTTGTGTCATGGGACCAGCAGCAATCTCTGCAGAATCCTCTGTGCTGGAGCCACCAAACGTTAACTCAGCCCCAGGATGGGAGTGACTGAGGCGACAGCTCAGAGCTGGGAGACTGAGCAGAGGAGAAAGATCAATTTAATGAGCTCAGCAATGCCATTAATGAGGCACCAGGCAACATCCAGGGGGCTTCCGTGAGGCTTACACCAGGGCAGGACAAGCTGAAGGATGCCACGAGCCAGGCCATGCCGGGTTCTGATGTGATGTGATCTGTCCTCTTGATGCCTTCCTTCCACAGGGCCCAGGATGGAGATGGGAGTGGACACAGAAAGTCCAGATGCATTGGGACTCCCGTCCCATTCTCTGGATCTGGGGCCTGGTCCTGTGCATGGCATCACACTCTCTAATACATCTCATACCTGAGTCCACCCTCATACACACCTGTGCGCAACCGTGCCAGGCTTGGCAAAGGCAACTCCGCTCTGTATGTGTTTCCCTCCTCCCACTCCCACCCACCTTTGAAGCTCCATCTGCAACAGTTTGCTTCATAGGAGTGTGACTGAGTATCTTGCTAGCCTGTCTGGCAAATGCATAGGGAGCTTCCTGCCCAAATCCTACACCTTCTTTTTTTTTTTTTAATTTATTTATTTTATTTTTGGCTGTGTTGGGTCTTCCTTGCTGTGCAAGGGCTTTCTCTAATTGCAGCTAGTGAGGGCTCTCTTCGTTGTGGTGCGCCGGCTTCTCACTGCAGTGGCTTCTCTTGTTGCGGAGCACGGGCTCTAGGCACGCAGGCTTCAGTAGTTGCAGCACGCAGTCTCAGTAGTTGTGGCTCACGGGCTCTAGAGAACAGGCTCAGTAGTTGTGACGCATGGGCTTAGTTGCTCCGCGCATGTGGGATCTTTCCGGACCAGGGCTCGATCCCGTGTCCCCTGCATTGGCAGGCGGATTCTCAACCACTGCGCCACCAGGGAAGCCCTACGCCTTCCTTCCCTACTATTTCATACTAGAAACCCACCCCCATCTTCAGAGCCAGGTCTCACTGCTTTCTGCCAGAGCCAGAGACTCTGACCAACAACCTCCCTCCTCACCTACAGCTAAGGGCTCCCCCTATTCTGTCCCTGGAGATCTGAGTGGGGTCTGAGTCCCTGTCTCAGGCTGTGTCTCCTATAACTGAATCTAGCCTATGATGATTTGCATGATGAGGGGGCGTGGGGCAGACCCCCACCATGAGCTATCTTAGAATCTCAATCACAGGTGAGCCTGAGGCCTGTGCCTGGAGTCCTTATAATGAAGTAAGCAGTGAGGAGAGAAGCAGGCTGGGACCTGAGTTCTAGCCCTGGTTCTGCCTTTAGGGAAAGCCACTTCCCTTCAAAGTCTCAGATGATTTCTAAGTCTCACCTGAAAAATTAGGACAATAATCTCTACTATATAGAATTACGCAGATTAAATAAGTATATAAAATATAAGTTGCATGTGGTGTACACATACAATAGAATATTATTCAGCCTTAAGAAGGAAGGAGATTTTGACACATGTCACAACATGAATGACCCTTAAGGATATTATGCTAAGTGAAATAAGTCAGTTATATGAGGTACCTAGAGTAGTCAAATCCATGGAGACAGGATGTAGGATGGTGGTTGTCAGGGGCCGAGAGGAGAGGGGAATGGAGAGTTATTGTTTAATAGGTACAGAGGGTTTTATGCAAGATGAAAAGAGTTCTGGGACTTCCCTGGTGGCGCAGTGGTTAAGAATCTGCCTGCCAATGCAGGGGACACGGGTTCGAGCCCTCATCCAGGAAGATCCCACATGCGGCGGAGCAACTAAGCCCATGCACCACAACTACTGAGCCTGGGCTCTAGAGCCCGCGAGCCACAACTACTGAGCCCACGTGCCACAACTACTGAAGCCTGCGCACCTAGAGCCCATGCTCCGCAACAAGAAAAGCCACCACAAGAAGCCCGCGTACCGCAATGAAGAGTAGCTCCCGCTCGCTGCAACTAGAGAAAGCGCATGCACAGCAACAAAGACCCAACGCAACCAAAAATAAAAATAAATAAAATAAATAAATTTATAAAAATAAAAAAAGAGTCCTGGAGCTGGATGGTGGTGATGGTTACATGACAATGTGAATATGAGAAGGGGGAGTGGAGTCCAATAGGAACAGGATAAAAGTGTCCAGATTGCAAGTGAGACATCTGGGCAGCAGATAGACTAGTGAGTTGGAAGAACGTGACTTGGACATAGGTGAGATTTATAGATAAAAGGAGAAGCAAATTGGAGCCCACCCCAATATTTGAAGGGTGGGTGGAGGAAATGGAGCACAGAACCAAGAATGAGGTCTCACAAAGGAGGAAGAGGATGAGCATAGAGCATTGTCATAGAAGGTAAGGGAGGAGAGGGTCTCAGGAGAAACACAGGCATCTGCAGTGTCAGATGTTTCCGACAGGTGGTGAGAAAGGCCATCAAGATGGATATTTGTACTTACTGACAACTCTATCAAGAGTGGTGGGGCAGAAGTCAGGTAGCCAGGTGCGGAAGAGAGAATGGAAGGGGAGGAAGTGTATCCATTGACCGCAACTATTCTTGCAAGAATTTTGGTAACAAAGGAAAGTGGGGGATTTGAAATGATGGCTTGAGGAGAGATAAGCCTGTTTGTAATGGAGAAAACCTAGGCAAGTTTATAGGCTAAAGAAGAGGCAATAGATCAGGAGAAGGTGAAGATACAGATTGAAGGCACAGAAGAGTAAAGGGCCAGATATGTCCAGGCTTCCTACAAGCATCCCCTGCCCACCCTGTGTGTGCAGTGAGAGAATCCAGACCAACCCAGGCTCCACCTGTGCTGACAAGAGGGCACCCCTTTGCTCTTTTTTTTTTTTTTTTTGCGGTACGCGGGCCTCTTCCTGTTGTGGCCTCTCCCGTTGCAGAGCACAGGCTCCAGACGCACAGGCTTAGCGGCCATGGCTCACGGGCCCAGCCGCTCCGCGGCATGTGGGATCTTCCCGGACCGGGGCACGAACCCGTGTTCCCTGCATCAGCAGGCGGACTCTCAACCACTGCGCCACCAGAAGCCCCCCCTTTGCTCTTTGACAAGGACAGATGTGGGTGTGTCGAGACTATGAATGGGGTGTGCTTGTGTCAGTGGCTACACTGTCCACACTGAGGTTGACCACATACACCCTCCCTCCCACACCCGGCCTCACATACACCGTTTCCAACACACTACTGGTACATAGTAGATATAACTAATTTACATGAGATTTTTGTTGAATATTCTATCTTATGGTCTTCACAAGGTTGTGAGGATCAAGTAAAAAGCATATCTAAATGCTCTGTAAAACTATGAATAATACAAATATTAGGAATTATTATTATTGAGAAACAAGCTTCACACTTGTAAGCCCATGAACACACACTGAGGTTCCCATACATCAGCCTTGCACACACAGACTCACAGGCTCAGACTGTTTGGCTAGGGCATGTATGCCCACATGGGTCCATGAATCCACTAAGACACACTCACACACTCCCCTGGAGGCCTACACAAATATGTTTGGGCTCCTACACACAGTCCACCAAATTGCCCTACAGACTCACACACACCCAAGTTCATAAGCACGCTCTCACAGACAACACACTCATATATGCCCACTTAGGTTCACGTATGTGCAAGTACGTACACACACACACACACACACACACACACACACACACACACACACACACACACTGGAAGAATGAGAATCTTCCAGCCCGAAGAGGGCTGAGTTAACTCGACATCCATGAGCCAGAGGAGGACTTCTCAGTTACTGAATGATTTTACCAACATGCTGCTTTGCTCCAAGACATCAGTATCAGCAGAGAATCAATCTGTCTGGGGCCAAGGCAGGCAGGGAGGCAGAAAGAGAGGAAGGGGTTTGGAAGAACAGACCTCTCCCCTCTCCCTCCTTGTCTGTCTCTCTCCAGATGCCCACGGCACCTCCCCCCATGTCCCTGAGCAGAAGCTGGGGATGCTCTGAGCCACAGTTCCTGTCTTTGGAGAGCCCTCAGCCCTCAGGCCAATGCCACACTCATCAAAAACATCTCATAGGACATCTGCACAAACTCAGCCGCCCCAAGCCCCTTTCTCCTTTCCTGGTTTCACTGCTGCATGCCCCACAGGTGGGCAGTGCGCAGATGGGTCCCCACTTGGGTGATGCAAACACTGAGTTCGGGAAGAGGAAGAGCTTTATCCAGGGAGCACGTGTTTGTTGTGCTGTCATCAGGGCCTCAGCCTTGCACGTGGCCTTTCACAAGCCCCAGTCAGTTAACAGCCATTCTCCATAACAGCTGCTTCAAACCTTCTTGTCAAGCCCACATCTCACCGCCCCCTGGCTTCACTCTCAGGACATCATTCTCTTGAATGATGAGGGAGAACATCACCTCTTTCTTTACAGAGAACATAAATAGATTAGGGACCATCAGAAGCAAAACTTTTAACTTCATGAACCCCTTCCAGTAGAAACCCAGTCACATTTGTTCTCACCCTTATCGCCTCCCATCTCAGCAATGTCCACAGCTAATTGCTTACTGTTGCTCTGTATCCCACTCCCACCTCTTCTAGAAACCTTCTCCATCAACTATCCCCCCGTCTCCTGTATCTTCAGTCTCTTGCTCTTTATTAGATCTTTCCCTTCACATATAAATATGCTCACCATCTCTTCCATCTTAAGCAATATGTTATTCTTCTATACAGCATTTCACTGTCACTCTGTCTCTCTCCTTCTGTTCATTGACAATATTCTTGAGTTGTCTCCACTCACTTCTCCTCTTCTTACTACACTCTTTCTTTTCCCAACTCACTGCTGTCTTCTGCACAAGATCCCATCCCCTTTCCACCCGCATACAACTGTCCCTCCAAGGGCACCAGCCATCTCATTTGAGTTAGAACCAGTGTCCACTTCCCAGTCCCTATAGTTGGGACCTCTTGGCGACATGGGATGTTGTTGACCATTCCCCAATTCTAGAGACTCTCCCCCCGCTGGCTGTCTTCTCTCTTGGCAAGTATTGACTCTTTCTCATCTTCTTCTTACCTCTCTGAACACCCATTATTGGCCTCTTCTTCCTCTACCTTATTCTTAAACTTCCCATGTCCAATCAATATTAATTCTGTAGCTTCTACCTTCTAAAGATTTCTAAAAGAAATCCACTTCTCTTCTTCACAACTGAGACTCTCAGCTTTAATCTGAATTCAAACAACACCTCCCTAACTGGGTTCCCTGGACCCGCTCTTGCTTTTTCTAACTTACGCTTGCGGGATCTCAGTTCCCTGACCAGAGACTGAACCTGGGCCATGGCAGTGAAAGCCCGAAATCCTAACCACTAAGCCACCAGGGAACAACCTAAGTGATCCTTTTAAAGTGCAAATCTGGGACTTCCCTGGTGGCGCAATGGTTAAGAATCTGCCTGCCAACGCAGGAGACATGGGTTTGAGCCCTGGCCTGGGAAGGTCCTACATGCCGCGGAGCAACTAAGCCCGTGCGCCACAACTACTGAGCCTGTGCTCTAGAGTCCGTGAGCCACGACTACTGAGCCCCGCGTGCTGCAACTACTGGAGCCCGTGCTCCGCAAGCCCCCGCTTGCCGCAACTAGAGGAAGCCCGCGCACAGCAACGAAGACCCAACACAGCCAATAAATTAATAAATAAATAAACTTATTTTTTAAATAAATAAATAAAGTGAAAATCTGACTGTATCTTTTGTTGCATAAAATCTTTCGTTTGCCCATAGGATAAAACCCAAACTCTGAGAGAGTGCTTAAGGAGACCCTCTATTCTCAGACCCCACCTTCCTCTATACCTCATCTCTCACACCTACCCCTTTGCCTTCTACATGCCTTCTCTGTTCAGCTGAACCATTTTCAGGTCTTCAAATACAGCAGGATTTGGGCTTTTAAACACTTCTGGGCATTTAAACATGGTATTATCTCTGCCTAGAACACCCTCCCCTACCCTTGCTTCCCCTCTGTACCTAAGCATTGTCCTTCTGGACTCAATCCAGCCATCAATCCCTCCTTAAAGCCACGCCTCCCATCCATCCATTTATTCACTTGTCCATTTATTCAGTAAGCGTAGCCACTTGTAAACTTTAAGAGCCTCAAGAAGAATGCTCAGTCCACCCATGGACCCTCTAGCGAAGTGAGGAAAGTGGAGGAAGAGGACTGTAGGGTCCTAATAATTTGACGGGAGTCAAAGCTACTGAGAAAACAAGGGTTCACTGAACATAGAATGATAGTACTACATAGAAAAATAGAAAGCCAATAAGGAGAGCTATGGGATCCCTCCCGTGTATGTTTTAGTTAAAGGTTCTCCTCTGGCTGTAATGAACTTACAAAGGGCGTAGAGAATCCTACACTGACCAGGAAAGCAGATTTAATAACAAGTCATAGTTATTGGGCACTACAGGTACTAGATGAAGCGTGTAATGTACATTATCTAACAATCCTTGGGACAAGATAAGTATTACTATTCTCATTTTGCAGAGGAGGAAAGTAAGATTCAGAAGGTTAAGTGGTTTGCACAAATTCTCACAGCGAATTAATGGCAGAGTCAAAGTTCAAATGCAAAGTCTCTCTGAACCCAAAGCCAAGTTCCTGACTTTGACATTCTTCTGCCTGTGATTACTTACCGGGGTGGGTTTGGAGGGAGGTTCAAATATGGAGCTGGGGAGCCCATCGGTAATTCCCACACTTAATGTCCCCATGGCACCCATCCTGTGCGTGCTGACAGTTTGACAACTTACACAGCTGCTGGTTTGCTTGGAGGAGATCTCTGTTAATTAAAATAGCACAAAGGGAGAGCAGCACACAAACCATGTCAGTGGGTAATTAATGCAAAGGAGGGCCCAGGCACACAGGAATGCTCAGCCTTTACCTGCCAGAACCCATCTTCACTTGCATCTCCCAGCCTGAAGTTGCCACTTTGTCCCTCTGGCCATGAGCTGCTGCCTGCTTGCCTACCTCCATGGATGGGGAAGGGAGGACCTGTCCTCTGAGGACAGAACCTGGGCTTCTACTCTTACTGGACTCTGATCCCTCAACCTCCTCTTAACTATCCATGTCTCCCAGAAGATCCAGAAGGACAGGATGAGCCAGAGATAAGCCATCCATGGCCCAAGGCTTTGGGGCATCATTTCTGAGGAAGTGTTAGTCTCTATCTGCCCCTGCCCCAACAAGAAGATCACTGCCTTATCTCCCACGGCAGGGGTCCTAAGTCAGCCTGCTTCTGTATACAGTGTATTGGGATGAACTGAACCCATCTTCTCCACTGCCTCTGCCAGGGTTTGTGCTTGCTTCCCTACGGGACCTACAGCCTGGTCCTGAATCTCACTGCTCTGCTGGGGTCCTGACCTCCTTCCTGTCCCTTCTCTCATTTCATTATCACCATATCCCCAGCAAGTACACTTCAAAAGGATGTTTCTCCATTACACAGATGAAGTTCAGGGCAGCAAGGTAGCTTGTTCAAAGGCAACAGAAGTTTTCCTTTCTTTGTTCAGATGCTGCACTCTTCTGGGTTTCCAGCTTATCCAACAGATAAGCATTCTTGCTTATCTGTTTTTAACAAACTTTTTATTTTGGAATAACTTTAGATTTACAGAACAGTTACAAAAGATAGTACAGAGAGTTCCTGTATACCCCTCACTCAATGTCCCCATTATAACATTTTATATTGCCATGTTGTATCTGTCAAAACTAAGAAATCGATGGTGTGTACCTAGTTTTGAATCAGGCATTTTTTTTCTCCCTAGGAGATGAGCTCTAAATTTCTCTCTTCTCCATCCAGAGATCCAATGAAGAGTGTGGATGCTTGCAATGTGACCCCTTCCGTGCCAGCACAGCCCCCCTGCACCCCTACGCTGCCCAAACCACCTCCCCCCAAATAAAACCAGAAAGACCGTCCAAGGAGAAACACCTACCAGGACCAGAGGCTCAAACTCCCAGGCAGTGTCCTCCAGGTGCCCTACTCATCAAGTTCCTCTTTCCATAAGTCCCCAGAGCTCCCTCTTGCCCATAAACACTCCCTTTTCTGCTAATTTCTTCACTAACTCTACCGTGGATCCTCGTGAGCATCCACCCAATACCAGCTCTATCTTCAAAGCTCTCAATCAGATTCAATGCAGCGAATATTTACCGAAGCACAGAAACAATTCCAATCCAGTCCCTGACCTTGAGCAGCTCTTGCTCTCTTGGGAGACTTAGACATCTCTGCCTATGATTAAAACAGCAGTTAGTAAGTGAAGCAGTGGAGCACTGTGGTTAAGTGCTTGAAGTCTTCAGTCAGAAGGCTGTGTGACTTCGGGTTAGTGATGTTAGTTTCCATGAGCATCAGTTTTCTTAACTCTAAAATAAGAACAATAGTAGAACCTACTTCGTAAAGTGTTTATAACCATTTAATTACAAAAAGTTACCTATCATTTATTGAGTACTTACTATCTGCCAGGCACTGTGCTAATTGTTTTGCCTTTTTATTTATTTATTTTTTTGTGTGGTACACGGGCCTCTCACTGTTGTGGCCTCTCCCGTTGCGGAGCAGAGGCTCCGGACGCGCAGGCTCAGCGGCCATGGCTCACGGGCCCAGACGCTCCGCAGCATGTGGGATCTTCCCGGACCGGGGCACGAACCCGTGTCCCCTGCATCGGCAGGCGGACTCTCAACCACTGTGCCACCAGGGAAGCCCTGTTTTGCCTTTTTAAAGTCAAGGCTTACAAGTAAAAGCTTACTTGCCTTTACAGTCAAAGCTAGAGGTGATGGTGGCCTGAATCAAGGCAATGACTTGAGGAAGGAAAGATGGATTTAATAAACATTTTACAAGTAAGTAACCTATAGTATTTAGGGAGAGTGAGTCGAGCATGATGTCCAGTTATGTAGCTTAGGCCCCTGAGCAGATGCTGGTGCCATTTATTGTGAGAAGGAAACTGGAGGAGGAGGAGGTTTGGAGATGTTGGTGAATTCTGCTTGAGCATGATGCAGTGAAGGAGTCTTTGGGACATTCAAATAGAGATTCCTTCAGACAGTTGCATATATGTGCCCAAAGTCAAGAATAGAAATAAAGTCTTTGAGGGACTGCTCTGGTGGTCCAGTGGTTAAGAATCCGCCTGCCAATGCAGGGGACATGGGTTCGAGCCCTGGTCCGGGAAGATCCCACATGCCATGGAGCAACTAAGCCCGTGCATCACAACTACTGAGCCTGCACTCTAGAGCCCGTGTGCCACAACTACTGAGCCCACGTGCCTAGAGCCCGTGCTCCACAACAAGAGAAGCCGCCGCAATGAGAAGCCCACGCACCATGACGAAGAGTAGCCCCCGCTTGCCGCAACTAGAGAAAGCCCACGCACAGCAATGAAGACCCAACGCAGCCAAATAACTAAATAAATACATAAATAAATTAATTTTTAAAAAAAGAATCCACCTTCCAATGCAGAGGGGCACGGGTTCAATCCCTGGTGGTAGAACTAAGATCTCACATGCCACGGGGCAACTAAGCCCGCTCACCACAACTACTGAGTCCCTGCACCCTGGAGCCCACACGCTGCAAACAGAGAGAAGCCCTCATGCTGCAACTAGAGAAGCCCACGCGCCGCAGCTAAGACCTGACACAGCCAAATAGATAAATAAATAAAATTTTTTAAAAAGTCCTTTGACACATCAGTTTATAGATGATAGTTGAAAGCATCTGTGTGGATATGATTGCTCAAGTAGAATCAGAAAAAAAAAAAAGACAGAATTCGAAGCAGCAAGAATATTTAAGAAGTAAATAGAAGAGCAGTCTGTCAAGAGGTGAAAAGTTTTTTTTGATATTTGGAAACATTTTTAACATTATTGCTTCTTGCATCCTACACCTTCTTTCTGGATTTAATGTCTTTCTTGCTGACATATATCCTTTGAAAATTATTTTAGAAAGATTGTCTTTGTCTTCATGTGACTGAAATAACTTTATTTTGCTCTCACCTTGCTGTGACAGGTCAGTGAGGTATAGAACTCTAAGTAGACAGTTGTTTTCTTTCAGCACTTTGATATTATTCCATTGCCTTCCAACATCTATTGTTGCTGTTGGGAAGTCTACTGTTGGTCAGATAGCCATTCCTTCCCACCCCCCACCCCCTGCCACGCAGGCGGCTTGTGGGATCTCAGCTCCCCGACCAGGGATTGAACCCAGGGCACAGCAGTGAAAGCGCCGAATCCTAACCACTAGACCACCAGGGAACCCCCATGATTGCCATTCCTTCTTATATAATATATTTATCTTCTCTTTTTGGTAGCTTTTAAGATTTTCTATTTTTTCTTAATGTTCTCTAGTTTCACTGTGATGTACTGGGTATGACTCTGTATTCATTTATCCTGCTTGAGACACAAAGTTTAATTTCAATCTGAGAATTCATAACATTCATCCAATTCTAGAGAATTATTAGCCATTATCTCTCCTAATGTCTTTCCTTCACTCTCTCTGTTCTCTCCTTCTGGAGGTCCTATTGGATGTATTTTGAAGCTTACCATCCTTTTATCTGATTCTCTTAACTTTTTTCTCCAGATCTTTATCTTTTTGTGATAAATCCTGTTCTTTTCCCACTGATCTATATATTAGAATTCAACAATTCTCTCTTGAGTTATGTCTAGTCAACTGTTTAACTCAACTATTGAATTTTTTTTCAAAGACTACAATTTCTATTTTTAGAATTTATTTCCAATTCAGTTAATTTTTTTTTTTTTTTTTGGCTGCATTGGGTCTTTGTTGCTGCACATGGGCTTTTTCTAGTTGCAGCGAGCAGGGGCCACTCTTTGTTGTGGTGCGTGGGCTTCTCATTGCGGTGTCTTGTCTTGTTGCAGAGCATGGGCTTTAGGAGTGCGGGCCTCAGCAGTTGTACCACACAGGCTCAGTAGTTGTGGCTTGCAGGCTCTAGAGCGCAGGCTCAGTAGTTGTGACACACGGGCTTAGTTGCTCCGCGGTATGTGGGATCTTCCTGGACCAGGGTTCGAAACCGTGACCCCTGCATTGGCAGGCAGATTCTTAACCACTGTGCCACCAGGGAAGCCCCCACTGTTATTTTTTTATAATGTTGTATATATGCCTCAAATATTTTCTTTCTCTCTTTGAACACTTAAAAATCCTATTATTCTATTACCTCTGCTTCGCAGACTATCTCTTATGATATTTGATTTCCTTACTTGCTTTGTAATTTTTATTATGACATCTTCTGGGAAATTTTCTCCCATGGGAGTCTATAAACACCCTGGGTTGTGCACTAGGTTGTGGATTACCTATGACCAAGGTGGTTCATTGGATCTGGATCAATTTTTTTTCTTGGGCTGGGGCTATTTTGAGGTTAGGCTTTCTGTATCAGGAAGGTAATGCAGAATTGTAGTCCTCTACTCACATATTGCTCAGGCCAGGGGTTCAGAGTTCTCAGGGTTGACATGAATACCTCACCTAAGCTGGACTAAGTGGCCCATTTCCACTTCTGTCCATATCCCCCAGGCAATGGGCAGGTAGAGAGTTTGTAAGTCCAAATTAACAGACCGTACAACCCTTTCCTGCCTCCAGTTTTATGCAGAGAGCCCAATTCTCGCCTATGGTCTTGCCTCCTGCCCCAGCATGTAGTGTTGTAAGCCCAGCCCCAAAGCTTAGATCTCAACATCTTCATGGGCAACAGAGCTTTGGCTCCAACTTACCCCTGAAGGAATTGTAGTGCTGTTCTGGTATTTGAAATTTTGCCTTTGTTGATTTCAAGTTCAGCTATACACTCTTTATAACTGGAAGAAAAAAAAACAAAAAAAAACTAAAAGCTTCTGTCTCACATTTCTATGTTTTTGGAGCAAAATGCCAGATCAGTCTGACATCTTAAGCAGAAACGCTGGGAAGAAACTATTACAAAGGTATGGTGAGAACATGTAGACAATGATGTCCCAGAAGACAACAGATAAAAAGGTTTCAAGAAAGGGAATCAAATGTATCATATTGATGGGCTTCCCTGGTGGCGCAGTGGTTGAGAGTCCGCCTGCCGATGCAGGGGACACGGGTTCGTGCCCCGGTCCGGGAAGATCCCACATGCCGCGGAGCGGCTGGGCCCGTGAGCCATGGCCGATGAACCTGCGCGTCCGGAACCTGGGCTCCACAACGGGAGAGGCCACAACAGTGAGAGGCCCGCGTACCGCAAAAAAAAAAAAAAAAAAAAACCATTAAATTTGAAGACATGAAGCTCATTGATTACCATGGTGAGAACTATTTCATGGAGTAGTGGGAGACAAAAGCCTAATTAATTGTAGTGATCTAAAAAGTGAGAGGGAAGAAATAGAGAGAGGGAGATAAGAGGTTCTTCTGAAGTGGGACTTTGCAGAGAGAAGACTGGGCTGGTGGCAGTGGGAGATGGGGAGCAGGAAGGTGTTTTGGGGCTGAGGGAAGGAAACAGTGGAGGCAGAAGATACAGGAAAGAAAAGAAGCCCACAAAGGCTAGAGAAGGCAGGGGTCAAATCCAAAGCTGTTGGTGGCCTTTCGCAGAAGGAGAAATCAGAATTCAGAGGGAAAGAAGGATGGGGAGAGCTCAAAGATCACTTGATGGGGGGGTGGGGTTGAGGGGTTGGGCAAAGTGGGAGCTTGGCCCTGGTTGATGGAATAAGGAGGAGCAGAATGGGTAGGGGCTTAGGGAAGGAGAGTGGGGAGGGTCTGAACATGTGGAATGGTGTGGGAATAGGCGAGGGAGCATCACTGAGTGCCCCTCAAGAGCACCCTCCCACAATCCTCAGCGGGCAGCCTAGCATGGATATTAGTCAAGCAGGTGTTGCAGGAAGCCAAGGGTGAGGGATTTGGGTGCTAGTGAGAATGTAGAACCAGTACAGGTGGGGCTGGGTGGCATAAGGGTTCGGAAAGAGAGAGAGAGAGACAGGGGGGATGGTACAAACCATCCCTGGGCAGAGAATGGAAGCAAGAGAGGGAGTATTGGATGAAAGTTAAAGTTCCCAAAAGTAGAGCTTGGAAGTTTTTTCTTGTATGTAAATTGTTTTGCAAGCCTACTTGACTGGGGTTTGATCAGTAAATGAAGAATGAATGAAAAATATAGATCAAAGGAGAACTCGGAGAGAGAGGAGTGGGGAAGAGAGACAGGCAGGTGGGCAGGTTGCTGGGGGAGTAGGTGAGTATAAAATAGCTGGACAGGGCTTCCCTGGTGGCGCAGTGGTTGAGGGTCCGCCTGCCGATGCAGGGGACACGGGTTCGTGCCCCGGTCCGGGAAGATTCCACGTGCCGCGTAGAGGCTGGGCCCGTGAGCCATGGCCGCTGAGCCTGCGCGTCCGGTGCTCCGCAACGGGAGAGGCCACAACAGTGAGAGGCCTGCGTACCGCAAAAAAAAAAAAAAAAAGCTGGACAGACAGACCAACTCTCTTCTCCCTAAACTTGATCTTTCTAGACCCAGTTATATTCTCTGCATTTCTCTTCTGTTTCCTTCCTCTGCCTCCTCCTGTTCTCTAGGAGCTCAGCGCCAAGGCTGGAGTGGGGCTGGGAAGTTATTTTGTGGAGGGCTGGTTCTGAGGGCTGGCACCGGGGTGGGAGGGAGCAGCTTCAGGGATGCTGGAGTGCGGTAGGCAGCTGAGACAGAGAGGGAGAGGGGGAGGGAGGCAGAGGTGCCCTAGGCATGGAAGCTGCACAGGTGTCAGAGACAGAGACTTAATGATGAGCCCGAGGTCCACCTGCACAGATGAGCAGGGCTGGGAGGTGGAAGCTGTGGGGAAACTGGAAAAGGGACACATTCATTTTTCAGTGCACTTCTCTCTCCTTACACACCACACACACACACACACACACACACACACACCCCTTTAATAAAGAGCCAGAGGTTTACGCTGTTCTGGCTCTCACTCCATTTCCGCAAAGGACCCTCTGGGAAAGAGGTTGTAAAAAGGGGCCGCGAGGATCTTGGGGAAGGAATAGAGCTGCTCTCTCCCCTGGGCTTTGCCTGTCTATGCACCTGCCTGGGAGAGACCCAGCCGGTCAGGTCTCTGGTGAGCTGGGATTGCAGCCAGGGAGGGTTAGAGCACCCAGAGCAAGGCCAGGAGGCTGACTGGGTGCTCAGCTCAGGAGCAGGCACTTGGCCAGAACGCTAAGCCTCTGGAGCCCCAGCTCAGCCCCTCCGAAGAGGCCTAACCGCAGCCTGGGAAGCTCCTCAGCGCCCCCTCCCCAACCCTAACACACGAGCATCATGGGAACCCAGGACACGCACTGAACCCAGGGCCATTAGCTTCTCTTCTGGGTCCTCCTTCTCTGACCCTGGAATTGGAACAGTGGGGGCAGGGCTGAGCTAAACCACTGCACAAGCGAGGGGCTCAGCTGCCTGTAAGGTCAGGTTCTCAGGACCCCAATTCCGACCCTCACAGCCCACAGTCATTCACATCTGTTCTGGAAGAGCGACTAATCTATGGGAGTTGTACAAACACCATCCTAACAATCAAGTGTGTCACGCCCAGTTCCTGGCCCTAGGGATAAAGACCTTCCCTCTGCTCTCACCTGCTTGAGGAGGGGTCCAGCAAATACACATCTGCCCACCCATAAGCTGGAGACTCCCTTATGTAACACCTGTGCCTTCGAGGCTATATTCAAATAACAATAATCCCAGCCCCTATCCTGGGTGACCACAGAAGTCCATCCCCTCGCTCTTGTATTTCTGAGCTTTCTGGGAAGTGCTTACATGTTCCTCTAACTCATTGCTGGCCACTCAGGGAGCTAAGTATGGTTGTGAGATTGTGGACTGTACAACTCTAGTGTACCATTCACATAGACTATGATGATCATATAACCATCTTTGGACTTCTTCCAGTCACCACTGGCTGTCAAGTCCACTGACACCAGTTCAGGTTCTTCTCTCTCTCTCTCTTTTTTTTTTTCCCAAAAGGCACTGATTACCCAAGTCAAAGAGGTGAATCCTTCCAAAATCAGAATTTGAGTTTTTGTAACACCTGATTCGAGCTGTCCATGCTCATTACTTGTAGACTTGTTTTTCGGTAGTGGGTATAAGCTAATTATTTTGTTAGTCACCAACCACAAGTAATTCATTTTTCAATTATGACTTATAAAGCGCCACATCACCTAAAGAGTTTTTTGGTCCCTAGGCTCAGATGGCTGGTGTAGCTTGTGTGCTGCTTGCTTGCAAATTGTGATGATGCTGAGTGTGGATTGCGTGAAGTCACTTAGGTCTGATTTGTCCAGGCAAGTCAGGGATGGCTGCACTCTCACAAGAGTGGAGCTTGTGGCAATCACTTTTTTGGTTTGTTTTTATGTATGTGGTAAAATACACATAACAAAATTTACCTTCCTCATAATTTTTTTTTTTTTTTCGGTACGCGGGCCTCCCACTGTTGTGGCCTCTCCCGTTGCGGAGCACAGGCTCCGGACACACAGGCTCCGGACGCACAGGCTCAGCGGCCATGGCTCATGGGCCCAGCCGCTCCGCGACATGTGGGATCCTCCCGGACCGGGGCACGAACCCGTGTCCCCTGCATCGGCAGGCGGACTCTCAACCACTGCGCCACCAGGGAAGCCCCTCTTCATCTTTTTTTTTAATCTTAATCATTTTTAAGTGTACAGTCCTGTGGCATTAGGTACATTCACATTGTTGTGTAACTAAAACCACCATTCATCTCTAGAACTCTCTTTTCATCTTGTGAAACTGAAACCCCTTACCCACTACACAGTAACACCCCATTGCTCCTGCTCCTTGGCCCCTGCCAACCACCATTCTACTTTCTGAATTTGACTATCCTACATTATCTAAGTGGAATCATATTTGCCATTTAGTGACCGGTTTATTTCACTTAGCGTAATGTCCTCTAGTTTCCTCCGTGTTTTTGCATGTATCAAAATTCCTTCTTCTTTAATGCTGAATTATATTCCATTGTACGTATAGACCACATTTTGTTTATCCATTCACCCACTGATGGACACTTGTGTTGCTTCCACCTTTTGGCTACTGTGAGTCATGCTGCTATGAACATCTTTGAGTTCTTGCTTTCAGTTCTTTTGGGCACTTACCCAGAGGCAAAATTTTCTGGATAGTATGCTAATTCTATGCATATTGTTTTGAGGAATTGCCCTACCATTTTCCACAGCAGCTGCACCATTTTATATTCCCATTAGCAATATACAGAGACTCCAATTTCTACACATCTTCACCAACATTTGTTCTTTCCTGGTTTTGTTTTCCAAATTCTGATGAGGTCAGCCTCTGCTGACTGTAGGGCCTAGTGCAGGGAAAGGTAGAACAATCAGTAGCCTGGAGAGACTTTTGGAACAGGCTTCGTATTTATGAAGAGCCTAAATTTTGTACTTCTAGTTCCAATAAGATTATATATAGGTTTGGGGTTTTTTTGGTATCACTATTAAAATAATTAATTTATTAATGGAAGCATTTAAATTATATCACATTTGGGAGTTCCCTGGTGGCCTATTGGTTAGGATTCTGGGCTTTCACTGCCGTGGCCCAGGTTCAATCCCTGGTCGGGGAAATGAGATCCCGCAAGTCTCGTTGCGCGGCCAAAATAAATAAATAAAACAAACCTTTGGGGAAAAACAATAAATTATATCACATTTAAAGCACACTGCTTTGGTATTAGACACTTTTTAATATACCCTGGACCCTCATATAAACAAAAGTGGCCTGGGCTCAGTCAGCCTCGGAGAGGCCCTGATTGGTGGCCCTTTAGAAAACACTAGTCTCGAGCTTCCCTGGTGGTGCAGTGGTTAAGAATCCGCCTGCCAATGCAGGGGACACGGGTTCGAGCCCTGGTCCAGGAAGATCCCGCATGCCGCCCGTGCACCACAACTACTGAAGCCCGCGCTCCTAGAGCCTGTGTTCCGCAACAAGAGAAGCCACCGCAATGAGAAGCCCACGCAGAGCAATGAAGTAGCCCCTGCTCTCTTCAACTAGAGAAAACCCACTTGCAGCAACAAAGACCCAACACAGCCCAAAATAAATTAATTAAAAAGAAAAAAGAAAACACTAGTCTCAACTTATGTTGTCATGCCTCTGTTCTCTTTTCTGTCTATTCTTCCTTTTCCACCCCCTCCATGTAGGCCTTTATTCCCTCAGATGCAGTCTCTGCTCTCTGGCCTCTCATCTCCCATCATCTTGCCTACTGCCCCACATCCACCTTGATACAACAAACTGTCCCCAAATCTTCATCTCTCAAACAAACTTTTCTCCCAAGCCCAGATATGTGCTTCCAACTGTCTAAAGTTGGTTCCCAGAAAATAGAATCTGAGGTGGAGCTCTGCAAGCAGGAAGTTTATTGGGGAGGGCTCTTGGGGTCAACATCGGTGGGGAAGGGGAGGAGGTAGAATTGGGCAGTTGAAAGAACCTAATGGTCAAAACAAAAGCCACAATCAATCATAAAATGAGTTCTGGAATGTGGTCCTGCCTTGAGGAAGGGTGCCTGGCCTTTGTATCCCCACGTTGGTCAGTCGTTGATGTTGGCTGCCTGGGAAGGCAGTGTGACCTTGGGCCAGGTGACTCTCTTAGTGGAGGGCAAATACAGAGAAGGACTCAGCTGAGAGCTCTCAGCCACCCACACTTCCAGAAATGGGGGAATGACTGTTTTGGCCCTGAAAGAGGGATCTGGGGGATGTACCACAACAGTCACCACTTGGACATCCTTGGGTACCTCAAAATCAATATGCCCCAGATTGAACTGAACCTGCTTCTTTTCTGGGTATCTCTCATGTTATGACCAAACTCCTAGGCTTGTCAGGTCTGAGTCAGTTATCCTCCCTTGCCGTTACCCTGCAACCAACTGGTACTTCATCTCAGAGAGGGTATTAGACTTTGCCTAAAGTCTCTTGAATTCATCCCCATCTCCTCCTTTCCCACTATCACTGGCCTGGCTCAGGCCCTCACAACCTTACGGCTTCAACTGCCTTCCAAAAGGTTCAGTGGAAAGAGCCAGTTAGCACAGAATAGGTGCTACATTAAAGGTTTATTGGAATACTGTTTAAAAAAAGAGAGCTACTCAACCTCACTAGAAATCAGGAAGAAAGGAAGGGAAAAAGGAAGGAGGAAATGAAAATAACAGTTTAATAATATATAGTTAATTGTAGTATTATATATAACAATATATAACATAGTTTATTAATTGTTATGTATACAATCATATCTAATATTATTAATTTTGTATTCATTAAATTTGCAAATTTTTTTTGGCTGTGCCACAGGGCATGCGGGATCTTAGTTCCCCAACCAGGAATGCAACCCGTGCCCTCTGCAATTGAAGCCCAGGGTCTTAACCACTGGACCACCAGGGAAGTCCCTGCAAAGATGTCTTTGAAAATGACTCCACGATATCTCTCAAGAGCAAAAAAGACACTTTGATCCAGGAATTCTAACCCTGAGAACCTACCCCAAACACAGTTGGCCCTTGAGCAATGTGGGGGTGTTTCGTGGCACTGATCCTCTGAGCAGTAGAAAATCTGCATGTAACTTACAGTTATCCCTTCCTGTTCATGGTTCCTCTGTATCTGCAGTTCTTCATGAAGGGATTCAGTCAATCACATGGTCCTGTAGTATTTACTATTGAAAAAAATCTGCATTTAAGTGCACCTGCGCAGTTCAGACCTATTTTGTTCAAGGGTCAATTGTAGTTTGAAATATGAGGGGCAACGTGAGGGAAAATAGGAACAGAGATGTTAATCATAAGCATTATTCATTAGAGTGAAAAAAATGTTGGAGGCAACTTAAATGTCTAATAGAGGATGAGTTAAGTAAGTTGTGGTTTGTTCTATGTAACGTTATAAAATCATTAAAAATAATGGTCAAAAAGTCTGTGCAACAGCATGGAAAGTGATTACTGCAAGGTTAAGTCAAAAAATTAGGATTCATCAGGCTTATACATTACGATTGCATGTAAAAAAATACGATCAGGGAAAACAATCTGAAAGAAAATACACCAGCATGATAAGAGTCCTTGTATTAGAGAAAAGTCATGCCTGATATCTTTAGTCCCTCTCCCCTCACCATAATCTCCCCCTCATTCTTAGATGTTGACAACGTTGTTTTCTTAGTATGTAAAGTACTACAGAAATGCAACTTCAAGCCATCTATATGGAGCCATCCATAATCCTACAACCTTATTTTTCAAACTTATAGTTGGTGGCCTTATTACTTTTATAATATGAGATGATATGATATATAATGTAATATAATTATAATATAATAAATTAAAATGCATAAGTATTTTTTATTGCTGGGTAGCAGTCCATTGTATAGGTATGCCACATTTGTTTATCCACTTATCAGTTAATGGACATTTGGGTTGTTTCCACTTTTGGCTATTATAAATAATGCTGCTATGAACATTCGTATACGTGTTTTTGTGTGAATATATGTTTTCAATTCTCTTGGGTGTATATGTTCTAGGAGTGACATTGCTGGGTTGTGGAATCATGGTAACTCTATGTTTAACCTTTTGAGGAACTACCAGATTGTTTTCCAAGCAGCTGCATCATTTTACATTCCCACCAGCGGGTCATGAGGGTTCCAATTTCTCCACATCTTCACCAACATTTGTTATTATCCGTTGTTTTGGTTATAGCCATCCTTGTGGGTGTGAAGTGATTATATCACTGGCGTTTGATTTGCGTTTTTCTGATGGTTGATGATGTTCACCATTATTCATTTGTAACCAAAAGCACTGTTTTTTTTTTTTAACAAAAGAAGCTTGAACCTCTACCATTATAAAAGTAATTCATGCACATTATTAGATATTTTGGAAACAGATTTTTTAAAAATTAAACTACACCCAAATAGCACCATCTAGAGGTAAAACCACTGTAAATATTTCAGTGTATTTCCTTTGAATATTTTTTCCTCTCTATTCTTTCTAGAATATGGTTGAAGTCATATAACATTTTCAATTTTGCTTCTGGCTTTTTCACCTAATATGATAAAATGGGTATTTTCCCAACCTCTTCCTGAACATTACTAGATATTACAACTTCCTTAGCCATTCCCCCATTGATGGACCTTGGTTGTTTCCAGCTGTATTTAATACTGCAAATAATGCAAAAATACAGTGTTTTGATATTGTTTTTGATCTGTGTTCCATCTGTCCAGTAAAGCTGAGATCTTTCTCTTCCCTTTCAATCCATCCACATCCTTCCAGAACAGTACTTGGTACAGAGTAAGACTTCTTTTTTTTCTTGTTATTGAGACATAATTGACGTACAACACTGTGTACGTTTAAGGTGTACAACATAATGATTTGGCTTATAGACATCACGAAATAAGTTTAGTGAACATTAAGTTCACAATAAGTTTAGTGAACATTCATCATCTCATATGGATACAAAATAAAAGAAATACAAACGAATTTTTCCTTGTGATGAGAACTCTTAGGACTACTCTCTTAATAACATTTGTATATAACATACAGCAGCATTAATTATATTTATCATGTTATACATTACATCCCTAGTACTTATTTATCCAATAACTGGAAGTTTGTACCTACTGACTACCTTCTTCCAATTCCCACCCCCCCACCTCTGGTATCCACAAATCTGATCTCTTTCTATTAGTTAGTTAGCTTGTTTTTAAAGTATAATTGACCTACACTATGTTGGTTCCTGGTGTGCAATATAGTGATTCAGTATTTCTGTACATTTCAAAATGATCACCATGATAAGTCTAGTTACCATCTGTAACCATACGAAGATATCACATAATTATTGACTACATTCCCTACACTGTACAGTTCACACTCATGAGTCATTTATTTTGTGACTGGAAGTTTGTGCCCCTTAATCTCCCTCACCTATTTCAGAGTAGATTTATTGAGACCTTATTACAGGTCAGGCACTGTTCTAAGCACTGGGTATATATCAATGCATTTAATCCTCACAACTTCCCTGTGACGTAAGTAGTATTATTATCATCCCCACTTTATACATGAGGAAGTTGAGGTGAAGAAATTTGTCCAAGGTCATCAGCTAGAAAGGGACCAAAGTAGAATTTGAATCCAGGCAGCCTGGCCCCAGAGTCTGAACTCTTAACCGTCAGCCATACAGCTTCCCTATGATGGTGAAGGTAATGGGAATTGGAGATAGGATGACAACCAACAGGGCTTTAAGGATGGGTTGGTCCCAGGTTTGAAATTTGGCACCCAAGCTCTGTCCCTTAGTTGGGAAGGGAAGGTCAGGAAGGCTCGGGAGAGGGAAGCGATTCAGGTGCAACTCTCAGGACAGGAGTTTCCAACAGTCCCCAGCCTGGTACCTTCCTATTAGCCCACAAAGCACCGGGGTGGTCTTTCTCAAATGCAAATCTGATCCTGTCACTTCCCTGCTTAAAGCTCTCTATTGCCCTTGGGATAAAACACCCAAGCCCTTAGCTGGACTGCAAGGTCCTCATTAGCTCCATCTCAACTCCCCACCT
Organism: Globicephala melas; assembly: GCF_963455315.2. NCBI lineage: Eukaryota > Metazoa > Chordata > Mammalia > Artiodactyla > Delphinidae > Globicephala > Globicephala melas. The sequence goes on along the minus strand of NC_083314.1, from coordinate 159,512,357 downwards.
GGCCTCTCCTCTCCACCTGCCTTCTCCTTTCTGCCTCACTTGGGGTCCTGCACACTCCACCACACTGCATCTCACTCTTGTACCTTTTGGACCATTGGCCTAGAGAGCTCTTCCTTACCTCACCCCTACTCAACCCCGCTTTGGCCCTGCTCACTCTGAGTCTCTGCTTAAACGCTCCTCTCTTCTAGAAAGCCTGCTCCAAACCCCTCAGACTGGACTGTGTTCCCCTGCTAGACCCATACTTCCCTTCTAACACTCACCACATTTCTTGTAATTGCTTTTCTTAAAAACAACAATACTTTTAATTATAGAAAATTCAAATATAAGAAAACAAAGAGAACGTTTTCACCACACAACTTCAATTATTAGCTCACACCAATCAGGTTTCACCTGAACTCCCAACAACCTCCCTCCTTCTATATTATTGTTAAGCAAATAGTACAGATCATTTAATTTCATCTGAAAATGTTTTATTTAGCCAGTGTCTCGAAAAGATAAGGACTTTAAAAAAATCATAGTTACAATATCATTATCATGCTTTTAAAAAGCCAATTATATTTTTTTCTTTTTTCAACGTTTTATTTTGAAAATTTTCAAACCTACAGAAAAGTTGCAAGAATAATTCAATGAACAAACCTAAATTTCTCACCTAATTCACCCATTGTTAATATTTTGCTACATTTGTTCGCTGAACCATCTGAGATTAAGTTGCAAATATGAGATTTTACCCCTATCCATTTCCATATAGATTTCCCCCAAACAAGGAGACTCTTCTATGTAACCATAATATGATGACCATATTCAGGAAACTTAAGTAGATACAATAAAATATGTATAATACAGGGACTTCCCTGGTGGTCCAGTGGTTAAGACTCTGCTCTTCCACTGCAGGAGGCACGGGTTTGATCCCTGATGGGGAATTGGGTTCTAGCATGCCTCACGCGTTGCCAAAATTTTAAATAAATAAATGGTTAATTCATGTTAAAAAAAAATATGTATAATGCAATCCATATTCACATTTTGCCAAATCGTCCCAATGCTGTGCTTCACAGACATTGTCCTTTTTTCAATCTGATCCAGAATCATGCATTGCAGGTTTAGTTGTCTTGTCTCTTTAGCCCATTTAATCTGGAACAGATCATTCTTCTTTCATGACATTGATATTCTGAAGAGCCCCTGCCAGCTGAGCCTGACCTTGAATTTAGGTCTGTCCTGTGGTTTCCCTTCTGGTTCTGCATTCCTCAGATTCTGCATCTTTGGCAGTTGTGCTGCCTAGGAGATTGTGTCCATGTTAGGGGGTGGATGTCCATTTTATTTCACTATGATGACATTGATTTTGATTGCTTGGTTTAGGTGTCTTCTAATTGCTTTTCAACTTTTAAACGGTCTGGGGGCTTTTTCCTGCTAGGCTGTGAGCTTCATGAGGGCAGAAGCCATGTCTGTTTTCTCCATCTCTGTATCCTCCTACCACAGCAGGTTTAGACTGGAAAGGTGCACCTACTCTGCGCCAGCCCCGTGCCTTTCCCTCGGTTCAGCCTCACTGCCGCTTAGGGAAGGACTAATTGAGATCTCAGATGAGGAAAATGAGGCTCAGAAGGACGCAAACCCCTAACACAGTGATTCCCTCAAACTTCTACCTGAGCTGTTCCCTCCCTTTTTTTTTTTTTTTTTTTTTTTGCGGTACGCGAGCCTCTCACTGTTGTGGCCTTTCCCATTGCGGAGCACGGGCTCGGGACGCGCAGGCTCAGCGGCCATGGCTCATGGGCCTAGCCGTTCTGCGGCATGTGGGATCTTCCCGGACCGGGCACGAACCCGTGTCCCCTGCATCGGCAGGCGGCCTCTCAACCACTGCGCCGCCAGGGAAGCCCCTGTTCCCTCCCTTTTAAGGCTCTCCCTTTGGATGGCACCTGGGAAAAGTCCCCCATCCCCCTAAAAATTGGTTTCAATGGAAACAGAAATTCCCAAAAAGAAGGAATCGCATTAGCTGTCCAGGGCCTTGGGGCTGAGGGAGAGATGTGGGAAGCCTTATTTGCATTTTTTCCATTAACAAGCTGGAGTTGAGCTAGTTTGCCTGGGGAGATAATTTGAGAGGGAAATCTTTGCATATTTTATTTAAAAGTACGCAGCGATAGGCGGGCAATAAAGCAGAGTGTGGCGATTAGGTGAGGCCTGCAGGGGGCGGGGGTGGGGTCCTTTCCCTTCTCTCTCTATCAACCGCCCCGCCCCGCCCGTCACTGTCCCTCCCACCCCCACCCCCTTACCTCCGTTAGTCCTGGGAACCAGCCTCCTTAAAGGAACAGCCTCCTTAAGCCTCAGAGCCATGGGGCTCAAGCCTCAATAACTCTTGACGTTTTCTAGCTGATAGAGTTCAAGAGGGAGGTGAACTGCCCTGGGAGAAAAGAAGGATGGTAGGGGGTGGACAATAGAAAGGGGGCCAGTGTCCAAAGCTGAGACCATAGCCCTGTGGTTCTAAGTGGTTAGGAGAGAGAAGTGGGAGGGATACCACCCCTATAGGGGGCTTTAAAAATATGAGGGAGGTGTTTTGTTCGTCTCAAGTGTGTAGGCAGTCCTATTGGTATCTCATGTCTAGGGGACAGGGGTGCTAAACTGGGACCCTGCCTAGGACAGTCCCACTCAAAGAATTATCCAAATGCCAAGGCACTCCCACTGAGCCAGTAACTCTCCCTGCACACCTGAGCAACCCTTTCCTTTAAGTCCTGCCACATTGTTGCCGTGGGATTCAAGGCAGACCTGGGTGAGACCTGGGCAGTTGAGTGTTTAGTTGAAGGAGTAGGGTCCTTGCTCCATTGCAAGCTGTTCAACTTTGTGCAAGACACTTAGCATCTGTGACTGCCTGTTTCCTCTTCTAAAAAGGCACACCATTGCTTACCTCCCAATGTAGTCTTGAGAAAGCAATGGGGAAATAGAGGGAAAGGTTCTATCAACTATAAAACTCTGATCACATATAATGGGATATTATCACAATGCGGAGCAGAGCCATAGGCTGCTAATTTAGTAACGGACTTCTGAGGGTAATTAACCTTCTCTGGGTGAAGTTCATTAGGCGTGATGTAGCCATTCAGACTCCCCATTCCCAAAATGCACACGGGCATGCACAAATGCACACACACAAACTAGAAGATCTCAGTAATAATTAGGGGAGTATCTGAGTGTCTCATATAAAAGGAGTTTCATTATGGAGATCAAGGTGGTGATTGCACCTGAGACAAGTTAGGGGAAGAGAGGTCAGGAAATCAACCTAGAAGATTCTGCTCCTATCTGGGTGAGTTTTGGGGGTAGGAAGGAATTCAGGGGTGAGGCGTTTTGTAAGTCCGGGGAAGCCGTATGAGGATTTCAGGTACTCTAGGCACAGGAAGCGGAAGAGATAGCACCTTCCCTTCCCTCCATTTTCCCAAAGAAGGAGGAAACAGGCATCTGGAGCATTAACTGTAAAGCTGCAGCATGAAGCAGACGCCTGCTACCATGTCTCCCTCCCCTTTCCATCCCAATGGCAACTTCCCATCTCTTGCTCAGTTCCATTGAACTTAGTCCCAGGTGGGTCATGGGGACGCTCCCGCTCCCTGGTGGGTTACCCAGAAAGAGAACCCTTTCTGGGTACAGATGAGCCTGTTTCTCAGGCAAGGAGTCTGAAACCTTGTTTCTTTCTAGTAGGCATTTGAGGGGAAATGTGAGAAGAGAGAGTACTGTGTCTGTCCTGCCAGAAATGGAACCTACCTAAAGAAACTTTGGTTTACTCACCTATAAAATAGGATAATAAAATAGGGTGACATGGCACATAGGAAGGCTTGATACAGCTTGGTCATCCTTTTCTCACCTGTATCCCTTCACTGCTCTTTATCTCTACCTTGTTCCCTTCCAATTCTCCATCCTCTTTTCCATTCCCCATTCCCATCTCAGCTCTTTCCCATTCTGTCCTAGAGCACCCTCATTCACAACCGTTCCATTTTTAGGACCTCCCGTGGAAAGTAATCCCAACCTTGTTAATACAAGCAACATTTACTTTTCTTTTTCTTAAATTATTAATAATCACAAACAATAAAGATTACCATTTCAGTAGCCTCCATTAAAATTAGTTTCAAAACAGCATAACAATTTCACTGTTTAGAAAACAAATGGTCAATTACTGAAATTAAAACACTTGCTTCTAGACGGGGTAAAAAATAATATCAAGGCAAATTAACAAAACAACAACAACACATTGGGCTGTAAAATATTTTGCAATTTACAAAGCATTATTTAATACTCACAGCAATCCTGTGAAGTAGATGGTACTTGCTTTCTTACCCCTTTCAAACAGGTGAAAAAACTAAGGCTCCGAAAATTTAAGTGAATGTATCTCTTGTTCAAAGCCTAGTGAACTTGAAAACAGACTCCAAAGCCAGTTTTCTAAAGGGGTACAAGGAAGAGGAAGGGAATAGGAATGGGGAAGAGTCGAAGGTTGGGTGGGGGGGGTGAGGAATGGGTATGAAACTGGGCATGGATTAAGTGGGATGGGATAATATGTGTAGGACAGGATGCTAAAGGGAATGAGATTGGGATGGCGATAGGGTAGGAGAATATGAAGATGGTTATAAAGGCAAGTAGGGAGTGGTTGTGGGGCAACGTGGAGTTGAGGTGGTGAGAACACTGATTCTGCAGCCAGATTGCCTGGGTTTGAATCCTGGCTCTGCCTCCTACCAGCTATGTGAATTTAAGCAAGTTGCTCAACACCCCTGGCCCTCAATTTCTTCATCTGCAAAATGCAGATGATAATAGTATCTTTCTCCTAGGGATTAGATGAGTTAACACAGGTAAAGCACCAAGAACAGTGCCTGTCCTGACACAGAGTTAGCACTCTAAGAAAATACTCTTCTCCTACTCCCCTCTGCCTTCTCCTCCTCCTTCTTCTTTCTCTTATTGCTGTTGTTGTTAGGACGATGGTTTGGGCTGAAACAGAGAAGTGAGTTGGGAAAGATGGTATTGAGAATGGGGAGAGGATGAGCTGGTCACAGGGATAGGAATAATACACGGATGCAAGTAGGAATAAAATTGGGGGAGGGGGAGGGGGAGTATGGCATTGAAACCCACCAGACCCACCAGATAAAAGAAGCTTTGAACTTCTTCACAGGGGTTTGGACACAGACATATACATCTGTGTACACCTGCGTGTTCTGGACTGAGCCTATGTTGTTGGGGTCCTGCAGAACCAAGTTTAGTTGATATTAAGCAGGGACGGTCTTTTGCGGGAGTATTGTTGGTTCCCATAATGAAGCCCAGTGGCCTGGTGCAGAAGCCCTTTCTTCAGAGGACTGGCTTCTGGGGTTCCCAGTCTGTATCCATTACTACCCCATACACTCCCAAGCTCTGAAGGTTCTGAATGTACCTGAAGACAGAGGTTTGTGTGGCTCACAAACAAGTGGGATACTTTACTGAGTTTATTATACTGCCCAGCATCCCAGGAAGTGATGTGATGTCTCAGGCCAACCTCACGAGAGCAAGCATTCATAACAGTTGTACAGGTAAAGCCTCGCTCCTCATTGCAGTTGCCGGCTTAGAGACTCCTCTGTCTCTTGGACAGTGCCCTGCTTCTGAACTCTTGGAGGCTCCTGGTTCCTGAGTCCCCAGGGTAAGTCCTCTTCACTTTTCCTAGGAGGTTGGTTACCTACTTTTACTCATCCTCCAGGTCACATCCTCCACATCAGCTCCTCTGTGAACGCTTTCCTTTCTTTTTTCTTTTCCTTTATTTTCTTTTGGCCTCCCCCGAGTGGCTTGGCAGATCTTAGTATCTTAGTTCCCCGAACAGGGATTGAACCTGTGCCTTCAACAGTGAAAGCGCAGAGACCTAACCACTGGACTGCCAGGGAATTCCCTGTGACCGCTTTCCTGATCATTCCCTTTGAACTTGGAAATCTTTTACTTCCCACCTATTAGAACATGTTTTAGAAAGTGCTTCCACAGCACCATGGACAGATTTGTATTAGCACTTATCACACTGTACTCTTATTACCCGTGTCTGGGTCTCCAGGAATTGACTGTGAAGTTCCAGTGGGCTGGGACCGTGTCTGATTCATCTGAATCACCACTGCCTACCAGAGGGGCTGGAACATGGTAGACAGTAATAAATATTTGTTGAATATAGGAATTTCCTCTCTGACTAAGATGGGGGCTTGAGAGCATCTTGGAAGCAGGTTCCTGGGAGGAGGTGTCTGGTGACAATGGTGACAGGAACAGTGTGACACAGACATGTTTGCAGACTGTGGGGTTCTGAGCCCCCTGGGGATGTGGTTCATCGCGAGAGATCTGGGACAGAGACAAGCGTGTCCAGCAGCCCTGAGGATTCACGCACCTGGAGTGGCCTCTGTAGCCACGGTGGCCTGAGGAAGCCCAAGGAAGGGCAGGACAACATCAGCTGGGGAGGAGCCCTGCTGTCCTGCGTGTGGCAGGCATAGTGTGGGCAAGGCTGAGCCAGCATGCACTGTCTCTGGAGGATCTGGCTTCCCACTGCCCTGTAGTTCCCTGGACCTTGGGGTTCTGAAGGATGGTTCTGTGAGGAACAAGGCTACTCAGAGATTTCATGAGAAAAAATCTCCATGAAGGCTCTTGAGAAAGGTCTTTGTGGACTAGACAGTAACTTGAGAACAACAGACCCCGGGGAAAGATCAGGCCAGTGAGGATGTAGGAAGCAGTCAGAGAAGGCCTTGCGAAACAAGCGAAGCAATTGGAGAGCCTTGGAAAGGTCTTAAGTTGGAGGAGTCTTATGGAAGCCCACTCCAGAGCAGTGTGGTGAATGGAAGGGAGGGAGCCAGGCTAAGAGCCCTTCCAGTTTTCTGGGTGAGAGATGACAGTGGCCTGAACCAAGATGGGGAAGCTGGAGTGGACAGGAAGGCATGGGCTAGAGAAGCGTTCGGAGGCGGAAGGGATAGGACCTGGTGACGGGTGTGAGGAGTGACTAGGAGGACCAAGGCTTACACCCCAGGTGACTGAGTGGGGTGAGCAGATTTGTGGGTGACGAGATGAGCTCAGTTTGGGACATGGGAGGTTTGAGGTGCTGTGGGTCATCCGAGGGGAGCTGTCCATTGGGCAGTTGGAGGCAGAGACCCTGCTGGAGTCCAGAGGACGGGTGGAGGAGATCCCAGGAGGAGTAGAGACAGGAGGTCCCAGGGAGCCCAGGGAGCATCAAGGTCTAGGGAGTTTCTTGCCCTGAGAGCTGTCTGAACACTGAATGTTGGGGGCTGGCCAGAGGAGTCCAAGAAGCGTGAGTAATCAACCCGGGTCCCCTCCAGTCCGCTAACTTGCACCCGCTCACACGTGTCGACCTACGGTTCCAGTCCCACATCTATGCTCTCACTTGCAGGCCCACATCACTCGCACAGCCCTACATTCGCAGAAGGCGCACCCCTCAGCCCTCTCTCTCTCTCTCTTCCCTCCACAGTCCCACCTCTCCCTGCAGACCCTGGGGTTAATCTTCCCCCGCCCCCAGATTAGGGGTACTGCCCCTCTTTGTGCGGCCCAAGTGCCCGAGGCGAGAGACCTGGGAGGCTTGCGGCCAGCCGGGCAGCTGAGTTGGGGAGGGCGGAGAGGGGCGCGGGGGTGGAGACACAAAAGGGGGGCGGGATCCCGGCTGCAGCTGTCCCGCGAGGGGCCGGGACAAAGGGCCTGCTGGCGGGCCCGCTGGAGCCGTTTTCATGCTTGTTGGGATTAGGCGCAGGAAACGTCGCTCGCAATCGTGCGGATCAACAGTCCCGTGAGCGCCGGCGCGTGGGGCGGGCTCGGCTCCACCCGCCCCCAGCTTTGTGCTGAGCCCTCGGCTCCAGGCGGCGCAGGGGTCCGGGGAGGCCGCCCCTTTGTCCGTGCCTTTCGGGGGACGAGCCCCGCCCGGGGACCGCTGGACACCAGCTGAACGCCGGCCTCCTGCCCTCTCCTTCCTCCCCAGCACGGAGCACTAGGGCTCCACCTTGCGCCCCATTATGGGGCAAGCTCACGGCCCCCCAAGCACCGAGCCCCTCGGACTGCTCCCATCCCACGGCCCGAGCCCTCTTTCATCTCCGGTGGGGGGTGGGGGGGTGGGAGGTTGTACATACAGGTCCTTGGGGGACCTGGCCCCTCCCCCGGCCCTGACCTCAGTATGATGATTCCCCTTTTCCCTGAGCCACCTCCCTCCTCCCGCCGGCCAGTCCCACAACCAGCCGAATCTCTTCTCAAATCTACTGGAGATAAAAAAAAAATGGAGCAAGTAGAAGATCGACCGCCCCTGAGCCTAGGGGTTTGGGAAGAGGAGCTGGGAAGGTTAAGGTGTGGCTAGAAGCCTTCAGGCCTGGAGACGGCAGAGCAGACACATTTCTAGCTGTCCGGCGCTGGGGCTGGGAGAGGCTCGGGGGTCTGCGGCGGTGTACAAACCACCCCCCACCCCAGGCTGGGAGCACTTTTATTTCTGAGAGGGGTTGGGGAAGGAGGAGGAAGCACGCCTGTGGGTCTGTGTCCAGGAGTGTGTGTGGGTGTGTGTGTGTGTGTGTCTGTGCACGGGTGCAGTGCGTAGGCATGGGGTCTAGTGCCCCTGTGTCTGTGGGTGCCTGGTGGGTGTGGGCATGTATATGAGCGTGGATTTGAGGTCTGATTTGGAAGACCCCCATCTCATGCTCCTCACCACCAGCATCCCCATTAAACTCATAGGTCTGGGAGTCAAGACCCTTTAGCAATTATTTTTAATATACAGCACAACTGCCCAGCTGCATCTCCTAGCTCTGATGACCTCCCCATCCTCTCCTAGTCAGATAGTAACAGCTGACATTTATGGACTCCTTCCTATGTGCCAGGCTCAGCTCTAAGCCCTTTACATGTGTAAACTTATTGAGCTCTCACAAAATGCTATGAGAGAAACACTAACTGCCCCATTTCACAGTTGAAAAAAGTGAGGCACAGCTAGTAAGTGGAAGATCCGAGACACCTGGGTCCAGTCTGCACTAGGAATCACTATCCCTTGTTGCCTCAACTTCTACTCATTCTCTAGGCTCTTCTTCCTCCAGGAAGTTTTCCTTGATCAGGTGTTCAGAGCTCTCATTGCTTTCCTGTTCTTGTTACCTGTTCTTGTTACCTTTTCATGCTGTGATTAGGAGGAAACACTAACACTGGGTTTGGGGTGTGACCTGTAGGAAACAGAGGCTGGCAGACATGTCACAGGCTGCCATCAGGGGCCATTCAATCTCCTTAGAGACAGCCACTACAGACCTTTCTCCACTTATAATGGGGTTCCATCCCAATAAACCCATTGTAAATTGACAGCATTGTGAGTAAAAAATGCATTTAATACACCTGACCTACTGAACATCATAGCTTAGCCTAACCTACATTAAACATGCTCAAAACACTCACATTAGCCTACAGTTGGGCAAAACCATCTAACATAAAGCCTGTTTCATAGTAAAGTGTTGAATATCTCATGTGATTTATTGAATACTGTACTGAAAGTGAAAAACAGAATGGTTGTGTGGGTACAGAATGGTTGTAAGTGTATCAGTTGTTTACCCTGATGATTGTATAGCCGACTGGGAGTTGCCTCTGCCCAGCATCCCGAGGGTATTGAGAGACTGACTATCATACTGCATATCACCAGCCTGGGGAAAGATTAAAATTCAGAATTCAAAGTAGGTTTCTACTGAATGCTTATCAGTTTTGCACCATCAAAAAGTAAAGTCAGGGCTTCCCTGGTGGCGCAGTGGTTGAGAGTCCGCCTGCCGATGCAGGGGACACGGGTTCGTGCCCCGGTCCGGGAAGATCCCACATGCCACGGAGCGGCTGGGCCCGTGAGCCATGGCTGCTGAGCCTGCGTGTCCGGAGCCTGTGCTCCACAGCGGGAGAGGCCGCAGCACTGAGAGGCCCGCGTACCAGAAAAAAATAAAAAAAGTCAAAAAGTCATAAATCAGATTCTCCTAGGTGAGCTGGGGAGTGAACCTGGCGTCTGGCCCTCCATCCGACACGCCAGGGAAGAGGCACCAGAGACCATCTGCGGTTCCCATGCACAGGAGTCTTCCTCCCAGAGTAAAAATGGGCCAGAAGGAATGAGGATAATGAGAAGGGTTAGTGAGGTACAGGGGCTCTCCAGCCCAGACATTTGAAGAGAATTCAGCGAGCAGCAAAAATTCTGTGGAGTTGCAGAGGATGGTAGCCCTCACAGCCGAGGGCTGCAGCGACACCGGCTTTCAGAGTGGTGAAGACTGCTTTGAAAACCAGAACACATCAGGAAATGACAACTCACTAAGGAGTAGAGTTGTGCAAAAGAGAACAAGAAAAGGGCAAACAGGGGGAAGAGCGAGTCACCACTGAGCAGGATTCTCCAAGAAAGGCTGAAGATGAGGAGGACGATCGAGAGACACGTCAAAAGGTGCCTGGAAAGGAAGTATGGTACAGTTTATGAGTTTTGTAGGGGACACAAAACAACCCTTAAGTATATCATCTGGGGCATTTTAATAGCAAGTTACCTGGCTCTGGTGATTGCGGCCTGTGTGCTGAACTTTCGCAGAGCCCTTCCTCTTTTCGTGATCACGGTGGTTGCCATCTTCTGTGTGATCTGGGATCACTTCATGGCCAGATATGAGTCTCAAATCGTTCAGTTCCCGTCTCCTGGCTAAAGGCTTCTGGACAGCCATTGGTTCTGGCTGAAGTGGGTGATTTGGGCCTGCCTGATCCTGGGAGTTCTTTTCTGGCTGGTCTTTGACACCACCAGCTTGGGCCAACAGCAGCTGTTGTCCTTCGGTGGACTCCTAATGTACCTTATCCTGACATTTCTATTTTCCAAGCACCCAACCAAAGTTTACTGGAGGCCTGTCTTCTGGGGTATTGGGTTACAGTTTCTTTTTGGGCTTTTGATACTAAGGACGGAAACTGGATTTATGGCTTTTGACTGGTTACGGAGACAAGTTCTGACGTTCCTGGAGTACACTGATGCTGGCTCCACATTTGTCTTTGGTGAGAATTATAAAGACCACTTTTTTGCATTTAAGGTCCCGCCCATTGTGGGTTTCTTCAGCACTGTGAATGTTGCACTACCTCAGACTGATGCAGTGGATCATTAAAAAGCATTCCCGTGTCCACATCGAAGCAGGAAGGAAGGAGAGAGGATGCAACAGGAAGTCCCCATTCTGAGGAGGGCACCACAGTCTCTGGTGGGAAGGACCACTACAAATTGGGACCATCAACCATGTTTGTTTGAGAGGATGGATGGGTAATGCTAGTGACTATGGGAACATCTCCCGTTGAATCTGTAGTTCCTTCTGGCAATAGATTTGTTGGACAGAGAGTCTCCACTGCTGGTCCAACCACATTTACCATACGTCACCAAGTCCGAACTCCACACAATCATGACCACTGGGTTCTCTACCATTGCTGGAAGTGTCTTAGGTGCATTTATTTCTTTTGGGGTTTCATCCTCTCACCTGTTAACTGCTTCAGTTATGTCCACACCTGCAGCATTGGCTATTTCCAAACTTTCTTGACCTGAGAAAGAAACACCTAAAATAACCCTCAGGGAGCATCCTCATCGATTTCCCTGGTGGCGAACATCGCTGTGAATTTGATTGCCTTTCTAGCCCTGTTGTCTTTTGTGAATTCAGCCCCTTCCTGGTTTGGAAACATGTTTGACTACCCACAACTGAGTTTTGAAGTAATATGCTCCTACATCTTCATGCCCTTTTCCTTCATGATGGGAGTGGACTGGCAAGACAGCTTTATGGTTGCCAAACTCATAGGTTATATAAGACATTCTTCAATAAATTTGTGGCTTATCAGAAACTCTCAAAATTGATCCATTTAAGGCAAGAGGGTGGACCCAATTTGTGGATGGTGTGCAGCAATATATGTCGATTAGTGCTGAGACAATTGCCACTGATGCTCTCTGTGGCTTTGCCAATTTCGGTTCCCTAGGCATAGTGATAGGCGGGCGGACTCACATCCATAGCGCTTACCAGCACTTCTGTAGACATCAACCACCATCATGTTTTGGAGAATGCCTTCAACTCCAGCTCAGTTAGAAACACAACCAATGTAGTATCTTGCTGCCAGAGTCTACTGAGCAGTACTGTTGCCAAGGGTCCTGGTGAGGTCATCCCAGAAGGAAACCATAGCCTGTATTTGAAGGACTGCTGCAATTTGTTGAATCCACCAACACTAAACTGCAGTTGGGTTCCTAATAAATTTTGAGTTCAGCCACTTCTCCAACAGAACTCTAAGTACAGGTGCTGAATTTTCTGCTTTGGGGAGGAAAAAAAATGCTATTTCCACAGATTGATACTTCTGTCATGGAATCAGCTTTAATTGGAAAGAAGGAAAACAGGATGAACACTTCAGTCTCCAGTCCCAGAAATGTTTTCTGTCTCAGAAGGAAATTCTAGAGACAATGCTGAGGTGCTTCTTAATGAAGTGCTCATCACCAATGCTCTTAATAGCATAAAGACTAGGTTTTATGAGAAAACACAAACACTAATGACTGGAATAAAGGGGGATTCATACAAAAGAAAGAATGTGAAAAAGGTTTTGGAATACCTTAATTTATTTGTGTTTTCATTTTTGTTCATGCACAAGAGTAATTTTTTTTAATCCATGTGTAAATAGTTGATTTGTGTGTGTGTGTGTGTGTGTGTGTGTGTGTGTGGTGATGGTGTTGATGATGAAGTAGGGATCTAAATGCCCAAAGGACTCTTTATCTCCGAAGTACAATATACTAGGATATTTCTAGTTACTTTTTTAAAAAATCATAAATCGGGGACTTCCCTGGTGGTCCAGTGGTAAAGAATCCACCTTACAATGCAGGGGACGCGGGTTCAATTCCTGGTCAGGGAACTAAGATCCCACGTGCCACGGGGCAACTAAGCCCGTGCTCCACAACTACTGAGCTTGCGCGCCTCAACTAGAGAGCCCGCGTGCTGCAAACTACAGAGCCCACCCGCTCTGGAGCCTGCACACCACAACTAGAGAGAAGCCTGCGCGCCACAAGGAAGAGCCCGGCGTGCCACAAGGAAAGATCCCGCATATGCCTCAATGAAGATCCCACGCAGGCAAAAATGATAAAATAAAATAAATAAATAATAAATAAATCTTAAAAAAAATCATAAATCGAATCATCGTAAGTCGGGCACCATCTGTACACAGAGCTCCGATATGATATGCCACACCTACTAGGGCTTGGGAGCCCACCTACCTTCCGCAGTCTCCTTATCCTCGTAACTCCTACACTCCTCATTCCCACTTCACTCCCTGCCTCCCTGCACCCCAGGTTTTAATCCCATCCCCTGACAACACTTGATGGTGCAGACCTATTTGGGGTCCCTGGAGAGAAGGTTTCCATGGACCCAGACCTTTCTTCTCCCCAGAGGACCCAGCCCTGCACTACCTCCCTGCCAACCCCTTCCATGCTTCCTCCTGTCCCTCGGGCCTGCTCAGGCCTCTGCTGTGTGCCTTGACCTGTGGGTCTCTGGGTCTCAGCCCCAACCTCATCCCTCATTCCTCCTATTAAGCAAGTCTCCTCAGGTAGGACCAGAAACCTGAGTTAGACTTCCCTGCTCCTGGTCATGGGGTTTCACTCTGGCAGGAAGGGGAAGGTGGCTCACTGGCTAAACCCCTCCCTAGTGTATGGAACTTCCCCACTCTTCTCACTGGCCCAGGGACTAAGAAATCCCCACTCAGTGACTTTAAAACAACCTCCCAAGTATAGAAGTCTCCGGCAGAGACCTTCACAAAGGGCAGCTGCAGCTCCCCCTCTCCTTGACTGAGCGGCTAATGCATTAGTCTTTTGGATGCAAGTCTGATCTACCTGCGCAGGCAAGACTTGCTCAAGGGCAGGGCTGGCACTGTAGGGCTTTGTGCAGGGGGGCCTTGATTGTTTTAATGCATACAAAGCATCTTCAGACCCATTTCCTCGTTCAGTCTGTACAGTTGTCACAGGCAAAGAAACAGGGGCAGTCTAGACAGTCTCTGGACCAGGTCTTCTCCACCCAGGTACAGCAGTAGCCTCAGAGCTTCCCACTATCAGGCCTGATGGCCAGCGTGCCTGATTGGAAACAGCAATTCTTGGCTGGGTCAGCTCATCCACTGGGGTCCTGCCTCAACATCCCGGCCCCAAACTCTGCTGGCCTGGCTCCAGCCCTGACTTCCTGCTCTTGTCAAGCTCCTTCCCTAACTCACCACCACACCAGGGTCTGGGTCTGTCCCTAAACCCAGGATTGGCAGGGCTCCTGTCAACGTGCAATTCACCACACTTGTTCCTTGGCCTGGCTTTCGCCTTTTTCTCAGCTCAGAAAGCTCTCTTATGGAGAGGAATATTAGGCAGCTTTATTTTTTAAAAGCCTTTTTAAAATGATGTCTTTTAAATTTTAGATTCAGACTCCTTAAGGAAAAATTTGATTGTTTTTCTGTGAAAAAGTTAAGTGTGCATCACAAAAGCACTATCTATAATAATTCTCATTAACATAGTTTACTATGTGCCAGGTACATACAGTATTTTGCATAGTATAGATCCATTTAACCCTTGCAACAATCCTATGAGGTAGTTACTACTATTGTCTTCATTTTAAAATGAGGAAACTGGAGAACAGAGAAGTTAATTGATTTGCCCAAGGTCACAGAGACAGAAAGAAATGGCGCCAACATCCAAATCCAGGGGTCTGGCTTCTGAGTCTGTGCTCTTAACCACCGGTTTTACTCAGAAAAGCCTTCATGCATTCAGGAAAGGGGCCTTTTCTGAAAATTCACCCTCTTGTGCTCTGAGGGCTTGATGTTGTCTTGTTAGAAATCCTCACAGTTAAAGTTATTCAAATCTAGTTACAGCCCTTTGCTAGAACAACGTCTCTTAATAAATGGAACTTATTAAAACTGGTCCAGTATCAGGACTTCCCTGGTGGTGCAGTGGTTAAGAATCCGCCTGCCAATGCAGGGGACACGAGTTAGAGCCCTGGCCCGGGAAGATCCCACATGCCGTGGAGCAACTAAGCCCGTGCGCCACAACTACTGAGCCTGCGTTCTAGAGTCCGCGAGCCACAACTACTGAGCCCATGTGCTGCAACTACTGAAGCCCGCGCACCTAGAGCCAGTGCTCCGCAACAAGAGAAGCCACCACAATGAGAAGTCCACGCACTGCAACAAAGAGTAGCCTCCTCTCGCCACAACTAGAGAAAGCCCGTGCGCAGCAACAAGGACCCAACGCAGCCAAAAATAAATATAAAATAAATAATTTTTTTTTTAAAAAAAGAGTCCGCTCGCCAATGCAGGAGACATGGGTTTGAGCCCTGATCCGGGAGGATCCCGCATGCTGCGGAGCAGCTAAGCCCGTGCACCACAACTACTGAAGCCTGTACACCTAGAGTCCGTGCTCCGCAACAAAGAGAAGCCACCGCAATGAGAAGCCCGCACACTGCCACGAAGAGTAGCCCCCGCTGTCCACAACTAGAAAAAGTCCTCGTGCAGCAACGAAGACCCAATGCAGCCAAAAATAAATAAATAAAATAAATAAATTTATTTTTTAAAAAAAGAAAAAGAAATAATGAGACATACTTTAAAAAAAAAAAAAACTGGTCCAGTATCGTTTCTGTTTAAATGTCAAATGTCGAGATAACAAGAATTATTAATGTCCTGGGTCACTGTTTCAGCAAGAAGTATACTTTGTGAGGTTTAAAATATATATACCTTGTTGGGGAGGGATAATAGGAAATATTAGATTTCTCTGGAATGTTTCCATTTTTATAAGTAGAATTAATTTTTATTTGTATAATTTAAAACAATCAATAAAATATGCCTTTATCTGATCAATCAAAATATGCCTCCTGTAGCACGAAGCCTCTAAGATGGCCCCTGATGACCCCTCCCCCCCGTGTACTCAGAGCCTTGTGTAATATTCTCCCTTTAAGCAACCTTTTTTTTTTTTTTGGCGGTAGAGGGCCTCTCACCGCTGCGGCCTCTCCCATTGCGGAGCACAGGCTCCGGACGCACGGGCTCAGCGGCCATGGCTCACGGGCCCAGCCCCTCCGCGGCATGTGGGATCTTCCTGGACCGGACCGGGGCACGAACCCGCGTCCCCTGCATCGGCAGGCGTACCCTCAAGCACTGCGCCACCAGGGAAGCCCGCAACTTATTTTTAACCAATAAAATATGGCAACACTGAGGAATGTCACTTCTGTGATTAGGTGGCAGGAAACTGTGACTTCTGTCTTGTTAATACTCTATAACTTTCTTGACTTGCGTGATTTGATGAAGCAAGCTGCCCACATGGAAGGAACTAAAAGTGATCTCCAGCCTACAGCCCTCCGGGAACTGAATGCTCCCAACAAAGGAGACCAGGGACCTTGGACTGACATCTTTTTTTTTTTTTTTTAAAGGTCAGTATGCGGTGTTTTTTTTTTAAATTTTAATTAATTAATTAATTCATTCATTTATGGCTGCGTTGGGTCTTCGTTGCTGTGTGCAGGCTTTCTCTAGTTGCAGGGAGCGGGGGCTACTCTTTGTTGCGGTGCAGGAGCTTCTCATTGCAGTGGCTTCTCTTGTTGTGGAGCATGGGCTCTAGGTGCGCAGGCTCAGTAGTTGTGGCACATGGGCTTAGTTGCTCCGTGGCATGTGGGATCCTCCCAGACCAGGGCTCGAACCCATGCCCCCTGCATTGGCAGGCAGATTCTTAACCACTGTGCCACCAGGGAAGCCCCTGGACGGACATCTTGATTGCAGCTCGCTGAGAGAGTCCTGACCTACAGAAATTGTGATTGTTTTAAGTCACTAAGTTTTAGGGTAATTTGTTATGCAATAGTAAATACTACAGTACTACACCGACCGCAGTTGGTTGAATCCAAGGAGGTAGAACCATGGATATGGAAGGACTGCGTATATGGAGGGTTGACTATACATTACACACAGATTTTCGACTGCATGGTGGGTTGGTGCCCCTAAATCCTGCGTTGTTCAAGGGTCAACTGTGATATACTTTCTTTATAAAAGTATTGAATTTTTTAGAAACTAATTTATGAATCATCATACAAACTAATGTAAAATAGAAGATCTAATCTCGATTGGCGCCAACAAATATCTGAAGTCATGTACATGTACTATAACTACATCTGTGTCAGAACCATCTAAGGACCCTGACTCAGTCTTTCACAATCAGACTCCCCTTCAGGGAAGTAGTGGCTCCAGGGCAGGTTGAGTATATGAGTGTGATATAGGAGTGTCGGAGGTGCACATGTGTCCCTCACAATTGACGCCCCTCCCTTTCAGGCCCAAAGGTGCCTTAGGACAAGGACAATCCCATATGGGGCTCTTGGGCAGAGGCCCCGTCAGACTGAGAGGCCCCTGAAGAAAGATTCCCCCCACATCCACCTCCCCATATCCCCCCATGAGACTGCCAGCCAGAGCAGACTGAATTCCTCCCCCCAGTGTCTTTCCCAACACCCACGCCCCAGCTCCCAGCCCAGAACCCTGCTCAAAAGGGGAGCTCAGACAGTGAGGAAAAGAGGCCACCTAACAACAGGTAGAATAGAAACACAAACCCAAGAAATGAATTTCTTTGCCCCAGTTTATCTTCGTTGGTCCAGAGGCCAGGTTCACACTCAACATGCAAAAGTGAGACGCAGAGTTCCCAGGGCCATTGTTTCAGCGTCACTCCCTATGCCTCTCACCTATGCACCCACTCATTTTACAGATAGGGAGACAGGGCCAGAGGCATCAGTGACCTCTGTGTCACTGCTCACCTATCAGGATTTTGCATCCTCTTGGCTCCCAAAAGCAAAGCAGGGAGCTCAACTACTTTAGTCCTTGGTTCTCTCCAGAACTCACCCGCTCTCCACCTCACGGAGCCTCTCCTCTGCTGGGGCCTGTCAAGCCCATGCACTCACAGAAGAGGGTATGGCCCAGCATCCTAAGAGCTTCCAGTGGCTGGACTGACACTGCCCACTGCCCACTCTGGAGAGCCAAACTGTGGCTCCTCCTGGCCCAGACAGTCTGATTTCAGAGAAATTGACCAAATTAATTTGACACCTAATGTTGCTACAGCCAGAGAGGCACAGCAAGTAGAAGCACAGAGAGGGAAGTAAGATTTTTCTCCAGCAGCCTTGGAACACCTCTCCACTCCTTGCAAGCTTAGAAAGCACACATTCCTTTTCTTTTTCCTTTTTTATTGAGGTGTAGTTGACATATGACATTATATTAACACAGATTCCTTTTCATCAGAAGCTTAAGTCAATATGGTTTGCAACAGCTCCCTTGCAGTGGAGAGGTGTGATTTGTTTGGAACTGGTATTGTAGAATTCCCATTCTCCTAGTCTTCTCAGGGTTCTGCCATCATCATCTCCCCCATCCCCATCTCCCACGTGCCCAATGGCTGAGTTCAAGTGGGGCAGTCCCCTATCTTCTCCTCTGATCCCGCCTCCATGCCTGCCATGGTGTCCATCACCATTCTAGCTCCCTTCCCTGATACCAGTTCTCTACCAATTGCCTTGGCAAGATTGCAGCCAAAAAACCATAATAGGCCAGAGTAGCGACCTAACTTCCTACAGCAAATCCACCATCAGGGACAACAGCCTTAGCAGAGCAAGATCTGGGAGGAGTGAAGGGGAGGGATAAGGAGAGGTAGCCGAGAAATCCAAGAGAAAGGCTCAGCCACAGTCTTCAGATACTGAGAGCAGGCTAGCCTTCTCTCCAGGGAGCAGTGGGACCCTGTGGAGAAAAAAGGCTAGTGGAGACCACGGGTAACATAAGGTATGCATGGATGCCCCACGTGTGCAACTGAACATATATTTGCACACACTTGCTCCAGAGTCAGCCTGCAAATATACATGCTCCTAATGTATACATCCCATGCACGCACCTGCACACATGCACCCCTACAAATAGGCCTGCACACACAAGGGCTCACTCACAAACACCCACCACAAATCTGCACGCTCAAACTCACTCATACAGAAACACACATCTTTTGCATATATATCTTCACTCATGCACACATACACACACCGTGGGGTACCCATCCACACATGCATATACAAACTTACTTCCTCCTACGTACATACTATACATACACATATGTACATACTCACACATAGGGCTGCTGCTTCTCACGTGGCCTGTGCACATCTGCCTACATGCTAGCACTGACATACTCACTTATGCTTCCCTGCACTCACACCAGCAAAGAATCTGTACTTGCTTGTGCACAACACACATGTCTGCAAATATATACATAAACCCTTGCACCCCTGTGCAGAGACGCCCTTAGCCCTGGTCCTGGGGTGTGGATGGTGCTGCCCTCTGTTGGAAACAGCGGATAAGCTCCTTCCGGTTGTCTAGAATGGTGTCAAAGCTCTCCTGCAGACGGGCCTGCTGGTCAACCAACTGGTGCTGCAGGCCCCGGATCCACTGGAGCAGGGCCAGGCGACGGTACATCACCAAGTGCACATGGTGCTTCTCCTTCTCCTGCTCTTTATAGCGCTCTTGAGCCTGCAGCTGCTGTACGGCCTGGGCCACCGAGGGCAGAAGGGGAGCTGGAGGGTCAGGGCCAGGAGGGGTCCCACAGGCAGGCTCAGGGCTGCAGCTAGGGCTGTCAATGCTCAGGGAGCTGCTGGCATAGCCATTGTCCTCCAGAGGGGAGCAGACTGTGCTGGCACCACCCATCTTCTCAGGCCCAGCTCCAGGGATCTCTGCCCCCTCTGGTGGGCTGCGGACCTCCCCCTCAGGGAGTCCAGGATCCTGGAAGGCCTGGTTGTCAGAGGGCAACTCAGAGAAGCTCCTCGTCAGTATGGGTTCCACTTGGCCTGGCATCCCATGCCAGTTCTCATTGGTATCTTTGGCACTTGCCATGAAGTTGGAGTTGCTGTCTGGTTGAAGCTCGGGCTGACATACTCCAGGAGGCGCGTCCCCCGGGAACTGCCCCCCTTCAGCTACCCCTGGCTGGATGGCAAACATCTGGTCTGTCAAAGGGAAGCAGAGAATGAGTCAGAGCAGGACAGGGTGGGGTGCCTGAAGTAGAGGCAGCCTAGCAGCAGGGACAAGGCTGCTCCTTTCCCTTGGCTCTGGTAACACCTCCCTTGGTGGTTTTCCTCTTCCCTCTCTGACTGCTGATTCAGTCTCCT
Organism: Globicephala melas; assembly: GCF_963455315.2. Classification (NCBI taxonomy): domain Eukaryota; kingdom Metazoa; phylum Chordata; class Mammalia; order Artiodactyla; family Delphinidae; genus Globicephala; species Globicephala melas. The sequence continues at coordinate 159,492,264 of NC_083314.1, read as the reverse complement.
CACAGGGTTTTCCCGCAGCCCTGAGGCAGGCTGTCCTCTGATCTCTCTGCCTCTAGTTAAAAATGTAAGTTTGTCATGGCTCCCTCCCTAACCTCCCGCTAACCCTCTTCCGGCCTGCAAGGCCGTGCTTCATCTGGCCCCGGCTCACTGCTCCAGACTTGCCTCTTGCCACTCTGCCTCCACACTGCTCAGAGATCTCCAGACACACCATTATTCTCCTCATACAACTCCCTGGGCCTATAATATCCTTCCTCTCCCCTTCCCTCTAAGCTCTTCCCTTCTGCACCCAGCAAATTCCTTTTCATACTTCAAAACGCAGCTCTAGTACGCCCACTTCCCTGAAGCTATCGTGATATCCTCCCCACTGCCCCGATATACACGAACACACACAGTTAACTATGCCTTCCTCAGGATCCCCACTGCCCTGGGTATATGCTGTCTTATTCATGTTTGTTTCTTGTCCCCGGTACATAGTTTATGATCAATAAATGTCTATTCAGCTTTTTTTTGTTTTTGTTTTCTACCTTGTAATAGCAGCTTACTGGCTCCCTAGCTAGACATGGAATTCCTCTATATACCCTCCATCATATTCAGGAGCCAGCACAGAACGTGGCACTAAGCAGGCATCAGCACATCCTTGCTGAGTGAGTAAGTGAATGGGGGAGGGGGACTGCAGTGGGCTATCTATGCTCAGGGAGACGGGCCAAGAGTAGCAGAGGCTACTGCTGACTGCCCAGGGCTGGAAGAGCTGGGTTGGGTTCCCTCCTCTGCCCAGTGCGGAAGCCCTTCTCCCACTGACAAGCGTCTCTTCTGACCTTGCCCCTTCCCTCCATGTATAGTACTATCCCGGGTCCCTGCCTCTGGCTTGCTGCATCCTGAGGCCCTAGAGAGAGAACACACCACATTATTCCTTCCTCCCCAATAACTGACTTCTCCCAAAATTAGGGTTTAAATTGACAAGAAGTTCCTACTGACCATAAACTACTAGGATTAGAAAAACTGGGGATCAGTAAGAGTGAGGGAGAGCGTAAGTGGAGGTGGCAGGGACCCTCCCCACATCCAGGTGGGAAGAAGTCCTGGGGGCAATGGTGTAGGGACAGTCCCTTCGTAATCTACAGACTCCATCCCTTTAAGCAAGGTGCCTGGATATGTCCCCGCCCAAATGTTTTCTATTTTCTAAATTTGGGCGGGGCCGTGAAGGCAGCTGGAATGAGGTGGGGGTCTTGCTAAGGACCTAGGGGTTCTCGGAGACGGTAAAATGGGAACCGAGACACCCCAGGATCAGGCTTCTCTCTAAGCTAATCCACAATTTGTGTGTGGGAGAGCGCTCTGTAAGGATGGGGGGAGGCGGCCTCCCTTCCTGCCTAGCCTTGCGGGAGAGGGACACTACCCCCAGGAGACAGAGGATACTGACCGTCCATCCCTAATCTCTCCAAAAGAGGCAGCTGGGCAGAGGCTGTGACCCCCGCCCCCTGCTAGGGTCCAAACCCTCCCGCTCCGGGCCCCGACTCACGGCCTGGAGGCGCCGCCCCGCCCGGCTGGCTCTGGTTCCGAGCGCCCGCGGCGGGAACTCGTCCCTCGGGGCTGGGCGGAGGGGAGGGTAGAGGAATCCCTCGGCTTGGGCGTCCACGCGGACCGGCGCGTGGGGTGTGGGATCCCGGGCCGTGAGCCCAATGCAAGCCGGGACTGCCGAGTCAGGCGGCGTCAGCGCGGCAGGGCGGGGCACCCTGGCCCACGTGTGCCGGTTCGGTTTTCCGCGGAGCCGCGCGCCTGCCGGAGCGTCGGAATCGCCTCCCCCGCCTTCGGCAGCCCGGACCGAAGCCTTGCAGGTCCTGTTTAATTCCCTAACCGCATTTACTGGGTCGCTCCGATCGGTTTTCCTCACTGCAGATACAGTGACATTTTCAGAATGAAAATCTGATCATGTCACCACCCTCCTGCCTAAAACCCTTCAATGGCTTTCGCATTGCAGGGTAAATCCTAAGGCTGCAGCCGCAGGGCTCTGAGCATCCTGCTCTCTCTCTCCAGCTTCAGCCTTTGCCCTTCAGTCTCTGGAACTGGGTCTCATGCTTCTTTCTGCCACACTGTTCCCTCTGCCTAAAATTCTCTTCCCCCTCTCATATTTAAGATCTCTTTTCAGATAAACCTTTTCTGACCTCCTAGGCCGGATTAGTTCCCCCTTTTATATTATCCCAGGGCATTTTGATCCTTTTCTTGATAGCATCTATCACAATTTGAAGTTATATGTTCCTTTTGTGCTTATTTAATTAAAGTCACTTACTGAACAGAGTAATTGCTTACTCTAATGATAAGACCAAAAAGCACTGGCTGCTGTTAGGGAGAGGCAGCCCCAGAAAGAAGTCTGGGACAAGTTTAGCCTTTAGGGCACATGAGCTTCCAGGAGGTCCCTTCCTACCCCCCAGCTTTACTGAGTAAACCAAGCAATTGGCTATACCTTCCTCCTGCTACCCCCTCCCTGCCACCAATTAAAAACAAACAAAACAAAACTATGGATTCATCTTTGAATCATAATACGTTAAAAAATACCCTTGTCTTTCCCGCCTCCCTTTCTTTTGCTTTTTTTGTTTTAAAAGAAGAATTTGAGTCTGATCTCCATAATGAGGCATCCTCTTCCATTTCCAACTTAATTCCAGTTTACCATTCTGCAACCTAGAGCTTAAATGGCAAATTAAATCACACCAACAAATCCTATATACAAAATAAGGGAAATGGAAGAGAAAAAAAAAACATTTCATGATTACGACAACTCCTATTTTAAGAGGGAAAAGGAAATAAAAAGGAAAAGGAAGAAGTAACTCAAGCTTTGGACACTCCCCTAGCTAAAAATATACACTTGGAGACCTCAGCCCCATTTCTACATCAGGTTCTGAGGCCTAACTAGTCTCGCTTTTCCCTTATCCACTGCAAGTTCCCCTTACCTTCAGCTGGAGTTTTTTTCCTTATGAGGTGACCCAAATCCTCACTTGTAAAGTCTCTGAGCTTTGGTGGTCTGCAGTGATACAGGTCTTCCTATGTCATAAAGTCACGACAAAATCTCATTGTTTGTTTGGTGGGCCCTGAATAGCTCCTCCTCATACCTCTCCTGTCTCTCCCAGCTCTAATTAGGTGGGTCATATGGAAGCCTGATGAATCTAGGAATAGGACTCCCACTCTAGGTGTCAGAGTCCTTCTCTGGGACTTTTTGAAATAAAATTAAAGGAAGACAAAGCAGGGAAGATGTGAGCCTAGGGCTGTAACAATCACATTTCCTGCCAAATAGAAGTCAGTCTGTAGTAGGAGAAAATAGTGCTGACATACAGACACAGAAAGACAGAAGTCCTGGTGATGGTCCTGTCCCTGTTTCCTGAGGCCTTGGTATACCTTGCAGCAAGACCCTAATTTTGCCAAGCCTAACTTGAGTGGAATTTCTTTCACTGGCAATCAAAAGAATCTTGATTAATACAAGAGCACAAGGTGGTCCCCTGGGTCCCACTGAGGCACCTCTCAGCGCTCATTAAGTAGTAGCAACTCTGTTTCCCCTTAATAGCCATTATCAGCCTACAAGTGTGACCTCCTTTCTTCTATTCCTCTAGTATTACGAGGAGCCCAAAACGCAGTGGAATCGTCTCTGCATTCCCTGGTTAGAAACATTTCTCCCTAGATGCTAAAACCTCCTGAACCGCAGAATGTCGAATATCAGAGACAGGAAGCAACTCTCCGAGAAAGTCATTAGGTACAATCACATAACATGCCACACCTACCTCTACCTCTTCCTATGTATTCTGGTTACAAAAAAAAACAAGAATTATATATTGATTGTTGATCTAAAGCCTATATTTTACTCAGCGTGCAATAACCTGACATAGCTGAGTCATCAGTTGGTCACTCCATTGTTCTATAAAGCTGATTATCTCTAAATAACATAATACCTGACAGGTAAATTGAATTCCAAGGGCATCAGAATGTAGCTTCTCTTTTCTTAGGCAAGGATAATCTTGGGTGGGATACTCTAGCACGTATAATTAATGCAGTAAGTGCTCAGACAGTGGTCCTGGCAGCTCCATGACTTTCAAGAGAGCTGGGAGCCCGGAGAACAAAAAACCCCAGGAAGGCAGGGGCATCCATGACCACAGAAAAGCAGATATACAGATGTCTGTTATTCAGTCACCAGAGGCTTCTTCAGTCAGGATGCCAGGGAATCAGTCACCCCAGGTGAAGGGGTGTCTGTAGCTGTGTCCACCCAGCTACATAGATTGCAGGGACTTAACTGGCAGGGACACAGAAATCACCAGAGATGGACAGTACCAGCCCAAACAGGGCTCTGCAGAAGGCCAGCTCATCATGAAGATCTAGCAGTGGAAAGTGATTCGCTATCTTGTTGAGCAGATGTCAGAGCCAAGACTGGCTAGCAGTGAGTGGCCAGATCCAGGCCCTAGGGGCCTGGGATGTGAGGCAAGGAGACAAGGGAGGCTGAGAGGAATTTCTACTTCAGGGAATAGGACCGGCATGAGTTCCTCTATAGGTGGATAATTTCTCAATGTCAGTACTCCCAGGAAAAAAGAGATGGCTAGGATCAAGGTGTTTTAATCTCAAGGACCTTGCCCCTTCCCATTCATTTATTCATATTCAGGACACAGTTACACAGGGCTACTTTGTGCCAGGTAATGTGCTGAGGATTAAAAGCAGAATCATAAGTGGTGGTGGCCTCGGAGAGCTCTCTGTTTAGAAAGGGAAATAGAAAAGAGTGGGCTGTACAACGTGACAGGTCCTACAACAGAGCTAGAAGGCAAAAGTAATGAGCCCAAAAGACGGGAAGGAAAAGGCTTCACAGAGGTGATATTTGAGCCAGGTTTTGAAGGATGAATAGAAGCTCACCGAGAGAAAGCAGAAGGCAGCGGAAACTGTATGCTGTGTGCGTGTTCAGATAACACAGAGGAGGCCAGTGTGTCTGGAGCTTGGGAGGAAATGGAGATGGGAGGTGAGGCTGGAGGATAAAGTTGGCCCAGTTGTGAAAGGCCTTAACCTGCGTTCCAAGGAGCTTGGGCTTCATCCTGTGAACGGCAGGGAAATAACTGAGGAAGCCCCCAAAGATTCCACATCAAAACAAAGCATAGGCATCTAATCCTGGGGGACAAGCTCCATTGTGACCTGCTTTCTTCTCTTTTCCTGAGCTCATATCACCTGTCAACTTCCCACATAGCTTTGGGAACTTGGACAAATCAAAGCATTTTAACTCTTTTAGGTTAAATAAAGATAATATGCCTTGAACACTGTTAAATAACATTAAAATTGTGAACACTGTTACTTGGGCTCCTAAGGCCAGGCAGAGCCCTGGAGGACCTTTGAAGTACCTGAGAGCCCTTAAGGCAGAAAAAAAACATTCTCCAGAATTAGCTCAGCTCAGCAAAGGAAGGCCTAGGAAGCTGGTGACCTAGTTGTTTTGTTCATCCATTTCTCTACCACCCCTTAAAGGTAAAGTGTCACTCGCATCTATCCAGAAATTGATGTGTGATCACCTTAGGTAAGATGTGTCCCTTCTCCACCCCCAACATGGCTGTTTTCTCAGCTGTAAAATGAGGGGCTGGTACATCAAACCTGAAGTTTTACAGCTTTTTTTGTCTTAAGCCTTAGAATCATCCTTTTCCAACAAAATCTTTGTAATATACCCAGTTTGAGATCTCTCCTGCCCTGAACCATCCACCCTGAACAGCTCCTGAGGGACCTCCCAGGAAGCTTCTTTTTTTTTTTTTTGCGGTACGCGGGCCTCTCACTGCTGTGGCCTCTCCCGAAGCAGAGCACAGGCTCCAGACGTGAAGGCCCAGCGGCCATGGCTCACGGGCCCAGCCGCTCCGCGGCATGTGGGATCCTCCCGGACTGGGGCATGAACCTGCACGAACCTGCGTCCCCTGCATTGGCAGGCGGACTCCCAACCACTGCACCACCAGGGAAGCCCCCCCAGGAAGCTTTTAAAGCTCAGTGGGGCAGTTCCAAATGTACTGCTCCACATTAACCTGGGAGATGAATTTCTCTTCCCAAGACCCCCTGCATCCTCCCTCCTGACCCTGAAGGGAAAAAGGAGAAACTGAGGTGTGTTTTGGAGATGCTGGAAGCCTGAAAGTTAGCATAGACTCTTTCTCCCCAATGCACCCAAATGGTAAATAGCCTCTCTTCCACCAGGAGCCCAGAGAAGCCAAATCCAAGGTCCCAGAGCCCACAACAGAGTGAGGTAGAGAAGCTGATCTGAAGGGAGAATGAGAGAAGGGAGTGCCTGTTCCACCCCCTTCCTAGCAGCTGCCTCCAAGGGCTCCATAATCCCCCTGCCCTCTCCTCCACCCCACCCTCGAGCCGCCCACCTCTCCTCCACCCACCCATTCGTCAGTAGGAGGGCACGCTATCAGCACAGCCTTTCAGGGACTGACAGGTCCTTTCTGGGTGCCCCCCACATGTAACCACTTAACCTCCAGCACAAAGGGCCAGGCTGAATGGGCTTGAAGCCGGTGGCTCGTGCGGAGGGGGAGGCCTCAATAGGATTTGGGGAGCTGGGTGTATAAACTGCTCTGCTCCAGCAGCCCTCAATGGAGGAGCTGGAGTCGGGGCATGTGCCGAGGGGAGGAGCCCGGCAGCTGCATCCCACCCCTGAACAATGATTTATTCATTCTTCTGGCACACACAGAGAAAACAGACTGGGGGAACGTGGCTCCACAAATCGCCCTCGGCCTCAGCTGATTCCCACGGCAATCGGGCAATCACCGTGCCCCGTCCCACCCTGCCCCTCCCGTTCTCCGTAAGGAAGTGGAGTACACCATGGGAGGCCTTCAGTAGCCTGAAGGTCAGGCAGGCATGCTCTTTGAATAGGCTCCACTCAATCTCAATCTCCCTCTCTGAAAGCTTCCGCGTCAGGTTTTCCTCAAACCCATTTCACAGCCAGAGAAACTCCTGCAGGAAAAAAAAAAAAAAGGCATATAGCTTGGCCTGTCTCAGGACTGCCCCAGGGGAAGGGCTGAGAAGGAAGCAGGAAGTTGGGGAGCTTAGCCTAGAAATAACTGACTAGTAATGGGAATGCAATAAAGGCTTGCTGATAAGTTAATGGCATTCTCTAGCCACATCTGGCTCCAATTCCTGGAAGAATCTTCAGGAGAAATTTGAGGAGTAGGGAACAGAAAGAAGGCAGGTAAGCAAAGATGCTAAAACCAGTAGACCAAAAAAAAAAAAAAAAAATGTTGGGTGGGTGGTTTCAGGAAGCTAAATTGTGACAAGAATAAATTCGCTTTTGCCCTCTTACCTCCATACCTCATGTCATCAGAGCCAGTTCACACAGAAAAATCATCATAATAAATAAAACTAAAAAATCAATAATGTTAGCAGAACAGGGAGAACCAGATTGAAGTGACCATCCTCAGACTGGCCCCTGGGCCTCCTATCCCCAAGCTCATAATTACCTTGTCACACAGAAAACAAATCTATTGTGGATGGTGAGTGTGGAGAGGTGGGAGATCCTGGGCAAGGAGGTTGCCCACTGAGAAGGGGGGTGGGGTCCGCATTAGGAAGACAGATTGGCCTTGGCACTGGGGTGGGAGGGGGCTGTGTTGAGACTGACAAAACTAAGGCCTAGACAGTTTCCCAAAGTTTTCTTCCCTTAGGAGGGTGATCCTGCCTAATACTCAGTACTGGGGGTGGGAAATTGGAGGGGGCTGGGGGAAAGACCTCCAAGCCCACCCCACTGAGCCTCAGGAGGATGGGTTGCTATGCTGCTGCTGCCCTCTGGTGGACATAAAAAGGCAGCATGGACATCTCCAGCGCTGGAAACAAATGCTGGAAACTGCAAAGGAGTCTCTGTCCTTTCCTGTCCTAAAGCCTTGGCCACCAGGACTAGCACACTCATAGGCTGGATTCCCCAGGAAGCAGACTCAGACAGTTTAGGACGCCACCCTTGGGATCAACGTCTGTGGAAGTTGAGGGTAAAGGAGCTGAACTACCAATACAGGTCCATGACAGCCTCAGCCAGCCCCCCAGGGAGCTCTGAAGTGAGAATGGGCCCTTTAGAATTGTCCCAAAATGAGCTGAGGTGGCCAGGCCTTTACACTCCTGTCATCACTGGATGTGGGCTGTGCTGGAATGGGGCGTGAGCGTTGGGTAAGGGGTTCTCTGCAGCTGAGGCCGTCCCCTCACTGAAGGCCGTCTGCAGAGGGGCCAGCAAAGCCTTCACTAAAGGGGATAGGGTGGTGCATCACGGGGTCTACCCCACATACCACAGATACTCATCAAACGTATGTTAAATGAATGGCAGGGTTAGATCATGCCTCAGGCTCCAGGCTCCACGGGACAGCCCACAAGCCTGTTATTCAAGCTGTTACACACTGACTTTTGGAAATGGTCAAGGGAGCCTTAATGCTCCAATTCACGGATTCATTCATTCAACAAGCACTCACTGAGATTTACTATGTGCTGGACCTGGAGGCAGACACTTTACAAATTTCTCAAATTTAATCCTCACAACTGTGGAGCTAGTTAACTCAGATTATACAGATGAGATCAAGTTATTAAGTGGCTATCACAGTCCGATGGCACTGTGACAATGGGTGAGTGGGTCAGGCAGGGCTCAGTGACAAATGACACTCAAAATGGGACAAGTGCTCTTGCTGCTGCCAAAGATTCTTCAGGCCAGAAAGGGTCTTGGTTCTGTTCTGTGAGTGTGCATGTGTGTATGTAGAGAGAGGGCTCTCTCTATGATTTCAGCCAGAACATTTCCTCTATTGCAGCCAAGAGTCATGCCTCCATAGCCTCCTGCTTTAGTTCCTTCCTAATAATGTTGCTGCCCAGAGGTAAGAGAACCACAAGCTTTAAAAATTCCTGGTTGTAGCCACAGAGCTAGCTCCTTCCCTGGATATTTAATGGACAGACAGCCCTTAACCCGCAGTGTTCTTTGGCCATAATATCATCACAAAGTTATGAAAGGATAAGTTCTTCCCCTAACGTCTAACTTCCATAACTGCTGTGATCATTCTGGGATGATAACATTGAAGGGACAAGAGGCGGACCGGGTCTCTGCTCTAGAAACCTCTCTGTACCCTGACACTCTCAGTAAGCCCGTGGATCTGTGGGAGGAGGCGAGGGCAGGAGAGCTAGACAAAGCCATCGGCTGCCGTTCTGCTACAGCCCTGACATGTTCTCATTCTTGGCCAATTAAACCTTTCAGCACTCCCAGCCACCAATATACAGATTTTATTTAGTTTTCTCATTTAGATTGTAATCATAAAGAACTTGAAGGAAAATGAGGGAGGGGGAAAGCCTGGATGTTATGGAGGGATTTCCGGGTCTGACTACAGAGACATAAAATACTTTTAATACTCCTCACCCCCTCCCAACCATAATCTCTCTCTCTCTCTCTCTCTCTCTCTCTCTCATATGCCTTTCCTCCTGGGCCCCCAGAACCTAATTTTTCACGTTTGGAAAACCCAGATGATTTTTGCCTGGGTCTATCTGGTTTTCCAAATAACCTGTCTTTTTGATAAATAACATAAGTTAGACAAGACAAACAAAGAGAGGGGTGGGCAGTCAGCTTTTTTCCTTCCTTCAGCCTCTGAGAAAAAGAGATGGGGACTGAAAAACCTACAGGACTCACTCCCAATCCTGACCCTGCACCTTCCACCCCTTAGATTGGGCCCAGTGATTCTCCAGCCTGGAGCTGAGAGCTGCCTCTTCACCCCCACCTCTACCCCACCAGCCATCAAGAACACCAGACTGTGGTTCCTTCTAAAATGAAGGGAGGACTTCCCTGGTGATCCAGTGGTTAAGAATCCACCTTCCAATGCAGGGGATGCGGGTTCAAGCCCTGGTTGGAGAACTAAGATCCCACATGCTGTGAGGCAACCAAGCCCGTGCACTCTAGAGTCCTCGCACCACAACTAGAGAGAAGCCCACGTGCTGCAGTGAAGAGCCCAAGCGCTGCAATGAAAGATCCCATACGCCACAACTAGAGAGAAGCCCACATGCCCCAACAAAATATCCCACATGCCACAACTAACGCCCGACGCAGCCAAAAGATAAATAAATAAAAAATAAGCAAAATAAAGAAAATTAAAAAAAAAAGAAAGAAGTCCATTTGAAAAAAAGGGGGGGAAGGCCCTGAAGCTTTGTGTAATGTGAATGGAGAACAGAGGATGATAGGAGGTTGGGAGGCACAACTATGTCATGGAGGGTCTTGTAGTTTGAACTTAATCCTGAGTGCACTGGAAGACAGAAAAGGTTTTGAGTGAGGGAGTGGCATCCTCCTATTTAATTATGCAAATATCGCCCTTTGGCTGCTGTGCACAGATTGGATGGAAAGGAAGCAAAAATGGGAGTGGGGAGATCAGGAGGCTACTGCCAACACCCTGGCAAGAAATTATGGAATCCTGGATTAGAGCATCGGCTATAGAGGTGATTCAAGATGCAATCTGGAAGTAGAAATAACAAGATTTAGAGATTGCTTGATTATGGGAGTAAGGAAGGAGGGATCGAGAATGTCTTTTGGGTTTCCAGCCTGAGTGACTGGGTATGTGGAGGTACCTTTTAGTGAAATGGGAAACACAGGAGGAAGAGCATTTTTAGAGAAGGAACATCACATTTTTAAAGATGTCAAGTTTGAGATGCTTATGAGACAACAGGCCTTGGAGGAGTGGTCCACAAAACATGATGCAGTTGTAATATTGGCAAATCCATATGCTTGCAGAGTAGTGTTCGACATAATGCATCCATATATATCTTCCAACAAGCCTCACAGCAACTCTGAGACAGGCATGAATGACTATCCTCATTTTATAGATATAAATGGAGGCTCTGAAAGGTTTGGTATTTTTCATTCACCCTTTACTGGGCAATTCCACATTCCAGACCATGTGCCAGGCAGTGAGTAGGACACAAAGGTAGAAGATATAATGCCATCTCAGGGATGATACAATCAGAGAGTATCATGACAATATTCCTCCCAGAAATACTCTCCCCTATTCTGAGGTGTACAAGCCCCACTTGGGGGACAGGAAGCCCCAAGAGATATTACATATAGCTCTGGGAGCTAAAACCCCGAAAACACTCACATTGAGCCATTAGAGATTCTCAAAGTGGGGTAAAGTTTGTAGAGAGGCAGTTGAGAATTTGCACAGGAAGCTGAGTACCTTGTCTCTACAGCGCTTTGGTGAGTATAACCTGGTGCTTTATGGAAGAGACCCTAGTATGGTTTGTGCAGCTGTGGACTGAATTGTTTAAATGAAGTAAATACCATGTGTCCCTACCCCAGCGTGTGGAACACAGAGGAGGTGAAAGGACTGACACTGAGCACCCTCATCGCCCAGACTCACGTGCTCTCATCCCTCCAGGCAGATAATTTCCAAGCTAGGGAAGCTGAGTCCTAGCAGGAGCCACAGCACAGGCCCTGGGCTTCAGTTTCACTAGAATGGAGCTGAAGCTGGAGGCTCAGTGCTCTGGGCACAGGTCATATGGTCAGGTCCCGACTCTCCACTTCAATCTTATTACCAAGGCTTAGCTTGCCTTCTGACAGTTACATTGACATGGGGAAAAGCAACCCACAGCTTAAGACTCAACTTTTCTTTCTCCAAAGAGTGTTTTCTTTCTGGAGCCTAGAATAGAAACCCCTTGCTCCCTAGATTTCTCAGGCACTGATTTTCTTATCCTTAGTGGTCAATCCTAATACTCTTCTCCATCTCTCCCTGCCAAGAAAAGATATGGGAAAGCAAAAGGAGAGAAATATCCAGCCCTCCTCCCTAGTTCTCTATTGCTTAGCAAGGGCTGCCTAGTCTTGGCCACTGTCTAGAGAGCTCAAAGGAAGGGGCAATAATGCCCACCTTGGACCCACGTCTGCCAATCAAAGGGCTGTAACAACAGGCACCATTTATGTAAACTCTCCTCACCCGCACTGAACCCAAACCACTTGGTTAGTTAATTCGATCAATTCACCAGAGTTGAGACGACAGTGAGGGGACAATGGCAGCAGCCTCTCACTCCAGTCCCAGAGGCCTCCCCTGAGAGACAGATACCCTGAAAACAAAATGCTCAACATCAGACAGGCTCTGACCTAAGAATGAGCATTCAATCTGGACAGCAAATCCTGCCTTCAAGGCATTGGGATTTATTGAAAAACTACATACATATTAAAACATCTTTATATACATTTTCACCATACAAGATTACAAATATACAAATGTAAATTCCATCAAAGTCAGCATCTTGCATATTACAAACAACTGTAGAAAACCTATATCCTAATTCCACCAGTTAAATTGGTATTCCTTATCTGCCAGTGAAAAACTGGCACGGTTCATCCAGCTTCCCAAGTCCAGCTCCTGACAGTGAAACCACAGTATTTACATGAAATGTTTTTCCAAAGCAGCAGTGACACTTGGTTCTGAGAGGAAAAAAAAAAATCTGTCTAAAACTCTGACAGCCTCATGGTAGTTCAGGGAAAATCGGGAGTGGTGGCAATCCTAACAATATTTTGATGAAACTCCAAGATGATCTTTTCTCAAAATAAGTAATGAAGTATTAAATTGTCCTCTGCTCAGGGCAATGTACTCAACCCAGTTTAATGCAATAAATAATGATTATATATAACTCTTCCAGTCAGAATGAGAAGGAAGGTCCTTGAGCAACAGTGCTTCAAATCGAAAATTTAGTCCTAAGAGAGAGCTCTCTGCCCACGGAATATCTAATGTCTACGGACCCTGGATGTAACCTTTTATCTTCATCCTCATACTCCAGAAAAGTCGCTCTTTCTGACTTGGGTACCAGTTTGAGTCCTTATTATAAAGGAAGCACAGGTTAATTGGAAATTTGAGGCTGCACTGGGAAGAGGCATAAAAGAAAATGGAAGGGGCAAAACTAATAAAATAGCCCATGTGTCGATTCCTAGATCCTCTAAGAAGTCTCTCTTTCACTGAGTCCTGGTCACCATGGTGCAGATCATAGGGGTGTGAAGGAGTCATCCCAGTTTTGATGTTCACTGCTGTCTGTAATTTTCTGTCATGCCACACTTTTTCTTCCTCCAATCACCCCTTTCACCAAAAGTTATCAACCCAGGAAGCTGCTAGGATAAAATGTCAAATATTTAATGGAGGACACCCAGGTATCCCATAAGTTGATGTTGTAAACACTGAAGAATTAAGTTAGTGGCCAACCCAGGAAGTAATACTAGGAAAGAGATGTCCAGAGCCATGCAGTGGAAAGAACTGGAATCTCTGTCCTCAACCTTAATGCATTGATTATGAAGGAAGGGGGGATAATCCACATGAGCATCGATTCCAACCTTCAATGCCAGAAACTTCTCAACGAAGTCTCAACACAGGTGCCGGTGCCCTTGTGGTGTTAGCTTTCCAAGTATCTGAAGATGCTTTGCTTCGATCCTGAAGCGCTATCATCTGTTTTGAGGCGCTTAGGTGAAGGGGATGTCATTAAAGACGGACCCCTTCTCCTTACCTAGAGAGCAGAGAAAGAGCCAACTCAAGACCTTCATACAAGTACTTAGCTTCACTTAGCCCTTAAGCAGCTCATAGTTAAATCACAGATCATTAGAAAAATAGAAAGAGAACTTTTCCAGGCAAGTTTCAAAGCTGATTACTTACTGCAGGTAGCAATCCCCTTGTACCTTATTGGGAGTGCAAGATTAACACTGCAGCATTTAAGCCTTTAAGCCAGAAATACATATTTTTTTTCAATTCAATTCAATTCAATTCATTCATTCACTCTGCTGTGAAGATTCACCAAATCAGTTCTCAAATTCCCTACCCGAGGCTTAGATGATTCCTTTGCTGCCTCAGCCTTGACAGGAGAAAGTGTGTGGAAGACAAAGTTTCTTGAATTTCGGGGAGCACTAGGGTTGAGGTCAGACAGGGCAGCCAGTTTCTGAAGCACAGCTTTGGGCTGGTTTAGCAGTGAGCCCGTCTTCAGCTGAGGAAAGAAGAGTCATCAAATTCCTGGTATCAAATTCCAAGTGCCAAGGGAAGAATGAGAAGTCAGCGCCTCCCTGCCTCCACCAGGTATTGAGGGGACACAGTCCTACCCTGCTCAAGTAGAAAAGAAATGGTAGGCTCCTTTGACATCTGCTTCCATTTCTTGCAGCCACCTCCCTCCCCTAATGAAAGAGCATTCCCTTAACTTGACCTGGGCCTTTATAACACTGAAGATCATGACATCAGGCTAACAAGGTCCCCAACCAACCTGGTTGTCACTTCCTGGTTTGGTGGCTTCAAAAGGATTTCTGAATAAAGACTCTGATTCTTGAATAACCACAGTGCGACTGACTGAAAAGAAAAGACAGAGAGGCTTGTTCTGGACAAAGCTGCGTAGAATTACTTTTAAATCTAAACAAGCTAACAAGCCTTTAACTAAACCAATAAACTAAAGCCATAGGAACTCTGATTATTTTATAATCATGACTTGAAAGTACACTTAAGTGGCTTAAGAGAAGACAGACAACTCAGCTGAACTTATTGTCTAATTAACAGTAATAATAAGAAAATACAAGAGTGGTAAGAGTGCTAAGGAGTGTTTAAGAGCATCAGCTCTGGGGTTAGGCATATCTGGGTTCAAATTCCAGCTCTAACACTTAAGTATATAATCCTGGGCAACTGAATAAAGAAGCCAGAATTCAATCCTCTGAGCTGCCTTAGAACATAAAGCAAAACCAGCTACATATACTCACAATCACAATGTTGACTGCCCAACAGTCTAAGATGGAAAGAATACTGTCTCTCCCCATCGGAGCGATGCCGGCCCATGAGTAGGCTGCACCAGCCCCCGAAGGCTGGAGTCACCTCTAAGGCTCCAGCACTAACAACCCCGGGGGCCAGACCCTGAGGAGGACTAAGAGCTCACCGTTCTTCTGCAGAGCTTTGGCTGTAACTTTCTTGGCCAGCATCATAAACTGACTGTCTTCCCCAATCTCCTCTTCTTCTTCAGCTGCAATTTTCCCCTGCTGTGCCTGAAAATAAAAATCAGACAGCATTAACAGAAGCCCACAGCTCCCCCAACTAATTAGTATAGCCTGGAAACTAGAGTACTTGGGACAGCATTTGTTTTCCTTTTTGCAACTCTTTGTTGCTTTAGACAAAAAAAAAAAAAAAAGGATTTTGGACAAAAACATGACTAGAACTGCCCATGGTAACCTTCTCAAAGCACAAAAGAAAATTCAAGGATTAAAAGGGACAGCAGGGTTCCCCTGGTGGCACAGTGGTTGAGAGTCCGCCTGCCAATGCAGGGGACACGGGTTTGTGCCCCGGTCCGGGAGGATCCCACATGCCGCAGAGCGGCTGGTCCTGTGAGCCATGGCCGCTGGGCCTGCGCATCCGGAGCCTGTGCTCCGCAGCGGGAGAGACCACAATGGTGAGAGGCCTGCGTACCCAAAAAAAAAAAAAAAAAAAAAAGGGGACAGCAATATATTGCCCAAGATTTTGACGACTATCATGACAAGTTGGGTGACGGAGTGACCTCATAAGTAGGGTCGGAATAGGAGAATTTCTTGCAGGCTTCCTACCTGGTCCCGAAGCCACTGCTCTCGTTCAATTCGCTCCTTCCTCCATCTGGCTTCCGTCTCATCAAGCTGTTCTTCAGTCTGATCATCATCAGAGTCTCTGTGGAACAAGTCCATCTGGGAAGCATCATCTAAAGCAAAGAGTTAAGGCTATTAGCATTCTGCACTCCCCACAAGAGAGGGTGTCTCAACAGACACAAGTGAACCCTTTTCATTTACAATACACTGACACAAGCTTTTCCTATCCATTAACAGAAAATAAAGGTCAAGGCAAGGTCCTCCACAGCTGCCTGCTATAGTTTTGATTTCCTCTTGCTGTCTTAAACTGGACAAACATGTACCTTTGTACAATTTGCTTCTAAAGGCAACAATCAAAATACCTATGTTCTTCCATCGGAATTTCCTCATTCGTCCAGGACCATCACTGTGCAGGTCCCCATCAGCAAGGTACCTTTCTTGGTACAAACGTAACTGTCGTTTATCATCATCCAACATTGTTTTCCTACAACAGGAGAAATACGGTGTTCAAAACCAGGACCACTCTGGCTGGTTATAGGGCCTGCCTTAAGACACACCCCATTCATTATTCAGAAGGGCTTGCTGGGATACTGACATGTGTATTTTCTTGATTTGACTCTGCAGTTCCTCATCAGAAGGAAGTAATTCATCAATTACATCCTCTTCATATTCATCAAGCTCTTCCCCATCATACTCATCTTCACTTCCCACGTCACTCCCTGACACCTCTGCCTCATCCTCCAGGTATTTCTTCAATCTCCTGGAAAATTGAAAATTAGAAAATACAACAATGAATATACACACAGCAATGAGAAAAGCAGAACACAGAGCCATCTCTAATAACAATAAGATTAAATTAATAATAATAATACATTTTGATAATACTTAAAAGTCTATTATTTAATATATACTGTGTGCCAATAACTGTGCTTTGGAGCATTACTGCGTTATCTCAGGGAGGAGTATTATTATTCCTTTCAATTTTCAGTTGAAGGAACTGAGACTCAGAGAGTAAACAACTTACCAATGGTCACACAGCTAGCTGGGAGGCAGCAGAGCCTGGATTCAACCTAGGTTGGTGACTCTAAAGCCAGAACTCTCAATCTCCTCTATATATTTGGGACACACCTGCTAGAAGGTTCAAACTATTTTGTCTTGTATTTAAGCTTACCAGCTTCAGGAGACAGACTAGAGATAGTATAGTATGGAAAGGTAATAGACTGTACTCTTCTTACAGCCTGCCAAATCTTGACCCTCAAGTTAGAGGTATGACTGAAGCTCAGAGTTAGTAGTAATCAAAACCACTGCAAGTTAGTTTTTCTGACTTCAGCTCACATCGAGAAAAAATCTGCTGTCATCTGAGTTCAAAGTGCTGTCACCTATGGTCATGAGTGGCAGAAGCTTGATGGCTTTCTGAAGGCTGATTTTTTTTTTTAAATAAATTTATTTATTATTTATTTTTGGCTGTGTTGGGTCTTTGTTTCTGTGCGAGGGCTTTCTCTAGTTGCGGCAAGCGGGGGCCACTCTTCATCGCGGTGCGCGGGCCTCTCACTGTTGCGGCCTCTCGCTGTGGAGCACGGCTCCAGGCACGCAGGCTCAGTAGTTGTGGCTCACGGGCCCAGTTGCTCCGCGGCATGTGGGATCCTCCCAGACCAGGGCTCGAACCCGTGTCCCCTGCATCGGCAGGCAGACTCTCAACCACTGCACCACCAGGGAAGCCCCGAAGACTGATTTTTGATGAAAGACTTCCATTATTATTTTAAAGCTGAGCTCCTCTAACTCCTAGGGTTCCTGAAGAATTCCTTCAGGGGCCAATAGCCACTAAGCTTCTCAATCTTCCCATCTACCCTCTTTGAGCAGTTCAATTTTTAGCTGCCATTCTTTATAAGATTTCATTTAAACAAAGGACTCTATAGTTAAATAAGGTTTAAGAACCATTGCCTTAGAAAAAAAATCTATAGATGGCCCAAAGCTGTATGAATAGTTAATTTGACAGGTGACAAATTAGAAGCCCAAACTGATCTCAACAGAATGGAATGATGGGCTAAAAACAACAAAATAAATCTAATAAGGATCAATATGATATCCTATATTTGAATTCCAAAAGTCATCTACAAATAATAAAATGTGGAATACCTATTAAAATGGTTTTTATAAAACCTTCAATATCAAGGAAAAAGGCTTACAGATATGGTAAGTAGGAAAAAAAAGCAAGATGCAAAATTGTACATATAAAAAAAATTGTACAGATCTCAACCACATAAAAATATATGCCTGAAAAAAAGTTATGAGGTAATAATAACCACCACCACCACTTTCAAAAATATCCTGGACGGTGGACATGGATGACTTTCTTTTTTTTGGCTGCGTTGGGTCTTCGTTGCTGCACGCGGGCTTTCTCTAGTTGCGGTGAGCAGGGGCTACTCTTTGTTGTGGTGCTCGGGCTTCTCTTTGCAGTGGCTTCTCTTGTTGCAGAGCACGGGCTCTAGGCATGCAGGCTTCAGTAGTTGCAGCACTCGGGCTCAGTAGTTGTGGCTCTCGGGCTCTAGAGTACAGGCTCAGTAGTTGTGGCGCACGGGCTTAGTTGCTCCGTGGCATGTGGGATTGTCCCGGACCAGGGATCGAACCTGTGTCCCCTGCATTGGCAGGTGGATTCTTAACCACTGCATCACCAGGGAAGTTCCTGGATGACTTTTTATTTATGTCTTTCTGTATTCTTTGAAATATTCCAAAATAAATGGCTTACTTTCATGATCAAAATGACAACAAAATATTAAAAAAATAAAGGGGGGTCATTTGCCTGAGACTAGGATGAGGAAAACCTGGAATGACAGTAATTCACAGGAAAAAAGGCATGGGGAATTTTAGTCATTTACAAGATCCTCAGGATCTACAGTGACTCAGCTCTTATGCTCTTTGGTTACTTCATAAAGTAGTATGCAACCAGAACAAGGGATGTGGTTGTACCACTACATAGAGCGGTGGTCAGACCACACCTGAAGATAAAGGGAGTTTCCATACATGTGAGGAGTCTGGAAGCAATGTCACGTGAGAAACAGTTGAAGAACTAGGGATGTTTAGTATAGGAATCACTTGAGGAGGACGTGACCATCTTTGAATACTCAAGAGATACCACGTAAATGGCTTCTATTCAATCTGTGTTAACCACAAAAAGGAAAAATAGAACCAGCAAATGTAGCAAGCTACAACTCAACTGTCAGGAGAACCTTCTTGCAACTGAAGGAAGGGGCATAACACCTACATTTGCCTTTTCAACTTCTCGGATTGCTGCAGGAGGTCTTCCTCATCATTATCTTCATGGTCTTCTAGTGCCGGGTCTTCATTGTCAGAGTCACTGTGTTCATCCTGCAAAATCATATAGTATCACATGCAAAGTTACACAGAATAAAATGTGTCCTCAACTAAGACAGGAATTTATAAACTTCTGCCCAAACATTTGATTCTAGGAAATTGCTTCTGATAACATGCCAAACAGAATTCTCAAGAACTCAAACTACAAAACAAGCAAACACAGCAGCAATACATGGAGTTCGGTTATGATTACTCTGTCGCTTTCAAACTCACCTCATCACTATCAAACTCATTATCATTTGGGACAAGCTGAAAGTCTCCAAATTCCTCCTCTTCACCTTCTTCTTCCCTAAAATGCAAATCAACAAATCAATAAAAGAGTTGAAAGCAAACTACAAGCAGTCAGCCAACTTAGGAATTGAAAATATTTTATAGCACCAACAATCTCTTCAAGAAACAGGAAACGAGATATCTTGCGTTTAAAAAAATTTTTTAAATTGTGATAAAATACACACAACATAGTGTACTATCTTAATAATTTTAAGTGTACAGTTCATTAGTGTTACGTACATTCACATTGTTATGCAACCAACTTCCAGAACTCTTCATCTTACAAAACTAAAACTCTATACCCTTTCAATAGCAACTCCCCATTCTTCCCTCCCCACAATACCTAGCAACCACCCTTCTACTTTGTGTCTACGAAATTGACTACTCTAAGTACCTCATGTAAGTGGAATCATACAGTATTTGTCATTTTGTGACTAGCTTACTTCACTTAGCATAATCTCCTCACAGTTCATCCATGCTGTAGCATGTATCAGAATCTCCTTCCTTTTTAAATGCTGAATATTATTCCACTGTGTATGTATCCACTTGGGATGCTTCCACCTTTTGACTATTACGAATAATACTATGAACATGGGTGTACAAATATCTATTACAGACGCTGTTCTCACTTCTTTTGTGTATATAGCCAAAAGTGGAATAACTGCTGGGTGTGAGGTAGTATCTTATTATGGTTTTGATTTGCATTATCTTTTCTTTTCTTTTTAAAATAAATTTATTTATTTTTATTTTTGGCTGTGTTGGGTCTTCGCTGCTGCGCACGGGCTTTCTCTAGTTGCAACGAGCAGGGGCTACTCTTCGTGGCAGTGTGCGGGCTTCTCATTGCAGTGGCTTCTCATTGCAGAGCACGGGCTCTAGGCACATGGGCTTCAGTAGTTAGAGCACGCAGGCTCAGTAGTTGTGGTTCACAGGCTCTAGAGTGCAGGCTCAGTAGTTGTGGCGCATGGGTTTAGTTGCTCCACAGCATGAGGGATCTTCCCGGACCTGGGCTTGAACCCATGTCCCCTGCATTGGCAGGTGGATTCTCAACCACTGTGCCACCAGGGAAGCCCCTGCATTTCCTTAATTATTAGTGATGTTGAGAACTTTCATGTGCTTTTTCTTGCCCTTTTTTTACCCTGTTCCCCACCAACTAAATGAAAGCATTATAATTTCCTTACTATGCAAATATGAGACTCAAACAGACTGCAAGACTCTCAGACAGGATATGAAGCCCCTAAGATGACCATTTATTCCTGAGCCCAGAGAACCTACCCCAGTATTTTATCAGAACACCGGACTTGCCAAGTTCCCTCCAATCACTGAGACTCACCTGTCTGTTGGGAAAGAGCCTGAGCAAAGAGCAAGTGCTTCTTCCATTGGATCACCCAGACTGTTCTCCTTCTCCTGCTTAGTTAACTCTGATGGAGCCAGAGTAGAGACATCTACATCACGATGAAGAAAAAGATTTGTCACCAAGAAATGACAGCTTTATCCTCTCTCCCCAGCCATCTGAAGACATGCCGGCTCAACACAGTTCTAAGGTAAGCTTGCCAAAAAGAGCTCCCCATTCATTCATTCATTCAACAAATCCTTATTTAGTGCTTACTATGTGCCAGGCGCCAGGAAGACAGCAGCAAACAAAACAAAGATCGCAGCTCCCAAACAGCTTACGTTCTAGCAGAGGTGTGAGGGGGAGAAAGGGGTGTGCAGGTGGAAGTAATAAGTTAGCATTTATATGAAATATTCTATGCAGCAGACACTGCTCTAAGCTTTGCACATATATTAGCCATAAATGACAAGTCATATGGCCAAAGCTAAAGCAGTTTCAAGTTGATACTTCACCACTCTAAGGAAGTAAGAGCTCTGAATGTCAGGAGCTAAGCAGTGCATGCAACCTATGCTCAAGAATCCACCACAGCTCTGTTTTCTCACCTGACAGTAAGGGGCTTCTTTTCAAGGACACTGACTTAAGGTATTTGGCTGTGGTGAGCCTGATGCTCTGTTGGATAATTACCCTGAGAAGTAAATTTTCCTGAACACAGATCCAGAAGTTCCTCCATGTTCTCTTTCTTGTCGCTCTTCCTGGACAGAGGTTTTTCAGCCTGAGATGTGAACTTTCCCGTACACAAATCCAACAGCTCATCCATGTTGGCGTCCATGGCGTTCTCATCCATACTGGCCAATGGCAATCGAGGCTTCAAAGCTTGGTACTGATTCCTGTGGTTTCTAACATTTAAGAACCTACAAGCACAATGAAGAGTGTAAGAAATTCTCCAGGAAAAAAACAAAGTGGTGGGTGAAAAGCCCGAACTCATCTCCAATACCAAAGTTAGAAGCTGAATCCTGAACCAGAAGACAAGAGTGTCACACTTTAGCCTGTGACAATCTAAAGAGGGAGGGGGAAGTTTATGAAAGAATAAAGCCTATTCAAAAGGTAAAGGGCATGGGACTTCCCTGGTGGTGCAGTGGTTAAGAACCTGCCTGCCAAGGCAGGGGACACAGGTTCATGCCCTGGTCCAGAAAGAGCCCACATGCTGCAGAGCAACTAAGCCCGTGCACCACAACTACTGAGCCTGCGCTCTAGAGCCCACAAGCCACAACTACTGAGCCCGCAAGCCACAACTACTGAGGCCACGTGGCACAACTACTGAAGCCCGCACACCTAGAGCTCATGCTCCACAACAAGAGAAGCCACTACAACGAAGAGTAGCCCCCACTTGCCACAACTAGAGAAAGCTCATGCACAGCAACAAAGACCCAATGCAGCCAAAATTAAAAAGATAAATAAATTAATTTTTAAAAAAAGCCAATTCTAAAAAAAAAAGGTGAAGGGTAAAGGATAATTTTTGGCTTCAAATGGTGCTAGAGTAGGGCTTGGTGTTATGCATGTAATGTGCCACAAAAGTGTCAATTCTCAATCCTACCCAACAATCCTAACATAGTAGGGTGGATGCAGAGAAATCTGATGACCTTATAAGAGCTATGCATTTCATACAATGCAGAAATTGAAGGATCAGAATGCCAGCAAGGCTATTTACTTTCTCTTTTTTTAAAAAATAAATGTATTTATTTATTTATTTATTTTTGGCTGCATTGGGTCTTCATTGCTGTGTGCAGGCTTTCTCTGGTTGCGGCGAGCGGGGGCTACTCTTCATTGTGGTGCGTGGGCTTCTCATTGTGGTGGCTTCTCTTGTTGCAGAGCATGGGCTCTAGGCGCCCGGGCTTCAGTAGTTGTGGCTCGCAGGCTCCGTAGTTGTGGCTCACGGGATCTAGAGCGCAGGCTCAGTAGTTGTGGCGCATGGGCTTAGTTGCCTGTGGGATGTGGGATCTTCCCAGACCAGGGCTTGAACCCGTGTCTCCTGCATTGGCAGGCGGATTCTTAACCACTGTGCCACCAGGGAAGCCCAAGGCTATTTACTTTTAATTTTCTAGACAGACTTTGTTCAAACGTGTGGAATGTAATACTAATGGTCTGTACACCTCTCTTTCTCAGAAGAGAAAGCACAGATGGAGCGACAGAAGCTCACTTTATTTTTAAACAAAATTAAGCCGTACCCAGCACCATCCACCCACAGAAACATAAAACTACCTACCCATCTGCATCCAACAGTTGGCTCTGAGTGTCATCTTCTAAACAGAACTGGAAGTCTCCTGCTCCTAGGAAAAGTGTCTTAGGCTCTGGGGAGGCGTTATACAGATCCTGGGAATCCTCTATGGGAAGTGAAGGCTCAGACAGCTTCCCTGAACTCTGGCACCAAAACAAAACCAAACAAAAACAAAACATTTTACAAATGTCATTCACTGTCATGACAACAGCAGAAGCTGCTATTTGTAAAATTTAATCTACTCTCAGGCAATTGCAGTTGAGGAGGACAATGCATAGCCAAGAGGAGCATAAAGAAAAATATTTTCAAGAAAGTAAGAAACTTGGATGAGGCTTGTTTTTAATACACAAAGCGGGGGGACTTCCCTGGTGGTGCAGTGGTTAAGAATTCGCCTGCCAATGCAGGGGACACGGGTTCGAGCCCTGGTCTGGGCAGATCCCACATGCCGCGGAGCAACTAAGCCAGTGAGCCACAACTACTGAAGCTCGCGCACCTAGAGCACATGCTCCACAACAAGAGAAGCCACAGCAACAAGAAGCCCATGCAACACAACGAAGAGTAGCCCCCATTCCCCGAAACTAGAAAAAGCCCGCGTGCAGCAACAAAGACCCAATGCAGCCAAAAATAAATAAATAAAATAAATTTATATATATATAAAAATACACAAAGGGGTGGATTTTTTAAACTAAACATACACAATGTGGTGGGAGTTGTTGGCTTGGACACACTTTATTTAGCAATGTGGGAAGCAAAAGCAGAAGGAGATTAGAAAACCACTGCCATCTTACCTTAGAAGCTGAGCTGACCAAACTGGCTCGAAATAGTCCAGGGGAAGGAGATCTGAATCCTCCTGCCGTAGGGAAAAGACTGGTCCCACGGCCTGTTTGTCTGTTGCAAGGCTGATAGGATGGAATTGTGGAGCCTATCAGCTCAAAGCTGCTATTGTGGCTGCTCTCCTTTGTCAGTAATGAGCATGAATCATCTTCATCTAAAGAAAAATAACTTTTAAGTGCATGATTCCAGAAATAAGTTAATTTGTTTAGGAAAAAGAGTTGAGAATGAAACTGTCAGGTAAGACCCACTGGCAAACCTCTCAAGTCACATGTTCCAAAACGTTACATTAAAGGTCAATTACGGGGGCGCAGTGGTTAATAATCCACCTGCCAATGCAGGGGACACGGGTTCGAGCCCTGGTCCGGGAAGATCCCACATGCCGCGGAGCAACTAAGCCTGTCTGCCACAACTACTGAGCCTGCGCTCTAGAGCCCACGAGCCACAACTACTGAGCCTGCATGCCACAACTACGGAAGCCCGCGTGTCTAGAGCCTGTGCTCCACAAGAGAAGCCACTGTAATGAGAAGCTCGTGCACCGTAATGATGAGTAGCCCCCGTTCACCACAACTAGAGAAAGCCTGCACACAGCAACGAAGACCCAACGCAGCCAAAAATAAATAAATAAAATAAATAAATTTTTTTTAAAAAAAGGTCAATTATGGTACTAAGATAACATTATATAATCAGGGTTTATCACTGTGAGCTAAGTGACACCTGAAAGTTCCTGTCTTTCTGCCTAATGCCTATGATTACTCTTTCCATTATCCAATCACTTACACATCTTCCTTTGATCTACATATGATAGAAATGTTTCATGTTTCGTTCAATCAACACATACTCACTAAGGACCTATTACATGCTCGTGGAAACTGCAGGTAAGTTTTCAAAAACTGGACCAAGAAAAATATTCTAATTCATAAATTCCTGTCATTGCCACAGGTAAGACTGGGAAAAGTCCACTAGGGTTCCAAAAAATGGAACCTTAAGGAATTGTAGTCCTTAAGTGTCAAAGCTGGAGGATCAGAGAAAAGTCACGTTCTGCGAAAGAGTCACTACTTACCTAGTTTGCTAGGTCTTTTGCCTGAGTTTTCATCTATTTCTGATTTTTCTTCACTAGCAGAGTAACTACAAAATAAGAAGGTAAATTGTTTGAGTATCTGCTTCTTACTAGAGGGGCAAATACCACGGAATCTTATCTTTCCTTAGAGAGAATTACTTACCCCATCTTGGAAGAGTTGTCCTTAAATAGAAGGAAGGTAGAATCTGACAAGAGAGGCTTGGGGACAGAGAGAAGGCCAACTGACTTGCCAATTTCACCATTGCCATCATTGTTTTCTTTATCCATTTCTTTCTCATCTTTGGTTTCTATTTCTTCACTACCGAGAAGGAATTCTGCAATCTTTACCAATCACACAACCCCAAAACAGAATAATACAAGTCAAAAAATTTAAAAGCAAACACACTGTCAGCCTGAAATATGGCTGCTTAGTTACAAGTCACATCTTAAATCTGAAAAGGTAAACCTGAAGGAAGCTCGGTCTAACCATTATCATTAACACAATTTACGCTGACACTTCTAAAGCTCTTTTATACTTATGTTACTTTACCTTTACCCTCCCAAAACTGCCACAAGATCATGAAAGAACCGGATTATCATTTTATTGAGTCAATGAGAGGTTACATGATTAGCCTGAGATTGCAGGACAACTACTGACCTCCAACCAACCACAAACTATGACATCCTGCCCAGTTCAGCCACGGCTTTCCTCTTCCTTTACCCAGGGTTAAACATTAACCAGTTCTTTTAAATGACTCCAGTGTTCAAACAAGGACGACTTTCTTTTTTCTAATACCAAAAGTCCTATCATCATCTGTCTTCTCTAGGTGGAAAACAATACTATAGAAAAAGGGCAAGAGGCCCTTCTACAAATACCTTCCTCAACAAAGAATAAAATTAACTCAGGAAGGTCTCGGGCTGTCTGAGAATTTATTCCAGAACTCAACCTGGCCAAGGTTAAAAGTGCTTTTTATTCTGAATAGAGAAACCTAAATGAACAACAAAGATAAAATTTCTATTAATACAAAACCATTTCGATATCAGTATAATAGTACAATATGTAAACCAACAGGTAGAAGCCAAGGCTATGGCTCTGTGAACTGCAGGTGTTCCCTGGTGCTGAAAGGACTGAAAGCACTGATATTTAAGTACATATGAGCTACATGTATCTCTGCCCCTGAAATCTCTTATACAATTGAACATGCTCATTATATTCTTACTCAAATCTGATTTTCTCTCTTCCTTATTCATCATGATCTAGTAACAAAATCACATAATTGCCAGAAACCTCCTGATTGCCTTCTTCCTCCTCTTCCTCCTCTTTTGCCTCTTCTTCCTCCAAAGCTTCCTCTCCCTCCTCTTCTCCGTCTTCCTCGGACTGATCCGTCATTTCTTCCTCCTCCTCCTCCTCTTCTTCAAATCCATCTTCATTATCTAACTTAAGTAATGCTTGCCGCTTTTGGCGCTCCTCAGACCTTCGGAGTTTCATTGCTTCTTGCAGCTTAGCTTTCAGCACCTGAAGCTTTTCCCCTGAACAGAAATATGAAGAGATGCTTTAGACGTAATGACCAACTACACACTACAACAACACAAGTGTCCACTTTAGGCAACTCCAGAGGTGTTCTAGACGCAACCCAAAAGGAAAATCAGAGACCTTAGGAGTCTAGGCTTTTGTTATCTTAACAAATGGAGAATATCATGAATTGAGTGTAGGAGATAACTTCCATAATTATGCTCTACACCCTGGGATAATATATTACAGAGATTATAAAACTATTATTTAAAAGGGTAAAAAAAAAAAAAAAGATGGGTGGGGGGGAGTGGGCCTTCAAAAGTCTATGGTTCAGAAGCCATGAAGGAAAATATTGATAAATTTATCCACATTAAAGAAAAAGAGAAACAACTAGAGAGTAAAATGGGCAAACGATATGAACTGGTAGTTCACAGAAAAATGAAAATATATTGTAAATAAAATTAAAAATAATGCGTAAGGGCTTCCCTGGTGGCACAGTGGTTAAGAATCCACCTGCCAATGCAGAGGACACAGGTTCGAGCCCTGGTCCAGGAAGATCCCACATGCCGTGGAGCAACTAAGCCCATGAGCCACAGCTACTGAGCCCGCGGGCCACGACTACTGAAGCCCGCGCACCTAGAGCCTGTGCTCTGCAACAAGAGAAGCCACCGCAATAAGAAGCCCATGCACCACAATGAAGAGTAGCCCCCACTCGCCGCAACTAGAGAAAGACCGAGCACAGCAACAAAGACCCAATGCAGCCAAAAATAAAATTAAAAATTATTTTAAAAAATAATGCTTAACATCACTTCTCATTAGAAATACAAATCAAAATAATGAGATACCACTTTTTATATATTTGGCAAAAATTTGAAGGCTTGATAATATCTGTTATTAACTGGAAGAAACAGGAACTCTTTTTTTTTTAACAGGAACTCTTATACACCGTGATTCAGAGTGTAAATCGGTGCAACTATTCTGAAGGACAATGGGATGAGATATATATATATATATATATTTTTTTTGACTCACTGATTCCACTGTAAGGAATTTTGCATCAAAATTTACTAACATATATCTGATACTAGGACGCAATATTGTATGAAATACCAAAACGGAAACAAACACAATGTCCATTAATAGGAGTATGGTTAAACAAATCATGTTATACTTGCACAATGGAATATCACACAGCTGTTAAAAAAAAAAAAAGGCCCCAAAGCAATATGTGTATCCTGATATGTGAACTCTTGAGTTAGGTGGTCTGGATTAGGCTGCTAGTTCTACTACTTACTAGTTATATAAATTTGAGCAAGTTGTTTAAATGCTTTCTATATCAGTTTCTTCACATATAAAATAAGGACACTAATGTTATTTGCTGTAAAGCACCTAGAGCAGTGCCTGGCAGAGAGTATAAGTGTACAATGTCTCTCTCTCTCTCACTCTCTCTCTCACACACACACACACACACATACACACACACACACACAATGGCATATGCATATGAATTTTCCCAGAACACACAAGAAATTGTTAAGTTGCCTTTGGGAAGACTAATTTTTCATTTTATACCTTTTCCTCAGTGTTTTAATTTTTTTCTATGTGATATATTACTCGTGTTTTCAAAGTGGGAGTGGAAAAACAGACCTGTCCCTAATACAGATTACAAAGCAGAATGCACAGTATGATTGCATTACTGTTTTATTTTTTAAGCAGACATGTACTGTCTGTTTAAAAAATACATGCAAAAAGTTTTAAAGGATATAAAACATGGTTACAGAAGATGTCTCTGATAGAGAATTGTAGAAGTTTTTTGTTTATTCCATGTATTTTCTACAATGGATATATTTTTTTAAACAATAAGACAAAGGCTAGTTTAAGAAATAATTCCTCTTACCCACCCCACACAACTAGGTAATGCTACACACATGAATCATGCTAGAGGTACTGCTGTCCCATCTCTAAAGTCTCCAAGGAAAAAGATTCTATAACGTCTCACTATAGGGTCTTCAGTAGCCATAAAGCCCTGCCAGAGTACAAAGAGCCAGGCACCCATCCCCGCCCCCAAAAAAATAAACAAAGAAACCCCCATGACCGCAAATACCTGGTTTTGTGTGGCTTGCTCCATCCAGCTTCTCAGCTGCCAAAGTCACAGCTACCGTATCTGCCTTGAGCTCTTCCTTTCCATCAGGGCCCACATCTTTCACTATGATGTTCACATTCACCTGCTGAGCAGCCCTGGGTTTGGCTGCTGGATTAGCATGCTTCCAGAATCGCTGCTTCAAGGCTTCCAGTTCTAAACCAAACGCCAACCAGTATGTCAGTTTGCCTTTAAGATTCCAGTTAAGAATTACAAGCTGTGTTTTTTTTTTTTTTTTTTTTTTTTTTTTTTTTTTTGCGGTACGCGGGCCTCTCACTGCCGTGGCCCCTCCCGCTGCGGAGCACAGGCTCCGGACGCGCAGGCCCAGCGGCCATGGCTCCCGGGCCCAGCCGCTCCGCGGCACGTGGGATCCTCCCGGACCGGGTCACGAACCCGCGTCCCCCGCATCGGCAGGCGGACTCCCAACCACTGCGCCACCAGGGAAGCCCTACAAGCTGTGTTTTTTAAGTTCAACAAACTTGTAGGGAAAAAAACACACACAGAGAAATACCAAAATCTCCTTTGCTACCAACACCTGTGTCCAATTCATATAACTTAACCCAAACTAACGGACTGCTGCAACCTCCTCAATATACTTCAAAACTCATTTTAGGGTAGAAATTTACAATGAAGTTTCTAAATATGTGCAATTCCTCAGGGAGATGAGCTCGGTGCTTTGTGACCACCTAGAGGGGTGGGATACGGAGGGTGGGAGGGAGGCGCAAGAGGGAGGGGATATGGGGATATATGTATATGTATAGCTGATTCACTTTGTTATACACCAGAAACTAACACACCATTGTAGAGCAAGTACACTCCAATAAAGATGTTAAAAAAATAAAAATAAGTATGTGCACTTCTTTTTAAAAATGTATTAAGCTGGTAGAAAAAATACTATACTCCTCAATTATTCAAGGGCTTAATTTCTCATGGGTTTCAGTCTCCTTTTAAAAAATTCCCTTCTTTGAACATTTCACTGCTTATTAGCAATCTCACTAAATACGAGTAAGGTCAATTTAAAAAATGGAAAAAGAAAATAACAATCAATGCAATGAGTGATGTAAGTCAGCGGCAGGACTGGAAGAGTTTCTTCGTCAAAATTTTAAAGATATAATCAGTACAATCAGAAAGGAAATCCCAGTTAGAAGTGGTCCCTGTACCACACACCCTACTTGTATATAAACGGGACTATGAATACACCCGCCCCCCCCCCACACACACACGCAGTATGAGTTCAGTGGTCTAATAGCAACAGGGCCTTTCCCTTCTTCCCCACTGCTGTTGCTCAGAACTTTCTTTCCTTTCTCCCTCAGCTAGCTGTTACCTCTCTCACTCTGTTTAACAAGTCAGTCATACCATAGTGGGATCTGGTGTAAAAGAGCTGACGGAAAGGAAAGGAGAGGAAGAAAAGCTCCTTTGGGGTTGAGGGATGCTGGCTATTTTCACATGCCATGCGCTCTTTTCCATGATAAAATGTCCAAGATACTCCAAGTTTGGCTCTTTTTCTAAAATGCGCTCAAATCATACTTTAGTAGTTTTGTGCTTAGCATGTAGATGTGGGTTTTCCCTCCCTAGAGCATCTTAGTAGAAAAAGAGAAGAACTGGAAAGAAACCTTTTTATTCTGAGTCCCTAACATTATTTATTAATAGAAAAAATCCAATCCCAAAGGAGGGCATGTTTACATTGCAAACCAAAGAGTAGGGTGAGAAGCTGTAAGTCTGCATCCCATTTTATTTTATTTCAGTAAGTTAGAAGCAACAGGGAGTGGCAGTGGAAAGGGAACAGAAATAGGCAGCTCATCACTGGTGCCAAGAGAATAAAAGAAGTGGAAGGGGAGGAAGATTACTCAGGACCTTAAATAAGAGTGAGGCAGGAGTTGCCTTCATTCTTCTGGAGAAAGCCAGGTCCCTCAAAACTCTTCATCCACCAACCCACTGGAGCACCCCTTTTCCTTGCCCTTTACTACATCACTCAACCACCACCCTCCTCACTATAGAACCCCTGTTCAAGCTCCTCTCCCTCCATCGTCTTTTCCCAACACCTTTCATCTCCTCTGTAAGTGAAAAGTCTCTGCTCTAGCTCATGTCTCCACCTAAAAGCCCTGCATGATCTGGCCTCTAGTCACCAACCTCCTTGCAATCTTCACTTCAGCTAACCAGAGCTTTCTCTTGTCTTTGTGTCTTTTGTAGCTCTGTCCCCTCCACCAAGAAAGCCCTCCCTCACCTCTCTGCCTTGGTATCTCTTACTCAGCTTTCAGGACTCAGCTCAGGTATGAGCTCCTTTCAGAAGCTTCCCTGACTCCCTGTGAGGAACTCTTTCTCTAGGCTCAAAGTATGCACAGCACTTAACATCCGACTTTTCTGCCTGTTACTCCTACTAGGCTTTAATTTCCTCGTGAGAAGGGACTACATCTAACTTGCATACACAGCACCCACCATGCTAAATAAAAGTTTATTGCATGAATGAATAAATGTTGATCCTAACTTCGTATATTATGAAACAGGCTGATCTGGAAACCCAATATCCATGTCAAATACTATTTCTGAAGGAAAACATATTCTGAGTTAAAAATAAGTGCCTACTATGAGCCAGGCATTGTGCTAGTTCCCTGTAAAAGCCAAGTGTAATGTTGGAAAAATTACCCAACCTCTCCAAACCTCAGGCTCTTCATTTGCAAAATAATATCTGGGGCTACGAAAATTAAGAAAGATAACTAATAAAAAGACCTATCAGTGTCTAATATAGTAGGTATGCCAAAAAAAAGGTTTCTTCCCTTTTCTGTTTCTCAGTCTGAGACTGTTTAGAAAACTTCTAGTCCCATATAACAAAATTTCACAGTATTAGGATAGTAAGTACTCAGAAAGTTCTACTGCACCTTTCAGTCTCAGACTATTTAGATAACTTCTAGTCCCACACAACAAAA
Organism: Globicephala melas; assembly: GCF_963455315.2. Classification (NCBI taxonomy): domain Eukaryota; kingdom Metazoa; phylum Chordata; class Mammalia; order Artiodactyla; family Delphinidae; genus Globicephala; species Globicephala melas. The sequence goes on along the minus strand of NC_083314.1, from coordinate 159,461,011 downwards.
CTTTCTCTCCCTGTTCTAGGCAACAGCTTATTTCCACACTTCTTTGCTAACAGAGCTATGCTAGTTGTTACAAAACCCTTCCACCCCCGCAACTGCTCTGGTCAAACTGACTTACACGTCCTCCCAATATGCACCACACAGAGCTCTTTCTGTCCCTTCTAAGAACGTCCTTTTCTCCACTTCCACAAAGTCCACCCATTCAATCAACGAAGACTGATACTGTGGCTGACCTAGCACCTGCCAACATATGTTAGTTAATGAAGGAGAGTCTTGATGTAAATAATTTCACGGATAATAGAAAAAGCAGCCACCATTTGAGTGTTTCTTTATGCTATCCACTTGTATGCATTATTTCAACAAATCTTCACTAAAGCCCTGTGAACCAGATAGCGTTATTTCATTTTTTAAAAAAGATGCCTTGGGGCTTCCCTGGTGGCGCAGTGGTTGGGAGTCCGCCTGCCGATGCAGGCGACACGGGTTCGTGCCCCGGTCCGGGAAGATCCCACATGCCGCGGAGCGGCTGGGCCCGTGGGCCATGGCCGCTGAGCCTGCGCGTCCGGAACCTGTGCTCCGCGGTAGGAGGGGCCACAACAGTGAAAGGCCCGCATATCGCAAAAAAAAAAAAAAAAAAAAAGATGCCTTGGAGAAGTCAAATAGCAGACTCAAGTTTAAACAGTGAATAGTGTAATCCAGATTCAGATCCCAACCTTGCTATAGAGCCTCAGCTCTTAATTATCATATCACATTGCAGAGGAGGGAACACCTAATTTTACCGACAAGTCAGGAAGTCTACCCAATGTGGGTAATACTTGATTTCTCTCTTGAAGGATCATTCATTCATTCTTTCATTCATTCAGTAAACATGGCTGCCTAAAATGTGTCATCCACTGTGGCAGCACGGGGGACAGAGTAAGGAACAAGCCAGAAGATCCCTACTCAAAGTATAAAGGGGAAGGTAGTGAACAAGTAATTACATCCACTTATTCTTTAATCATCTATTGTAAGAAACTTATCCCTCCTCTTTACTATGATTCTTTACTCTAAATGTTTCTTTCAGCAAAGAATACTCTTCCCTTTTCTCCATGTTATTTAACTTTTTCCAATTATCAGGGACACATGTTCATGATAGAAGATGTCACTTCCTTCCTTGTATTGCTGTTATTTGCCTACTGCTTATCTCCCCGGGTAGAGCGTAAGTACCTTAAGTGTAGGATAAACGTCAGGTTTCTCAAGTATGCCTTACAGCAACTTGCATGTAGCGGATAGTTTAATACTTGTTGAATGAATGAAAAGAAAGAAAAGAAATTCAGTTTTGCAGACAATTTGCTGAACCAAGATATTTCTAACTGTGAAAAACTGAATAATGCTTTTATCAAAGTCATACCATAAAACAACAGCAATGTACCCTGCTTTGTACATTGACTGTCAACAGGTTTCCATTTAAACAAGGTTTAGAACATTCTAATACCCTGCCAAATGTATCTAAATTATTTCTATCTGGTATCTGGTACATCTGTAGAATAAGACCATGTGTGATTATTTGTTTCTCCTGTATTCCCTGTCCTCCACAGTGGCAAATACTAGAAAGCTGCCAGAACAAATCACTCTAGAGAAGCTCCTCACAATTCAAAGGATTACCTCTGTTGGTTTCAGGTTCTTCAAGTATCACAAAAGAATCTTTGTCAGCACCCAGCCGAGGCTGAATGAAAACATCTACTCCCAGTTGCTTCAGTCTATCCACAGTGAACCTCCTCACTTTTTCAGGTGGCACCACTGCTGCTGATTTAGTTTGCTGGCGGGGCTCTTCCACCTTCTCATCTGCTTCTTCTGTTTTTTTCAGGCCTTCTTCTTCCTCCAGGGCACAAGGTTCAGGTGCCACAAGCCCTCCAGCCTGATACTCCTCACTGTCCTTATTCCCAAGGAAGCTGCATTCCTGTTGTGCCACCGAGATGTCCCCAGGTGAAGGTCTAGCATCACTCTGCTCCTGTTTCTCGGGAATTTCTAGCTCTTCACTTCCTGTCAAATTCTTACTGCAAGACTCATCTGATCCAGTAGTGATCTGGGGTTCCTTTGAAACTGCAGGGAGTGCATTAATTTCCATTTCATATCCTGCACCTGTTGTCTGCTCAGAATCTTTGCTATGGTGGTCACTATTTATCTCAGTTGTATTTTCAGTGTCTGTGATTTCTTTGTGATGGCTTGCCTGATACTTAGATGACCTAGAGAAGGGAAAATAACCTGGAGTTGAAAATTACCCTAAACGTGAAACATTCTTATCCCTTAGCACGTAATGAATCGTTTAAATCAATTTTAAGGAAGTGAGGAATCTGAACTCTTTACACCAGGTGTTTGCCTCAGAACTGAATATTTATGAAAATTATAATCACAAGGAAAGAAGCTTCTTACTTCAGTAGTGCCATGGCATTTCCCTGGCAAGTGGGCCGGGGTTTACGTTTGAAGAATTCATGAACAGTTTTATTCTCAGGCATATGATATGGAAGATTAAGTGCAGCCTCTAGAAAATGGAACAAAACAAGCAAATACATATACTGTACATTCTGAAATGTCACTTTACAATCAGTTAACTAAACAACCAAAGCCATCCTCAGAAATAGAAAACAAACCTGCCTTTAATAAAAGCAAGCTCCAACTACAAAAAAATTCCCTGAAGACCAGTGGCTTTTAAAATTAGCTGTGAAATCAAATTGATCCAGTAAGTTTTTTAAAAATAGAGATTCTTGGACCCCATTTCGAGCCTACTGAATCAGAATTTCTGTGGGGCCTAAGAATTTATAAATTTGAAAGGTTTGTAAAAGGGATCCTGATGCAGCTAGGCCATAGACAACCCTTTAAAAAACTCCCTCATTACCACCACTACAGTTCCGGAAATTTTCTCAGTTTATACTAATGTTCCAGGGGCTTCAGAACAATGGCCATTCATCAAGATCAATTCTAAACTTGATTATTATAATCTCATTCATATTAAGATTGTTAAAAAAAAAAGGAAAGTCCCCAACATCCAAGTTGAGCTTACAAAGAAATAACGTGATTTGCCTCAGTGTTTACCATACAGGTTTCTTTACCTCGAATAAGGCGCTGAGTCTCACTATGCAATTTTTTTAATGCTTCCTTACTTAACTTGGCTGCCTTTCTTTCCTTAAAGAAAACAAAAAGTGAGATTACATTAATGCTATTATCCAGAAAGGTTGATAGATATTCATCCCATAAAAGTCTGCTCTCTCCAAGAAAAGAGGATGGAGAGGGAACAGTAAGCATTAATAAGATCAAAACAATATAAACTTCAGGAGCTCACTTATTTACAAGTCTCATAGAATTAATTCAGTCCAATTCATATTTGTGTCCCTACTATGCACAAAGCAATATCCTAGGAATCAGGGTAATACGATAGACACAATAAAACTCCTGAAAAACCCACAATCGCCTGGGGAAAGAGCTCAACATGACAACTATATAGGGCTCTATGTCACCTTCCTCGTGGTGCCTTTTGATAACTCAGTTTCTTCTTCAAATGAATAGACCTCACTCTCCAAAGATGGTTCCTTTCTCTAAAAGAGAAGATTGCAAATGGATTAACAGGGAAAAAAATTAAACTGACACAAGAGGATGTTGCTTACGCAAAGACTGCTTTTGCACTCCAACACCACATCACGCTACATTAATGCTAAATCAATAATTATCAAATATAAAATGTTAGACACACAGCATCCTCTAATGCCTAGAAAACACATTAGTTGTCTCCAATGGAGCTTGGGCCCTCATTTCTTACACCTCTCTATTACATCTTTCCCTAAGGAGGGACAATGACTTCCAGGAAGCTAATCTCAGGAAGAATGATTATGCTTCCAAACACTCAGGACAACGATGGTTTTTGTTCTGTTTTGTTTTTTTTTGTTGTTTTTTTTTTTAGCGCAGGCTCAGCGGCCATGGCTCACGGGCCCAGCCGCTCCGCGGCATATGGGATCTTCCCAGACCGGGGCACGAACCCGTGTCCCCTGCATTGGCAGGCAGACGCTCAACCACTGCGCCACCAGGGAAGCCCAGACAACGATGCTTCGACTGATGCTTCTCTTTGATACCCTTCCTGAAACCCTATAGGTTCATTTCCTAGAGGCCACCAGATTATAAAATTTACATCTCTGACCCCTTTTTTACCTGTTTCTTACAAAACATAAAAGTATCTTACTTTCCTCAACATTCTTATTAGGGCAATGAAAATACTAGTTCCCAAACAACGTAGCACGTCTATCACTTGTACTGCATAATTCCGAAATTAACGGCTGAAAAACTGAAATCAATTGACACGTGCTTTTTCTTCAGTTAAAAAAAAAAAATTAAGGTTCCAACAGTAAATCAGAAAACAAAGCAAAGGTTAGAAGCAGTGGGTTAGCTCTAACTGCAGTCATCTTTTACTTGCCTTGTGCTTTTTTACTTTGTTTTTCACAGCTTCCCTTATTGATTCTAATGACTCTTCATCTTCTAATGGAGAGTTATTTTCCTCCTCCAACCCAGTTTCAAAAAGGTCTTTATCCACAAGTAGACAGCCACTGTCATTAAATAGCTGTTTCACATCATCTTCCTGGGTAACACAAAGAAAAAGCAAGATCCAATCATTTTCAAATCCAATGTTTTACAACACCATATAGCAATTTGCATCAGGACAGAAAAAGCTCATGCTTCCTCAACAGACAAGTATATGGCATCCTACAACATTATCACTGGTTCCTAATCCATAGTCATCCTTTGAAGTCCATGCTGTGATTTTACACAATTGTCCAAAATTAACTTAATAAATAGTACATTTGTATTTGAAAAGTCAATTAAATACTTCATTAAGCAACTAGCTTATAAAATTTGAGGATGGTTTTTCCAGGTAGCAAACAAGACTTTTGACTGATGGCGGCATGAAAAATCCTATGAAAGTTAATTTTCATCAGATCAGAAACAGCAAAGAATAACTCCACGTGCTCACAAAGAAAATCAGAAACCCATTTATTTGGAAGGTGTCCTCTCATATCCAAAATGGAGAATGAGACCAACGGATTTGAAATCACATACCTCATTGCAAGACAATCAACTCGAAGGTATATCCTGAGTGCAGAAACAACCTCAAGAACTAAAAGCAACTGTTTTTCCTAAAAGCAACTTTTTCTAAAACATTAACCTGCCTTAGAAACAGCAAATTATTCTTTTAAATGTACCTCATTTTTTGTTTCCTTCTTTTTCAGCTGCTTAATTTTCTCCATCTTTCTCTCCTCTTTCTTGAGTCTTCGCTTTGATTTTACTTTTGCTTTTCCTCCAATTCCTTCTTTATCATGTATGGGTTTTTTGGAAATCTTTCTGTCAACTGTAAAATCCACAGAGTTTTCAGGTTGGAGACTCAGCTCTAAGCAAGGTGTCACTTGGGTTTCAAGATTTTCCTGACACAAAGACTCCTCGATGTCACTCTCATCACTGTTCAGCAGAGTTCTGTAAATCCTTCTGACTTTTCCATTTTTTCCAGCATGTAAGTTCTCCTTATCTTCCTCCTCTATATCGTCATAGGTAGTTTTCTCTGGAGAGGCATTTGTGCCCTCCTGTTCAGAATCACTCTCTTGTAGCACCTTCCTGCTTTTCAATTTCTTACTCACAAATATCTCTTCATCTGAATCTGGAGGAAACACAATTTTTTTTAGAGTCTACCGTCATTGGCCTTCTTCCTAGTCCCCGTACTCCTCAAAAACATATCCAATTAGTCAAGTGATATATCACCTTGTGAAATTATGTAACTAACACTAAGAACTGATTGTAGCAAAGCAAATCTAAAAATATATTTTGAAAACCACTTTCCCTGGAAAAATATCTCTTACTAAGAAATGTAATTATATATATTTACAATGTGTAAAGCTGTTCTGATCCTTCTGGCAGGTGTTAAAAGTCCTTTTATTATAGGATGAATGCATTCAACCAGGCAATATGGTATCTTCTAGACACTTTATACATTCAATAATATAACAGAAATGGTTATTTTCAAAAGGGTACAAGCACTATTATTTTGCTTTTATAATAAACAGAACAAACAAGATTAAGCATTAATAATTTAATAAATCAGAGAATAAGAAATTAATCCAGTCCCCTTACAACCCAAGCTGCCACATTCTATTCCTAAAAATAAAAGTACTGACTGTTACAAACCTTGTTCACTCAAGAGCCCAACTATTTCACAGCTGCCCTGTCCACTGTCTGAAGGACTATCTGCTTCTTCTTGTGAAATGAGTTTTGAATCATTGATTTCTAGGTGAACCTAGAAAATGAGAATATAATTTGTATTAACCAGCAGGTGACAGAAAGCTCTAAGTACATAAAGATACACAAATTATCATGGGATCATCAGGCTGAAATAAGGAAAAACCAATACAGCGGTTTAACAAAAGGATGACATTAAGAATTACTGGACATGGGCTTCCCTGGTGGCGCAGTGGAGAGTCTGCCTGCCGATGCAGGGGACATGGGTTTGTGCCCCGGTCCGGGAAGATCCCACATGCCGCGGAGCGGCTGGGCCCGTGAGCCATGGCCGCTGAGCCTGCGCGTCCGGAGCCTGTGCTCCGCAACGGGAGAGGTCACAACAGTGAGAGGCCCGCGTACCGCAAAAAAAAAAAAGAATTACTGGACAGGACTTCCCTGGTGGCGCAGTGGTTAAGAATCCGCCTGCCAATGCAGTGGACACGGGTTCAATCCCTGGTCCAGGAAGATCCCACATGCCACAGAGCAACTAAGCCCGTGAGCCACAACTACTGAGCCTGCACTCTAGAGCCCGAGAGCCACAACTACTTAGCCCATGTGCCGCAACTACTGAAGCCGCACACCTAGAGCTCGTGCTCCACAAAAAGGGAAGACCCCACAATGAGAAGCCCACGCACTGCAACGCTCGCAGCAACTAGAGAAAGCCTGCGCTCAGCAACAAAGACCCAACGTGGCCAAAAATAAATAAATAAAATAATTTATAAAAGAAAAAAAAAAGAATTACTGGACAAGAAAACAAACTAAAATTCATTGTTCACCTTTGAAGGCTATTATAGGACCAACTCTTTATTTTGAGTTATAGTAAATAAATTTAAAGAATCAAGCACTTATTTCGTTTTACTGTGTAAAGTGTTTCTCAGTGTATCCAAATGACATGATAAATAACATCACAGAGAGGCAATCCAGGTGTGGGAAACTCTATAGGACAAACTCTGTGGTTTCTTTAACAGTAAATTGCAAGAAAAAAGAGAGGGGGGGGACTTATAAAGAGAGTAAAGATATTTACACACACACATATCACCGACTGCAATATGCAGTGGCCATGTTCGGATCCTAATTCAAACAAACTGAAAGTATATGTATGAGTCAAAGAAATCTAAACACTGATTAGCTATTTAATATCAAGCAATAATTCTAAATTTTTTAGGTATGGTAATAATATAGTAGTTATCTTTTTTGGAAAGCCCTTACCTTTTAGAGATGCATGATGAAATATCTGTGGATGAAATATGTGTGGAATTTGCTGCCAATAATTCAGTAAGGGGGGAAGTGGGTGGGGGTATAAATGAAACAAGACTGGCATGATTTGATAATTGCTGAAGTTAGGTGATGGGTTCATTATAACAGCCTTTCGATGTTTATGTCTGAAATTCAGCCCCCCCCAAAAAATTTTTTTAAGTCACAAGTGAAAAATCTAAGGAGACGGGGGTATGTTGGGTGACTTGACTAGTTAGTGACCAAGCTTGGTTCATAGAACTCTGAATCAACTTATTAATAAGGGGGAAAATACATCTGTAATGTAATAGGTCACAAGGCTTCACCCTAATGGCTTCTCAAACAACTATTAAATTGATTTGAATGTTTAGTACAATTATTAAAATTATAACCAAAAATAACACAAACAGAGGAATATCACTGAGGATCATGATGTATATGCTGATGATCCTCCCAACAATGGAAAGCAGTAAGACTATTTGTGGACATGGAAACTGAGTTTAGGTAACCACATAGCTCAGTACATGGTGATACTCTTTTTTTTTAAAAAAAATATAGATTTATTTATTTATTTTTGGCTGCATTGGGTCTTCGTTGCTGCCCGTGGTCTTTCTCTAGTTGCAGCGAGCAGGGGCTGCTCTTTGTTGCGGTGTGCGGGCTTCTCACTGCGGCGGTCTCTCCTGTTGCGGAGCACAGGCTCCAGGCGCACGGGCTTCAATAGTTGTGGTGCATGGGCTCAGTAGTTGTGGCTCGTGGTGTCTAGAGCGCAGGCTAAGTAGTTGTGGCACACGGGCTTAGTTGCTCCGCGGCATGTGGGATCCTCCCGGACCAGGGCTCGAACCCGTATCCCCTGCATTGGCAGGCAGATTCCCAACCACTGCGCCACCAGGGAAGCCCCATGGTGATACTCTTAATCACTGTATTCTAGGCAATCTGCAGCAGAACCAGCGACAGTCAGGGCCAGGAACAGGGTGAGGCTAGAAGGTCTCAAAACACTCAGTAATCAAGATATTTTAGTGCAATATTAAAATAAAAAATCAAACGGACAAATTATGACTCATGAGGTCAGCTGCTTGCTTTTGTAAATAAAGTTTATTTTGAACCAGGGCCAGGATGAGTGTGAGGTGAGTGAGACAGAGTAGTGCAAACACAGGGTCGGATCTTGTCTTCGTTTCAAAGTTTGATATTTTGTTCAAAATCAAATAATGGAATTTTTTGCATTAATTTTTACTTTTAAAAATACTGCATTTAAGTATTATCTTGAACCACAAGGTCCTACTGTATAGCACAGGGAACTCTATTCAATATCCTGTGATAAACACAACGGAAAAGAATAAGAAAAAGAATGTACATATATGTGTAACTGAGTCACTTTGCCGTACAGCAGTAATTAACACATTATAATTCAACTATACTTCAGTAAAAATTAATTTTAAAAATTATCTTAAAGCGCCCCGTTAAATTTTGCTCCCAAGACGAGTGTCTCACTCCAGTCTCAGCCCCAGAAAAGAACACAGATCTGGAAACAGATGTCGTTTCTACGCCAATTCCGACAGCGACCAGCCAGTCACCTCCCGGAAGGCTCTGAGACTGGTACCTTCACCTCTTGGGACCCTGTGTGATGACCTCAGAGGCCTCTTCCAGACCCAATTTCGAAGTCTCTAAGACTCCTGCCGTCCATTTACAGTTAATGCTGCCCCTCACCCTAGCGGTCCGGTTCGGCCTGGTCCTTCCTCCTTGTTGGGGCGCAGTTGGAGGAAGAGCTCCCGCCGCAGGAAACGCGCCAAAGGGGCGGGCTGAGCAGAGGCTGGCGGCGAGCTGCGCGCGCCGCAAAGACCAGGAGCAACCTCCCCGAGGGGACCGAGGCGCGGGGACTCCAGCGCCGGGATCGACCGCGGGGTCCCGAGCACTCGGGGCCTGTGGTTTTATCTCCGCAGGGCCGCGAAGCCGAGCCGCCGCAGTGCACGCCGGGAGCTGTAGTGCTCCCAGCCTCCACGACCCACTCGGCCGGCTCGACCCCTGCCCCACCCCACCCCTCCGCGCCGGGCCTCCGCAGCTTCAGATAGAGGCAAGTGCATAAACTCACCTCGGAAACCACTTCTCCCGTCATGACTCCGGCCTGCGCAGCGCGCCGCTCAGGAAGAAGCAGGTCTCCGCTTCCCGCACCCGGGACGCCGCTGCTCCCGCAGTCTCCGGCCAGGCAGCGGCGTTCGAGCTTTCGCGCCCAGCCGGAGTGGATGCTCCGCCCTCAACGATTTGCACCAATCCAGAGGAGGCTTTCTACATGAGGCCGCGCCCCCATCCTGTCCTACCAATCGAAGCTCCTTCGGCCGGCCCGTTGAATATAATCTGGGTTAGGTTGGCGGGTCGCGGCTCCTCTTGTCAACTGAGGCAGGGGGAGGCTGGAGGTGTCCTGGCTGCCTGGCGGCCAGACCCTCTGGCCTTGCAAGACTTTAACGTGCGAGCGGTGACCTTTGACCTTTGACCTTTACCGTAGCGCGGCAGCTCCCATCAAACGCTTTTTGAGGAGTAAGCCCTCCAGGCGGGAAGTGAGCCAGGAGAAGATCCCTGGGCACCTGAAGTCATCCCCGTGGGGATTTTCTCCAGGACCTCCTTTCCTGGAGCAGCTGGGTCCCACCTGCTCCTTTTTGTACATGGCACTCACGCCACTGGACATCAAAAAAGAAAAGTTTTGTGGGCTGCTCAGATACCAAAGAATATCCTTGGATAACCTTTATTATTTTATTTAAGGTTAATTCGAGTATGCAGAAAACACACACTCATCCCACTTCCATACTCTTTGGACAAGGCAGGAAAAAAATTAAAAGGTCTGGAGTCAGACTAATCCCAGACAGTTCTAATCCCTTGTCATTGTCCTTGTTACTATCTTTTTGGCCCTTCAGGTCCATTCTCTCTCTTTCCTTACTTATCCTGCTCTGTCCAGGCAAGGCTGACTTCTCCCCAGTGCATTATTCGAGCTCCCTTGCCCTCCAGATTCTTGTTGAGTCTAGCTACTGGAAGATATTTACAAGATTACTATAAGGAAGAGATGAGTGCACCAAGAAAGAAAGGTCATGTTTACCTCCCCCACTTCACCGGCCGTGATCCTATCCACTGACAGGGTGACCAACTCATTCCAGTTTTCCCAGGACTTGCCCAGTTTTAGCATTGAAAGTCCCACCTCCCAGGAATGTCCTCAGTCCCAGGCAAACCAGGATGGTTATTCACCCTATCCACTGGCCTCCTCTTCCAAGTTTCCAGGTTTAGCTGAGTTCAGATAAAAGTTCTCTCTCCTCATCTTCATTTCTTCACCTCCTTTCAACCCATGTCTGCTCCCACCAGCAAGATCCCATCTTCCATCCTCTTCTCTCACATCTCAATCTATCCACCTTTTCACGCACTTTACTATTAATTTTTACATTGATGATTCCTAAATATACATCTACACACTCTTCCCTCGTATTTGGAGGGCTAACATTTATTGGGGGCTTACCTTGAGACAGGAAACAGTTACAAGAATTTTGCAAGCATTATCTTATTTAATCTTTAGAGTAACTTTGTAAGGTAATACTACTATCTCCATTTTAGCAGATGAGGAAACTAAACCTTTCAAAGGCTAGTAACTGGTGGAGCCGATATTCACACCCTGCTCAGTCTGACTCCAGTGCTCATACTCCCCAGCGTGACCTTGCCTGCACACCCTCTACATTCTCCCTCCATCCCCTGTACTGGTTTCCCTGATAGCACTTACCTCTGCCTGAAGTTTTATTTTTGTATGTTTGTATATTGTTGCTTCAAGATGACAAGCACTTTTTTTTTCTTTAACACCATATGCTCCTGATCTAGAATAGTCATTCTCAAACTTGAGGATGCATCAGAATAACCTGAAGGGTTTGTAAGAACAGATTTTTGGACCCCATTCCCAGAATTTCTGATTCAGTATGTCTGATGTGAGGGCCAAGAATTTGCATTTCTAACAAGTTCCCAGGTGATCCTAAAGCAGCTGTTATGGCGATCACACTTTGAGAACCAAGGGCTTAGAACATACCTGGATCATGGTAGAGAAATCAATCAATATTTGTTAATCTAATTAACTCAGTCACTTGACAACGATATTATTCTTCTTGAATTCCCTCTGGGAAGTGAACAAATGAGGTGACACTCCTGACATTAACATTTTCAGAACGATTAGCATTTTCCTTTCTGTGGAGAGCACTTCTTCAGTCACCTGAGAAACTAAGAGAGCTCTGATTTGGACAATAGGTGGAAGGAGTGAGCTAGGAAGGGGAAACTTTTTATTCTATATATTAACTTGTGCCAAGCTAAAGCAAGTCTGTATTTGAAATTAGCAATCGATATTCTCAGTTTGGGTGAGAATATAGCACCGTAATCCAAGTTACCAATTCAGAAATCTGGAAGTCACGTTGACTCCTCTCTGTCTCTTGATTCTCAAGATTAATCATCCAACAAACTCTGTTTATGAAGTTGATAGATGGCAGTGAGGGAAAGATCTGGAGTGTTCACTTTGCAAGGATGAGCCTGAACCTATCGCATAAATGGCTTTGTGATCTTAAGTAAGTCATTTAGCTTCTCAGAGCCTTGTTTTCTTTATTTGTAATTAGAAAACATTGGATTAGATCATGATTCTCAAATGGGTTTGATTGGCAGAGCACCTGGAAGTTAGGTACTCTACAGAAAATACTTTACAATACTGACACACTTATTTTGGTCATAGAATTTGAGAAATTGTTTCACTAGTAGAATCTATCATTATATCACAAAAAATCAATATAAGAAAGCAATTATGAAAAACTAAGCCTTGTAATTTAACATGCTCAGCCCAGTCCAAAGTTCTATTTATATTTCCTTGCTGGCCAACAAATAAAAGCAGATTCCAAAGGCCCACGAAAGTTTGGAGGGAGAAAGTTGATTAAATTATATGTTTTACTTCATCTTTTCTGCAAATTGAGAGAGTCTACCATGTTAAACTTTTAGTACTCTTCCTCCTCTGGAGTTACAGTGTGAGAACATGCTTTTCTGAAGTCCTAGGCCACTAAATCCTCATCCCTGGAGAAGCACTGCCACCATGTGGCAAGGATTGGTCATGTCATTCCATCTATTACCTGTAGCCTGTAGTCACTCTATCCTTTTTTTGTTCCTTCATTTTAAAATTATTCAACAAGTTGTTTAAACTTTCCTTTAGAATGGTGAAATAACTACATCTCCCAGAATCTGCTTTCAAAAATAATTTTGTACTGTAATTCCATATAGCTGTAAAGCTTCTCTTGGAGAGTACCTGCTTGAAGGCCAAGGCTGTTTGACTTGCTTGATGTCCAGTATCCACTGACCTTTAAAAATGGCACAGGACCTGACACATAGTGGATGATTAATAAATCATTGTCTAATGAATTATTAAAATACACCTAAAAAACAAAACCGAAAAATACCAGGGCCTCTTTCCAAGGCATGACAGCACACACACCATCAGCTATTTTGTACGCAGAACCTCCTTTACTGCAACTTTTGGTAAACTAAAGTACCAAAAAGTATCAAATATCCATCTATTCCTTCAACAACCTTGAGCCCCTATTTAAGCCTACGCTAGACACAGAGAATATGAAGATAAATAAAATATAGTCTTGTTCTCAGAGAGTTTCCCGTTGCTGGTTGAAGACAGGCAAGTAACTAGGCATGTGTAACGGAAGAAGTGTATACAAGCAGCTGTGGGGGCCCTGAAGGAGGGGAAACTGATTTTGCCTGGGGCAATTCAGGGGGACATGACACCTGAACTGAATTTCAAAGATGGATTGGAATTCTCCAGGCTGGCATGAGGAGGAGAAGGTATTCCAGGTATGCGTAGGGGCTTGATAAAGCATGTTGTGTTGGGGAACTGAAAGTAGGTCAGTGCGTCTAGAGCACAGAAGTGTGTGTTTGGGGGAGGGGGACGGATGGCCAGAATGAAGGCTGAAAGTTAAACAGGCCACAAGAATTCTGGAGTGCTATGCTTAGAGTTTAGTTTTTAGACGGTATGAACTGGGCAGCTGGTGGATGGGGGTGTTGTTAAGAAGGAGGGCAACATGGTCAGATATGTGCTTGAGAAAGATTATTCTGGCAGCATATGAAGGATGGATTGGAAGGGGATTAAACTGCAGGCAGGAAGACCAGTTGTCTAGGTGGGAGATTATAGGGACCTGAACTAGGTCAATGGTAGTAACAATAGAGAGGAGGAGATGGATTGGAAAAAAAGAGGCAAAATTGACAGGGCTTGTTGATGATTAACCTTGAGGGGCGAGGGACAATAGAGTCAATGTAAAACTAGTGACTCTTAGGTTTCTAGATTGCTTGAGTGACAGATTAGGGTGCCAGTCACCAAAATTGAGAATATAGGTCACTAATTTCAAGTACAGACTCACTTCAGCTTGGCACAAGTTAATATGTAGAATAAAAGGTTTCCCCTTCCCAGGTCACCCCTGTCTGCCCCTTGTCCACGTTGGAGCTCTCTCTCTTAGCTTTTCTGGTGACTGAAGAGGTATTCCCCAGGCACAGGTCCTTATCTCCTTTCTAGTTCCAAACTTCTATCTGTGCAGCATCCAAAACCTTAACTCAGCAGCTTTTAGTACTCCATGCATATATTTTCTCTTCAATTCCCTTTTCCTTTCTAGCTACCTACCCAGGAAAAATGCATAAGTGAAATTCCTCTGCCCCGCTTTATTCAATTTTCTGCCCAAGCTTTTTGCTTCAGTTTTTGTAAAAACCCAAGTGTTTTTCACAACCCAACCCTACCCTAAGCTTTATAGAAACTTAATGGCTTTTGGTGTGAGTAGTGTTTATTTAGATATTAGCATCCTCGGCGCTTGGGGTCAACCCATATATGTATGTTTGGAGGAAGGGGATTCCATTACAGAAGGAAAAAAGGGGTCTGCTCCACTCCTAATTTCTATTAAATTTCAGCAAATTGGATAGGCTAGTGCCTGACCTTCTTCAGACATGCCAGATAATTCAGCTGTACCTAGGAGGGCACAGACTTACAGGAATAGAGTAACTTCTTCAAGAACGATGTAGTTGGAGTGGGGAAGGAACACTTCCTAAGACAGGAGGTGGTACTGGACAGACAAAACAATATTGCTCCCACTGTAGGCCCAAAGGATAGTCTACTAGTGATATTTAACCAGGGGATTTATCATGGTTGTCATAATGACCCTGCCTCTACTGGAATTTAGTGGGTAGGGCCAAAGTTGCTAAGTGTCAGTGAGAAACACCAAAATAAGCAAAGAGGAAGAAGGAGAATATTTTAGGTGGGGAAAATGGAATGAGTAAAGACATGGAGACTGGAATAATGATAAGATTTTCAGGGAATTGTTCAACTAGTGACTTCATGATGATGGAATGGAAGGTAGGGGATAAGATGTCAGTGTTGTTAAGTTAAATTAAACTCATTAAAGACCAACAGAGTGTCTCTTTGGAGCCTGGATATCTGATAGATACATGGGATATACCAAGAGAACAAGATAATGTCCTTTCTGTGAGGATAAAACACACACACAAATAAATAAATTATAGAGCAGATTTGATGAGTGCTTGGGGAAGATATGTTATTTGTGCTCTGGAAGCAGGATCACAGCAGACCTTGAATATGAAGCATGGAACTTGAGACATGATATAATAATATATTCATTCACTTCACAAACCTTTATTGAGCTTTGTAATAGATTGTTAGAATAATCACAGCTCTTTGTGGTTTCAGTGTGATTTTGCTGCACCTCTCATCTAATTTTTTTTTTTTTTTTTACGGGACACGGGCCTCTCACTGTTGTGGCCTCTCCCGCTGCGGAGCACAGGCTCCGGATGCACAGGCTCAGCGGCCATGGCTCACGGGCGCAGCCGCTCCGCGGCATGTGGGATCTTCCCGGACCGGGGCACGAACCCGTGTCCCCTGCCTCGGCAGGCGGACTCTCAACCACTGCGCCACCAGGGAAGCCCTCATCTAATTTTTGATCTCTTGAATCTGGGCTGTCCTTGTTACTTGCATTGATCAACAGAATCTAGTGAAAGTAACATTGTATAGGTAACCTTAAAGAGCTTTGCAGTTTTCACTTCTATTATCTTAGAACACTGCTGCCACCATTTAAGAAACACAAGGTATATTGTTGGATGTGCCACATAGAGGAGAATCAAGGCACTTCAGCCAACAGTTAACTACTAGATTTTACCATCTTGGACCATCCAGTCCCATTGAACCTCCAGATGAATGCAACCACGTGAGTTACCAAAGGTCAGATGAAAAGAAGAACTGACCAACTAAATCTAGCCAAATTACAGAATCATGGGCTTTAAATAAACAAGCCACTACATTTTAGTATGGTTTGCTATGCAGCAAAAGACAAAACAAACTTCTATCCTCTGTGCCTGACTTCTATGCAGGTCAAGCATAGAAAGTACAGTTTGAAACAAAGTTTCTACTCTTAGGGAGATTATAGTCTTGTAGCAGAAGATAGACAATAACAAATAAGTAAATAAATATATAATATCAGATAGTGATAAAAGTTTTGGAAAAAATAAAGAATAATACGGAGTTACAGGGTGGACCCCAAATAGCCAAAGCACTCTTGAAAAAGAAGAAAAAGCTTAAGGCATCACACGTTCTGATTTCAAACTATATTACAAAGCTATGACAATCAAAACAGTATGATATTGTCATAAAAGCAGACACATAGATCAATGGAACAGAATAGAGAGCCCAGAAATAGACCCATGTATATATGGTCAATTAATCTACAACAAAGGAGTCATGAATACACAATGGGGAAAGGACATCTCTTCAATAATGGTGTTGGGAAAACTGGACAGCCACATGCAAAAGAACAAAACTGGCCCACTATCTTACACCATACATAAAAATTGACTCAAAATGAATCAACAACTTGAGCATAAGACCTGAAACCTTAAACCTCCTAGAAGAAAACGAAGGTGGTAAGCTCCTTGACAGCAATTTTGGTGATAATTTTTGGGGGTTTGACACCAAAAGCAAAGGCAACAAAAGTAAAAATAGACAGGTGAGACTACATCAAACTAAAAGCTTCTGCACAGCAAAGAAAACCACCAACAAAATGAAAAGACAATCTACCGAATGAGAAAAAATATTTGCAGATCATATATCTGAGAAAAGGTTAATATCCAAAATATAAAGAACTCATATAACTCAACAGCAAAAACAAAAACAATTTGATTTTTAAAGAATGAGCAGAGGATCTGAATATTTTTCCAAAGAAGACATACAGATGGCCCACAAGTACATGAAAAGGTGCTCAATATCACTAATCATCAGGGAAATGCAAATCAAACCACAATGAGATAACACCTCACACCTGTTATCAAAAAGACAAGACGTGGACTTCCCTGGTGGCGCAGTGGTTGAGAGTCTGCCTGCCAATGCAGGGAACACGGTTCAATCTCTAATCTGGGAAGATCCCACATGCCGAGAGCAACTAAGCCTGTGCACCACAACTACTGAGCCCTAGTGCTGCAACTACTTAAGCCTGCATACCTACAGCCCGTGCTCCACAACAAGAGAAGCCACGGCAATGAGAAGTCCGCACACCACAATGAAGAGTAGTCCCACTCACCGCAACTAGAGAAAGCCCGCCTGCAGTAATGAAGAACCAAAGCAACCAAAAAACACAAAACCACAAGAGGTAACAAGTGCTGTCGAGGATGTGGAGAAAAGGGAACACTTGTACACTGTTGGTGGGAATGGAAATTGGTGCAGCCACTATGGAAAACAATATGGTGATTCCTCAAAAAAATTAAAAATAGAACTACCATATGATCCATCAATTCCACCTCTGGGTATTTAACCAAGGAAAATGAAAACACTAACTTAAAAAGATATATGCACCCCCATGTTTATTGCAGCATTATTTACAATAGCCAAAATATGGAAACAATCTAAAAATCCATCGAAGGGTGAATGGATAAAGAAAATGTTATATATATATATACATATATATATATATAAAAGAATGAAGTATTGGCATTTGTGACAACACAGATGGACCTTGAGGGCATTATTCCAGTGAAATAAGTCAGACAGAGAAAAACAAATACCACATGATCTCACCAATATGTGGAATCTAAAAAATAAACCGAATTCATAGATACAGAGAACAGATTGATGGTTGCCAGAGGCAGGGAGTGGGGGACAGGCGAAATGGGTGAAAGGGGTCAAAAGGTACAAAATTCCAGTTATAAAATAAATAAGTCATGAGAATGTAATGTTCAGCATGGGAACTATAGGTAGTAATATTGTATTGCATATCCAAAAGTTTCTAAGAGAGTAGATCTTAAAAGTTCTCATCACAAGAAAAAAAATTGTAACTGTGTGGTGATGAATGTTAACTAGAGTCATTGTGATGATCATTTTGCAATATTTACAAATATCAAATCATTATGTTGTACACCTGATACTAATATAAAGTTATATGTCAATTATACCTCAATAATTTAAAAAAATGTTTATTTTTAAAAGGGAGTTAGGGACTTCCCCAGTGGCCCAGTGGGTGAGACTCTGTGCCCCAATGCAGGGGGCCCAGGTTCGATCCCTGGTCTGGGAACTAGATCCCACATGCATGCCGCAACTAAAGTTCTCACTGCGTCTAAGATCCCACGTGCCACAACTAAGACCCTGTGCAGCCTAAGTAAGTAAGTAAGTAAATAAATAAATAAATATTTTTAAAAAATTTTAAAAAATAAAAAAGAGGGTTAGAGGATGACAGGTGTGGTTGGGGCTAAGGGTATTTATTTAGAAAAATAAATCCTTTGAAGAAAATATGAAAGTGTTCTAGAAAAGAGGTTTTCATGCTTGATGATAACTGTCAGTAAGTTTTTCCATGATTCTAACCCAGATCCTTCTAACTGCACTAAAATCCACTTATAGAATCATGGAAGAAACTTTAGAAGTTAGCTCATCTTATTTCCTCACATAAACAAACTGAACCCCAGTGAAGGTGTTTCGTTGTCTGTAATTTACTTATATTAAATATTATATCATATAAAATATATGATATATAATGTTAATATATGTTTAAATATTTCAGACTAGAAAGTTTTATATACGTGTTACCTAGTTTTACTGTAAAGCTTGGAGGCTATTAGTTAACATCTGAAGTACCCTAATAAGAAATAAACACTCTAGGAGTGGTTAGTTAGTACCTGAGAAATTCTAATCAATATCTCACATTCCAGTAGCAGTTTACATCAAGAACTTCAATTATCTTTACTGTCAATCAGCATGAGAAGACTATTAAATAGGGTTAGATGTTAGATATGTTTTTTCATGGGTGAAATAAATGGTGTCAAGATATGTGATTTAGCTAGAAGCATTGTATTATATAGGTACCTCCACCCTTGCTTGACCAACATATAAGAATCTAGTGAGCCCAGCAACGAGATTCTTTAGAATGATGTTATGGGCTGGGACCTATTCAGTATTTTTCTCCCCATTAGTGGAAGATCCTGTCACCTGATTCTGACTAGCAGGCTAGATGAATCCTGCTAAATAGAATATTGTCTTATTTACTTAAAGTTAACTTTTCAGGCAAGGGAGTTGGCAAAGTGTCTAAAAGGATCAAGATCTGGGACTTCACTGAGCTTACAAGTTGTATGACTGGTTTTGCCTGCTTGTTAATAAATATGTTGAGCATGTAGTAGATTTCAGTCTGAGACTTGCTTTCATTGTAACACACCACTTGGTAGTAAGGTTTCCAGAAAGAACGTGTAGCCCATCTCTCCCTGTTGAAGGCTACTGATATCTTCCTCTCACCCCTGCAATAACAACAAAACACCACTCAATAATTAGTAAATAAATGTTTATTAATATAATATAGCAAGTTGGCTTGGGTCAGTTTGTGACAGAAGATGATTTGCCTAAGGTCACGTAGCAAATTGATTCTTGACACCATTAAATGCCAAACAAACAATATGGACCCACAGTACCAAAGAGAAGCCAACCAGTGTTGAGTCAAGACGATGCAGTGTTTTAGGAAGTTCAGCTTGCTGCCATCCGGAGAATGGGTTGGGAAGAGAAACACTGGATACAGGAACACCAGTGAAGAGATTGTTGCTGTATAGCCCAGGTGAGGCAAGGGCCAGAGGTGCAGCATGGTGCCATGGAAAAAGCCCGGACACTGGCATCAGAGAGATCTTTCTTTGTTCACAGGCTGGCTCTGCCACTTATCAGCCATGTAACTGTGGGGAAGTCACTTTTTTCCCAGGTTCAGTTTTCCCCAAACAAAATCCATTAAAATGGGATGGTATATGTTAAGACCCCTAACTCACTGATTGGTACGTGGCAGGCATTAAATAAATGCTAATTCCTTTCACCACCGTTAAACCATAAAGTGGAATGATGGAACAGCTGCAGAAAGACTAGTCTAAGCCTGAAGCAAGGGCTTAACCTCTTACCTGTCACCAAACATTAGAAGCAAAATTGGGGCTGGGAATTCCCTGGTGGTCCAGTGATTAGGACTCCGGGCATTCACTGCAGAGGGTAGCGCACTTAGTCCCCGGTTGGGGAACTAAGATTCACACGGCGCATGGCGTGGCCAAAAAAAAAAAAAAAAAAATGGCGGCTATAACCTGCTAGAATTCTCTTGCTCTTCTTGCTTGACAGGATCATTTCAAGCAAGCAAACCTTTCAAATAAGCAGAGCACTTAATCTTATTCAAAGTACAGAGAAGATAAAGAACTAAAGACATCTGCTTTGAAAGAACTTCTAGTCTTAATATTCTCTTTCTATTAATGCTTTAATTTCTCCCATTTGAGCTACCACTAGCTTTCCAAATTCTGTGACATTAGATTCAACTATTATTTTTTAGAAGGAACTGATGTGCCAGGCACTAGACTAGACCCTTCCTATATATTGTTTAATCAACACAACAAACCTATAAGGCCTGTATTATTATTATTATCCCTATTTTTTTTTTTTTTTTTTTGCAGTACGCGGGCCTCTTACTGTTGTGGCCTCTCCCGTTGTGGAGCACAGGCTCCGGATGCGCAGGCTCAGCGGCCATGGCTCACGGGCTCAGCCGCTCCGCGGCATGTGGGATCTTCCCGGACTGGAGCACGAACCCGTGTCCCCTGCATCGGCAGGCGGACTCTCAACCACTGCGCCACCAGGGAAGCCCTATTATCCCTATTTTTATAGATAGAAACTAAGATCCAGAGAAGGAAAGAGGGTTTATTATCCAGGGTCACATAGTTCATTAACATGTAGGATTAGGATTTTAATCTAGCTAGGATTTGAATCTAGTCCCTCTAACTCCAAGTCCAATGCTCTTTCCATGGCTCCAGGATGTTTCTTTTCTGTATTTACAGAAGCATGACCTCGATATCTTATTAAAAGTCAGATATCAACTCTGTTAGAAATGCCAAGTTTTTAGGAGGCTGTTAGATATAAGTTCTCAATATAAGGATATGCGTTTGATCAATAAGGCCAGATACTACTAGTAACAATCGACTAAATCACCAAATGAAATGTCTGGCACAGCAATGCTATAATTTTTTCTTCTCATGGAAGAAATGAGATGTACATTATGACCATTGATCAAGGTATGGCTATCACAACCCCTCTGCCGTTCCTTACAAGACAGCTGCATGTTTGAATTAAGAGAAAAAAGATGAACAAATACAAATACCCTTCTTAAAGCTCCTTTATTTAAAAATCCTTGCTTGGTTTTTTGTTTGTTTGGCCTTGCCACGCGGTTTATGGGACCTTAGCTCCAACCAGGGATTGAATCCAGGCCCTCTGCAGTGAGAGCGCGGAGTCCTAACCACTGGACCGCCAGGGAATTCCCTGCTTGTTATTTTTTTTTCCAATATGGAAAATTTTTTAATTGGAGTGCTTGATCCGTTTACATTTAATATAATTGTCAGTGTGCTTGGGTTTGAGTTTTTCATCTTGATATTTGTTTTCTCTTGGTCTCACTTGTTCCTCATTTCCTGCTTTCTCTTGGGTTAATTTATTATCCCATTTATTTCCTCTACTGTTAGCTATAATTCTTTTAACATGCATTTTTTACTTAGCACAATCTAACCTTCAAATGATATTGTACTCTTTTATGAATAATGTAAGAAAACTTACAATAGTATAATTTCATTTACCCACCTCTGCCCTTTGAGTCCTTGTTGTATATTTATACATCCCACAATATATTATACACACATTATATATATATATAAATTTTATATATATACATTATATATAAATAAAATTAGATATTATTTTTGAAAAGGTCTTCTATATTTATCCATATATTTACCATTTCTGGTACTCTTCATTTTTCCCTGCAGATTCGAATTTTTATCAGCTTCTAGAACTTCTTTTAGCATTTCTTATAATGCAGGTCTGTCTGAAACAAACTATCTCAGCTTTGTCTACCTGCAAATGTTTTTATTTCATTTTCTTTTTTGAAGGATATTTATGGTTTTTGTTTCTAGTACTTTAAAGATGTCACACATTGTCTTCTGCTTTCATTTCTGATAAATCATCCATTTTTTTTTTTTTTTTTTTTTTTTTTTTTTGCGGTACGAGGGCCTCTCACTGTTGTGGCCTCTCCCGTTGCGGAGCAACAGGCTCCAGACGCACAGGCTCAGCGGCCATGGCTCACGGGCGCAGCCGCTCCGCGGCATGTGGGATCTTCCCGGACCGGGGCACGAACCCGTGTCCCCTGCATCAGCAGGCGGACTCTCAACCACTGCGCCACCAGGGAAGCCCCATTCTTTGTATCATTACTCCCCTGTATGTAATATGTCTTTTTCCTCCTCTGGTTCCTTTTAAAATGTTATCTTTATCTTTGGTTTTCAGTCGTCTGAGTAGGATATGTCTAGGTGTGGTTTTATATGTATTTATTCTGCTTAGGATTTACTAAACTTCTTGGATCTGTACTTTTTACCTCTCATCTATTTTAGAAAAAATCTCAGCTATTATCTCCTCAAATACTTTTTTGTTGTTGTTGATTTTCTCTCCCCTCTTTGTCTGACACTCCAGTTACACATATGTTAGAACATTTCATTTTGTCTCTGTTTTGGGGCACTCTGTTCCATACTTTTTGCTCCTTTTTTTTTTCCTGTTTGTATTTTAGTTTGGATAATTTATACTGACCTGTCTTCAAGCATCTGATTCTTTCTTCTGCTGTGTTCAGTCAGCTGTTAAGCCCATCAAAAAACATTCTTCACTTCTTATATCTTATTTTTTATTTCTAGCACTTCCATTTGATTCTGTTTTCATAGTTTACACTTCTCTACTAAAATTCTCCATCTGTTCATGCATTTTATCCACCTTTCCACTAGAGCATTTACATATTTATCATAACTATTTTAAAGTCCTTGTCTGATCATTTAAAATCTGAGCTATCACTTCATCTGCTTCTAGCACTATTTCCACTATTGAACATGGGTCTTTTTTTTTTTTTTGGTTCATTGTGTATCTGATAGTTTTTAATTACATGTTTTTGTGAAAAAGGACTGTAGAAACCATCACAGATTAAAAAGGGCAAGCCCCTTTTTGTCAGGTCACTAGTATGGGGAAATTAGTCAATCTAACCTGTAGTTGAGCTGGATCTCAGCTTTGCTTCAGCTCTAATTACATTCAGTTCACTACTGTTTTCAAATATTTTGAAGGTGGATCAGGGCTTTCCCTTCAGCAAGACTTGGACTCTTGAGTATCAGCAATATTTTAGTAAACTCTTTATGCTTTAAGCCAGTTCCCAGCTTTCTGAAACATGCTCCCATCTCTTTCTACTTCACAGTTTAGATGTTAGCTTTGGGAGTTACTGGATATTTAGTCTCATGCCTGGTTTTCTGTCCCTCAGGATATCTCTTTCCACCCTGCTGCTCTGCTTCCAGCTTTTGCAAAATGACTGTGGTATCTTTGGCTCAGCCTGCAGTGCCCCAGCTCATCCTTCCTCCTCCTCCAAGGCATGCATCCATAAATAGATGAAGAAAAGATTTTTCCTTTTATATCTTAAATAAGAAAAAAAGGAACTGTAATCGAATTTTAGTATGAGCCCATACTTGTCCCTGGGAAAAGAATAAAAATGATCAGAATGACCCTTCCTGTTGGAACTGCAACCCAAACCAAGCGCTTAGGTACTCAGAGACTCTGTTGTAAGGTTGCAGACATCCATTCCATCACTGACTCCAACTATAGGGAAGCAATACCACCTCTGGGGGCCAGAAGTATCCAGATGGTTGAAGAATCCCAATTAAAAACAGAAGGCCAAAATTAGTGAGGGTACCATCAAGATGTGGTCTAGGTGTTAAGTGTAATTATAACTAAATGGTATGGGAAAACTTTGACTGGTTTCTGACACTTGGTATCCTAAAATTTTCATCTAATGAGTTAAAGGAAGCAAAATATGATCTAGCCCGAAGAAGAGAGGCAGCATAGGCTAGTGGTTAAGCATCTGAACTCTGGAGTTTGAACACCTAGGTTCAATTCCTTCACCGTAGCCTTGTATTTAACTCCTGTGTACTTTAGTTTCTTTAGTGGTAAATTGGAGATAATGGTAGTATCTACCTCACAGGGTTGTTGCCAGGTATGCAGTTAATATATAATGATTTATTTTACAAGTTAAGAGATCAACATTTAGAATAGTACTGACGTATAACAAGCATTATAGAAATGTTTCCAACTATTACTAGCATTAACTTTGGCATATTCAGAAACACCGGGATGTGTGGATAGTGAAATAAAATAAGATTTATGGTCTAAATCACCCCCACCCACTCCACATACATTCTCTCGGCCCAAAGTTTCCAAACATTTTCCCCATATAACTTGGAGATTCCCTTTCATAACTTACCATTACTTTCCGGACTTAGTCGAGTTATGCATATACATTCCTCCTGTGTGGATATTATGGACATAGAAGGATAGACAAAAGGAAGGAGTCAACCTGAGTTGGCTCCTTGGCAAGTAGGAAATGCCTCCACAGTTAGGTAACTGGAAAATAGATGAATTGACCAGGCAGAAATACTTCTGGCCGAGTTCTAGCCTCTGGGAAAAAGAAAATAAGAGATACTCTGGAAGACCAGAGGCACCGAGAATTCAAGGAATGTGGCTTCTCCAGGGAAGAACTCACGTCTCTCTTGAATTTCTGGCCCCAGACACTAGAAAATTGCTCTACATTTGATGACCTCAAAATACTGTTGTTGAGGGCTTCCCTGGTGGCGCAGTGGTTGGGAGTCCGCCTGCCGATTCAGGGGACGCGGGTTCGTGCCCCGGTCCGGGGGGATCCCGCGTGCCGCGGAGCGGCTGGGCCCGTGAGCCATGGCCGCTGAGCCTGCGCGTCCGGAGCCTGTGCTCCGCGGCGGGAGAGGTCGCAGCAGTGAGAGGCCCGCGTAGCGCAAAAAAAAAAAAAATACTGTTGTTGAGAAGGAAAAATGAACACATGTGTTTATCTCTTCTAGTTCTTCGAGCCCCACAAAAATGAAAGCAAGTGAATAAGACCAAAATAAACCCACAAGGATAAAGAGAGTGGGAGAGGAGACATGAGAGGATGAGAAGGTGGAAATCCAAGTGGAAAAATTAGCAGGGCTGAAAAAGCTACATACCAACTGTCTACAGAGGTGGTGCTAATGAGAAGCAAGCCATTTCCTGCCACAGAACTCCAGCTAAGCTCAAGTACTAGAGGACCCAGAAACCCAGAAAGAAAGAA
The DNA here is from genome assembly GCF_963455315.2 of Globicephala melas. NCBI lineage: Eukaryota > Metazoa > Chordata > Mammalia > Artiodactyla > Delphinidae > Globicephala > Globicephala melas. Next base: position 159,435,782 of record NC_083314.1, on the reverse strand, counting down.
CCAGGGAGAAGAATGGGTTCAAGACAAGAGGATTGGATGAAAGTGTCTGTAAGGATCCATTAGCCTTCAGGTCCCTTCTATAACCTTGCACCTGTCAGATGACTACTACTCCTCCCTGGCAGGAATCTGGAGGCTTTGTCTGTGCAGTAATTGAGACAGAGAGGTACCTTACTAGAAAAAGGGAGAGTCATTGGAAGTCTACGTACCGAACGAAGAGGCCACACACTTCTCTATCCACTCTCACTCCCTCCCCCACCCCATAATCTCCTTATCTGGTGACTAGGGTATTCCCTCCCTCGGCTTGAAAACAGGGAATTCTCTGGAGAAACTGAACAGCCTCAGAGAAATGACCTAGAGTTTCAGCTTCTACTGTGAAAGCCACCAAAAGACAAAACCCATACATGGATAAAGAATTCAAATCAATCTTTTAAAACCCAACTCTTCAATGTGAAAAGACACATTTTGGAGGAAAGCCTCCAAAATAAATGAAGGATACTAAAACAGATCAAAAGAAGGGACTGATGTTACACTTGCCTCCCTTGGTTTCTGGGATTTCACACACTCTTCTTTTCCTCCAACTTCACTGGCCATTCCTTCTCAATCTGCTTTGTGGGATCTTCCTCATTTCCTTGACCTTTAAATGTTACAGTGCCAAGAACCCTACTAATCCTGGGACCTCTTTTCTTCTCCAGCTACACTAATTCCTTTAGTGATTTCATCCAGACTCATGGCTTTCTTTAAATATTATCTCTATGTTGTTGACTCCCAAATGTATCTCTCTAGACCAATCTCTCTCCTGACTCCAGACTGTATATCTCTAAGCCTATTCAACCTCTCCATCTGGTGACCTAACAAGCACCTCAAAACTATTGTGTTCAAAATGTTCTACTGATCTTCCCCTCTCCAAGAATCTGTACCTGTCAAAGTCTTCTCCATCTTCATAAATGTCAATTTATTAATTAATAAATATGAATAAATATCTTCCCAGTTGCTCAAGCTGAAAATCTCGTGTATTAGTCTGGGTTTCTCCAAAAGCAGACTCTGAGATAAAGATTCAAGTGCAAATAATTTATCTTGGAGAAACAAGGGTCACCAGTAGGAGAGATACATGGAAGAGAAGGCAGCCAATAAAGATGTGTTGGTAAGCCAGCTACCACTGATTGATTGGAGCTTAATCTTGTGAGAAATAGTGTAAAACACACGTGTCAAAATTATCCCATCTGAGGGGCAAAGGAGCTGGGATATTTATACACCAACTCCTGAGAATCACTGGTTGAGGGCTTCCCCTAGGTGGGGTTAATTTCCCAGCACTTCCAGTCTAAGGTAGGAATTGTTAGATGGGCTTTCCTTTTGCACTTCTGGGAAAGGCCTCAGGCACAAAGATGCAGACACCTGGGGCACTAACAGCACTGCAACTTTAGAATTACCCTTAATGCCTCTCCTTTTTTTTATACCTCATACTCAGTCCATCATCAAAGTCTGTCTTCAAAACATATCCAGCATCCACAGCTACAACCTTGACTCAAGCCACCAATATTCACCTGCATCATTGCAATAGTTCACTTCTTGGTCTCCCTATTTCCACCTTTACTCCCTATTTTAGTTTCCTAGGGCAGCTATAACAAAATACCAAAAACTGGATGATTAAAACAATAGAAATTTATCATCTTGCAGTTCTAGAGGATAGACGTCCAAAAATCAAGGTACTGGCAGGGCTATGTTCCCTCTGAAACCTGTAGGGGAAATCCATCATTGCCTCTTCCTAGCTTCAGGTGGTTTGTGGGCAATCTTTGGTGTTCCCTAGCTTGTGGATGCAACACTCCCATCCTCCATCTTTACATGGTGTTTTCCCTGTATCAATTTACATAGTCTTTCCCCTGTGCATGTCTGTGTATGAGATCATATGGTATGGACTTATATATGTGCAACTATAAATGCACAGAAAAAAATTAGGGATTATACATATAAAATATTAATAGTAGTCACCTCTAATGAGGGAATTGGGAGGCAGCCTAAAGAGAACTGTACGTTTTATCTCCTTGATACACAATTTCAGTGAGATCACTGTGCATCTTATTCTATTGTACTGGATTTTTTTTTTCAATTTAACAGTGTATTTTAGGGATCCTTCCATGTCAGTACATATAGAAGCATCTCATACATTTAATACGTACATTTTACTTATTATTCCATAATATGAATGTAATCTACTTTTTAAACCATTCCCTTTTGATGAATGTTAAGGTCAATTCTATTTTTTTCCTATTGCAATCAATCCTATAATGAACAAACGTCCTTGTTATATGTTATGTGTGTACAGAAGTTCAAGATTCTTAAGACAGAGACCAAGAATGGAATTAAGGGTTTGAAGGGAGGCACAATTAAATTTTTGATAGACACTGACAGACTATTTTCAAAGAAAGTTGTCCCAATTTACAATCCCACCAATACTGTGTGAGAGTATTAATTTCCCTCATCTTTACCATCTGGATTTACTCAACTTAAAAATATTTTTCAAGCAATGAATTTTTAAAATGGCTCATTTTTGTACTTTGCTTTTCTGATTGTTAATGATTGCACACCTGTTCATGTTTGTTAGCATTTGTATTTTTTCTGTGAATTGCCAATTTTTCTACTTATGAATTTGTAGGAAGTCTTTTTTTAAATATAAGTTTATTTATGTATTTATCTTTGGCTGCATTGGGTCTTCGTTGCTGTGCGCGGGCTTTCTCTAGTTGCAGCCAGCCGGGCTGCTCTTTTGCAGTGCACGGGCTTCTCACTGTGGTGGCTTCTCTTGTTGTGGAGCACGGGCTCTAGGTGTGCGGGCTTCAGTAGTTGTGGCACGTGGGCTCAGTAGTTGTGGCTCGCGGGCTCTAGAGCGCAGGCTCAGAAGTTGTGGCGCATGGGCTCAGTTGCTCCATGGCATGTGGGATCTCCCCGGACCAGGGACCGAATCCATGTCTCCTGCATTGGGAGGCGGATTCTTAACAACTGCGCCACCAGGGAGGCCCTGTAGGAACTCTTTATATTTAATTTTATGGTGGTTTTTGTGAGAAGTTTTAATTTTTCATGTAATTAAATCTATCAGTAGTTTTCTTTGTGGTTTCTAAATTTTATGTCTTGCTAAGAATGCCTTCCTGGGACTTCCCTGGTGGCGCAGTGTTTAAGAATCCTGCCAATGCAGGGGACATGGGTTCAAGCCCTAGTCCGGGAGGATCCCACATGCCATGGAGCAACTGAGCCCATGCGCCACAGCTACTGAGCCCACATGCCACAACTAATGAAGCCCGTGCGCCTAGAGCCTGTGCTCCACAACAAGAGAAGCTACTGCAGTGAGAAGCCCGCGCACCACAATGAAGAGTAGCCCCTGCTTGCTGCAACTAGGGAAAGCCCGCGCGCAGCAATGAAGACCCAATGCAGCCAAAAATAAATAAATAAATTTATTTTAAAAAATTGTAAAGGAGCAAGGCTGCTGATGGAGTAGGAGGAGGGGGGGCAGAAATTCCGTTGGGATGCCAGGTGGTGTCTCTTGGCAAGCTAGTCTAGTTCAGTAGTGTGCAATGCAGGTCTCTTTCCTCAGACAGAGTGGCTCCACTTCAGCTCCCACTTAAGATTTTTGTTTGAATAAGGGGGTCCCCAGCTAAAGAAGAGTTTAAGTCCCTAGCCCAGCTGATCGACTGCAAAGAAGTTCGTCCTCAACTTCTAAGCTCCAGACTTGTGGAAAGATTGTATGAAGAGAGGCTGGGAAGTCAAAACACCAACAGAGACCAGCAGCCCACACAAGGGTTGGAGTGTCACAAGCAGCATGGGTGGCTGGAGCCCTGCCATCTGGCACAAGGTCCACTAGCAAGGCTCCCTCTGACACAATCTGGTCTCAGGGGAGCATCGACACATTCAAAAAGTCCAGTTCCATTCATAAACCTCAACTGAGCGTGTTCTGGCTCTCACCCTCAGACGAGTGCGCCAAGTCCCTGTCCTCAGGTGGCTCAGACAAAGGCTGTGTAAACGTGCTTGGTCCCTGACAACTCTGCTTCCCTCTCTTGGACTAAGCCGAGATCGTGAGCTCTCTGTCTCTCAAAGGACAGCAAGACAGCAGCAGGGGAGCAGCTTTTAGCTGGGGGAAAGGAGGGAAGGGAGGAGAATTATTTACTATTGGGCACTTACTCTGTGCCAGACACGCAGGAACATGCACATATATGGTTTAACTTCCTCCTCACAACATCCTTGAGCAGTAGGTGAAGGGACTGGTCCCAGGTCCTTAGAGCTAGTATGTTGTGGAACTGGGATTTGAACCCAGGACCACCTGATTGGAAAGTCTGCACTCTGGAGAAGCTGGGGATTCACCCAGAGTTTTTTACCTAGGCCCCTCCACTGGACCATTTCTAGTTCCCATGGTTTACACATTAATTGCTCATTCATTCATTCATTCATTCCATACATTTCCCTGAGTAGGCATTTGGTGCCAAGTAACATGTTAGGCAACAGAAACACAAACCTGAATTCCTGAATAAGGCATAAGCCCTGCTTTCAAGGATTTATAATGCAATGGGAGCCAGGCCTGAACTGAGACAGAAGACCAGGAGCTGAGCTAATTATACCACCAAGGGAGGCCCTGTGGTAGTCTGGCCAGAGGGCAAGAAGCTTTAACATGAGAATGAGAATTCAAGGTTTGGTGTCATGGGGGTGCAAATAGATTGCCAATTCTCTGTCCATTCCCCACGTTGTCCTGTAGATGTGTGGGCTGTGGGAGAATGAGCAGACAACATCAGAGAGAGCTGAGGGGGAAGTGGTATTCTGGGGCAGAGCTTCCTCTCAGACACAGCAGGAAGTGGAAGGAGAGCTTGTCGAACAGACTGAGGTTTAGGAGAGTTTATTGACTATAGAACATTGGTTTGGCAGGGCTCAGAAGGGCTCAGTTGGAAAGCGGGCAGTGGGTGCCTGAGTAGGAGTGAGTTTTGGAAGAATGTAGATCATCAGAGCAGTCGAGAATGGCAGGGGTGAGAGACTGAGGAATTGAGGCGTTGCAGTCATGACTATGGCCTAAATACATTTCATACTCAGGTTTCTGAAGCTATTTTCAGTACAGGAAACAAGCTATGGTTTCTGCTCAGTGTACCAAATAAAATATGGGAGGAAATCTGTTAGAAAGTGAGAGGGGGAAAGTCAGCCTCAAACCAGGCTGGAAGCCACCAGCACTGTGTGAATGGGAAGAACTTAGCCTGGAGTGGAGAAGGGAGGTGGTTACTAGGCTTAACTCAAAACTTGACCTTTGGGGGCTTCCCTGGTGGCACAGTGGTTAGGAATCCACCTGTCAATGCAGGGGACACGGGTCGGGCCCTGGTCCGGGAAGATCCCACATGCCGCAGGGCAACTAAGCCTGTGCACCACAACTACTGAGCCTGCGCTCTAGAGCCCGTGCTCCACAACAAGAGAAGCCACCGCAATGAGAAGCCCACGCACCGCAACGAAGAGTAGCCACTGTTCGCCACAGCTGGAGAAAGCCCGCGCGCAGCAACAAAGACCCAACACAGCCAAAAATAAATAAATTTATAAAAAATTAAAAAAAAAACTTGGCCTTTAGTTGGCTTTCCTTATCCTTTTATCCTCTTAACTGTCAACCAGTCTGTTCTTTTAGTGAATACTTCCTCCCCTTCAAACTTTCTGTCCCCTATCATTGTTTCCAGTGAATATCTGGCTTAACGGAGAAGCAGCATGGCACTACGGAAAGAAGTTGGAGTATGTCATCAGTAGACTAGAGTCCAGTTACTTGATTAAAAGTCTTAGTTCTATAGCCAGGCGGGGATGGAATCAGCCAGGACTAAAATGCAGGATTTAGAACTCCAATTTTTCCGTGCTTCTCAGCCATATCATGTAATGCAGAGCCTGATTTTCTTAGCTCCTCTGAGGTTGTTTCCTCATCTACACAAATACCTTTCTTAATAATATCTACCTTATAGGTGGTTGTGAAGATTAGATGACATGTGAAGCCCATAACAAAGTGCCTGGCCATGGTGTGCCCCAAATATTTTTTAAAATCATTTTTATGATACAAAAATTATTTGGCTCTATGGCTGCACATTGTAGGTGCTCAAATAACTATCACACTACACGTGTCATGGGCTGAATTGTGTCCCCTCAAAATTCACACCTTGAAATCCTAAGCCTCATTACTTCAGAATTCACTGTATTTGGAGACAGGGTCTTTAGAGAGGCAATTAAATTAAAATGAAGCCTGTAAGGTGGGCCTTAATCCAGGATGACTAGTGTCCTTATAAGAAGAGGACATTTGGACACAGATGTGTATAGAGGAAAAACCATGCGAAGACACAGGGAGAAGATGCCATCTACAAGCAAAAGAGAGAGATCTCAGAAGAAACCAATCCTTGATCCTGGATGTTTATCCTCCATAACTGTAATAAAATTAATTTCTGTTGTTTAAACCACTCAATCTGTGGTACTCTGTAATGGCAGCTCTAGCAAACGAGTACAACATATACACATTGTCCCTTTTTAACTGGTGGGCACAGAGCTGCCTCATTCTGAAGACTAGAAACTCCTTCTTGGCCTATGTTCTCCAACTCAAAGTCCCAACTGAAAGCCCCGAGGATGCTGGGTCTACTGGGCTGACCGCACCACCCTGGAGTGGGGTGTTGCTCCTTTGGCTCTTGGCTGCTACAGTGAAGGCTTCCAAGAAAGCAAAACTTTTCTCTTTGAAGTGACTGGTGACTTACTGAGCAGAGGTCATAGACAGAGAGAACACATCATTCATCATAGTCCATTCCCGTGGTGCTTTCGGCTGCATGGGTTGGGAAGAGCACCTGGGTGTACAGTCTTGGATGAAGAAGTGGAAGGAAAATGCTGCGTCCGTGGTGACCCCGGTGTTCTCAGTCCCGGGACAGTGGAGAAAGAGGAGACAGAGGAGAAAGAAGTGGTCTGAGGTGGGAGGAAGGAGGAGAGGTGTCCGACGTGCATCTCAGGACACTTTCCACGGGCGGAAGTGGAGTGCTGTGTCTGGATCAGTGGGGTCTGCAATCCCGATCTTTCTCCGGGCACTTGTGTATTGGAATTCTCTGGGAGGACAGCATGTAGACCCCCCCAGAGCCCTTCGCCAGGCCTCCCTGGGCTACAGGGCAGTGCGGGCGGGCGGGCGCGCCCCCGACACGTCCTCTGGGCGCTGCCCCCTCAGGGCGCGCGCGCCCACCCCCGCCCACCCCGCCTCTGCCCCACGCCGGGCCGGGTGGACCCGGCTTCCGGGGCTGTGCACGCCCCCTCCGTGAGCCGGGACCCCTGGCCGCGCGCGCCCCGCGCCCTCTCCCCGTCCGACGGGCGCGCGCGCTGGCTCCCGCTCCCGCTCCCGCTCCCGCTGGCGGCGGCGGCGGGGATTGTTTTTGTTGTCGCTGAGGCCGGAAGAGCCGCGGGAGCCGGGTCCCTGTCCCCGGGCCGGGCGCCGCCGCCGCCCCTTGCTCAGCGCCCGCGTCTCCGCGGCGCCCCCATAGCGCCAATATTCCGGAGATCAAGCGTTACGCGGCGGCGGCGGCGGCGGCGGCGGCGGCGGCGGCGGCGGGGCCCGGAGCGGGAGGCGCCGGGGACCGCGGCGAGGCGGCCCCCGCCGCCGCCATGGAGGCTCTGGGACCCGGTGAGGAGGACGCTCGGGCCGGGACCAGGACCGGACCCGGGGACGGGTGGGCGGGCGGACGGGCTGGCAGCTCCCCGTGGCCCCCATCGGCTTGTGCGTACCTGGGTTGGGCCGTCAGGCCTGGGGGAGGGGGACCCCATTGCACAAGGCGGAGGGAGCTGACCCTGGCCTCGGCGGGGTGGGGGGGGTTCCGCGCCCCAGCCTGGAGATCTGAGCCAGTTCTCGAGGTCTAAGGAAGGAACGAGGTCACGGAGGAAGGTGACCCGCGTCCCCAGGTCTCAGGGAGACCTGACCCAACCTCAGGGAGGTGGTTTGTGCTCCAGGGTGGAGGCGAGGCCAGTTTGGGCTTCAGAAGGGACGCGATCTGTGCCAGGTGCGCAGTGGAGGCCTGGCCCTGACCGGACCAGACCAGCAAGGACTCCACCATCTACTACCAGGGGTATTCTTGGCTTGGGGCCGCACCCCTATTTTTCTTTGCACTGAAAGACAGTCCAGAGCCCTCAGATAAGGAAGAAAGAGAACTTCCCCTAAACACTTCTCATTAGCCCCGAAGGCCAAGGGGCAAAGTGTCCACCCTTTCGCAAAGGCCCTGAAGTCTTGGGGAATGTGGCCTTTGGCCTCTGTCTACCTGTCAGTCTGTGCAAGAGACCCAGAGTGGTCTGTCGTGGCTCCTCAGTGACAGACGAGTTACCAGCCAGAGGCTCCAGCTCCGGCTTTAATACTCTGAGTATCTTCTAATTGGGTTAGAAGTAGTTGTGAGGATCAAATGAAGGAGAAAGTGCTTTGGAAACTGTATTATGAATGGCCTCTGGTTATCTCCTCGACTCTGCGCAAACAAGAAGAACCATTCCAAGTTGTAACAAATGCCCTGCAGATTGGAGTCTGCTGCTCCCACCTGGAACCCCAACAAGTTTCTGATGTCTTGGCTAAGTAGGGCAGGGTTTAGGGGCTGTGTTAGAATTAACTTTAATATCATACCTTATCTACATAGTAGTCTTAGTTGTAGAGCATTTCATTTTTTTAGTGCATAGAAAACTCAGTCTACCATTTGAGTTTGGAAACTTTGCAAGTTTGTTTACTTGAAACTTGTTTACATAGCTGAATGATTCAACTCCACTTTAATTTGCTGCTTGGAGTATTTTTTTTTAAGTCTTTATTGAATTTATTACAGTATTGCTTTTGTTTTATGTTTTGGTTTTTTTGGCCACGAGGCATGTGGGATCTTAGCTCCTGGACCAGGGATCCAACCCCCCACCCCCTGCACTGGAAGGCGAAGTCTTAACCACTGGACTGCCCGGGAAGTCCCTAGAGTTTTGGGATTCTTTTTAATTAATTAATTTATTTTGGCTGCTTTGGTTCTTCGTTGCTGTGCATGGCTTTCTCTAGTTGCAGCGAGCAGGGGCTACTCTTCGTTGTGGTGTGTAGGCTTCTCGTTGCGGTGGCTTCTCTTGTTGCGGAACATGGGCTCTAGGCACTCGGGCTTCAGTAGTTGTGGCTCGCGGTCTCTAGAGCACAGGCTCAGTAGTCATGGCGCACGGGCTTAGTTGCTCCGAGGCATGTAGGATCTTCCCGTACCAGGGCTCGAACCCGTGTCCCCTGCGTTGGCAGGCGGATTCTTAACCACTGCGCCACCAGGGAAGCCCCTTAGAGTATTTTTTAAAGGACTTTGTAGTCAAATTTCATATGCCTTTTAAAAATAAATTGGTTTTGTCACATTAATATTATTTGATAAACCTCAGTGTATTACACAGGGTTACTTCAGCTATGTCCCCCGGCTAAAGGCATGATCAGGTCTTTAGGAATGTAACAGACTTCTGTTCCAATCCAATCTAGTAATTTAATAGTTGTATAACCTTGGGCAAATTACTTAATTCCTTTGAACTTTCATTTCCGCATCTATAAAAAAGGGTAATAATAATTATGTGCTGCAAGATTGTTGTGAGAATGAAATAAGGTAATGTATGTGGGAAGTCTTGTAGATAGCAATGCATTGGAGATACTCAACAAATGTTTCTTCCCTCCCTCCCCTACTGGAAAGTCATAATTGAATCAACTGTTGCATTTATGAGCTGATATTGAAAGAGACTATGTAACTGTGTATACAAACCAAATTTCATGGAAAAGATCAACCTGGTGGTGTTAGGAACATCCCAGGGACTCTCTTTTTGGTTTGATTTTAGATTTTGCAGGACTTATCATTTCACCCAGGATTGAGGAAAATTAATTCTCACTAACCACATTCATAAGACACTAATGAATAAGCCATGATGTCACGTAGATCTTTTCCGTTGACTGGAATATTTTCTTGCCTGCTGTCTAGCAGACTCCTTTTCTGGTGTCACAGTACCTTGGAAACCCAGTTAAAAACAAGAAGCTGCTTGCTGAGCATGGAATTAGAGCAAAGGGAGTTGATAGTCTTGTGGAATGTTTCATCCAGGCTAAGAACCTAGAGAAGCTTTCCTGCTTCTTTGTTAAAGCACATGAATCTAGTGCTCTGTTCCCTCCTAGCTTGAACAATCATTGAAGCATGTTTAGTCTTGCTCTGCTCTCCCTCACCCAATTTCGATTTCTGACAACAATAACTTGGAAATAAATATATTTAATTATATTACCATTTATTTTGCTTACATTAATATTGATTTTTACAGTGCTTTACAGTTTGGAAAGTGCTTTCTTAGCTGTTAGCTCATTTAATTGTCTGTGAGGTAGGCAAGGCAGGTGTGATCCCCATTTTACAGATGAGAAAATAGGTTCAGAGAGCTTAAGTGACTTTATCAAGGTCTCAAGGCTGAGTGGTGAGGATGAGTCTGGGTCACCTGACTCCTCGTCTAATGCCCTCCTCTTCTATTAAGCTGACTTCATCTAATCTATATTGAGTCATATTTGTTACCTTTTTGGAAGATGTCATTCTCTGACTTTGTCACTAAATTTTGGAGATGCTCCCCACATGAAGACCTTTGAGCAATAACTATAACATTTATGCAAGCTCAGTCATAATAACTAACATTTATCGAGTGCTTACCATTGTGAGGCACTGTGTTAAGCCTTTTATATACATTGTCTCATGAGATCCTCACAGTAGCCTTATGAGATGGATGCTATTATTATCATACCTCCTCCATGTTATAGATAAGGAAGCTGATGCACAGATCGGCTAAGAAACTGGCCCTACGTCATGCAGTTAGGGAGTGGTAAAACCAGGAGTTCCAGAGCCTCAGCCACTGTGATTTATTTCTTCGTAAGTCGTTTGATAAATTCAAAGAAACCAGCTTTGGGGATGAACAATTTTAGAATATATCTTTCTGAGTAAGTCTTCTAAACTTATTAAAAGGAATGATCACTCACCTTCTAACTTTTCTCTCTTGCCATGGAAAAGACACACACTCTGCTTTTCTCCACTTCTTAATCCCTTTCCTTCATTTCTTCTGCCTCTGCCTCTTTAAAGGGCATCAAGTACTTTAGAGAGGTATAGATGCCATAGGATTGTGAAGTAAATTGGAGAAGAAAGAGCCCTGAACTGGGAGTAAGGAGACCTAGTCTAGTCATACGTCCTTGGGCAAGTCACTTGATCCAAATTTCTGTTTGCAAATTTCTGTCATAAAGCTGGATTTGCGATACAAAGATTGCTTAAGCATATCTTGGAATATAAAGGGCTGACTTTTTTATGTGATTTAATTGGGTTAATTCAGTATGCCTGTCTACCTCTGATATTATTTATTATCTACTTCTTACCTTGTTTATAAATGCCATATCACACCAAGAGTAGATCCCCTTGTTCACTAGAAGTGGAACTCAACTCCAAGGAATAATAATATTTTTAGTATAAATTAAGTGCTTTTTTGTTTTAATGAAAAGATAATCGTCAATTCTTTTGTTTTAGAAATGACTAGGTTTCTGTTTAGTTTCTACCTGGATCTGCTACAGGGATTATTGGTACTGTTCTGTTTAACATTTATTGAATTCCTACAATGTGCTCATCATTGAATTAGGTATTGAGATAACAACGAACTGGAAGTCCATTTCTTCTAAGAGTTTACAGTCTAGTGAAGGAGACAGTAATTTAACAAGTTGTTTCTAGGTACTTGTCCTAAGTGCTCCCTTATACAGAAGTTCTTGGGAACACAGAAGATGCATCCTCCAGCCTGGGAGATTCTGGAAAGGCTTTCCAAGGAGGTTGCACTCAACCTGAGTTTTGAAGGATGAGTATAATTTAGGGGAAGAAGGAACAGTGAATTTAATACGTGAAAAGATTTTCAGTACTTTAAGAATTAGTATGTGGTGATCTGTCAACACAAATTTCATTAAAGTGTTTGCTTTGATTTTCCGAAGTGATGTTGGACCAGAACAGCTTCTTGCTGCAAAGTTTTCTCTCCTTACTGAATTGTCTTTGTTCTTGGTGAAATACCATTGCAACAAGAAAACCTGTTGTAACTTTCCTTTGTAAACACAGCTAACTTTACTCAACACCTATGCATAGCAGAAAAGATGTTTATTTTTTAGGCCAGTGTCCATTTGACATTATAATCAAAAAGGAGTAAGATTTTCTGTAGACAGATATTTCCCAGACTGTGTTTCCCTAAATCCTTATCTACTGAGTATTGATAGATGTTTGATTTTAAAAACAGAGAGAGGGACTTCCCTGGTGGTCCAGTGGTTAAGACTTCGCCTTCCAGTGCAGGGGGTGCGGCTTTGATCCCTGGTCGGGAGCTAGGATCCCACATGCCTAGCGGCCAAAAAAAAAAAAACATAAAACAGAAGCAATATTGTAACAAATTCAATAAAGACTTAAAAAATGGCCCACATCAGGGGCTTCCTGGTGGCGCAGTGGTTAAGAATCCACCTGCCAACGCAGGGGACATGGGTTCGAGCCCTTGTCGAGGAAGATCCTACATGCCGTGGAGCAACTAAGCCCATGTGCCACCCATGTGCCACAACTACTGAGCCTGCGCTCTAGAGCTCGCGAGCCACAACTACTGAAGCCTGCGCACCTAGAGCCCGTGATCCGCAACAAGAGAAGCTGCCACAACGAGAAGCCTGTGCACCGCAACGAAGGGTAGCCCCTACTCGCTGCAACTAGAGAAAGCCTGCGCACAGCAATGAAGACCCAACACAGCCACAAATAAATAAATAAAATAAATAAATTTATATTTAAAAAATGGCCCACATAAAAAAAAATCTAAATAAATAAATAAAAACAGAGAGAGAAAGAGTGTGTGTGTGCAGGTGTATTCTAGGGAAAAACAAGTTAGGTAAATGATGAGTTAAAGTTTAACAGGTTTATTTATTACATGACTTCTTAGAGAATTTAACACGATAATATACATTGGAATTTTAAGCAGGGGAGGGAATATGCAGTTTCTTTAGCTTATGGAATCCTTTCTTTTTATGGAATATCTTGTGAACCATCAATGGAATAATTTGGAATGACTGCCGTATCTAGACCAAGGTTTCTCAGCCTCAGTACTGTTTTTTTTTTTATTTTATTTTTTAAAATTTATTTATTTTTGGCTGTGTTGGGTCTTCTTTGCTGCGCACGGGCTTTCTCTACTTGTGGCGAGTGGGGGCTACTCTTCATTGCGGTGTGCAGGCTACTTATTGTGGTGGCTTCTCTTGTTGAGAGCACGGGCTCTAGGCATGCGGGCTTCAGTAGTTGTGGCACATGGGCTCTAGAGTGCAGGCTCAGTTGTGGTGCACGGGCTTAGTTGCTCCACTGCATGTGGGATCTTCCCAGACCAGGTCTCCAACCTGTGTCCCCTGCATTGGCAGGCGGATTCTTAATCACCACGCCACCAGGGAAGTCCGAGATGGTTTTATTTTAAAATGCATATAATTTTGTAAGCCTAGCTGTAGATCTACTGATGCTGATAAAAGGTTTTAGACAGTAGATTGCCTCAGAGGGTTCATCATACTGTGTCTAATGTTGACATCCCCCATATTCAGAATAATAGCAACATGGCAAAATATTTAGAAATCTAGAGAGTCTTAGGTCAAAAAACTTTTGATCTTTGTATATCAGAGTATGTTCAGTGAATAATAAGATCTCAATAATTGTAGCTATTTTTATTTTGTTTTGGTCATGCCACATGGCTTGTGGGAATTTAGTTCCTGGACCAGGGATTGAACCCGGGTTCTTGGCAGTAAGAGTGCAGAGTCCTAACCACTGGACCACCAGGGAATTTCCAATTGTAGCTATTATCATCATCATCATGATCATGAGGGGAATATTATCCTTCACAAACAAATGGCACATCAAATATCTTTCATTCTCTTCAGGACCTCCAACCAGCCTGTTTCAGCCGCCTCGTCGTCCTGGCCTTGGAACTGTTGGAAAACCAATTCGACTGTTAGCCAATCATTTTCAGGTTCAGATTCCTAAAATAGATGTGTATCACTATGACGTGGATATTAAACCAGAAAAACGGCCTCGTAGAGTCAACAGGTAAGGATTAGGAAGAGTAGGCTTCTTATACATTAATTTTTTTTTTACATCTTTATTGGAGTATAATTGCTTTACAATGGTGTGTTAGTTTCCGCTTTATAACAAAGTGAATCAGTTTTACACATACATATGTTCCCATATCTCTTCCCTCTTGCATCTCCCTCCCTCCCACCCTCCCTATCCCACCCCTCCAGGCGGTCACAAAGCACTGAGCTGATCTCTCTGTGCTATGCGGCTGCTTCCCACTAGCTATCTACCTTATGTTTGGTAGTGTATATATGTCCATGCCTCTCTCTCACTTTGTCACAGCTTACCCTTCCCCCTCCCCATATCCTCAAGTCCATTCTCTAGTAGGTCTGTGTCTTTATTCCTGTCTTACGGCTAGGTTCTTCATGACATTTTTTTTTTCTTAAATTCCATATGTATGTGTTAGCATACGGTATTTGTCTTTCTCTTTCTGACTTACTTCACTTTGTATGACAGACTCTAGGTCTACACACCTCATTACAAATAGCTCAATTTCGGTTTTTTTATGGCTGAGTAATATTCCATTGTATATATGTGCCACATCTTCTTTATCCATTCATCTGATGATGGACACTTAGGTTGTTTCCATCTCCGGGCTATTGTAAATAGAGCTGCAATGAACATTTTGGTACATGACTCTTTTTGAATTATGGTTTTCTCAGGGTATATGCCCAGTAGTGGGATTGCTGGGTCATATGGTAGTTCTATTTGTAGTTTTTTATGGAACCTCCATACTGTTCTCCATAGTGGCTGCACCAATTCACATTCCCACCAGCAGTGCAAGAGGGTTCCCTTTTCTCCACACCCTCTCCAGCATTTATTGTTTCTAGATTTTTTGATGATGGCCATTCTGACTGGTGTGAGGTGATGTCTCATTGTAGTTTTGATTTGCATTTCTCTAATGATTAATGATGTTGAGCATTCTTTCATGTGTTTGTTGGCAGTCTGTATATCTTCTTTGGAGAAATGTCTATTTAGGTCTTCTGACCATTTTTGAATTGGGTTGCATGAGCTGCTTATAAATTTTGGAGATTAATCCTTTGTCAGTTGCTTCATTTGCAATTATTTTCTCCCATTCTGAGGGTTGTCTTTTGGTCTTGTTTATGGTCTCCTTTGCTGTGCAAAAGCTTTGAAGTTTCATTAGGTCCCATTTGTTTATTTTTGTTTTTATTTCCATTTCTCTAGGAGGTGGGTCAAAAAGGATCTCGCTGTGATTTATGTCATAGAGTGTTCTGCCTTTGTTTTCCTCTAAGAGTTTGATAGTTTCTGGCCTTACATTTAGGTCTTTAATCCATTTTGAGCTTATTTTTGTGTATGGTGTTAGGGAGTGATCTGTCTCATACTTTTACATGTACCTGTCCAGTTTTCCCAGCACCACTTATTGAAGAGGCTGTCCTTTCTCCACTGTACATTCCTGCCTCCTTTATCAAAGATAAGGTGACCATATGTGCGTGGGTTTATATCTGGGCTTTCTATCCTGTTCCATTGATCTATCTTTCTGTTTTTGTGCCAGTACCATACTGTCTTGATTACTGTAGCTTTGTAGTATAGTCTGAAGTCAGGGAGCCTGATTCCTCCAGCTCCGTTTTTCGTTCTCAAGATTGCTTTGGCTATTTGGGGTCTTTTGTGTTTCCATACAAATTGTGAAATTTTTTGTTCTAGTTCTGTGAAAAATGCCAGTGGTAGTTTGATAGGGATTGCATTGAATCTGTAGATTGCTTTGGGTAGTAGAGTCATTTTCACAATGTTGATTCTTCCAATCCAAGAACATGGTATATCTCTCCATCTATTTGTATTATCTTTAATTTCTTTCATCAGTGTCTTATAATTTTCTGCATACAGGTCTTTTGTCTCCTTAGGTAGGTTTATTCCTAGATATTTTTTTGTTGTTGTTGCAGTGGTAAATGGGAGTGTTTTCTTGATTTCATTTTCAGATTTTTCATCATTAGTGTATAGGAATGTCAAAGATTTCTGTGCATTAATTTTGTATCCTGCTACTTTACCAAATTCATTGATTAGCTCTAGTAGTTTTCTGGTAGCATCTTTAGGATTCTCTATGTATAGTATCATGTCATCTGCAAACAGTGACAGCTTTACTTCTTCTTTTCCAATTTGGATTCCTTTTATTTCCTTTTGTTCTCTGATTGCTGTGGCTAAAACTTCCAAAACTATGTTGAATAAGAGTGGTGAGAGTGGGCAACCTTGTCTTGTTCCTGATCTTAATGGAAATGCTTTCAGTTTTTCACCATTGAGGACAATGTTGGCTGTGGGTTTGTCTTATATGGCCTTTATTATGTTGAGGAAAGTTCCCTCTGTGCCTACTTTCTGCAGGGTTTTTATCATAAATGGGTGTTGAATTTTGTCGAAAGCTTTCTCTGCATCTATTGAGTTGATCATATGGTTTTTCTCCTTCAATTTGTTAATATGGTGTATCATGTTGATTGATTTGCGTATATTGAAGAATCCTTGCATTCCTGGAATAAACCCCACTTGATCATGGTGTATGATCCTTTTAATGTGCTGTTGGATTCTGTTTGCTAGTATTTTGTTGAGGAATTTTGCATCTATGTTCATCAGTGATATTGGCCTGTAATTTTCTTTCTTTGTGACATCCTTGCCTGGTTTTGGTATCAGGGTGATGGCGGCCTCGTAGAATGAGTTTGGGAGTGTTCCTCCCTCTGCTACATTTTGGAAGAGTTTGAGAAGGATAGGTGTTAGCTCTTCTCTAAATGTTTGATAGAATTCGCCTGTGAAGCCATCTGGTCCTGGGCTTTTGTTTGTTGGAAGATTTTTAATCACAGTTTCAATTTCAGTGCTTGTGATTGGTCTGTTCATATTTTCTATTTCTTCCTGATTCAGTCTTGGCAGGTTGTGCCTTTCTAAGAATTTGTCCATTTCTTCCAGTTTGTCCATTTTATTGGCATAGAGTTGCTTGTAGTAATCTCTCATGATCTTTTGTATTTCTGCAGTGTCAGTTGTTACTTCTCCTTTTTCATTTCTAATTATATTGATTTGAGTCTTCTCCCTTTTTTTCTTGATGAGTCTGGATAATGGTTTATCAATTTTGTTTATCTTCTCAAAGAACCAGCTTTTAGTTTTATTGATCTTTGCTATCATTTCCTTCATTTCTTTTTCATTTATTTCTGATCTGATTTTTATGATTTCTTTCCTTCTGATAACTTTGGGTTTTTTTTTGTTCTTCTTTCTCTAATTCCTTTAGGTGCAAGGTTAGGTTGTTTATTCGAGATGTTTCCTGTTTCTTAAGGTAGGATTGTATTGCTATAAACTTCCCTCTTAGAACTGCTTTTGCTGCATCCCATAGGTTTTGGGTCGTCGTGTCTCCATTGTCATTTGTTTCCAGGTATTTTTTTATTTCCTCTTTGATTTCTTCAGTGATCACTTCGTTATTAAGTAGTGTATTGTTTAGCCTCCATGTGTTTGTATTTTTTACAGATCTTTTCCTGTAATTGATATCTAGTCACATAGCGTTGTGGTCGGAAAAGATACTTGATACAATTTCAATTGTCTTAAATTTACCAAGGCTTGATTTGTGACCCAAGATATGATCTATCCTGGAGAATGTTCCATGAGCACTTGAGAAAAATGTGTATTCTGTTGTTTTTGGATGGAATGTCCTATAAATATCAATTAAGTGCATCTTGTTTAATGTATTATTTAAAGCTTGTGTTTCCTTATTGATTTTCATTTTGGATGATCTGTCCATGGGTGTAAGTGGGGTGTTAAAGTCCCCTACTATGAATGTGTTACTGTCGATTTCCCCTTTTATGGCTGTTAGTATTTGCCTTATGTATTGAGGTGCTCCTATGTTGGGTGCATAAATATTTACAATTGTTATATATTCTTCTTGGATCGATCCCTTGATCATTATGTAGTGTCCTTCTTTGTCTCTTCTAATAGTCTTTATTTTAAAGTCTATTTTGTCTGATATGAGAATTGCTACTCCAGCTTTCTTTTGGTTTCCATCTGCATGGAATCTTTTTCCATCCCCTTACTTTCAGTCTGTATGTGTCTCTAGGTCCGAAGTGGGTCTCTTGTAGACAGCATATATATTGGTCTTGTTTTTGTATCCATTCAGCCAATCTGTGTCTTTTGGTGGGAGCATTTAGTCCATTTACATTTAAGGTAATTATCGATATGTATGTTCCTATTCCCATTTTCTTAATTGTTTTGGGTTTGTTATTGTAGGTCTTTTCCTTCTCTTGTGTTTCTTGCCTAGAGAAGTTCCTTTAGCATTTGTTGTAAAGCTGGTTTGGTGGTGCTGAACTCTCTCAGCTTTTGCTTGTCTGTAAAGGTTTTAATTTCTCCATCAAATCTGAATGAGATCCTTGCTGAGTAGAGTAATCTTGGTTGCAGATTTTTCTCCTTCAGCACTTTAAATATGTCCTGCCAGTCCCTTCTGGCTTGCAGAGTTTCTGCTGAAAGATCAGCTGTTAACCTTATGGGGATTCCCTTGTATGTTATTTGTTGTTTTTCCCTTGCTGCTTTTAATATGTTTTCTTTGTATTTAATTTTTGACAGTTTGATTAATATGTGTCTTGGCATATTTCTCCTTGGATTTATCCTGTATGGGACTCTCTGTGCTTCCTGGACTTGATTAACTATTTCCTTTCCCATATTAGGGAAGTTTTCAACTATAATCTCTTCAAATATTTTCTCAGTCTCTTTCTTTTTCTCTTCTTCTTCTGGAACCCCTATAATTCGAATGTTGGTGTGTTTAATGTTGTCCCAGAGGTCTCTGAGACTGTCCTCAGTTCTTTTCATTCTTTTTTCTTTATTCTGCTCTGCAGTAGTTATTTCCACTATTTTATCTTCCAGGTCACTTATCCATTCTTCTGCCTCAGTTATTCTGCTATTGATCCCATCTAGAGTCTTTTTAATTTCATTTATTGTGTTGTTCATCGTTGCTTGTTTCATCTTTAGTTCTTCTAGGTCCTTGTTAAATGTTTCTTGCATTTTGTCCATTCTATTTCCAAGATTTTGGATCATGTTTACTATCATTATTCTGAATTCTTTTTCAGATAGACTGCCTATTTCCTCTTCATTTGTTAGGTCTGGTGGGTTTTTATCTTGCTCCTTCATCTGCTGTGTGTTTTTCTGTCTTCTCATTTTGCTTATCTTACTGTGTTTAGGGTCTCCTTTTTGCAGGCTGCAGGTTCGTAGTTCCCATTGTTTTTGGTGTCTGTCCCCAGGGGCTAAAGTTGGTTCAGTGGGTTGTGTAGGCTTCCTGGTGGAGGGGACTAGTGCCTGTGTTCTGGTGGATGAGGCTGAATCTTGTCTTTCTGGTGGGCAGGTCCACGTCTGGTGGTGTTTTGGGGTGTTGTGGACTTATTATGATTTTAGGCAGCCTCTCTGCTAATGGGTGGGGTTGTGTTCCTGTCTTGCTAGCTGTTTGGCATAGGGTGTCCAGCACTGTAGCTCGCTGGTCGTTGAGTGAAGTTGGGTGCTGGTGTTGAGATGGAGATCTCTGGGAGATTTTCGCCATTTGATATTATGTGAATCTGGGAGGTCTCTTGTGGACCAGTGTCCTGAAGTTGGCTCTCCCACCTCAGAGGCACAGCACTGACTCCTGGCTGTAGCACCAAGAGCCTTTCATCCACATGGCTCAGAGTAAAAGGGAGAAAAAGTAGAAAGAAAGAATTAGTAGAAGTATGAAGAAAGAAAGAAAGAAAGAAAGGAGGGAAGGAAGGAAGGAAGAAAGAAAGAAGAAAAGAAGGAAAGAAGGCAAGAAGGAAAGAAAGGAGGGAGGGAGGGAGGAAGGAAGGAAGGAAAAAAGACAGAAAGAAAGAAGATACAGTAAAATAAAGTATAATAAAGTTATTGAATTAAAAAATAATTATTTAGAAAAAATAAAGGGACGGATAGTACCTTAGGACAAATGTTAGAAGCAAAGCTATACAGACAAAATCTGACACAGAAGCTTACACATACACCCTCACAAAAAGAGGTAAAGGGGAAAAAATCATAAATCTTGCACTCAAAGTCCACCTCCTCAATTTGGGATGATTCGTTGTCTAAAGGAGGGAAGGAAGGAAAGAAAGAAAGAAAGAACGAAGGTAAAGTATAATAAAGTTATTAAAATTAATTATTAAGAAAAAAATTTAAAAAAAACAATGGACGGATAGACCCCTAGGACAAATGGTGGAAGCAAAGCTATACAGACAAGATCTCACACAGAAGCATACACATACACATTCACAAAAAGAGGAAAAGGGGAAAAAAATCATAGATTTTGCTCTCGAAGTCCACCTCGTCAATTTTGGGATGATTCGTTGTCTATTCAGGTATTCCACAGATGCAGGGTACGTCAAGTTGATTGTGGAGCTTTAATCCGCTGCTTCTGAGGCTGCTGGGAGAGATTTCCCTTTCTCTTCTTTGGTCTCACAGCTCCCAGGTGCTCAGTTTTGGATTTGGCCCCGCCTCTGCGTGTAGGTCGCTGGAGGGCGTCTGTTTTTCCGCTCAGACAGGACGGGGTTAAAGGAGCAGCTGCTTCGGGGACTCTGACTAACTCAGGCCGGGGGTGGGGGGGAGGGAGGGGCACGGAGTGCGGGGTGGGCCTGCGGCTGCAGAGGCTGGCGTGACGTTGCACCAGCCTGAGGCGCGCCGTGCGTTCTCCCGGGGAAGTTGTCCCTGGATCCCGGGACCCTGGCAGTGGCGGGCTGCACAGGCTCCCCGGAAGGGGGGTGTGGATAGTAACCTGTGCTCGCACACAGGCTTCTTGGTGGCGGCAGCAGCAGCTTTAGCGTCTCAAGCCCGTCTCTGGGGTCGCGGCTCGCGCCCGTCTCTGGAGCTCCTTTAAGCAGCGCTCTTAATCCCCTCTTGTCGCGCACCAGGAAACAAAGAGGGAAGAAAAAGTCTCTTGCCTCTTCGGCATGTCCAGACTTTTCCCGGACTCCCTCCCAGACAGCCGTGGTGCACTAACCCCCTGCAGGCTGTGTTCACGCCAACCCCAGTCCTCTCCCTGCGCTCCAACCGAAGCCCGAGCTTCAGCTCCCAGCCCCGCCCGCCCCGGCGGGTGAGCAGACAAGCCTCTCGGGCTGGTGAGTGCCGGTCGGCACGGATCCTCTGTGCGGGAATCTCTCCGCTTTGCCCTCCGCACCCCAGTGGCTGCGTTCTCCTCCGTGGCTCCGAAGCTTCCCCCTTCCGCCACCCGCAGTCTCCGCCCGCGAAGGGGCTTCCTAGTGTGTGGAAACCTTTCCTCCTTCACAGCTCCCTCCCACTGGTGCAGGACACGTCCCTATCCTTTTGTCTCTTTTTATTCTTTTTTCTTTTGCCCTACCCAGGTACGTGGGGAGTTTCTTGCCTTTGGGGAGGTCTGAGGTCTTCTGCTAGCGTTCAGTAGGTGTTCTGTACGAGTTGTTCCACGTGTAGATGTATTTCTGGTGTATCTGTTGGGAGGCAGGTGATCTCCGCGTCTTACTCTTCCGCCATCTTCCCCTTGTCCCCTCTTATACATTTAAATACATGTATTTTGTTTATCATGAATCGTATTGTTCTCTAAACTCTTTTAACATGTAGCCTTTTTTTTTTCTCTAAGATGTTAAGTTTCTTGATAGCAGGTTTGCTGTCTCATACTTGGTTGTCCTCCACAGATTCTAGCAGAATGCAGGATACATCATTGTTCAGTCAGTAAATACTTAATGAATGAAGAAGAAAGGTCACTTTTTCACTGTCCAAAGGTAGCAGAAATTTGTAAAAATAGGTGAAGCCACTGGTGTCTATGGAAAATAGAACTATGTGGAAATTCAAATTTTATTATCATGTGTTGGTATTGGACATGAGAAAAATATAAGTGTAAAGACAGAAGAATCATCTTGGGGTATTGAAGAACATAAACTGAGAAGCTCTGTTTAATTCTAGCATTATCCAGGAGGGGTCTAGATAAGATGATTTAAGCATTGTTGTCTGTATGACAGGAATTTACTAATAGTGAATATAGCCCTATAGCAGATATTTTTACAGTGTGCTGAGATCACCCACTTTACTTTTCTCTGTTTTCACGCTGTGATATTCAGGCAGTCCTTAATATTATAGTTCTTGCCTTTCCAAGGATGCTTTTGCTGTAAAGTGAAGTATTTCTTTGTGGCTTGGGTTTTTTTCTCATTATAGATCAATTATTTGGCTTTCTGGTGTAGTTCAGTCTCCTGCAAGCCCTTAATTGTTTGGCTGTTGTATAACTGAAATCAATAATAACAGAAGCGGTGGCAATGGCTAATATTGATCCATTTGACATATATTCTGTTGGGTGCTCATTGTGTATCAGGTATTGTTCTATGTTCTGGGAATACAACATGAACAAACAGGCAAAAGCTCCTACCCTTGAGGAACTTATATTCTAATGGGGGAAAAGTCCAAAAATAAATGAATAAGCAAAGAAAACATATTATTTGTTAGTTGATGATAACTGTTGTGAAGAAAAATAAAACAGGGATCGAAGATAGGGATGGAGGATGGGCCACTGATTTTACATATATATGTATATATATACACACACACACACATATACATATAGTATATATAGTATTTATGTATACTGTAAATACGTATATATTTTGTGTATATGTTACATATATATTATGTAAGATGTTTGTGTGAACGCACATGTGTGTATATATATGGGTATGCGCACACACATAATGTAATATTTTAATAGTATAGTTAGGGAAGAGCTCACTGAAAAGTGACATTTGAGGAGAAACCTAGAGGAGGTGAGGGATATCTACATGACGAGAGTCCCAGGCAGAGGCAGCAGCTTGCATGGTATATTCAAGGAATAGCAGATAAAGCCTGTATTGCTGGAGTGAGTGAGGGGGAGAGTGATAGAGAAACTCCAAAGGACCCTATCATGCAGAGTCTTGTAGGTGGTCATAGAACTTTAGTGTTTACTCTGATTAGATGGGGTTTGAGTAGACATTTGGTATGATTAACTTAGATTTTTGATCTTTTTTTTTTTTTATTGCGGTACGCGGGCCTCTCACTGTTGTGGCCTCTCCTGTTGCGGAGCACAGGCTCCGGACGCGCAGGCTCAGCGGCCATGGCTCACGGGCCCAGCCGCTCCGCGGCATGTGGGCTCCTCTCGGACCGGGGCACGAACCCGTGTCCCCTGCATCGGAAGGCGGACTCTCAACCACTGCGCCACCAGGGAAGCCCTAACTTAGATTTTTAATGGATCATTTTGGCTGCTGTGTTGAAAACGAACCCTAGCA
This sequence comes from Globicephala melas, assembly GCF_963455315.2. Lineage (NCBI taxonomy): Eukaryota > Metazoa > Chordata > Mammalia > Artiodactyla > Delphinidae > Globicephala > Globicephala melas. Next base: position 159,412,456 of record NC_083314.1, on the reverse strand, counting down.
GGTAAGGGTGAAAAGCAGGGAAATCAATTAGGAGGCATGTGTAATGATTCAGGTGAAAAATGATGGTGGCTTGAACTTGGGTAGTAAAAGTGATAGTGATTAAAAACTGGTCAGAGGGCTTCCCTGGTGGCACAGTGGTTGAGAGTCCGCCTGCCGATGCAGGGGACACGGGTTTGTGCCCCGGTCCGGGAAGATCCCACATGCCGCAGAACGGCTGGGCCCGCGAGCCATGGCCGCTGAGCCTGCGCGTCCGGAGCCTGTGCTCCGCAACGGGAGAGGCCACACAGTGAGAGGCCCGCGTACCGCCAAAAAAAAAAAAAAAAAAAACTGGTCAGATACTACAAATATTTTAAAGGTAGTGTCAGCAAGATTTGTTGATGGATTGAACAGGAGGTATGAAAGAAATGAATCATCATTGATTCCAGGGTTTTTGTCCTGAGTGGATGGAAAGATGGAGTTGCCATTTATCGGGATGGGGAAAACTATGGGAGAGGCCAACAGGGTTGACAGATCAGGAGATCTGTTTTTTGGCCATGTTAGGATTGAGATGTCTATTGGACATCCCAGTGAAGATGTTGAGCAGGAAATGGGATACATGAGGTTGGACTCAGCAGAAAGGTCCAGGCTGGAGACAAACATTTGAAAGTCATCAGCATATTGGTGGTAAAGCCATGAGACCGGGTGAGATCATGTAGGAAGTGAGTGGTTAAAGAAAATAAGATTTCAAGACTGAGTCCTGAGGTAACTCAATACTTATAAATGGGGAGATGAGGAAGGATCAGCAAGGAGACTGGCATGGAGAGGCCACTGGGATGAGAGATAACCAGGGCAGAGTGAGGAGGCAAGGGAAGAAGATGTTTTAAGCTGAAAGAATTGATCGTCTAATGTTCGAGGAGCATTGAATTTCGCAATGTGGAGCTCACTGGGGACCTTGATAAGAGTAGCTTTGGTGGAGGAAAAGCCTCACTAGAGAATATTGAAGAGAGAAAGGAGAAGAGCAATTAGAGACAGCTCTGTCAAGGGATTTTGATGCAATGGGGAGCAGAGAAATGGAATGTTCAGACGAGGAGGAAGTGGGATCAGGAAATTTCAAATTTTTTTTAAGATGAAGAAATTATAGCATATTTATTTGCTGAAGGCAGTAATTCAGTATAGTGGAAAAATTTGATGATTCAGGAGAGAGGAAGATTCCTGGAGTGTTATCCTTGAGCATACCAGAGTTAAGCAGGCTAGTTAGCAGCCATTTAGTCTTGTCCAGAGCATCCACAAGACATTTGGTCTAAGTCAAAAGGTCCCTGAAATTTGGTCCTATTCAAAACGTCCATGAGCGTATTTGGCCCATGCCAAATTTTTGTTTTGGACAGAAGTGAATATCAAGGACCTTTTGGTGTGGACCAAATGTCCCTATGGACGTTTTGGACAGGACCAAATATGACCAAATATCACCAAATATCGAGGACCTTTTAGGATGGACCAAATGTCTTATGAATGTTTTGGACAGGACCAAATGTCCTGCAAGCAGTAGGCTTATTGCATGACAAGCACTGTTCTAAATATTCTGTGTCTATTTATTCACTTAATATGACAACTTTTGTGGTGGGTGTTATGATTACCATAATTTTACAAATGAAGAAACAGATGTGAGAGATTAAGTAACTTGTCCAACGTCATACAGCTCTGCCACTTAATCATTGTGTGACCAGGGGCAGTTTACTTGCCCATTCTGAATTCAATAATTATTGCCCTGCTTGTCTCACAAGGTTGTTTTGAAGGTTAAGTGAGAATAGAGGTGAAAATATGTTTTTTACTGTAAAACTTTATGGTTACATTTTAAGAAAGTAAGATAAGAAATTACCCTTCCAGTCTGAAAATATACTGTTCTTTTTTTTTTTTTAATAAATAAGCACAAGCCTCTTGTGAGTTAACAACAGCCCGTATTTATTTATTAAATATTTATTTATTTATTATTTTTGGCTGTATTGGGTCTTCGTTTCTGTGCGAGGGCTTTCTCTAGTTGCGGCAAGTGTGGGCCACTCTTCATCGCGGTGCGCGGGCCTCTCACTGTCGCAGCCTCTCTTGTTGTGGACCATAGGCTCCAGACGCCCAGGCTCAGTAGTTGTGGCTCACGGGTCCAGTTGCTTCGCGGCATGTGGGATCTTCCCAGACCAGGGCTCGAACCCGTGTCCCCTACATTGGCAGGCAGATTCTCAACCACTGCGCCATCAGGGAAGCCCCAAATATACTGTTCTTAAGTCAGCTTTTTAAAATTGGGAATGTATGAGACTGTATTTCTCCATCAGTTTTTTTCAGTTGCATGATTTGGTTTGAAAACATATGACTTTCCCACAGATTTCATTTGTAGTAATATTAATGCCTTAGCGAGTTGTGATGTATTTTTTTTTTATAGAAACATGGGTATATTTATTTGATAAAGAACTTTGTTGTGATGTATTTTAAGGTACAGTTCCCCTACATGGGGCTCAGTAATGTTGGTAAGACATAGCACCTGACTTTTCATTGACGCTAGCATTCCAAAATCGCACAGACCCAGATCTGTCCATCTTAAACTGTAGACTCTGGTTCCCCCACAGCTGCATTTGTTTCAGAGCCTGCATACAGTGTGATCCGGCGTATATGAAGAAACATTTAAATAAAGCTATTCATGCTCTATTGAGAGAAAGACTTTCTTTCTAAACAGAAAGAAACTACATTGGTAATCTTTACAGAATGAGGACATTTTACGACATTCCCTTTTCTCTACTGCTTGGAAGCAGTTTGGAATATAACAAGACAGTATGAAGAATAATAAATTTCTAGCATTATCAAAGGGGTTGACTTAGTCCTTTGATTTTGATGCATCTTAGATTTATTGATCCCCAGATTTCTGAATTCTGCTCACTCTCTTTTCCAAAACCAGTATACTTGAATAAGGATGTTTATTTGATAACACACTTATCATTGTTCAGTTATGAACATGCCAAACTTAGATACCTAAGACAGGTTATTCTTATAAGCCTCTATTTATCATAGGAGAGGATTTTGGAAAGCAAGAATTTGAGAGGATGCTATAGTTTATGCTCTTTTTCCTTTTATTCCCTCCTTTTTGTTGTCATCTCATGATTGCTTTTGTTCACTTGCCTACCTTTCTTTAGTTAACTATTTTTCTAATTACTTGAGTCAGTTGTAACTTTAACTCTTATTTTTTCCAAGGAGTTTTGAACTGAATTTAGTTGATTAAGGTATGGTGATAGTTTCCTTACTGTTCACCACCGCTTCTCAGAGCTAACCTACACTATCTCCATTACTGTTAAGGGACGTAGTAGATACAATGGTGCGGCACTTCAAGATGCAGGTATTTGGTGATCGGCAGCCTGGCTATGATGGCAAAAGAAACATGTACACAGCACATCCACTGCCAATTGGACGGGAGAGGGTAAGTGTTAACGGCAAGAAATATTGATTAGACTTATGTCATTTAGTAGTAATTACATAGGACAACAGTGTTTCCCTTTCTAATAACAATTCAACACTTAAAGTTGTTTCTCATGCTGATGATAGATTTGTTATTCTGTCCATATTCTCTTGTCCCTTAGTTAACCAATAACTGAGCATTAGAATTTAGGTTGATTATGTCATCTTTACATATATTCCAGATTTCTCACAGTGTTAAAGTGCCACCTGAATCTGAAGAGTGGAATTTTTATAACTTGTCGAATTTGCCTGCCAACTTGTAGAATATTATATAACACCCACTTATGAAAATATTTTTAATACCACAATAACCTAAGACATTTGTTTTAAAAATTTAAAAGCAATACATAAATATATACTCATTATAACCTTATTCAGACAATCTAGAAATGCTATGGTTTCCCGCCTCCCAACTTGCCTGTACCCTCAATCCCATTTTCACTTTCCGAGGAAACTGCTATAATAGTTCAGTATATATCCTTTCATATTTTTTTTGTGCCTTAGCTATTTATGCATATTTATATATATTCTTTTTTTTAAAAAAAAATATTTATTTATTTATGTTTTTGGCTGTGCGCGGGCTTTCTCTAGTTGCAGTGAGCTGGGGCTACTCTTCGTTTTGGTGTGTGGGCTTCTCATTGTGGTGGCTTCTCTTGTTGCAGAGCATGGGCTCTAGGCATGTGGGCTTCAGTAGTTGTGGCACTCGGGCTCAGTAGTTGTGGCTTGCGGGCTCTAGAGTGCAGGCTCAGTAGTTGTGGTGCATGGGCTTGGTTGCTCCATGGCATGTGGGGTCTTCCCGGACCAGGGCTCGAACCCATGTCCCCTGCATTGGCAGGCGGATTCTTAACCACTGCGCCACCAGGGAAGTCCCCTATATATATTCTTATTTGTTTGATATTGTTCTATGATTTATTTTTTCATTTAACAATATGTCTGGGAGATCTTTCCATTTCTGTACATTTAAGTCTACCTTATTTTTTATTTTTTATTTTTTTGCGTTACGCGGGCCTCTCGCTGTTGTGGCCTCTCCCATTGCGGAGCACAGACTCCGGACGCGCAGGCTCACCGGCCATGGCTCACGGGCCTAGCCGCTCCGCAGCATGTGGGATCTTCCCGGACCGGGGCGTGAACCTGTGTCCCCTGCATCGGCAGGCGGACTCTCAACAACTGAGCCACCAGGGAAGCCCTACCTTATTTTTTTAATTCAATTTTTTTATTGTGGTAAAATATATATAACATAAAATTTACTATTTTAACCATTTTTAAGTGTACAATTCAATGGCATTAAATATATTCACATTGTTATGCAACTGTGACCACTAGCCATCTCTAGAACTTTTCATCATCCCAAACTCAAACTCTGTGCCCATTAAACAATTACTCCCCATTTTCTCCTCCCCTATCCCTGGTAACCACTATTCTACTTTCTGTATTTATGAATTTAACTATTCTAGGTACCTCATATAAGTGGAATCATATAGTATTTGTCATTTTATGTCTGGCTATTTATTTCACTTAGCATAATGTTTTCAAGGTTCATCCATGTTGTAGCATCTACCTTATTTTTAACTATTACATAATATTCAATATTAAATTATTCCCCTACTGATGGAACATAGGTTGTTTCCAGTGTTTTGCAATTATAGAAAGTGTTAAACATCCTTATGCATATACCATATGAATATTCCTGGGATGTCTCAGCCTTTGTAAATATGTATGTGTATGTATTTTATGTATTTTTCCTTAGGTTGATATGGAAGTGACCCTTCCAGGTGAGGGTAAAGACCAGACCTTTAAAGTGTCTGTTCAGTGGGTATCAGTTGTGAGCCTTCAGTTGCTTTTAGAAGCTTTGGCCGGGCACTTGAATGAAGTCCCAGATGACTCAGTTCAAGCACTTGATGTTATCACAAGACACCTTCCCTCCATGAGGTTAGTTTGAATTCCTTGCCACAAATGTCAGACTTTTTTTGCTAGGTTGCATTGGAGACATTGAAAGGTTTCTGCACAAGTCATAGTTCAAACTTGGTTTCAGTTTACAAAATTGAGAGTGAAATGAAAGACTCAAGTTTTTACTGTGAAACATGCAAACTCTTGTTTCTTCAGGTACACTCCAGTGGGTCGCTCCTTTTTCTCACCTCCTGAAGGTTACTATCACCCTCTGGGAGGGGGAAGGGAGGTTTGGTTTGGCTTTCATCAGTCTGTGAGACCTGCCATGTGGAATATGATGCTGAATATTGATGGTAAGGTGGAACTCTCTTTACCCTTTACTCTTTTGGCTGGTTTTTTGGTCTTTCCTCTTTCCCTGAAGCTAAGTATCCTTCTCTGTTTGTTAGTGTCTGCAACTGCTTTCTACCGGGCTCAGCCTATCATTGAGTTCATGTGTGAGGTTTTAGACATTCAGAACATCAATGAACAGACCAAACCCCTAACAGACTCCCAGCGTGTCAAGTTTACCAAAGAAATCAGAGGTAGGTATTTGCATTACTGTGGTCTTGGAGAGGCAGCTCAGCATGGTGCAAGGAGCACGGTCTTGCAGTCAGACACACCTGGGCTTCCATCCCATTCCTGCCAGTTCTATCATTGGGACCTTGGGCAAGTTATTTAACCACTGTGAGCCTTAGTTTATTCATCTCTAAGATAAAGATAATGTGTATCTTGTAAGATTGTTGTGAGAATTAAATGCAACTAAGTGTATAAATCTTCTTTATACAGTAGCACAGTACCTGGTACATGTCAGGAACTTAGTAACTGTTACTTTTACTTACTTGAAAACTTCCATTTTAATAAAATAACACAAGTTCATTTATTATCAGAATTTCTTTGCTTCTTTACCTGTTGTTAGCTATCTTCTCTCATTATACCAGAAGCTTCATTAGGGCTATCTCCAGACCCAAGAATAAGCACCAAAACGTAGTTGATGCTTGATAGATACTTATTGAATGAAGTAATACATCAAAGTAGGTTGCAAGTCTTAAGTCGTCTGGGTTCTAATTTTTTCTGCTTGGCTGAGGCTTTTTTGCCTATGCATGATGAAATTGTTCCCATATCCTTGCAACTTTTGTCCTGTACAATGCTATGCCTTTCTGAAGACAACCTTCGAGTATTTTCTTGTCACTGTGATTTTAATTAATACTGCTCTTTTGACTGTTTTGACTTCAGGTCTTAAAGTTGAGGTGACCCACTGTGGACAGATGAAACGAAAATATCGAGTGTGTAATGTGACTAGGCGGCCAGCCAGTCATCAGACGTATGTTAACCACATCTAAAATTGTACCATTATATTTTTTGTAACAAAGGAAGCTACTATAATAATTTGAGAAATTGGCATCCCATATTGTAATTTAAAAAAATCACCTAGATCTTCACTTTAAAGCACCGAAGCTTTAAAAATGTTTTAAGGGACTTCCCTGGTGGTCCATTGGTTAAGACTCCACGCTTCCACTGCAGGGATCTCAGGTTCAATCTCTGGTCAAGGAACTAAGAGCCTGCATGCCACCTGCCACACACAGCGCGGTCAATAAAATAAAAAATAAAAAAAATAGAAAATGTTTTAAATATTTTTGATAGAAATATTTATAAAACATATTTCATGCCTTTAATTCATTTCACCTCTTTTTTTTTTTTTGTAAATGTAATTATGATCCAGCCAATTTTTCTTTCTTTTTTTTAAAAAATATTTATTTCTCTATTTGGTTGCATCGGGTCTTAGTTGCAGCTCGCCGGCTTCTTTAGTTGTGGCACACGGGCTCCTTAGTTGTGGCCTGTGAACTCTTAGTTGTGGCATGCATGTGGGATCTAGTTCCCTAACCAAGGATCGAACCTGGGCCCCCTGCATCGGGAGCACAGAGTCTTATCCACTGTGCCACCAGGGAAGTCATTTCACCTATTAAACAGAGTATGCTAAACATAGATCAACTTTTATATAATGATGCAGAGTCATCATTATGAACATCATTTATTATAGTGTTGTAATTCTCAATGCATGGCCTGAAGGATCTATTAAGGCCTGTAAGTCATGAAAGCTGTCATGGGAAGATACATATTGCCTTGTGCTTTATGTGGATTTTTCTCCCCCCTTTTGTAGCTAGCTGTCACTTCTTCCAGCTGTCAGTGTGTATGGTATGCCTCCAGCAGCACATTTATTTATGCTTACGCAATCTCAGTTTTCTAATCACCCAGCTTGTAGTCCACTGTGAGCTATACCTAATGAGAAAATATATATTAAAGTACTTTTTAAATTACCATATATGTAAGTTTTATTCTTGTAATCAAGATCATTAAACTCATGTCTGACATAAATATGAATATTGGCTTTTCTAAGTAAAGAGCATAAACTTAACTATATTAACTTTACATTATTTTCCTCACTCAGAAGACTTTTTCAAACAAGTGTACATCAGAATCACCTGGAGCGCTTTGTTCTAGATAACTGAAAATTTGGGGTGGCCTCTGGATAAATGTAGTATATAAATTCAGTCTGATTTGGATGAATTCTTCAGTATGAACTCATGTACACATCACATGAATTTCTTGACTTGTAAAGTGGTGTTCCATATACTCCTCATGTTATACCATTGACTTCATTCTCTAAGGAAAAAAGTGAAGTCACTGTTGAGAATTATAGCATTTGTTTCAAAAAGAACTATCTTTCTCATTATTTAATTACTTCACAGTACCCTGTAAGAATAACTAGACTTATAGAACTATATAATCTTTGCATGAAAATTAAAAGCACATAGATTTAAATATCACATATGTGATCCTCACTGCATTATTACTTTGTGGGCCATTAACAGCTAAGAAAGCAAGATTAAAGTAATTATTGTGCCAAGTGTTTGAGATAATTTGTCCACTGGAAGAGCGAAATCAGGAGAGTCTCTTAAATCATGCTCCCCAGTTTATACCAAATATCTTGACACAGTCTCAAGTTCATGTATCTGGTCTTGTGACCTCCAAATCCACATATGTTTGTCCTGGTTTGGGGATCTGAAGATGTGGCCCCAGTAACTGTGCTACATTCATTTTATCAAAAGTTATCGTAAGTTATCATCTGTGGATGACCCAGGACCTTATTTGAATTTACTCATCTCTAAGAAGCCAGCAAGAGATTGTATTTGTATCTGTAGGTGTTAACTGACCTCTCTAGTAAGTCTGTGTATTTTCTGGTTCTGCGGCTTCTTCTTGATTTAAATTCTTTTTCCATTTTAATTAAAAATTTTCTCATCTTAGCTTCAACAAACAAACATGTAAAATTCCAACAAAATCGCTATCCTGATTAAACCCTTAAGTGAAAATGGCCAAATAAAGATTGACCTTTTTTTTTAAGTGACTGGTCAAGGTAGAAAATGTTAGTAGGCTTTTGTTTGTTTGCTTATTTGAAAAAAAACACAAAGAACTTGAAGAAATTTCTAAAAAGACATTCTCTTTTATAGTTTTCCCTTACAGCTAGAAAATGGGCAAGCAATGGAATGTACAGTAGCTCAATATTTTAAGCAAAAGTATAGTCTGCAACTGAAATACCCCCATCTTCCCTGTCTCCAGGTGGGACAAGAACAAAAGCATACATACTTGCCACTTGAGGTAAGCTAAACTAAATTTTCTTTTGCCAATCTGCCAATCTCTTGAATGTGTGTTTTAAAAAAGAAATGTTCTAAACTAGTGATAGAATTTAATATTAATCTCTAAAATACTTTGGACAGATAACTTCACCATATAACAGAATTTTCATTTTTTTGGGAATGCAAGATGTAAGGTACAGTTCAGCAAAGGCTTAAGATGTAGAAGCCCGTTACACAAACTAATTCCTCTTTGCCTCTTGGTAGGTTTGTAATATAGTGGCAGGACAACGATGTATAAAGAAGCTCACAGACAATCAGACTTCCACGATGATCAAAGCCACAGCAAGATCTGCTCCTGACAGACAAGAAGAAATCAGTAGACTGGTCAGTAAGGCATGGTCTTTAAGATAAGCTAGCTTTCAGATGGGAAAAAAACAAAAAACAAAACAAAACAAAAAAAACAATAGAAAATGCCTGATGGGACACAGTTACTCTTTGGTTTTTATATATGCAGGCTTTCCTGTTCTTTAGGTGAAGAGTAACAGCATGGTGGGCGGACCTGATCCATATCTTAAAGAATTTGGTATTGTTGTCCACAATGAAATGACTGAGCTCACAGGCAGGGTACTTCCAGCACCAATGCTGCAATACGGAGGCCGGGTAAGCTTTTTATTTTATTCAGCAAGCTTCTTCCAACAACCAATCAAAAAGGGATGAATCCAGGGTTTTTCCACTACACCACACTGAATTTACTCATAGCTTTGCTCATTACTGCTTTTTGTCTTTTGGCTAATATCAAATAGAGTTTTGTTTATCCCCTCATCAACTTTAAAATGGCCTTAGATTGTAATGTCTTTTCTCTTTTCTTTTGTTTCTTTTTTTGTGTGTTTTTTTTTTTAAAGAATAAAACGGTAGCCACACCCAACCAGGGTGTCTGGGACATGCGAGGAAAGCAGTTTTATGCTGGCATTGAAATTAAAGTTTGGGCAGTTGCTTGTTTTGCGCCTCAGAAACAATGTAGGGAAGATTTACTAAAGTGAGTATCTTCATATTTTCAGCTTAGTAATATCCCTTCCAGATATGAAAATATCATCTTTATGTGAATGTGCTGTGTACACTGGCACTGAATCCCAGACTCCTATAGTGACACCATCTGGCTATAGGAAAAAGACCTTGTTCTTATAGTAAATCGCAGACTTGGGAATTATGTTAAGAATCTGACTCAGCTTCCTACATTTAGAGCAGAAATTTGTGACTAACAAGGCTGAAGCAGTGCCGATTGGCAAATTCTTGAGTTCTTAGAGAAGCTTCCTTTGGGGTTAATTGTATCTTTTCAGCTAAGATAAAAACTAGTTCATTTTTAATCATTACAGTGTACTAGAGAGCTTGTTTTACTGCAGGGTCACTGACTAAGATCATTTGTTCACATCTTACAGATGCAGTTATCTATATACAGGAAGTTAGTGAAAAGGGTGGAAAAATCACGACGGGAAAAGGGAACTGGGGTGAAAGAAAGGAATCCTACAAAACATTGGCAAATGCAGAAAACAAATCATTCTGAAAGCTTTCTACAAATCCAAAATTTAAAACTTGACCATGAGTTTTGCTTTTTCTTAAAGTGATGATTTCTTTTGACATTGTTATTGAATCAAATCTATTACAAGTTTGAATGTCATCCTAAATATGGTGATTTTGTGACAGTGTGTTTCTGTGTTCTCAGTTGAACACAAGCTTACCCAACTATTCTTGTACCTGGCTTACCAAAATACACGTTACCTGAAATTTTGACCTTGCTTTTTTCTTCAGTCTGGAATTACTGACTTGAATGTTTAAAAAAAGCTTTGAACAGGAATGCTATTCTAGGCCCTGAGGCCCAGCTGAGGCACAATTATTTAAAAATTCAAAATGATAATCTGATAGTTTAATAATACAGAGTCTTCTGCCTTATAATTACAGTGATACAACTTCCAGGCTATTTTTGGCAACCAGTTAAAGATGGGGTTTTTTTGTTTGTTTGTTTATTTGTTTCTAAATTTGGCTAAGAATTTACCGAACTGAAAGAAATATCTTAGAGGGAAATAAATGCTAAGAATGTGCCCTGAAATGAAAGCACTGTGCCACCGGTTCTATTTTAACAGGAGTTTCACTGACCAGCTCCGTAAAATCTCTAAGGATGCAGGAATGCCCATCCAGGGTCAGCCATGTTTTTGCAAGTATGCACAAGGTGCAGACAGCGTGGAGCCCATGTTTAAACACCTGAAAATGACATATGTGGGCCTACAGCTAATAGTGGTTATCTTGCCTGGGAAGACGCCAGTATATGGTATGGACCCCTTTAATGTTGAATGAGGGATGATTTCAAGTAGTAGTTGTAGCAGTCAGGATAAACTAGGTTATGCTGCAGTCACAAACAATCCCGAACTCTCAGTGGCTCAAAGCAACAAAGTTTTATTTTTTGCTTTTGCTATGTGTCCATTGAGGGTGGACTGCAGCCTCTGCTCCATGTCATCATATCATTTTCACTCTGGAACCCAGTCACTATTTGGAATGTTGCTGGCTCCATGGCAGAGAGAAAAGAGAGCCTGGAGGGTTCTTAACTTCTGCAATTTCTTGGTCACAACCAGCTATATGGCCCACCCAACCTATGTGGGGGAAGTGGGATGGTGGGCAGGAAATGCAGTGGTAATGAGGGTAGTGCCATTTTACCGTCGTCCCCAAAACGGGGAGAACTGGAATGTCTGGTGAAAAGCATTTAGGAATATCAGAGTGGGGGGAGCCTACCACTTCCAGAATAGGAGCTGCTTAGTTTGTATCTCTTATAAGAAGAATGATACAAAGTTCTTTTGGCTATCATCTAAGTGAAGGATTTGGAAACTATGTAGACCAACCATTTGAACTTTGTAAAATGCCTTCAAGCCTCTCTATATTTGTTTCTTTTGTTAGCTTCTCTTTATCTGTAGTGTTTGGGGGAGGAGGGGAAGGAAGGAAAAAAAAATCCCTTAGAATTCAGAGGGCTGGTGTGTGTACTGAGAGGGAGGAGCTGGGGAGATTGATTTCTTTGCCAGACCAGTCCTGTGGGAAAAGGAACCTCAAGGGACTTGAGTGAGTGGTGAGTGGTGGCAGGCTGCATGTTAGAATAAAGGAAGTGGACTGGCTTCAAAGCCTGCAGGAGGGAAGAAAAGGGTAGGGAGAGAGCCTTCCAAACTCAAAAAAATTGCCCTGGGGGTTTAGCAGATGAAAGGACCACACAGGAAAAGCATCTAGCACAACGTACAGTATATAGTTGGCACTCTGTAAATGTTAATGTGTGTGGGGGGGTGTTTCCCTCTACTTTTAGTAATCAGGAGAATATATCAACATTTTAAAATTAATTAATAAACTTATTTTTGTAGCGGAGGTGAAACGTGTTGGAGATACCCTCCTGGGTATGGCTACACAGTGTGTCCAGGTAAAAAATGTAGTGAAGACCTCACCTCAAACCCTTTCCAACCTTTGCCTGAAGATAAATGCAAAGCTCGGAGGAATTAACAACGTGCTTGTACCTCATCAAAGGTAAGATCCTGAACTCTTTTTCCATATGTTTCTTAAGCTCTAACTTACATAATTTACAATAAAGCACACAAATCTCAAATATACATCTTGGTTACTTTTTCTTATATACGTATGCACTCATGTAACCACCACCCAGGTTAAATATAGAACACATCCAGCACCTCATCAGGCTTCCTCGTGGCCCTTCCCAATAGATAACCCCCAAAAGTTCTGACTGTTCTGACTTCCAGCATCATAGATTAGTTTTGCCTGTTTTTCTTCTGGCTACACCCCGCGGCTTGTGGGATCTTAGTTCCCCCGAGCAGGGATTGAACCTGCGCCCTTGGCAGTGAAAGCTCAGAGTCCTAACCACTGGTCCGCCAGGGAGTTCCCTAGTTTTGCCTGTTTTTGAACTTCATATAAATGGAACCATACAGTATGTACTATTTTGTGTCTGTCTTCTTTTGCTGAATATCATGTCTATGAGATTCATTCCTGTTGCTATTTTAAGTAGAAGTTTATTTTTTGTTGTGTATTATTTCATTTTATGAATATACTACAAAATTTTAGATATTCTTATACATTTATTATACAAGTCTTCTACATTTTTGGTGGAATTAAGTACTCTTTCTCTTGCAAGAGTGGAATTGCTGACTTATAGAAAATATATGTATTTAGCATTGATAGATACTATCAAATACAGTAGTCCCCCCTTATCTGCAGTTTCACTTTCCCTGGTTTCAGTTACCTGCAGTCAACCTCTGTCCGAAAATATTAAGTGGAAAAATTCCATAAATAAACAATTCTTCAGTTTTAATTAATTAATTAATTAATTTATTTATTTATTTATTTATGGCTGAGTTGGGTCTTCGTTGCTGAGCATGGGCTTTCTCTAGTTGCGGCGAGCAGGGGCTACTCTTCATTGTGGTGTGTGGGCTTCTCATTGCAGTGACTTCTCTTGTGGAACACGAGGTCTAGGTGCACGGGCTTCAGTAGTTGTGGCACGTGGGCTCAGTAGTTGTGGCACGTGGGCTCCGTAGTTGTGGCTCGTGGGCTCTAGAGCACAGGCTCAGTAGTTGTGGCACGTGGGCTTGGTTGCTCCACGGCATGTGGGATCTTCCTGGACCAGGGTTCAAACCCGTGTCCCCTGCATTGGCAGGTGGATTCTTAACCACTGCACCACCAGGGAAGTCCCAATTCTTAAGTTTTAAATTGCATGCCATTCTGCGTAGCCCGATGAAATCTCGAACTCTCCCTCTCCATCCAGCCCTGGACATGAATTATCCCTTTGTCCAGTGTATTTAGGCTGTTTATGCTACCCATCCATTAGTATAGGAAAGAAAACCAGTAGATATAGGATTTGGTATATCCACTGGGCATCTTGGAACACATACCCTGCAGATAAGGGGGGACTACTGTAGTTTTCCAAAGTGGTTATACCAATTTATATTTCCACTGAGAGTTCTAGTTCTCATATTCTTGCCAACACTTGGTGGTATCAGTCCTTTTAATTTTAGCCATTTTGGCCGGGGGTAATAGTATCTCATGATGATTTTAATTTGCAATCCTCTGATGACTAATCATGTTAAGCACATTTTCATATGTTTATTGGCTAAGTGGACATCCTCTTTTGTGATGGGCCTGTTCAGTCCTTTGCCCATTTCTTAGATTGGGCGGCTCCTTGTTAATTTGTAGTTTCCTTGTCTGTTGAGATAATATCTGACTTGTCTACTCTACGATGTTTTTATGTGAAAACCTGTATGTGGAAGTGATTTGGGAAGTTAAATTTTGTCTGTGATATTAGTCATTTTCATACTTGAGAAGAAGGTGAATTTGAGTGCTTTACTCTTATACAGTTGTATCACAGTTCTCATTTTTGTCCTTGAATGAAACTTCTAGGTAAATAAATCCTTCCTGCAACATTGGTAGATGAGGTATACAGACCATGGGGGAAGTTAACCTAAAGCATGATTTAATTTTACCCCAAACAATGTAGCATAGTGGCATAGAGTACAGACCTTTTTGTCTGGCTTCCTGGGTTTGGATTCCAGCTTTATCACTTCCTAACTGTGTAATCTTGAGCAAGTTCCTTATCCTCTTATATCTCATTTTTTAAACCTGGAAATCTGAGATAATAATTGTACTACCCTCATAGAATTGTTGTGAGGACTAAATGAATTCATACGTGTAAAGTCCTTAGCACAGTGGTTGGTACATAATATATGTAAGCTGTTATTATGTTCTGTGTATGTATCTTATGTATATACATTTGCTCTTATACCCTACTATGCCAAACCCATGTTGTATGATGATATATATAGAGAGAAATACAACCCAGGCTCTGCCCACATGGAACCTCATCTTTAGTACCTATTACATGAGATTGTCAGATTTGGGATGCCTCCTAGATATACTTTAAAAATCAGACTTCCTTGGTGGCGCAGTGGTTGAGAGTCCGCCTGCCGATGCAGGGGACACGGGTTCGTGCCCCGATCCGGGAAGATCCCACATGCCGCGGAGCGGCTGGGCCCAGGAGCCATGACCGCTGAGCCTGCGCGTCAGAGCCTGTGCTCCGCAACGGGAGAGGCCACAACAGTGAGAGGCCTGCGTACCGCAAAAAAAAAAAAAAAAAAAAAAAAGAATTTACCAGAGAAGTAATATATGCATGATATTTTTCTCCTTAATTCCATAGATAAATTAGTACCAAATAAATGAATTCATTATTTTAGCAAATATTAGTTGAGTGCCAGCTGTGAGCAAGGCAGTGTTTTAGGCACCAGGGATACAGCAGTGAACAAGACAAAGCAAAACAAAATTCCTGCCTTCATGGAGCTTACATGTGTGTGTGTGTGTGTATACACAATAAATAAAATAAATAAGTAAAATATGTGGTAAAAGTGATAAATACATGGAGAAAATAAAATAGGGAAGGAGATAGACTTTATTCTCTTCCCTAAGTCTCATATATTGGGGGGTTTGTCCCAGTTCCATGTACATTGTGCAATTCAGTATCCATTGTAGAAATCCCAGGATCCCGAGAAAGCCTGTTCTGGGAAAGTTTTCCCTTTACACATAGAGATTTTGTTAAATTTGGGTTGGATCCTCTTCTTGACTCTACCCTTCCCACTATTGCAGAAGAACCATGTTGGCTTCTTTAGTCAGTTCAGATTCATTGTACTGGGTGGCACAGATACTCAGTGGGCATTAGAGTTCTCTCCCAATGGGCACGTCTTTATTCTCATAAGATTATGCCTGTGATTATGTCTGGTGATCTTGCTAAACAAAAACATTTTCATCCATATGTCTGAGTGGCAATGTCTCCTTAAATCTGAGCAGGCCCTCGGTGTTCCAGCAGCCTGTCATCTTCCTGGGAGCGGATGTCACGCACCCCCCAGCAGGGGATGGGAAGAAGCCTTCCATTGCTGCTGTCGTTGGCAGTATGGACGGCCACCCCAGTCGGTACTGTGCCACTGTGCGGGTGCAGACGTCCCGCCAGGAGATCTCCCAGGAGCTCCTCTATAGTCAGGAGGTAATCCAGGACCTTACTAACATGGTTCGAGAGCTGCTGATCCAGTTCTACAAATCCACACGCTTCAAACCCACTCGAATCATCTATTACCGTGGAGGGGTATCCGAGGGACAGATGAAACAGGTACTCTCTTAATCCCATAGTTGCCTTCTGGGGCTTCTAGGTATCTGATGGAGTTTCCTCCCATCTGCCACTCCAAGTAAATCAGATCTGAGAGATGCCTGAGAGATTGGCAAGTTCTCAATTAAACATCATTTTATTTCTAACTCCTAGGTAGCTTGGCCAGAACTAATAGCAATTCGAAAGGCATGTATTAGTTTGGAAGAAGATTACCGGCCAGGAATAACCTATATTGTGGTGCAGAAAAGACATCACACACGACTCTTCTGTGCAGATAAAACAGAGAGGGTAAGAACACATAGGATAAGCTTTATTATCTGATGCAAGTGAATATGTTTTCGGTTTTTAAAAAATATTTATTTATTTATTTTGGCTGTGCCGGATCTTTGTTGCGGCATGCAGGATCTTCATTGCAGCATGCGAACTCTTAGTTGCACATGCATGCAGGATCTAGTTCCCCGTCCAGGGATTGAACCCAGCCCCCCTGCATTGGGAGCGCAGAGTCTTACTGACTGGACCACCAGGGAAGTCCTGTGAATGTGTTTTTGAGTAGGCATACATATAGTTTTTTTTTTTTAAAGCAGAAGTGCCTAATAATAATTTAATAAGCATACTAACTCCAGTTGAGCTTAGATGAGCAATTTTGAATGATACAGGTTTCAAGACTGAATATTTCTCTTATGTGACAACAATACTGGTTTCTGGAGTTTTTAGAGGGAGAAGTTAAAAAAAGCTATGTACACTATGGTGATACAGGAAACCTCCAAAGGGAAGGTTTACTACTTGGACTTTATTGCCATTTGCTATTTTTTGCTACCAGCGCCTAAGGCATGGTTCTAGGGTATAAAGAAAATTTCTCTTCCAAATGATTTTACATCAGTGCAGGGGATTCTTAGGGTACACACTTTGAATGCCTGTGATGTCACATTTACTAACCATGGGCAGGTTAACTTCTCTAAGCCGTAATGTTCTAACTGTAAAGTGTGGTAAGAACAATACCTATTTCACAGGGTTGTTGTTAAGGATTAACTTAGTAAATGAATGTTAATTTTGGGTACAATTTCCAGCATTTGATAAAAGGCATTTTGTGTAACCTTTTTATAATCTGTTATTAATGTGTAAACTAGGTAAATTTTAGGTACACAGTGTTGGATGACTTTACTTCTATGATCTTTTCTATGACATTACTTCAACTTTTTCAGGCCCTCCCTGATCCACTCCCAGAGAGACCAGTTCTTTCTGTTTCCTGATCTTGTCGCCTTGTGGGTCACTCCCACTGTTTTCTAGTACACGCTTAGTTTGTTTTATTTTTTTAAGGATTAGATTTTTCTTTTTAATTAATTACTTTTTGGCTGCGTTGGGTCTTTGTTGCTGCACGCGGGTTCTCTCTAGTTGCGGTGAGTGGGGGCTTCTCTTCGTGGCAGTGTGTGGGCTTCTCATTGCAGTGGCTTCTCTTGTTGCGGAACACGAGGTCTAGGTGCGCGGACTTCAGTAGTTGTGGCGCACAGGCTTAGTTGCTCCGCGGCATGTGGGATCTTCCTGGACTAGGGCTCAAACCTGTGTCCCCTGCATTGGCAGGCGGATTCTTAACCACTGCACCACCAGGGAAGTCCCACATGCTCCCACATTAGAGTTTCTGTCTCTAATCCAAGGCTGAGCTGTTTCTTCTTGTTTTCTGAATCATTAGAGAACTAAGGTTTTACCCTTGGGCCACAGGTCCACCAATCAGCTCAGATTCAAAATACTGTCTTCCAAATTGCCAAACTCTGACTTGGTAATACTTCTTAAATTCTGCTAATTCAAATTCTCTGAGTTCTTGACCGAGCTCTGGGCACAAAACATCCTGCCATCCCCTCCTTAACTGCATAGTCATACCCCATCCCGCTGTTGACTTGCTATCATGTAACTTTAGGACCTGGACTCTCTTTCTAAACCCCCAAGCTATCTCATAGCTTTGTTCTTGACCATCCAGTGTCACTCCTGACCTTTGAAGATTGACAGTCCCAATCCTTGGTCTACTTTGCACCACTGACACCAGCATCTTCAATTCTCTAAACATGCCTCTTGCCAGTCTCCAACTCTGAATTAGTGTACTTGCCCATTTCTTTTGCTGCTAGTCTTAGGCTGATTGAGGTTGCTGAGGAAAAAAGTCATTTATTTAATAATGAACCATAATACAAGTTCTTGACAGCAAATCTCAGCCAGGCCTTTGATGCTGCAATTTCTTTTCATTTATCGTATTCCCCATAACATCTGTTCTAAACCTTTATACTCTTCTCAAGTCCCCAACCCCATCCATGAAGCATTCGTTGCCAACAATTTACATTGCCAACAATAGAATAACCTTCTGTTTCCTCCAGAAAACAAAATGGAGAAGGCATGAATTTTCTTGGTTTCCTCCCCTTTACTTTCAAATTTAGCTAAATCTGTGTTTTCTTATTTTCTTCCTTGAATCTCAGAGGCTAATCTCTCCACCTATGCTTTTTTTCCCTCCACCTATGCTTTTGTTTTTAATGCTTTCTGCCTTCTTTAGAGCTTCACTTCATCAATTATCCATTTTTTTTCAAAATTTCAGTTTTCCCCATTCCGTTGCTTCCCTCTCCTCACCTTTTAAAGTTTCTCAACTCTTCCTCAGTCTCTCTCAAAACTTCCCTTCTCCCTCAATCTACCTGCCATTTTTTCTTTCCTCCCTTTCATGACCAAACTTATAGGAAAAAAAGATTTGATTTTCTTTTTGTATCTTCTCACATAATACTTCAGTTCTCTGTTGCCTGACTTTTATTTCACTGACTCCACTGAGGTCGTTCTCTCAATGACTTGCTCATTTTGAATCCAGCGATATCTTGTCAAATTCCCACACTGACCTCTTTGAAGCACTTATGGATGTTTGCCTTCTTTGGCCTTAGCAATATGATTTTCCAGGCTCACTACCTACCTCTGTAATTAGGCTTTCTTTGACTCCTCTTCTTCCTCTGTCCATTAAACATTGATGCTTCCTGGCATTTCATATTTCTCTCTTCTCTTCTCAATTTCAACTCCCTTAGTCTCACCGACTTTTCCAGATTCACGTACTTGCTTATAGATTCCTAAATC
The DNA here is from genome assembly GCF_963455315.2 of Globicephala melas. Lineage (NCBI taxonomy): Eukaryota > Metazoa > Chordata > Mammalia > Artiodactyla > Delphinidae > Globicephala > Globicephala melas. Next base: position 159,393,154 of record NC_083314.1, on the reverse strand, counting down.
TGTATTTCCAGCCCCAGATTTTCTATGCAGCTCCTGATCTGCACTTCTGTCTACCAGTTTACTTAGATGCTCTGTAGGCATTGTATCAGTCAAGATAGGCTAGGCTATGCTGTGGTAACAAAAGACTCCAAAGTCTTAGTGGCTTACTAAGATTTATTTCTTGTTCACATTACACATTCATTGTGGCACTGCTACGGCTGGGACCTCGCTGTCCTCCCTCTGGAACCTAGGCTGACAGAGAGGAAGCATCTGTCTGGAACTTCACCAGTCATTGTAGTAGAGGGGAAAAAAGATACATGACAAGCCATATGCTGGCTGTTAAAGCTTCTGCCCAGAAGTAGCACATTTCACATCACATTTTATTAGCCAAAGGAAGTTACATGGCCACTTCTGAGTTAATTGGGTAGGGATGTATAATCCTCACCCAGGGAGGGGCATGGGAATATTTGGCACCAGTGATACAATCTACCACAGGCATTTCAAGCAAAGCACATCTAAACCTTCTCCTTATTGTTTTATCCACAACTAAAAGCTATTCCTCCCCCAATTTTACTATTCTTCTATTGCTTGGCATCACTATATATTAGTCAGCCAAGTGAGAAACTTCAGAGTTGTCTTTAAATTCTTCTCCTCTCTTCCTGTCCCCGCTTCCCATGTTCAGTGGGTCAAACAATTCTCTGTGTTCTGCCCTGAAATCTCTTGGCTCAACTCTTCCTCTTGTGTGTTCCATCTGCCCTAGGCAGAACTCTTCAGTACTGCAGGAGACTCCTCGCAGTCTCCCTGTCTCCATTCCTCCTTCACAAATGCATCCTCCACCTACTGTCAGGGCTAGGTTTTTTTTGTTTGTTTGTTTGTTTGTTTTAAATTAGATCTTTCTTTTTTTTTTTTTCCCTCTTGCGTCTCCCTCCCTCCCACCCTTCCTATCCCACCCCTCCAGGCGGTCACAAAGCACCGACCTGATCTCCCTGTGCTATGCAGCTGCTTCCCACTAGCTATCTACCTTACGTTTGGTAGTGTATATATGTCCATGCCTCTCTCTCGCTTTGTCACAGCTTACCCTTCCCCCTCCCCATATCCTCAAGTCCATTCTCTAGTAGGTCTGTGTCTTTATTCCTGTCTTACCCCTAGGTTCTTCATGACATTTTTTTTCCTTAAATTCCATATATATGTGTTAGCATACGGTATTTGTCTTTCTCTTTCTGACTTACTTCACTCTGTATGACAGACTCTAGGTCTATCCACCATATTATAAATAGCTCAATTTCGTTTCTTTTTATGGCTGAGTAATATTCCATTGTATATATGTGCCACATCTTCTTCATCCATTCATCCAATAATGGACACTTAGGTTGTTTCCATCTCCGGGCTATTGTAAATAGAACTGCAATGAACATTGTGGTACATGTGTCTTTTTGAATTATGGTTTTCTCAGGGTATATGCCCAGTAGTGGGATTCCTGGGTCGTATGGTAGTTCTATTTGTAGTTTTTAAAGGAACCTCCATACTGTTCTCCACAGTGGCTGTATCAATTTACATTCCCACCATCAGTACAAGAGTGTTCCCTTTTCTCCACACCCTCTCCAGCATTTATTGTTTCTAGATTTTTTGATGATGGCCATTCTGAGGGCTAAGTTTTTAAAATACAGATCTTATCCTGCCACTCCACTGCTCAAAAATCTTCATGTTACCCCTGTTGCCTACCAGATGCTTCCTTATGGTGCTCGGTGTTTTCCCACGGTAGCCAAAACACATTTAGTTTGATCTTTCACCATGCCCCCATACACCTTCCATTAGCAATGTGACTATTTCCATTTCCCATATACATTGTGTATTTTTATCCCTGGAATGACCACATCCATCCCACCTTTTTTTCCCCATTATTTTTATAATAAGATATAATATAGACACAGTAAAATTCACTATTTTTAGCATACTGTTCTGCATGTCTTGACAAATGCATACAGTTGTGTAAAACTACCACCTTAATATATAGAATGATTCTGTCACACATAAAAACTCTCTTATGCCCTTTTGTAGTCAACCCTTTCCCTTACCTACAGCCCCTGACAACCACTGATGTATATTCCGTCCCTATAGTTTTGTTTTTCCCAGTATGTCATATGAAAAGAAGTCATAGCCTTTGGTCTGGCTTCTTTTACTTAGCATAATGCATTTGGGATTCATCCACGTTATTGTGTGTATCAGTAGTTTGTTCCTTTTTTATTGCTGAGTAGTATTTTGTGATGTAGATGAACCACAGTTTGTTTATCCATTCCTGACTGCAAGGGGTATTGGAATGTTTCCATTTTCATTCTATCCCCTCCATCCAACCTGTACTTATCCTATAAGGCATGGCTCAACCATTTCCTCCCACCAGCTTTTCCCAGTGCCTTCCATAAGGCCCTTATTACATTGCATTGCAGTGCATTGCCTGTGACTTTCATGAAGAGCAGGAGGGCAGGTTCTTTAGTTCTCTCTGTGACTCTGTCTCTCATCCCCAGCATCTGTTGCAGAGCCTTGCACGTGGTGCTCAAGCAATAATTATTGAAATGAACATGCCTGGACCCCCTTTTCCCCAGGGCAGCACCTCTTTAGGTTCTCATCTGTAGATTCCAAGAGATTTTTAAAAAGGGATTCTATGGTCAAATAAGTTTGGGAAGTGCTGTATACTCCATCTCCCTCTTAAAGATTATACGTTACTAGATAAAGGTTCTGAGAAGTCATACAATAGAAAAACCTTTCAACTGTGGTTTAACCCCATATCACTCAAATTTATTTGACCATGAAACACCTAAACACATCCTGCAGAACTAATATTTCTAAAGCATACACTTTGGGAAACAATACTAGAATGATTGTAGCTCAGTTACATTTCCTCTTGTCCAGCTAAGTACCCCAGGTCACATATGAATTTCATGGAATGAGACTTTTCTATACTCATGTATGTTGTTATTATATGCATTGGTGCATGGTCTTCAGCTGAAGTTAACAATAGTTAGAATGGAGCCAAATAAATTCCCATCAAATCTGTGCCAATATGCTAAATGTACTACCTCGTGTGGAACCCATGTGTACAGCAGAAGTGGATGAAAACTGACCAAATAGCAAGATTTAATTCCTTTCCTTGAAGTTCTCCTCTCTGCTTTTCTAGAAGTTTGATTTTAGAATTTGGCTCTAGAAGAACTTTAGAATTTTAAAAGTATCAGAAATCATCACCTAATTTTATGGATGATTAGATTGAGGCTTTGTTCAAGGTATGTAGTTACAAGGCTGGGCTTAGAACAGAAACTGTGGCTTTCCTAATTCTCATTTCAATGCACTCTTCCTGACAATACATGTGCCAGTGAATTCTTTTATTGATCCTGTAAAAGTATTAATTTTGTTGAACCTGGTGAACCAGTTCACAGATTCCTTCATCTTAACTTTTTTTTTTTTTTTTTGTGGTACGCGGGCCTCTCACTGTTGTGGCCTCTCCCGTTGCGGACGCGCAGGCTCAGCGGCCATGGCTCATGGGCCCAGCCGCTCCGCAGCATGTGGGATCCTCCCGGACTGGGGCACGAACCCGTGTCCCCTGCATCGGCAGGCGGACTCTCAACCACTGCGCCACCAGGGAAGCCCCTTCATCTTAACTTTTACTGAAAGTTGTAGGTTGTTTTTTTTTTTACTCCAAATAAGGAATAAAACTGATTTTTTTCCCCCTCAGGAAGCTTATCCATCTTAAATGTCTTCTTTTCCACCTCTGTGAACACACCGAAGTGTCATCTGTAAAACAGATGACAATAATGTAGCCCAAAGCCACAGGTAAAATAATTCTTTGTCTGGATTCCCTTAGAGAAGCAGTGGAGTATATTTGAGAAAATATCTAAGGTTGAAATAGTTGGGCTAACGGAAAGTTACAGAAAATTCAACATCTTGAATTAAACTGATTTTCAAGAGTTCCCTTAAGAGCAGTATACTAACTTCTTACTAATGGCTTGAGCTCAATTTAGCACTTTGATGACTAATGACACTTTTTTTTTTTTTTTTTTTAAGGTGGGGAAAAGTGGCAATGTACCAGCAGGCACTACCGTGGATAGCACCATCACACATCCATCTGAGTTTGACTTTTACCTCTGTAGTCATGCAGGAATTCAGGTAATTTGGAAGCTAGTCCAGGTCTTTGATTTGATAGGGAGGTGTTTGCAAATTCAGCAACTAGCTTGAGTAGACTTGTTATTAAACACTGTACATAACTTTGTTAATGCTTGTATCCTAGAACTGTTATCTTTTGGTCTAGGTATCTGCTTGTAGGTGTGCTAGGCAGGAATATTTCTGAATTTAAGTAGGTTTCAATTCTCTCAGGTCATCAACCCATGTCAGAGACATTAATCATAAAACTCTTTCTCCAGGGAACCAGCCGTCCTTCACATTACCAGGTCTTGTGGGATGACAACTGCTTCACCGCAGATGAGCTCCAGTTACTAACTTACCAGCTATGTCATACCTATGTGCGGTGCACACGCTCAGTCTCTATTCCAGCCCCTGCCTATTATGCCCGCCTTGTAGCATTCAGAGCAAGGTATCATCTGGTGGATAAAGATCATGACAGGCAAGTTTCTCAGGCAAATAAAATCTTTCTGTCTGTGTTTAGCAGCATATTAAAAAAAATGAGCTACTATAGAAAACCTTTAGGAAGAGTTAAACTTCCTTTTAGGGTTTACATTTCAAGGAGCAGATAAAATTGCATATGCCTTTAAGAGCTGATAATGTGACTTTTGGTCCAAAAATTGCCCAGGCTTGTTCATACTTGTATGATGTGTCTAAAGTCTGCCCCAAAAAGCAGTCTCATTTGAAACTGCCTGTGGATTTCCCATAGAGCCAAATGCATTTCAGTTCTGCTCAGGTCCTAAGCAGCCTCAAAAGATGTCCAGCCCAGTGCCCTGGCTCCAGTCAGAGCAGTCACAGGTCTGTGGATTCCACTTCATGCAAGGGGGAAGTCCTGACCAGTTCACTTTACTTTCAGTACAGTCTTGGAGGATGTATCAGAGGGAACCTGGGTTTGTGTCGGGAACAGGTAGGGTACCAGACCATTCTCACCCCCAAATAAGGATCTCAGGAGAATCAGACATATTGACCTGTTATTGAGCTACTATTAAATAACTAAGCAAGCTTTCTGCGTTAAATTTTTTTTCCCAAATGGCCATCTGTGAAGTGTAGTTGTTTCTGGGCTCTTCCCCAAGTCCGAATTCAGCTGCTAAATAGTAGACATTCCACTGCAAGTCTATTTCTGTACGGGTTGAAAGTACGCTATGATGGAAAATGCCCATCTGTGGCTTTGTACCTTCCATTCTGTAATATACATATTCATTCAACACATTTACTAGGTATTGCCTGTGTGCCCAACACTGTACTAGGTACTAAAAACTGTAAGTTGAGGAAGACATGTTTCCTGGGATTTTATGCTTCAGTATGGGATACAATACACGCAAACGTAAAACTGACAATTAGCCCATAGCAGTATAGATGAAAGTGCAATTGGACATCAGAGGAAAGTCTGTTAGAGATTTCATAGCTGGATGGGTAGGATTTGGCTCTACAAAGAAGAGAAAAGAATTTTCCAGGCAGAGGGAATAATGGACACAAAGAAGAGAAGACAAGTGACATGTTTGAACAATAGCAAGTTTTCTTTGGTTGGAGCATTTGAAAGGGGAATAGCAGGCATGAAGCCGGAAGAATATGTTAGAGCAAGATTACCTTTGTTTAACGTAAAAGGCTAATCCTGGGATAAAATAGACATTACTCAACAGTTAATTGGATGTGAGTGACAGAGAAGGGGATGAAGTAAAAAATGACTAAGATTTTGAGCCTAGATGATAAGGGTAATAATAATTTAAGTAGAGAAGTCAGAAGAGGGATGGTGATTTCCTATTTACTAAGCTTTTTATCACATGGTGCCCTTAAAAGGTATGTTCAGAAGTTGTTACTGTTACCCTAAAAGATCAAGTTCAGAGGAGTTGTTACTTGTCCAGGGTCATATAGCTAGTGAGGGAAAGACAAGAAAGGCTGGTGGCATAGTAACATTTGCTGAGTATCTGTTATGTTGCAGCACTGTGCTAAGCACATTCATTCATTCATTCATTCATCCATTCAACAAATGGTTATTGAGGCAATGCTATGTGGCAGGCACTAGGGATTTAGTGGTGAGTAAGACAGACAAAGTTGCTGCTTTCTTGGAGGTTACATCCCAGTAAGGGAAATAAATAATTATCCAAATAATAATCTTTCAAATAAAATAAATGTAGAGGATTCTGTGAAAGTATATTCCAGGTGGCTCTGACCTGAACTTCAGAATCAGGGAAGATTTCTTTGGGGGAAATGACATTTGACTGAAGCCTAAAGGACAAGTAGGCATTAACCAGACATAGCAGACAAATGGAAGTCCTTGTGTAGGCACTGTTGAAGATTTGGTCTTTGCAGACATTATTCTAATTAATTGCAGCAGCCCATTAAATAAGTTGTATTGCATTTTCAGTTGAGCAAACTGGTGTTTAGAGAGACGTTACAAATTATTTAAGGAGCCACACCTTGAGCCCAAGATCTTGACTCTAGTACTATTCATGCTATTTGAAACATGTGGAGTTTGAAGTGGTCTTTTGTCACTCTTGGTTTTTTTGCTTTCTTTTCTTTACAGTGCGGAAGGCAGTCATGTGTCAGGACAGAGCAATGGCCGAGATCCTCAGGCCTTGGCTAAAGCTGTGCAGATCCACCATGATACCCAGCACACGATGTATTTTGCTTGAGAGTCTCAGAAAAAGAACTCAACCAGTTTGGCACACCATGCAGGCTCAAAATGTTTCAAACGCCTACTGCCTCTAGAGAGAGCCAAGTTGACTTCAGGTGGTCCTCTACCAGCAACTCAGAATAGTTGCACTGAATCTATACTTCGCAGCACTGTCTGATGCATCAACAAAATTGAGCCATTTTTTTAAAGTAATAGATACTCATTGATTATCTTTTCTGATGCACTGGACTGAATTTTTACCTCATCATGCAAAGGCTAATCAGCCTGAACTTTCTAAAGGACTTTATGAGAAAGGTTTCTATGGACTATTTTGCTAGCTGTGGTGTTCACCGCATCCCTCTAGTCTTACAAGAGAAGCTTATTCCTTTTTCCTGTATTCGTCGAGTGGGGTATATGCATAAATGGGAGAGAAAAACCAATCTACTTCAGTTCAGTGTAACTATTTAATTGTGTGGGTCAATAGGCTTTTTAATGGAGATTTCTGACTTCGCCACTGTAAATGCCTTTAACGAGCATTAATTTTTGAAAGTTTTACAGAGTTTTATTAGTTTTACTACTTTATGTATTGATCTCTACAGACTTGTGCTGGTGCAAGTACAGGCTGCCAGGCAATTGCACTATATTTGGCTGCAGATTCAGACAGGCAGTTCTCTTATTTGGTTGACTTTTGTGAATGTGTAACACATGTGATGCATGTCATGGTGACAGATAACACTGCCATGGTAAAAAGTACTCATATTTCCCCCTCTTTGAAAAAAATTAGCTTTTAGTATTTTTCAGAGTTTTCAAAAATGCCCATTTTATGCTGCTGTGTGGTTTGTTAGATCTAAATGATTTTTTAACTTTTCTCATAGCAAGTTAACTTTGGCAATAAACATTTTTTAAAGTCCCTCCTCTTCCTCCCCCTGACAGTGTAGTTTTTTAGATGAGATTTCGGTATGATTTTTATCAGCTATTTCTTATAGATCATAATCTGACAATTTTTGAAACTGGTCAGAAAAGGCATATATTTCCATGCCTTTTTTTTTTTTTTTTTTTTTTTTTTTTTTTTTTTGCAGTACGCGGGCCTCTCACTGTTGTGGCCTCTCCCGTTGCGGAGCACAGGCTCCGGACGCGCAGGCTCAGCGGCCATGGCTCACGGGCCCAGCCGCTCCGCGGCATGTGGGATCTTCCCAGACCGGGGCACGAACCTGTGTCCCCTGCATCGGCAGGCGGACTCTCAACCACTGCGCTACCAGGGAAGCCCTCCATGCCTTTTTAAAGAATTCTTTTTATCTGTTTTATAGTCACAGTTGGTGTCCTGTCACTTTGTTTTAAACTAAGCTAGAACCAGGATGCTTCCTTATTGAATAGGCTTTGCCAGTCCTTAAGGTACCTTGAGTGATGCTGCAACTTGCAAAAATGTACCAGCATTTAAAACTTTATTCCCTGGGAATCAAGGTTACTCACACAATTACTTGTAATGGAAATTTTTTGCTTCTCTTTCAACCTGAAATGTACTTGGTGGGGTTTCCTTCCTTTTATTAAACTAAAACTGCATAGAAAAGGTTGCTTTTTCTTAATAGATTCTGGATTGCGTTCACAGGGAGAGAGGATTCCTTTCTTGTCCAAACAAAGGGAGTTGATCTAAAGCAAGCATCAGTTAAAATGTGGGGGAAAAGGTATTTTGTATTTAGTGTAGATAATACTTTGTGAATGGACAACAGTTACATAGAGTCTTGATAGTTCCAGCCAGTGTTTCCCAGCCCAAATTTTACTGACTTGGAATTCTCTGTCCTGGAACCTCAGGAGTGAGAGCTGAAAGGAGGAATAAAAGGCCCAGAGCCACTCCACATGGCTGAGGAAGGTGCTGGGGGAAGAGATAGATGCAGTGTGGTAAAACGGTTTTGCCACCTCTGTCTGGAAACTGCTGGTGGGGGAAACACTGGATCTAATGGTGAAGGATGTTGCTTGAACTCATTAGCTGGTCCAAATCTCTTAAACTAGCCTTCTCAAAATCCCAGCAATATAAAGCACTGTTTTTCTTCAGTCTTGTAAACAAGCTTGTAAATACGTTAAAGTTTACATTTCCATGTGCTGTTGATCAGCAGCGCCACCAGTGTTTGCTGAGACTGGTCTCTGAGAGTTTTATAATGTATATGGAGTCCTAAAGCTCATTAAGATACAAGTGCAGACGTCCTTGTTCTCTTCATAGAGTGGGATGAAAGCAAGCTCTGTAATTGAGGCACAACAGAGGCAGGAGTGAAGAAGATGGCAGATGTTAATTTCTTAAGATTTTCCTTTTTTGCAAATACCTCACTTGGACACACAAATCAGGACACGTTGGTGAGGGGCTGGCTGCTGCTTTTTATTCACACTTGTTCAGGGAGAGCACAGAAAATACCCTTCAGCTTGGCCACCCTGGATACAAGAGGAGGAAAAACGGAAGTTTCCTCTAGGAAAAGGATGACTTGCTGGAGTCCAGGATGTGAAGAACTCTTAGTGGCTGGCTGGCTGGCCAGTGGGCACCCCATCTGCACTTGAGTGCCTCGGACTTGCTTGTTAACAATGCACAGAAGAAGCGTCACTTCTCACCATCTCCTGGCATGTATGGAGCAGGGAGCAAGGCGGAGTGCCAGGAAGCCCTGACGTGCTTGCAGATGGGCTATACACTTGACCTTGAACTGTAGTTTGTAAGACCTCAGTCAGTCCTAGTACACTGGGGCAAATCAGTGTAGTGGTGGAGGAAAAGCCGGGAGGCCTATTTTTATAGGAAAACAGTACCTTTGAGGGTTTAATGCTGCCGTTTTGGACAAAAGGAAAGAAATATAGAAGAATTAGGATTGTTGGAAAAAACTTGCTGAGCGGTGAATCTTTAAGAGGTAATTACTGCAGAATCCGAGTTGCAGCAATACTCATTGCAAGCAGGTCTGAATGCATAGTTTTAATTCGGCTTGACAATTTGAACACGTTAACCCCTTGGGACTGACTGAATCATTATGCATGTGTCAATCAATGGGAGGTGTGCATTCTCTAGAAGTAGGTGTAGGCTGTTTGGTTTTTTTTTAATGCAGCCTGTTCAGGCACTGTCATGTGGTGTGAAAGATTTAAATGTAGCAATGCTAAAGAGTTAACAATTTTGGGATAAGGCACGGGGACATTAAAAGAGTGGTGAAAATCCAAATGTTGAACCAATTATGTTTTGTTGTTGTTGTTAGCTGTAGAGTGAACAAGCTGCCCAGCTGTCTGGGCAGGCAGAACATATTCATTCTTACTGTAAATTCTATTTGCTGCTTCCAAAGGTGATGATTTACAAGCAGACATATTCTATATGGTCTGTATTTTAGGATCTGGTGCCCAGCCTATATCAGAGCTTACCTACCTGGCTCAGCTACCTACCCTTCCTGTGGGAAAAGGTAATCCACTGTTTAACCAGGCTCACCCTCTCCGCCCTGCCCTAGCAACCCTTTGTGGATGTGCTGTAAGATTTTCTTGCTCAATAGCAAGGTGGTAGCTCTGCTTTCATTTTAAGAAAGTGGAGGCTGAGGGCATTGTATCAATACTGCTTCAACTCCAAGGATTTTTCCTTGTAAAATTAAAGGGAAGATCTTGTTATCGATTAACCATTTTCGTACCACTTGCTATTGACATATTCATGCTCTTTCTATGTCTAGTAGCTGAAAAATGTTTGCATTTGTTCATTTGACTAATGGTGTCATTTTTGTTTCTATATTGTTAGGCCTGTAATGTTCTAAAATGTATTTTATTAAATTTGGACTGGATGTATGTCTCTAGCAATACGAGGTACTTTCTAAACTATTAAGGGAGGGGTGGTATCTCCGAGTTGAGATGAGATGATGGTTGTTTAAATTTTGCAATTTTTTTTTGGCCTGCAGGGATATTTTGTGTTTATGTGTCCATAAAAGAATAAATTGGCATTCTTGTGCCAAACATTGTTTTTCTTGTCAATTGTCTAATAAATATAGTGTATACTGTAATAGCAATACACATGGTTACTTTTTTTTTTTTTTTTGGCCACACCGCACAGCTTGTGGGATCTTTGTTTCTCAACCAGGAATTGAACCCACACCTTCGGCAGTGAAAGCACAGAGTCAAAGTTTGAAGAGTTGAAGCCAGGCCTATCTAACTTCATTATACCTGCTACTGAGGGTGAAATTATAGGAACTTAAAAAGGGAAACAATTTTTGTCATGGGGAGTCAGGAAACACTACAGAGTCATGAATTTTGGGATAGATCATGAAGCACACGTCAGACTTTGCCAGGTGGATAAGTGGGGAACAAGGGGATTCTAGACACACCGTTCCCTCACAGTAGATTAGCTATAATTTTTATCTACTCCAATTCTTTCCTTTATTACTTCTTTGGGTGATAGAATCCCTCTTTCTTACGGGAACCCCATTATTTTGTGTGTTTCAAGTGAGTCCAAATGGCCTTCCTCACACTTCTTCCCCCTCCATTTGTGTCCTGTTCATGTCCATCCTTGAATCAGTCCCTGGGGGATGTGTCACATAATGACTCCTGTGTCAGGGAGTGGCTAGCAAGTAGGCATGTCACAAACAAGGCATGTTCCTCCTCCGTCTCTTTTTCTCTATCTCTTGGCTCTGATTTCCTCTATGTTGACTTTATTCTCCAGAAGCTATTGGCAAATCTTTAAGGAGAAGAGGGACAAAATCAGATGGGAAAACTAGCAACTATATTGCAAATTGACTGGAGAAGGAAAGAAATTATTTTAGTTTAACAAACATTTTTGGAGCTCCTATTATGTGCTAAGAAATATAAAGATGAAAGACACAAGTTCTGGTCATTGAAAGGTTCACTTGTAAACTTGGGGGCCACATATGTAACAAGGTAGCTTTAAGGGTTAAGTATTATGAGAAATATATACACATAACCATGGGACCACTTAGAGAGGCTGCTAACCCAGCTTGGGGAGATCAAGGAAGGCTTCTTAGAAGAAATGATGACTGAGATGTCTTATAAAGAATAAATAAGAGGGCTTCCCTGGTGGCGCAGTGGTTGGGAGTCTGCCTGCCGATGCTAGGGGATGCAGGTTCGTGTCCCGGTCCGGGAAGATCCCACATGCCGCGGAGCGGCTGGGCCCGTGAGCCATGGCCGCTGAGCCTGCGTGTCCGGAGCCTGTGCTCCGCAATGGGAGAGGCCACAACAGTGAGAGGCCTGCGTACCGCAAAAAAAAAAAAAAAAAAAAGAATAAATAAGAGTTTTATAAATGAACAAGGTGGAAGAAGTCATTCTAAGGATTCTTTTCATGGGCAAAGGCACAGAGAGGAAAACAAAGATCATGACTTGTTGGGAAAAATTACAAGTAATTTCAGTACTCTTGGATTATAAGGGAAGTGGAAATGATAAGGCTGAACCACAGAGGCAAGCATCAGTTCCTGACAGACAGGACTTGCATGGCATTCTAAGGAGTTTAGAGTTTGTCCACAGGTACAATAGCACAGTCTGATTTGTGTTACTTAGGCTGTCAGTAGTGTTGTGGGTAGTTTGAAGCTGAAGTTCTGAGAGTTTTACTGTGGAGCTCAAGCTAAAGATGATGAGGCTTGAACTTGAGCAGTGATAGTGCAATTGGAGAGAACGAATGAACACGAGATATTCAGAATTTAGAAGAAGCAGAACTTGGGGAAAGTGGATATAGAGAGTGCAGGGAAGGAAGACTCATTAGGAGGGCTCTCAGATTTCTGGCTTGGGTAGCTGGGAGGTAATAGTGCCACTGAGAAAATGAACACAGAAGAAGCAGATTTGTGATTTGTGGGAAGTAGGAATGTGGTGAGTTGAATTTTGGATGGATTTGATTTGAGGGTGGTATATATGGACTGGAGAAGGGGATTTGGAAGCCATCAGTATATATATCTATATATCTAACTATAGCTATGTCTATATCCTATTCGTTCTGTTTCTCTGGGGAACACTGACCAGTACAGGCTGCTCTTAGTATCTTCTCTTTGTTTTTGATTTGCAACACTTTAATAGGCCTAGGAATCTTTATATTTATCCTGCTTAGAACTTTGTCTTATTCATCTTTGTGAAACCAGCACACAGGGTCTGGCATATAGTAGATGTTCAATAAATGTTAGCTAATATCATTATTTGAGGAAATTCCCCAACACAAAAGTCAGAGAACAAAACAAACAGTAAACATAACTCAAAGAAAATAGAGACCATGCAAAGGGAGCAGAAGAAAACTTCCCCCCCCAAATTGTTTTATTTATTTATTTATTTATTTTTGCCTCTCACTGCTGTGGCCTCTCCTGTTGCAGAGCTCAGGCTCCGGACGCGCAGGCTCAGCGGCCATGGCTTATGGGCCTAGCCGCTCCGCGGCATGTGGGATCCTCCCAGACCAGGGCAGGAACCCATGTCCCCTGCATCGGCAGGCGGACTCTCAACCACTGCGCCACCAGGGAAGACCCTTTTTTTTAAATTTTAAAAATTTATTTGGCTACATTGGGTCTTTTAAAAAATATTTATTTATTTTAAGATTTTAAATTTTATTTATTTATTTATTTGGCTGCATTGGGTCTTCGTTGCTGTGTGCAGGCTTTCTCTAGTTGCAGCGAGCGGGGGCTACTCTTTGTTACGGTGTGCGGGCTTCTCCTTGTGGTGGCTTCTCTTGTTGCGGAGAACGGGCTCTAGGTACGTGGGCTTCAGTAGTTGCGGCATGCAGGCTCAGTAGTTGTGGCACATGGACTCTGGTGCGCAGGCTCAGTAGTTGTGGCGCACGGGCCTAGTTGCTCCGCAGCATGTGGGATCTTCCCAGACCAGGGCTCGAACCCGTGTCCCCTGCATTGGCAGGCAGATTCTTATCCACTGCACCACCAGGGAAGTCCCTTAATATTTATTTTATTTATTTACTTATTTGGTTGCTCCAGGTCTTAGTTGTGGCTTGCGGGCTCCATAGTTGTGGCTTGGCGGCTCCTTAGTTGTGGCATGCGAACTCTTAGTTGAGGCATGCATGTGGGATCTAGTTCCCTGGCCAGGCATCAAATCTGGGCCCCCTGCATTGGGAGCTCAGAGTCTTAACCACTGCGCCACGAGAAGTCCCCCAAATTGTATTTTATATTCTCGGAAAGATAAAAGAAGATACTGCATTCATTAAACAAGAGGAGACTATAACAATAGGAACAACTTAAATTAAAAGAAAATATTAAAATAGCAAAAATTTTAAAAATCATAAGTGAAACAAATGAAATCCATAGACTCCCACAGATATTTAAGGAAGTCATGCTTGAACTCCCCTCCACCCTAAACTTTGCTCACCAGTGATCCTGTCTCTTCTAATTCTGAACTCCAGTCTCTGTGATCTCTTTCCTTGACCCTGCTCCTGGCCCCTGGACTTGGTTGGCATTTGGACTTGGTTTCTCTCATGTTTAATCCTGCTTTCTCTAACTTCCTTCACTTGGTTGCCCTCAGAGTCTCGGTGTCCCATGTAACATTAACCCCCACCCCGAACCCACATGTGTGTGTGTCGGGGGAGGCAATTCAGACATCAGCAATAGTGAAAAGTTAAGAAAATTCTTGTTAAAAAGATACCAAACACAATGGCAATCGATTTTACATATCACCTTTCAATGCACATACATTTTTATATAGTTGTAATCTTAATGCGTACAGGATTTTGTGTTCTGTTATTTCATTAACTATTACATAACGAACAGTTACCCTTTTTCAAGACTGAAGTCATGTCATTTTGTGGTCATAGTTCATTAGGCAAGCATTTATTGAATACCTATTGCCTACTTAACATTGTGTTAAGCATCGGGGCTACAAAGGTAAGTATGGGTTTTTCTTCATGCTTTTGAGACTTTTGCATATTTAGAGGGAGGAGGAGGAGGAGGATGGAGAAGGCTATATCAACAAAGGAGAGCAGCTAAGTATTGCCACATGCATCACAGGAAGTGCAAGCAAGGACACATGGGAGGGAATGTCAGGAAGTTGTCATGAACACAGGAAGCAAGTAACTTCACCAGTCTGATGGAGGAGGTGTTGAGGTTTTAGGGGATTAATAAATCATACCCCCTTCCCTACAACAGTTCAGAACCAACTGAAAAATAGCCATAGATATCAGATAGTTGGATGAAGAGCAAGATGTCAGTTTTATTGCTGATAAGACTTAGATAAGAGGACTTGCTTAGAAGTGAGGGCAAATGGGAGTGTAACATTCCCCTTTACTTAACATGCTTGCCTTCCTAGTCATAGTAAGCACAGGAAAACCTTGGTTTTCCACAAAGGGAAGAGTCTACTTTTCCAAATGTACTGATTAAGCAATTTAGGATAAAATGGAAAAAAATTAAATCCCATTTAAATAGCATCAAAAATAAAAAGTGTTTAGGAACCAATTTGAAAAAAATGTGCAAGATCTATACATTGAAAACTAGAAAACATTGCTGAAAGAAATTAAAGACCTACATAAATGAAGAGATGCAATACGATCATGGATCAGAAGACTTGATAGTGTTATGGTGTTATTTGTACCCAAATTGATCTATAAATAAATTCCAATAAAAACTCCAGCAAGCTTTTTTCGTAGAAATTTATTGCTAATTCTAAAATTTATTTGGAAATTCAAAGGACCTAGAATAGCCAAAAACAACTTTGAAAAGAAAAACATATTTGGAACTTATCTGTGGAGGATGTAGTCTAAGATGGCCTTATGGTCCCCACATCCTGGTGTTAAGGCATTTGTATAATCCCTCCCCTGTTGAGTGTGGACAGGGCCTGTGACTTGCTTGTAACCAATAAAATACGGCAAACGTGATGGGATGTGATTTTTGTGATTACCTTAATTTATATACGATTCTGTTTGCTAGCAGACTCACTAGAAAGTCCTCCCCACCACCACCACCACCTCGCCCCGTCTCTCTCTCTCTCTCTCCCTTTCGGCTGTGTTGGGGATGCCAATGTGGCAAGGAGTTGTGATGTGAATGGGCTCTAGGACCTGAGGTTGGCCTCCAGCCACCAGTCAACAAAAACAGAAGCTCTTGGTTATACAGTTGCAGTGAACCAAATGACAAACACAGGAGCTGGAAAGTGGATTTTTTTTCCTAGTCAAGCCTCCAGATGAGAACCCAGCCCAGCCCACACTTTGACTATAGCCTGTGAGATGCTAAGCAGATGATCTAAGACATGCCTGGATCCTTAACCCACAGCAACTATGAGATAATAAACGTATATTGTTTTAAGCCTCCAAACTTGTGGTAATTTGTTATGCAGCAATAGGTAACGAATACACTACCTGATTCAAGACTTATTATAAAGCTACAATAATCAAGACAGTTGGCATCAAGATAGATATATGGAACAGAATAAAGTGTCCAATTGCATAAATGGCTAATTGATTTTCAACACAAGTTCCAGGGCATATTAACTGAAGGAATCTTTTCAAAAACTGGATAGACTTGTGCAAAAAAAAGATGAACTGATGAACCTGACCTTTACCTTTCACCATATATAAAAAGTAGCTCAAAAAGGATGATAGAACTAAATGTAAAAGCTAAAACTGTAAAACTTCTAGAAGAATACATGGAAGAAAATCTCAGTGACCCGGAGTTTTAAAACATAACACAAAAAGCATCAACTACAAAAGAAAAAACAATCAATAAATTGGATTTCATGAAAATTGAAAATCTTGCTCTTCATAAGACACTGCTATGAAAATGAACAGGCAAGCCATAACCTAAAAGAAAATATTTGAAAAATGTATATCTGATAAAGGACTTTATGTAGAATATATGAAGAATTCCTACAACTTAAGAAGACAAATAACCCAATTAAAAATGATTGACAGATTTGAACAGACACTTCACCTAAGAAAATATACAAATGAGGATCTCCCTGGTGGTCCAGCGGTTAAGACTCAGCGCTCCCAATGCAGGGGCCCCGGGTTCAATCCCTGGTCAGGGAACTAGATCCCAAATGCCGTGCCGCAACTAAGACCCGGCGCAGCCAAATAAATACATTTTTTAAAAAAAGAAAAGAAAATATGCAAATGGAAAATAAACATAATTTGTCATTAGGAAAGTGTAAATTGAAACCACAATGAGATACCACCGTACTCCCACTGGAATGACTAAAATTAAAAAGATTGTGGGTACCAACTGTTCAGGAGGATGTGGAGCAACTGGAATTCTCATAACACTTGTGAGAATGTAAAGTGAGGCAGTCACTTTGGAAAGCAGGTTGGCTACTTTTTAAAAAGTTCTTTAAGTTCTTTTAAAGTTATGCACCTACCCTAAATCCCAGTCATTTGACTCCTAGGTGTTTACCCAAGCAAATGTCCCAAAGACTTGTAGACAAATGTTTATAGCAGTTTTGTTTGTTTGTTTTTTTGCGGTACACGGGCCTCTCACTGTTGTGGCCTCTCCCGTTGCGGAGCACGGGCTCTGGACGCGCAGGCTCAGCGGCCATGGCTCACGGGCCCAGCCGCTCCGCGGCATGTGGGATCTTCCTGGACCGGGGCACGAACCCGTGTCCCCTGCATCGGCAGGCAGACTCTCAGCCATTGCGCCACCAGGGAAGCCCGTTTACAGCAGTTTTATTTGTAATGTTCTCAAACTGAAAACAACACAAATGCCCACCAACATGAGAATGAATAAACAAGTGGTCATATATCCACATAATGGAATACTCTTCAGCATTGAAAAGCAATGAACTCTTTCTTTTTTAAAATTTTATTTCTTTATCTATCTATCTATTTATTTATTTTTGGCTGCATTGGGTCCTCGTTGCTGTGCACGGGCCCTCTCCAGTTGCGGTGAGCAGGGACTACTCTTCGTTGCGGTGCCCGGGCTTCTCACTGCCGTGGCCTCTCCTGCTGCGGAGTGCGGGCTCTAGGCTTGCAGGCTTCGGTAGTTGTGGCATGCAGGCTCAGCAGTTGTGGCACACGGGCTCAGTTGCTCCGCGGCATGTGGGATCCTCCCGGACCAGGGCTCGAACCCGTGTCCCCTGCATTGGCAGGTGGATTCCTAACCACTGCCTCACCAGGGAAGCCAGCAATGAACTCTTGATACACACAACTACATAGGTGAATCTCAAAATAATTATGGTAAGAGAAAGAAGCAGCAAAAAAAAAAAAAAGAATTTATTCCAGTTATATAAAATACGAGAAAATGAAAACTAATCTTTGATGACAGAAAGAAGATCAGTGGTGGCAGGAGGGGAAGGCAAGGAGTGACAAGACGTAGGATTACCGAGGGTCAGGAGGAAACTTTTGAGGGTGATGGATATGTTAATTGTCTTTTTTTTTTTTTTTTTATGGTACACGGGCCTCTCACTGTTGTGGCCTCTCCCGTTGCGGAGCACAGGCTCCGGACGCGCAGGCTCAACGGCCATGGCTCACGGGCCCAGCTGCTCCACGGCATGGAGGATCTTCCCGGACCGGGGCGTGAACCCATGTCCCCTGCATCGGCAGGCGGACTCTCAACCACTGCGCCACCAGGGAAGCCCTGTTCATTGTCTTGATTGTAGTGATGGGGTAACGTGTATACTTATGTCAAAACTCATCAGATTGCCCACTTGCAGTTTATTGAATGTCAATTAAACCTCTGCAGAATGGTGAGTGAGCGGTTGCAAAAAGGCCAGCTTTCTGCAACCCTGAGGCTCTGAAATGAGGGGTGGGAGGAGGGGCTAGGTCGCGCATGCTCAGTCCTTCCTCCACGCTCACCAATCAGATCCCGGCTGGGCGACCTGACTAGTTGCAGACGCCGATAGACCTGAGAGGCCGCCATGATGAGAAGGAGCCACGTGAGAGGTGCGCAGCCGGGATGCCTGAGGCCTTCCAGAACTCGGTGA
This sequence comes from Globicephala melas, assembly GCF_963455315.2. Taxonomy (NCBI): domain Eukaryota; kingdom Metazoa; phylum Chordata; class Mammalia; order Artiodactyla; family Delphinidae; genus Globicephala; species Globicephala melas. The sequence goes on along the minus strand of NC_083314.1, from coordinate 159,374,568 downwards.
GTTTATATCCTGAGGGCACAGAAGCGCCATGGAAGTACTCTAAGCAGGCAAGTGATTTAAGCGGGTGTTCATTTTGAAACGATATTTTGAAGCTCTGTGGAAAATGGGCTCGAGAGGGTGGGGAACGACGCGTCGGGAGGCTGTGGTAATTTTTTTCTTTCTCTTCGTTGGTCTCCTTATTCAACCACGAACTCTTGGAGGGATAGGACTCTTTTGTACTTATCACCAAAGTACCCCTTCCCCACATGCGCCTCGGCCCCATGGCTGGTGGTCAGTAAGTTTTTGTTGAACGGGTTGAGTAATCCCAGGTCACACAAGCTTGTAAGTAAGAGCCGCGTTCGGCTTTAGCACTTTTGGACTCCAAACCCTGAGGTCTTTCTTTCCAAGCATAATGACAATCTAAAAAAAATTTTGGGTGTTCCTTTTGGGATTCAGTAGTCGAATCAATGAGTGACTTCCCTGAAATGCCTGCCATCAGTAATGAGGGGTTTCCAAGGGTGAGTGGAGAGATTGGTGTATTTTTAAAAATTATGCAAGATTGATTCAACGAATATTATGTACCTACTCTTCTCTGGGCACTGCATTTGGCTCTGGGTATTTCAGTGAGGAGGGTGGGCATAGTCCCTGCCGTCACGAAAAACAGACAAAATAATAAACAAGAAAGTGTGCTAAGTGCTCTAAGATCTTTCTTTCTCTGAAATTTTGAAATTTTACTGTGATCTGCTCTTGTGTGAGTTTTTTTTTCTCCTTTTTTTCCCTCTCAGTGGGTTGAGCACAGAATTGCCCCCTACAGGAAACTAAGCCTTTTAGGTCTGAGAAAGTTTTTTTGTATTAGATCTTTGATAATTTCTTCTCTTCCATTGTTTCCCTCCTCTCTCCTGAATTGGATCTTCTGTTGTTCAGCTGTGGGACCTAATGAGTGGCACCTCTAATTTTATTTCATTCTCTCTTCTATTTTCCATCTCTGCTTTTTGTTCTACTTTATGGGGTCATTTTCTCAACTTTATCTTTCGTGTATGAATTTAAAATGTTAGTTATCTTAATATTTTACTGTAAATTGGTCCTGTTGTTGTAGTCTCCTCCTGTTAAATGAGTTCAGTATCTTATTTTTCTGAGAATGTAAAATGCAGTTTGGGGGGAGGTTTTCTTGTGTTCCATTTGCGTGGTCTATATTGCCTTTGAGTTGTGTTTACAGTTTGTTTTGTTCTCTGACTTTCATGTTGGGGCCTCTCCTCAAATAATATTAGCTAACATTTATTGAGCACTTACAGCATTGTGGGCAAGTTTAAGCTCTTACAAATATTAACTTATTTAATCATCATAATAACTAATGAAGTAGGTGCTACTACCTTCAATTTATAAATGCTGAAATGAAGGAAATGAGAGCTTGAGTAATTTAACAAAGGTCACACAGTTGGAAAGTGGTGGAGCCAAGATATTAACTAACCAAGGCAGTCTGGGACATGTGTTCTTTTTTTTTTTTTAATAATTTTTTTAATTTATTTTTTTTGGCTGCATTGGGTCTTCATTGCTGCATCCTCCACAGATAAGGCTTTCTCTAGTTGTGGTGAATGGGGGCTACTCTTTGTTGAGGTATGTGGGCTTCTCATTGCAATGGCTTCTCTCGTTACGGAGCATGGGCTCTAGGGCGTGCAGGCTTCAGTGGTTGTGGCTCACAGGCTCTAGAGCGCAGGCTCAGTAGTTGTGGCGCACAGGCTTAGTTGCTCCATGGCATGTGGGATCTTCCCTGACCAGGGCTTGAACCTGTGTCCCCTGCATTGGCAGGCAGATTCTTTTTAAAAATTTTTTTTAATTAATTAATTTATTTTGGGCTGTGTTGGGTCTTCATTGCTGCACACGGGCTTTCTCTAGTTGCAGTGAGCAGGGACTACTCTTCATTGCCGTGCGCGGGCTTCTCGCTGCGGTGGCTTCTCTTGTTGCAGAGCATGAGCTCTAGGCATGTGGGCTTCAGTAGTTGTGGCATGCAGTCTCTAGAGCGCAGGCTCAGTAGTTGTGGCACACAGGCTTAGTTGGTCCGCAGCATGTGGGATCTTCCTGGACCAGGGCTCGAACCCGTGTCCCCTGCATTGGCAGGCGGATTCTTAACCACTGCGCCACCAGGGAAATCCGGCAGGCAGATAGATTCTTAACCACTGTGCCACCAGGGAAGTCCCCTAGGACATGTGTTCTTAACCACTATTCTGCACTGCCTCTTATTGATTGATTGATTGATGTACAGTTGATATACAATGTTGTGTTAGTTTCTGGTATACAGCAAAGTGATTCAGTTTTACATATATATATGCACACACACATACATATGCATACACATATATATGTATATTCTTTTTCAGATTCTTTACTATTATAGGTTATTTCAAGATACTGAATAGAGTTCCCTGTGCTATATAGTAGAACCTTGTTGTTTATCTATCTTATGTATAGTAGTGTGTATCTGTTAATCCCAAGCTCCTAATTTATCCCTATCCCCCTTCCCTTTTGGTAACCATAAGTTTGTTTTCTATGTCTGTGAGTCTGTTTCTGTTTTATAAATAAGTTCATTTGTATCTTTTTTTAGATTCCACATATAAGTGATATATGATGTTTGTCTTTCTCTGTCTGACTTCACTTAGTATGATAGTCTCTAGGTCCACCCATGTTGCTGTAAATGGCATTAGTTCATTCATTTTTAGGGCTGAGTAATATTCCATTATATATATATATATATATATATATATATATGCCACATCGTCTTTATCCATTCATCTGTCAATGGACACTTAGATTGCTTCCATGTCTTGGCTATTGTATATAGTGCTGCTATGAACATTGGGGTGCATGTATCTTTTCATATTAGAGTTTTCTTGGTATATATGCACAGGAGCAGGATTGCTGGATCATATGGTAGCTCTATTTTTAGTTTTTTAAGGAAGCTCCGTACTGTTTTCCATAGTGGCTGCACCAATTTACATTCCCACCAACAGTGTAGGAGGGTTCCCTTTTCTCCACACCCTCTCCAGCATTTATTGTTTCTAGATTTTTTGAAGATGGCCCTTCTGACTGGTGTGAGGTGATACCTCATTGTAGTTTTGATTTGCATTTCTCTAATGATTAGTGACGTTGAGCATCTTTTCATGTGCCTGTTGGCATTTTTTTAAAAATTTATTTATTTAATTTATTTTTGGCTGTGTTGGGTCTTTGTTGCTGCATGCGGGCTTTCTCTTGTGGCAAGCGGGGGCCACTCTTCATTGAGGTGTGCAGTCTTCTCATTGTGGTGGCTTCTCTTGTTGCAGAGCACGGGCTCTAGGCATGCGGGCTTCAGTAGTTGTGGCACATGGGTTCAGTAGTGGCTCACAGGCTCTAGAGTGCAGGCTCAGTAGTTGTGGCACACAGGCTTAGTTGCTCTGCAGCATGTGGGATCTTTCCGGACCATGGCTCGAACCCGTGTCCCCTGAATTGGCAGGCGGATTCTTAACCACTGTGCCACCAGGGAAGCCCCTGTTGGCCATCGTTATGTCTTCTTTGGATAAATGTCTGTTTAGGTCTTCTGCCCATTTTTTGATTGGGTTGTTTGTTTTTTTGATATTGAGCTGTATGAACTGTTTGTTAATGGTTTCCTTTGCTTACACTGCCTCATATTTAAGAATGAGACCTTGCTTCTGATTAAAGATGGTGGATTACACACCCATATTTACCTGTTTCTTCTACTAACCCCACAAAACAAAAATAAATGGATAAAATAATAAGTAAATAAATAATACATTGAAAAAAGGAGAAAACAGTTACAAAATTTTGGAAGTTAGAAAGCCTATGGACCTATGGTCACTGACTTTGCATATCCCAGAAAGCTAAATCCTAAAGTGATGTGGGAGAAAACCAAAAGGCAAACTATTGATAATTTTCCTTGTGGACCACCATCCTTTTCTCTCTCTCAAGCTTTCTTTCACACACATACACACACACACAGACACACACACAGGTTTGGAATAGGAGGCACCAGGAATCTCTGGACATGGGGGTGAAGTGGGGCCGAAAATAGGAAGATAGGTTGAAAGAACGGTAAAAATCTGTTAGATCCTCTCTGGCTTCACAATCGTCAGATGACTGCCCATCTCTGCTCCATGCAGCCTGATAGAAGATTGAAGGTTTATTCTCTAGAGAGGATAAAGCAGTCTTAGTCTGGGGGACAGTAAGTATCATTGAGGTACAGAGTACCACACTGAAAACAGGCAGTAAGTGAACGTTTACACATTAAATTGAGGCACTTTAATGTGTATCAATATTAAACAGTTAAATTCTCCCAACAGCCTTATAGATGTGGGTGTTATTGTTTTTCCTGACTTACAGAGGAGAAAACTGAGGCACAGTAAGACTAAATAAGTTGCCTAATATCACATAGATAGTCACAAGAGAATATTTATAACATACATACATATAAAGAAGAATGCTGTAACAGACACCTATAACCCAATCTCCTACCATTCAGTTTACCAAAAAAAAATAATAATAAAGAAAAAGAAAAGAGAATATTACTTTTATCTTTGTTTTTTTTTTTTTTAACCTTTACCTTTTGAGTTGTGTTCCTTCAAAACCCAGTCCCATTCTTTTCCCTCTCAGATGTAACTGCCATCTTGAAATTTGGGTTTATCTTTTCCTTGCTTTTCTTTCTTTCTTTCTTTTTTTAAATAAATATTTGTTTATGTATTTTTGGCTACATTGGGTCTTTGTTGCTGCGCATGGGCTTTCTCTTGTTATGGTGAGCAGGGGCTATTCTTCGTTGTGGTGCACGGGCTTCTCATTGCAGTGGCTTCTCTTGTTGCGGAGCATGGATTCTAGGCACGTGGGCTTCAGTAGTTGTGGCATGTGGGCTCAGTTGTTGTGGCTCGTTGGCTCTAAAACACAGGCTCAGTAGTTGTGGCACACGGGCTTAGTTGCTCCATGGCATGTGGAATCTTCCCGGACCAGGGATCGAACCCATGTCCCCTGCATTGGCAGGCGGATTCTTAACCACTGCGCCACCAGGGAAGTCCTCTATGAGATTTTCACAAATGAGGAAATTACAGTTAATAGTGGAACTATACTTTGCTTGAGATCACATGTTTACATGTGGTAGAACTGAGATTTGACCCAGGTTTGTCTGATTTCAAGTGTTGCAGTATGTAACTGGGTGGAATATTATAAGTCAAAGAGCAGAAACATGGTTGTTTCATGGCTGTTGATAAATATTGCCAAATTGCTTTCCAAAGGATCATACTGGTATAAAATGCCAGTGTATCAGTTCCATCACAATATCTTGATCACTGAGTATGTAATAAAAAATTTTAAATTAATAGATATAGGATTATTATTCTATATTGACTTTCTTAAGAATGAATGATAATTATATAGTCCTACTTATGCAGACAGTCTTTTTCCTTGGCCCATTGATATACTGAGGCCATATTTATTAAAAATACTTTTCCATTGAGCCCCCTTGTGTATTAATGGAGGTGAAGGAAGATAATAGGAGTTAATTCTGCCCCTATCCTTTCCACTGATCAGCAGCTTGGTAACATCCACCCAGATAGATTCTGGGTCGAAAGTTGAGTTGTTATTTACGTTCACTAAGGGATCAAGATAGGACACCACAGGTTGACTAACATCTTTGGGGTTCATTTGGTATAGTATATCTACATCTACTTTTATTTTAAAGAGGATGCCTTTCCTGGACATACCTGACCCTTAACTTCAATATCCCAGAGTTCTGTTCCTAGACATGGATGTTCATAAGATTCTCTAACCCACTCAGGGCCAGCCTATCCAAAGGACTCTCCTGTTCTGCCAGCCCAGGTGTAGGGTTTTGGGGCTTCCATGTGTGCTGCAGAAAGCCCAAAGAAATAGACTTGATCTGGGTCAGTGCCAGCTTGGGTGGAACTTACACTGTGAATCTGCCTTGGATGTCAGAACCAGGGACAGCTCCTTCCATTCCTCCCCCAGCTGCCCCTCCCCTGGCTTCGGCTGGGGAGAGAATGGGCAGATTTGGGAATGGTGTACTTCTCTAGCCTCTTCTCAGTGTTTCTTGCTTCCTTCTTTATGCTAGGATAGCACTACTGATAGTTCCTTGTATAAGTGCTCTTTCTTACTTTCATGCTCTCCGTTAATGCTGCTTAGAATGCCTTTCTCCCATCCTTCCTTTGCCTGGCTAATTCCTGCTCATCCTCCCAGGCCTGTTTAAGTAGGTATCTCTTGTAGGAAACCTACCCTGATTATCCCAGACTGAGTTAGACATATCTCCTCTTAGTTCCCATGGCACCCATGCTTGCCTTTGTCATACTCAAAATTGCATTGAAATGACCATCTGTGCTGTCCAGTGCAGTAGCCATTTGCCACATGTATTAAGCACTTAAATTTGTGGCTAGTCTGAATTAACATGTGTTATGAGTGTAAAATACACACCAGATTTCAAAAACTTATATAAAAAATGTAAAATATTAATAATTTTTATATTGATGACATGTTGAAACGATAATATTTGGAGGTTAAATAAAATATTAAAATCAATTTCACCTGTTTCTTTTTTGCTTTTTATAATGTGGCTGTTAGAAATCCAAAATGACAAATGTATCTCACAGGTATTTATATTGGATAGCACTCAACTGTATGTTTGTCTCTTCTTAGGGGTAGGAACTGGCTCTAATACATCCTTATCTCTTTGTATTTCTAAAGCTCAGTACACAGGGAATGATGGAAATACCTGATGCTAGTCCTCAGAACTTGGGGCTGGAAAACAAGGGTCCAACAGACATCATTACATTATTTGGTTTTTCCATCCAGGAACTTGGCATCTCTCTCTACTTAACTCACTTTTTCTATTTAAGAAAACTCTCTTTAAGAGTTTTTACTTTTAACTCTACTTAACTTACTTTTTTCTATGTCTTATTGATTCTTACAGATTTTCTTATAGAACACAAGCATCTCATTAAATTTATTTCTAAGTATTTTAAATGAGATATTTTACCCTTATAGTTTCTAATTAGTTATTACTTATACCAGTAGTGAATGCTATAGATTTCTGCTTATTTTCTTGAATCTTTCCACTTAGTCTTACTAATTTTAAAATTAGCAAGACTGTATATTCCTATTATATAATTGCAACAACTGCAATAAAGATTTTTTCTTATATACTTAATTTTATTTCTCTCTCTCTCTCTGTCTCTGACTCCCTCTGCTCTGGCTAAAATATCCAAAGCAGTATTAAAATAGTATTAGTGGTGAAGAGTGACCTCATTTATTCCTTAAAAACAGGAAAGCATCTCTGCTTCTCCACTAGCTAAAGATAGATATTCTATTATCTTGTTAATATTATTATTAATAATAATAATAAATATAATAATTAAATAAATATTAATAAATAATATAAATAATAAAATATAATATAAATTATAATTATAAATAAATATAATTAAATAATAATTAATAATATTATTATTATTCTATTATCTTGATTTTAATGATTTTTATTAAGAATGGGTCTTGGGCTTCCCTGGTGGCGCAGTGGTTGAGAGTCCGCCTGCCGATGCAGGGGACACGGGTTCGTGCCCCGGTCCGGGAAGATCCCACATGCCACGGAGTGGCTGGGCCTGTGAGCCATGGCCGCTGAACCTGCACGTCCGGAGCCTGTGCTCCGCGGCGGGAGAGGCCACAACAGTGAGAGGCCCGCGTACAGCAAAAAAAATAAAAAATTAAAAAATTTTAAAAAGAATGGGTCTTAAAATTTATGAAATATTTTAATCTATTACAATTATCCTGTTTATTTTTTGTTAATCTACCTATATGGTATATATTTATTTTTGAACCATTCCTGAATTACCCTTATGCTTGTGATATGCTGCTCTTTTAATAATAATGTCATATAGTGTTATGAAGAGTGTTGACCTTGGAACCATCCAGCATGGGTTCATGTTCTGCCTCTGCTAATTGTAAGCTGTGTGATCTTGAGCAAGTTACTTAGCCTCTCTGTGTCTTCATTTTTTAAAAATCTTTTTAATTTTTAAAAAAATTTATTTTATTCATTTTTGGCTGTGTTGGGTCTTCGTTGCTGCGCGTGGGCTTTCTCTAGTTGCGGCGAGCGGGGGCTACTCTTCGTTGCGGTGCGCGAGCTTCTCATTGCAGTGGCTTCTCTCATTGTGGAGCACGGGCTCTAGGCGCACGGGCTTCAGTAGTTGCGGCACGCGGGGCTCAGTAGTTGTGGCTCACGGGCTCTAGAGCACAGGCTCAGTAGTTGTGGCACACGAGCTTAGTTGCTCCGCGGCATGTGGGATCTTCCCGGACCAGGGATCAAACCTGTGTCCCTGCATTGGCAGGCGGATTCTCAGCCACTGTGCCACCGGGGAAGCCCTTCATTTTTTAAAAAATTAATTAGTTAATTTGGCTGCGCTGGGTCTTAGTTGCAGCACGTGGGATCTTTGTTGCGGTGTGTGGGATCTTTTTTAGTTGCTGCGTGCAGGATCTAGTTTCCTGACCAGGGATCAAACCTGGGCCCCCTGCATTGGGAACATGGAGTCCTAACTGCTGGACCACCAGGGAAGTCCCTCTGTGTCTTTATTTTTAATGATAGTATCTGCCTGTGCTGTTTATTTACCTATTGCTTCTTAGCCCAAGCTCACCTATATGTTCTATGATGCACCAGGATTTTTGTGAGGATTATGTGAGTTAACTTATGTAAAGTGTTGGAACAGTGCCTGACACTTAATATTAAGTAAATACTTAATAATGTTAAGTGTTAATATTATTATCATAATTTTAATTATTCTCTTACAGAATTCTGTAGGCTAGTATTTGACTTGTGATTTTTGCATCCATATTCCTGAGATCTCTTTTTGTAATATCATCATATGATAAGAGGTGTGGGTCTTTATCTGCTATTGTGAACAAATTGGGAAAATTCCCGTTTTTCTCATGTTCTAGAACCATTCATATAACATGGAACAGAATTATCTCTTTAAGGAATGGTTGGAAATATTACACAGTAAACCTTCTGGGCCAGATGTTGTTTGGTAATTTTTGATAGTTTTCTCAGTGTCCTCCTTAATTGTTGCTCAATTCTTGCTTTTTATTCTGTTTTGAATTTTTTAAAGGAAAAAAATTGTAGTTTAAACTTTTGATCAGGTATCAGATTCATTAGTCTATAGTTATGTAAAAAAATTCCCTTGTATTTGTTAAATCTCTGTGATGAGTTTTAAAATTGGGGAGATAAATATGTTCACTGTCTTGATTGTGATGATGGTTTCACAGATCGATACATATGTTAGAATTGATTAAATTGTATACTTTATGTGCAGTTTATGTATGTCAATGATAGCATAATTTTAAAAAGTCTACCAATTGCATAAATCTTTTCAAAGTACAAGGTAACATTTATTAATTCCATTGTTCATGATTTCTGATTTTTAGAAATATCTCCTGAAATATTATACAAGAAATACATTTTATTATAGATAAAAAGAGATGGTGCATGCAGGAGGTGTTAGTGATTCATTTTCTGATAATAGGGTATACGATTTGTTTTATGTCTACTATACTACCTTGATTTTATTGTTCCCAGGCTGTTCTTTTAATATTTTAAAAAAGGAAAATATAGATGGAGATACAGTTTTTTTCTTAGGCCATTCTTGTTGTTTTGGGGCCAGGAAACTCTGCGTTTAGGGAAGGTGTGTAAGTGGAAAGATCTGAGGTCTGGCCTACGTAGCAGAGGCCCTTGGGTGTGACTTAGCTATGGATTGAGGTGGAAGGATTGAACTGGAAACAGAAGGAGCCAATAAGCTTTCTGGGAAGGTACATCAGGAGTTACTGAAAGAAGTCTGAATAAGAAAACAAGATACTATCTGGAATTCCTTTATACTCTACCACTTTGCCTAGCCAAGAGTGAAATCCTTGATGATGAAGACACTCTGCAGAGAGACCCTGCAAGGCCAGGGCAAGGCTTGACTCCACTAGCCACTTTGGAGGTGGATCAGAATAGTGACCAGTGCCTTTCCACAAAGTTAAGTGTGAGGCTTCATATTTAGAACAGGGGATTCAAACTCTTCTTAAGGAATGCTGAGCTTCTAGCTTAGTTACACCAAGGCAGAGATCTTGCTATTTCTGAGGATGTTTTGATGCCATCTGTTTGACACAGATCAACCCAAATTTACTGATCATTCTGGGCACAGCTTGTGCGAACCACTAAAGGGGGACAGAAGTACATCTGATATGGTCCCTGCTCTTAAAGAATTTAGAATGTAGTACAAGAGACAGACAGTAATTATGGTAGTAGCCAATACTTCACCTGCATTCTTCTAGGTACTGTTCTAAGGTCTTTATATATATTAATAACAGTCCAATGAGGTAGGTACTATTTTCACCCCCTAAAATAGGGGAGGAGGAAATTGGGACACACAGAAGTTAAGTAATTTTCACAGCTAGTAAATGGCAGCACCAGGATTGGAACCAAAACAGTGTGGCTTTAGAGTCTTTGTTCTTAACTTTATCTTGTAGAGCAGTAGTTCTTAAAATGTGGTCCCCAGATCAGCAGCAGCAGCCCCATCTGGAAACTTACCAGAAACATGTATTCTTTGGGTCCCACCCAAGACCTACTGAATCACAAATTCTGGAGGCGGTGCTTAACATTCAGTGTTTTAACAAGCCCTCCAGGTGATTCTGATGCCTGCTATTTGAGAACCTCTGCTAGAGAAAAGCAAAGCATACTATGAAAAGTGTCAGAAATTAATCTTCCCAATGGGTAGCAACTGGATATGGTCTCTCTCTTAAGTTCCTAGCCTTCTGCACGGCATCTAGTGTAAAGTAGGCATCAAAAAATACAGATGGATGATGCATACATATGAATGAATATATGGAAAAGTGATGTTTGAGCTGGGGTCTCTTACCACCTATCAATTGATGCAGACCAAATAGGAGAAATGTTCCCCGAAACCGTGAGACCAGCAAGGAGGTGATTGTGATACTTTTGGCAAGGTATGGTAAAGGTCTGCACCAGCACAAGGAGCCATCAGAAGAATGTCAGGGAGATCATGCGAGAGCAGTTCAGGAGGTAAACATGTCAGGTCTTTGTGAACAGCTGTATAGGGGAAGAAGCAAGGGAGAGAGAGAAACTGTCATTTCTGGGATGAAGGTGCCCTTCACAGAGACAGGAGGTATAGGACAAGCACGTTTGTGGGGGAAAGATAGAGTTTGGATTTGGACTCTTGAAATTTGAAGTGCTGGTAGATCCAGGTGGAGCTGTCCAGCAGACACTTGGAAATATGAGTCTGAGACATGGTTGGAAATAGAGATTTGGAAGGATAGTTGAGTCATAAGAATGGATGAGACCTTTAAGGGAAAAGTGGAGAGTGGAATGAGAAGAGAGGTGGGTTTGAAACCATGGTGAACACTGTTATTTAATGAATCAAAAGCAAGAGGGGGGCCCTTGAAGAAGGCTGAAAAGGGCTTAGGCAATAGGAGACCTCAGAAAATGCTGAAGCCAAGTAGAAGCCTCAAAAAGGAAGGAGAGGCAAAGTGTCAGATGCTGCAGAGAAATAAGAGTTGAAAATTATCCTTTGAATTTCGACACAAAAAGTGTTTTAAGTGACATGGTGAGGGCAGAAACGGATTGACTGAGTTGAGGCGTGAGCTGTAGATGAGAAAGTGGAGACAGGTGTTTCCCAGGTCCCGCAGGTAGAGCTCAGGAGCTGCACTCAAGTTGAGACTGCGACATCTTCCAGGGTAGGCAGTCTCTTTCATATCTGTGGTCTCAGCGCCCGGTAGTCGGCCTGGAAGAGAGGGTGGCGTCAGTGAGTTCAGTGACTAGGGACGGAGAAAGGCTTCGCGGAGGCAATCGCTTTGCAGCCGAGGCTTGAAGGATGAGGGTGATTGGGAGGAGAGGTGGGAGGCAGGGCCCCTGGGTGACGGGGCTCTCGGAGTGTGTGAGGGTGACCTGGGAATGAGGTGGAAATGTGCGCGTGGCCCTGTGTGAAGGGGGGAGGCTGTGTGTAGGCTTGGAGGGACAGGTTTGGGGAAAAGACAAGGCCGGAGGTTGCTGCGGGGGGTTGTCCTCCCGCCCCGCCCCACTTAAGCCACTGCGTGGTTCCGCGGCGCCTCTACCGGAGCCCTCTCGCCGGGCTGCATGGCGACGGGTGACCGCCAGGGGCCGCTGCCTCCGGTCCCCGGTGCCCCCGCCCCTCTCCATTGGCCTTTGTTGCTGTCGGAGCGCCCCGTTTGACTCGTTCCCGTCCGCCCCCTGGGCCTGGCGGTCGCGCCTGCGCACTGGCAGCGGGCCGGGCGCTAGCTGGGGGAGCTGCTGCAGGCTCCGCGGCGGCGGCTGCAACGGAGGCTGCGGGGGCGGCGGCGCGAGCGGCCGGGCTTGGGGGGGTAGCCGAGCCCGGCCCGGGAGCCCAAGCAGCTAAAGTGCGGGGTACCTAGGCCCTTCACGCTGGACTCCACAGTCTCCGGGCCGCCTGACCTCCGCACGGGTATATGGGATGGAAGCGGGACCCTCGGGAGCAGGTAAGGGCCCCCGGCAGAGGGACACGGTGCATGCTCCAAGGACTAGGGGACTCCCGCGTGAAGAGCAGGATTTCCGAGTGAGGAAAGGTTTCCTGAGTGAGGAAAGGGGCTCTTATGAGATGGGGGGCCCAGTTTGAAGGGGGCTGTGTGCAGTTCCGGGGGAAACCTTGTGAAGGGAGCTCAGAGACGGGGGCCATTTATCAAAGGAGGCTGTATGCACTCCTGGAGGTGGGAGGTGCTCTGGGAGAAGGGCCTGAACGCACGTAAGGACACTCGGAGATCCCGGGAGGCCTAGGGAGAGGCCCGGCAGGTGGCAGGGGGCGGGCCCCAGGTGTCCAGGAGAGGAGGGGGTCGACACAGATGGGCCCAGAGCTGCCGCATGCCGGGGGCGGGGGCTCAGCCGGGCTGGGCTGGGCTGATGTCTTTTGGGAGAAGGCGCCAGAGCTGGGCTGTGAGCTCCGCCCCAGCCGGGCCTGACGCGGGGGCGAGGGTCAGGGGGCAGTGGGTGGGGATCCAGCCCCGGGATCCCCCCCCCAGTCTAGGGAGATGGAGCGGAGGCGCCGGAGCATGCGCGGAGGTGGCAGCTGGAACGGGTTGCCCGATGTGGTGGGGGCGTGGCCGCCCGAACCCCCCACCCCCAGACCCGCAGGTTGGATTGCAAAAAGGAGCGCACTGTTGGGCTGCAGTCTCTCTTAGGTTATGCTGGCAGAGTACAAGTGGAAATGGGCCCCTTCCCCATCTTGGGGCTCTTGCACTTGGCCCTGAAAACCTTCAGTCATAATTTGCCAAGAATAGGTTGAGGGAAACTGCTAAAGTGCCTTATTCTGCCACTGGGATGAGGAAAGACTGGGATGGAAGCAATGTTTTAGGTTATGGACGGGTCCCCCTTGAAGACAGGCCTTAAAAAATGTGTTGGTTACTGAGGTACCAAGGCCAGGACCAGGTTTACCTAGAAGGGGTTTTCTGCCTGGTTTGCACGGTCCAACAGTGAGCAGAATTGGGATCTTTTAATCCAAGGAAAATGACCTCTCTATTGAATGTCTCCTGAGTCGACAGCCTAATCTTTTTATACCTTAATATTTTTATGTTTGTTGTCCCCCACTGAGTATCTTTTCTTTTTCCTCTCTCTACTCCCCAGAAACTGTCAGGGCCATGTTATTAGACCCAAGGTCGTCAAGCTAGCCTTTTGTCACAAATACGTTGTTTGGGGTAGGGGGAAGTCTATAGCCTTCACCATGGTGTCCCAGGTGATAGCCTTAACTTCTCCTTATTTACAATCAGGAGAAAAGGTGGTAAGAATAGAGGAGAAACTGAGGCAAGGCTGCCCCAAGAAGACCAGAGTCCCTGGATGTGTTGTGTAGTGGTGGCACCTCCTGTGTCCTGTCTCTTACCCTTTTGATGGGAGGAGCAGTCTGGACCTGGGAATCCTTTAGGTCTTGTCTCACTACTTCCTTCCATTTGATCTTGGAGTGGGAATAGGATTTCCATTTGGGACAGGAATTTCATTTCTGGTTGAAGCATCTTTGTCTTTTATACCAGATCTAATCCCCTTAAGGAAATAGCTCCTGCCGACTCAGACTCATTCTTCGAGTCATCCATTCAGTGATCTATAAGTACTTAGTGACTACTTTCCCTGGGACAAAAACAACCTTGTAAAGGCTGTGTAAGCCTTAAGGTGGAATGCAGGGAGCAACTGACTTCAGAAAACTACTTCCTCCTTCCCGTAGGCCCCTTTCTCCATTCCAGGAGCTCTCGTGGTTTTCTGGGCTGGAGACTACTTGCAGCAACCCAGGGACTAGAGTAGTAGAGGTCCCAGAGGTCCAGATGGATTGCTGGGAGCTGGCACCCATACCAGATTGATCTATTATGATGAATTTCTAATAGCCTCTAGAGTGATGAAAAAGTTGACTTTTTCCGATTCATGTTACATATTTATAGCTTCTAGGGAAGGAACTAGAGCCTGGTATCTGGAGTTGGCTGTAGCCTAATGAGGCAGGCTTTACCTCATCAAAAGGTGTAATTGAAATTCATTCTGGAAGCTGTGAGTGGAGGGATCCCATAACTGCCTCCTTCCTAGGCTCGGACTATTTTCTTGGAGGTTTGAGGACACAGTACGTACACAAAGCAAGGTATTGTTGCTGGCTTCACTGGGCTTATGGCCAGGTGTGCCTTCTGTGCTCAGGTGTGTTACAAGTACATATACTGGACTGGGAGCTCCCAGAGGGTAGAGGTGGTGTCTGATTTATCTGTGGAACCAACCAATGTCTAGGCCCTGACACAAGTACGTCTTTATTTTTTGAATTGAATCACATTCCAGTGTGAACATAAATGGTTAAGCACGTGTGTGGATATTTAATAATTTGTGTGTACTCAGTGTGTGGACAAATTCTTTTTGGAGCGATTGGCCCTTTACTCTTTGCTTACTGGACAGCTAACCCAACCTTGAGTTTGTCTTTTGAGTGGGCTGTCTAGCTTATTGGGAGGTATGTGTGCCTCAGAACTGCAGGGAAGGAATCCCTGAGCCAGGCCTTTCAGCTCTGTTACTTTTCCTTCTCAGGGCTGGTTGAGGATGGGGGAGGGGGAGTGTCCTTTTCATAGCCCCTCCCTCCATGCTTTTGTCTGCAGGGAAGGGCCCCGCCCCTTTCCCCCAAGGCCCAAGCTTTGTCCTCTGTGCTGGGGCCCTCATCTGCATCACAAAGTGGCCGTCTGTCCCTGTCTGGCTCTGAAGGGAAGTGTCTCCCTTTCTCAGACTAAAAGCTGGGGGCAGGGTGGGGTTAGGGGAGGAACTTTGTACTGCTGTAAGGCTTGCAGGGGAGTGGAGTGGGAGAGAGGTTCTCTCTTCCTCCTGCCTTCCCTAGTTTGGGTATGAAGGGGAGGGTGGGGGCTCCTTGTTTTTCCAAAGCCTCCTAGGAGTGGAGGGTGCCTAAGGCTAAGTCTGGTGTGTAGTCCTGTTTCTGGGAAAGAGAAGGTTTTGAGGCTAGAGTGTCTGTCCCATCCCCCATCATTTCTACCCAGCCCCTAGCTCTAGGGGATGTCTTTCTCCCAAGGCTCCTAACAATTATTCAGCCTGGGAGGCTAAGGAGATGAATGGAATGTAAGAACTTGGGGAGGGAAAGGGTATCTCTTACCAGCTACTTCCACTAGGGTCATGTTTGTCCTGTGCTGGGTTTATAATTGTTTCTGAGCAGTGTGCAGGTGTTTGTGTGCTGTGTATGCTTGTGTGTTCTTTGTGGTGTGTCTATGGATCTGTTTGTTAATTCATTTAGTATCTGTATATTGAACACCTATATGCCAGGCGCTGGAGATTCAGCAGTGACCAAGGCAGATACAGCCTGTATCTTTGAAGATCTCACAATCTAGGCTGGTGAGGGGTATGTGTATGAAGGTACACTGTCCAGGTCTAAGTATGTGTTTGGATGTGTATGTCTATCTATGGCTTGTGTATAATTTCTGTTCAGCTCTTTCTGGGGTATGTGGCCAGGTGCTAGTAGTTAAGCTTTCACTTCCCCAGGTAGCTGAATCCTGAAGGCCTTTTCTCCCCAGACTGGGCTGCCATTCCCGTCTGTGTTTCCCTGTCTGTGGAGTAGGGTAGGCTTGACAGGTGGTTAGAAGGAGACACAGCAGCTTAGCTCTGGAAAGCAGGCCCCTCCCTTGAATGGTTCTGACCTCTTCCTGACCCCCCTGCTGAGGATATGCCCCATCCCCCCAGCCTCGCCAACTGTGAAAGCAGATCTCTGGTAATGGGAGGTTCTGGGCTGTTTTGTCCCTCTTTCCTCCCACCTGGGCTGGTCCTCTGCTGGCAAAGACAATAGTAGATGCTGAGGGAGGGTTCTCTTAGGCAGTTTCCTCTTTTCTTCCCTTTCCCCTCAAGCTAGAAAATAAAACCAGGGGCAGCAATCAGACTGGTGGCAATAGAGGAGAAAGTAGTGGGAGTTGGCCCTGCCCTAGCCCTTTCCCAAGGACTGCCTCTGTCTTAAACCCCTTCTGCTACTGTCTGGGCCCTCTGTGTAGAAGGAGCTGTGGGCCTGGAAAGAATCTTGTATTCTTCCCAGAAGCAGTAATCTCGTCTTCTCCAGGATGCTACTGTCTGCCCCTCCTTCCCAAATCCTCTACTCTAGTTTACTCTTGCCTCAGTCTCCTATATTTAGCCTGTCTTCATTCCCTAGCTTTTTCTTCTTTTGAACTTCTTCATTGTCTCCCCACTTGCAGCCTTGCTTCTTGCCCAGGCTCTCAACTGTCTTGCCCCAGCCCTAACTCCAGCCTTTCCTCCTTCCCAGTTCAAGCATTTTTGGGCTGTGACCTCCAGTTCCAGCCTCTTCACCAGCTCCGTGTTTCAGCCTCTCTCCTTTCCTTAGTCTCCAAAATCCATCCTTTTAGCCTTTTCTCCTTTTCTGCTCCATCCTCAGCCATTCGGTTGCCTTAATCTTTTCTCAGACACTGCCCTGTTCCTTGCGTGGCCTCCCCCCATCCGCCCGCCCCAGCACTTGGCCTTCTTTAGGTCTTCCTCCTGCCTGCAGTGCAGAGAAGCATTAAGATGATACTATTTTGTGTTCAGGATGGTGATGAGTGAAGTGAGCATCTGGCTGACAGATAATAAGGCTTTCTTGGTCTGCTAGATACCTGAAGGAGTCTTCATCTAGTAGAGGGAAGAAAGAGTTTTGTTACTAGAGCCAGATTTAGCCCGTCTACTTAACATGTAATAGGAAGATATTACATACTCATTTGATGAATTTAAGATAGACAACAAGGGTAATTTTCCTAACTGGAAAGAGTTTTTAAAAAATGAGCCTGGGTTGTTTCAGCCAGTGGAAGCCCTCAGTTGGGTTGGGTAGTCAGGAAAGAGGCTTTTCCTACACTTTGCTGCTCCCGTTCTAGGAGGCCTTGTGCCTTCTCTGATCAGAGTGGTAAGGAAATTACCAGACTCTACCCTCACCAGCCTCTCTGTCTTGTAGCTGCAGGCACCTACCTGCCCCCCCTGCAGCAGGTGTTCCAGGCACCTCGCCGGCCTGGCATTGGCACCGTGGGGAAACCAATCAAGCTTCTGGCCAACTACTTTGAAGTGGACATCCCTAAGATTGACGTCTACCACTACGAGGTGGATATCAAGCCGGATAAGTGTCCTCGCAGAGTCAACCGGTAAGTAATGCACGTTTAAGCCACTAAGTCCAGTAGTCCTTATTTTCCTGAGTCTCACAGCCTTAAAAGAGAATCCAGAGGGATAAAAGAAAAACTAGTAGAGGGTGATATCACCAAATTCAAGAAAGTTCTTGAGGAAGAGATTCTAAGTAAGGTAAATGTTGAAAAATATCACTGGATTTGGCTATTAGGAGACAGTTGGTACCTATTGCCACAGTAGTTTCAGTAGAGGAGTTGGGCTAGTAATCTAACAGTGAGTTAAGGAATAAATGGAAGGTAATGTGGTAGGGATAGTGAGAACAGATAGCTTTTTTCTAGATAGCTTGATAGTGAAGCATGGGGAGAGAGGGAATATGTTGGCTAGAGAAGATTATAGGGGCCAAGTATGGTGCCTACTGCATTTCATTATTTGTTGAAATGAATAAATGAAAAGTTTTTAAGAATGAGACATGGGTATGTTTATAAACCGAGAAGGAGCTAGTGCAGGAGAGGTTAAAGGTACAAGACAGAGAGGAGAGGAGTGAGTGGGATGTCCTTGCTGAGGCAGGAGGACACATATATATATGCACAATGTAAAAAAAAAATTTAATATTACAGGAAGAGTAGCAATGAAAAATGTCTCGTATTACCCTGGCCTCCTGTCTCCTAGTCCCTTTCCCCAGATGCATTCATTATTACCATTCTTGAGTACACTTCCAGATATTTTTCTATACATATGCAAGCCTATATGTTTACAGAACATTTTTAAAGCACACAGAATACAGAATCTTATATACACTGCTCTGCACCTTGCTTTTTTCCACTGAACAATATAATTTGGAAAGTAATATATATCAGTACCTACATATCTGTCTCATTCTTTTGCATAACTTCATAGATATTCCATTGAATGGATATATTATAACCTATTTAATAAATCTATTCAGGAACATTTAGGTTGAGTCTAAACTTTTGCTACGAAAGTGAAACTGTGTAGAATATTAATATAGATACATTTTTGCACGCAAATACAAGTGTATCTGTAGGATAAGTTCCTAGGCTGGAATTGCTGGCATAATACATTTAAAATTTTTGAGATGTTACCAGTTTTTTTTAAGGTAAGTTGTACCAATTTATACTCCCATCAGTAAGGTATCATCCCATATCCGCACCAATTCAGTATATTGGATTTTTTAGTTGTTGGCATTCTGATAAGTAGAGAATTGTATCTTGGTCTAATTTTAAATTGTATTTCTCTACTGAGTGAAGTTGAACATATTTTCAGATGTTTAAAAATTATATATGGAAGGGATATTTCAAGTGTGAGAGGAAAGAAAGAGGAAAAGAGGCAAGTGTATATAAATGTATTTGTCTATATGTCTGGGAACTTGAGGGTGGCCTTGCCTTCTATGTTCTACTCCTTTCAAAATTATTAAAGATGCTTTTTGATCTGAGGTAGGAGTGGATTCTGTCGTTAGGCGGGTAGTGGAGAAGGTTTGACACAATCTATGAGGATGGAAGTGATCAGAGATATGAAAAAGATTGCTGGGCAGCACTGAGGCCTAATTGGCATTAAAACCATGTGTTTACAGTTGCTTCCAATGTATAGTTTGAGTCTTTTTATCCAATAGTATTCAAGAGCTTTGGTTTAGAAAGCGAAGAGTTCAGATAGTTGGATGGACTGGGATTTTGAAGGCTAGATGGATACTCTGGAATCTAAGTAGCAGAGCACAGGAACTGAAATCAGGAAAGAGATGATAATGGAGAGAAAACAGGGTGGTAGGACTAAGGACTTCAGAGAGATGGAAGAGGTGAGGTTCTTCTTCCACACTTTATTCCTATTCCAATTCAGGGCTCTTCCCATCTACCTTTCTTGATTATCAGCTTGGGGATTGGAGCAGCCTAGATTTTGTTCCTGATTCTGGACAGACCCTGAGATTAAGCCCTTCTCCCCTCAGCCTCCCCCTCTGCTCAGAAGGCACTCACAACCACTCTTTTAGGTCCTTCGGAGCCTGGGTGATCCGAGGACCAAAAATATCACCTGGGAGCGTATTAGAAACGTAGAATTTCAGACTTTGCTCTAAATCTGCTGAATCAGAACCTGCATTTTAGATCTCTAGGTGGTTCATATGAATGTTGAAGCTTGAGAAGCACTGCTTAGAATAGAGATTAGTAGCTGGTAGGACAGAATATAGTAGATGGGACATTGCCTGGAGTTTAAATTACTTCCAAGAGCTTGAAGTAGTAGTGTTTCAGCTTCCACTGGCCTTTCCCATTCCCCACAGGGAAGTGGTGGAATACATGGTCCAGCATTTCAAGCCTCAGATCTTTGGTGATCGCAAGCCCGTGTATGATGGAAAGAAGAACATTTACACTGTCACAGCACTGCCCATTGGCAATGAACGGGTAAGGTTGGGAGTCAGGCTGGACCTGTCTGGGGAGGGACAGAACTCAACTAAGCCTGTTTGGAGTCTGGCAGTCCAGAGATCCCTTTCGTCTTTTGTGCTGAGAAAGTGTGTTTTAGGGTGAGGGATGGGTAGGTGCTGATGTTTATTTAGCCTCTTGTATGTCTGTCCCTGTCCAAACAGACTGAGATTAGACTTAAAATAGACCTAAGGGACTTCCTACTAAGTGTGGTTGAGAGGGACAGATACACTGAGCCAAGGTGGCTGGAGACTAAGGGGCTGGATTTACTCTGAAGTTTTCATTGTGAGTCCCTATCAGATTAAGAAGCAGATTCTGGGAAATCTATGGGGTGAAGGATAATAGGGGCAAGGCAGGGAATATTGGACTGTGGGACAGCATCAGCAATCTTTCACCCCTTTCTCTTTCCTGAAGGTTGACTTCGAGGTGACAATCCCTGGGGAAGGGAAGGATCGAATCTTCAAGGTCTCCATCAAGTGGCTAGCCATTGTGAGCTGGCGCATGCTGCATGAGGCCTTGGTTAGTGGCCAGATCCCCGTTCCCCTGGAGTCTGTGCAAGCCCTGGATGTGGCCATGAGGCACCTGGCATCCATGAGGTACTGGGTGTAGTTAGTATCTGGGCTACAAGTGGTGGCAGAAGTGCTGTGGGAGGAGGAGGGGAATGAGCGTATATTAAGGTCCCACCGTGTGCCTTTCAAATAAAAAATTCTTTGAAGCCCTACCATATACCAGGCAAGTGTGCATATACATTTAGATGGTTTAAAGCTTTGGCCCTGTCCCTTGTAGATATCTTTGGACCTCACCCCATCTGTCCCTGCAGGGCAGTAAAAGGGGAGAGACTTGCACAAGGTCAGTCACACAACTAGTAAAGGATCAGAGCTGGAATTAAAGCCCTGGTGTCCTGCCTTCCAGGCCAGGGCTCCTCCGTGCCCAGGATGCCTCACAGGGTGGGGGCCTGTGCCCGAGGGACCAGTTCTCTGCCTGTCCCTGCCAGGTACACCCCTGTGGGCCGCTCCTTCTTCTCACCGCCTGAGGGCTACTACCACCCGCTGGGGGGTGGGCGCGAGGTCTGGTTCGGCTTTCACCAGTCTGTGCGCCCTGCCATGTGGAAGATGATGCTCAACATTGATGGTGAGTGGGGAGAGCTATGGAGCCAGGGGCACCCTGAGTCCAGTGACCACACTCCCAGCCTCATCCCTCCCAGCTCTGTAACCACACTCCTAGTCTAATCCCTACAGCCCTGGGACCCCTCCCCCATCCCAATACCCTATAAAGAAGAGGGTGTAAAGAGCAGTGCTTCCATTTATTCTGGAAGACAGAACCTGAGCTGAGCTGTACTTACCATGTCCCCACAGTCTCAGCCACTGCCTTCTACAAGGCGCAGCCAGTGATTGAGTTCATGTGTGAGGTGCTGGACATCAGGAACATAGATGAGCAGCCCAAGCCCCTCACGGACTCTCAGCGTGTGCGCTTCACCAAGGAGATCAAGGGTGAGGACCCAACCAGGCGGGGAGGGGAATCAGTGCTACTTTCTCTTTAGTCCTAAAAGGAAATCCCCTTGGGATATATTCAGGGGAGAGGCCAAGCCTGGGCACATGAGCAACCTTTTCCAACCCTGACAAGCAGTGTGTGTGTCCCAGGCCTGAAGGTGGAAGTGACCCACTGTGGACAGATGAAGAGGAAATACCGCGTGTGTAATGTTACCCGCCGCCCTGCCAGCCATCAGACGTAAGTTGACAGGGCTGCCAAGCCATACTGTTGGTGGAAGAGGGCCGATATTTCAACATACTCTGTTCACTTTCTCTGCACCCACACCTGGCCCTGAGGATGAGCCCTGTTTTTGAAGATAAGCTGTGGGAATTTGGCATCCCTCCCCTAACCTTCCCAGATCCATTGATACTCTCCCTACCATTTTTACCTTCTTGGTCTCCACCTTTCCTTCTTGGGCCTTTACTGGAGAGCAGGTGTCTTTCTCTGGCTTCTTTCTCAGTTCTATAAATGTTAGGATCTCTCTCAACTTATTCTTCCTCCTGAAAAAGCAAGTTGATATCCTAGGCTAGACCCTTGGGAAAGTTGTCACTGATTCCATCTACGTCCTTCACTTCAGACTGTGCTGGACTGTGAGTGCCTACTGTGTGTCAGGCTTCATGCACAACACTAGACATACAGATGAGTCAGATATGATCTGACCGTTGTGGAACTTGCCTTTCAAATCTTTGGCTTCACTCTTGGAGCCCTGTATTTCCTCTGCTTTCCTGTGAGTGGTGGGAGTGCTCAAAGAGGTTGGATAGGGATGAAGTCAAGTCTGGCGCTTCCCATGGTTGTAGGTCTAGAAAGGTGTTACTGAATGCTAGGCTATGACACTTCTTTCCCTTCCCCCAAACAGGTTTCCCTTGCAGCTGGAGAGTGGACAGACTGTGGAGTGCACAGTGGCACAGTATTTCAAGCAGAAATATAACCTTCAGCTCAAGTATCCCCACCTGCCCTGCCTGCAAGTTGGCCAGGAACAAAAGCATACCTACCTGCCCCTAGAGGTGAGACTGCCAAGTAATGGCCTGGCTGGGGAACAAGCACGGTACCTGCACACTGATCATCAGAGGTCTATTCTTCCATTTGTAGTCTCTCATCATTTTTAGGTTTGGAAAATTGATGTTCTGAGAGGTCATTCTGTGAAATGTAGGCCTCATTCTTAACTGCTGAGTTCTTTACTTATCCCGCATCCTGCTCTCGTATTCTTTCAGGACTGCCAGGCAGAGGCGAAAGCTGTATTTACTGTTTAATAAGTAATTAGTTCATTCAGTACAGAGATTTCAGATACCTACACTCATGTCCTCTTAATTTCTCTTTCCCTGTCTGGAGCTCGGGATCTAAATGACCTAAAGATACAAGTATACTTTATTTTACAGAAAATGTACATGAACGTTACCTATAACGTGAATCCTGTATCCCCAGTGATCAATGTGTTCCTTTTTTTAAAAAAATTAATTAATTTATGTTTGGCTGCATTGGGTCTTCATTGCTATGCGCGGGCTTTCTCTAGTTGTGGCAAGCGGGGGCTACTCTTCGTTGCGCGGTGCGCGGGCTTCTCATTGCGGTGGCTTCTCTTCCTGAGGAGCACAGCCTCTAGGTTCACGGGCTCAGTTGTTGTGGCTCAAGGACTCAGTAGTGGCTCACGGGCTCTAGAGTGCAGGCTCAGTAGTTGTGGCGCATGGGCTTAGTTGCTCCGCGGCATGTGGGATCTTCCCAGACCAGGGCTCGAACCCGTGTCCCCTGCATTGGCAGGCATCAGATTCTTAACCACTGTGCCACGAGGGAAACCCAGTGTGTTCCTTTTGAAAAAGTTTTCGCTCCAAGATTTGTCATGTTTTTATGCTTCAGCAGACCTTTGAAATTCTGCAATTAAGGAAAGAATAGTAATGCTCTTAAGTCATTACTTAAGTCATTACTTAAGTAATGCTTTTAAGTCATTTGCATTAAGTCATAGAATGCAAATGGAGAACCACTGGGCTGTATTTGGTTTTCTATACACTAGCCAAAATGTCTAATGAGAAACTGTCTCTGACTGCTTCATTGTCTAGTCTAGTGCTGCTCAAAGTGTGGTCAGTGGACCAAGAGCATAGGTATTACCTGAGAGCTTGTTTGAAATGTAGAATCTCAGGTTCCACCTAGACCTACTGAATCGGTATCTCTTTTAACAGAATCTAAAGAGGATTCATATGAACATTTAAGTTGGAAAAGCACTAGCCTAGATGACCGTCCTCTGTTCTAGCAGCAGGAGTCAGATAGCTGGGACCAAAACTTAAGCCTTCTTTCTGTGAGCTTCTGGGATTTCAGAACTAACCAGAGGAAATTAGGCTGAAGGGAGAAGAGATCCCAAAGCCCAAGAACTCTGACTTAGTAATAGCTGCTGATGCACAGAAAGTGGGATGAAGACAGTATGTTCTCTGAGATGTAAACAGAAGTCTTTAATGGCAATTACAGTTAAGTAGATAGGCTTTGGGTAATATCTACTGCAAGCTGAGATTTGTTAGCAAATTGACATTACTTCTGTTTAAACAATAGTTTCCAAGGTGAATAACTTATGTGTTTTGATTTTTACTGTTGCTTGTTTATTTAACAAATATTTATTGAACTCCTACTATGAGTCATACACTCTTAGGTGTGGGGAAAGCAGAGATTAACAAGACAGATAAAGTCCCTGCTGTCATGGAGCTTATAATCTAGAAGGGGGAGATAGATAATAAGTTGGTAAATAAGATAGTTTCAGTTGGTGGTAAGTGCTATAAGAATAATAAAACAGGTTAAGGGGATAGTCATAAGGGTGGAGCGGGTTGGAGATTCACTTTAGTTATTGTGGTCAGGGAAGGCTTCTTTTTTTTTTTCTTTTTGGCCACACTGACGGCATGTGGAACTTCCTCAACCAGGGATCAAACCTGTGCGAGTGCGGAATCTTAACCACTGGACCACCAGGGAAGGCTTCTTTTAGGAGACATTTGAGCTGAGTCCCAAATTATGAGATAGAACCAACCTTTTACAACCTGAAGGAAGAGCCTTCCAGGCAAGAGTTTAATAGTGAGTACAGAGGCTCTAAAGCAGCAGGGAGCTTGGATCTTCTTAGAGAGACAGAAGGCTTAGTGGCTGGTATGTAGTGTATGAGGGGAGAAGTAGTAGGAGATGATTTTGGAGAGAGGTACAGGGTCAAATCACATAGGCTATTGTAGGTGATAGGTTTTTTTTAGAATTGCTTTATTGAGATATAATTCACATTCCATAAAACTCACCCTCTTAAAATGTACAATTCAGTGGGTTTTAGTTAATTCACAGAGTTGCGCAACCATTACCGTTGTCTGATTCTAAAACATTTTCATTGCCCCCAGAAGAAAGCCCATACCCATTAATAGTCACTTACCATTCCTTCTGCCCTCCTCACCAGCCCCTGCTAACCACTGATCTACTTCTGTCTCTGTGGATTTGCCTATTCTAGACATTTCATATAAATGGAATTATATAATATATGGCCTTTTTTTAAGTGGCCTATTTCACTTAACGTAATGTCTTCAGGGTTCATCTATATTGTAGCATATGTCAGAATTCCCTTCCTTTTTAAGGCTGAATAATATTTCGATGTATGTATATACCGCATTTTGTTTGTCTGTTCATTCATTGATGGACACTTGGGTTGCTTTCACCTTCTAGCTATTATGAATAATGCTGCTATGAATATAGGCGTACAAATATTTGTTCTAGTCCCTGCTTTCATTTCTTTTGAGTACATACCCAGAAGTGGAATTACTGGGTCATATGGTAATTCTGTGTTTAATTTTTTGAGGAATCACCATACTGTTTTCCACAGCAGCTGTACCATTTTACATTCTCACCAGCAATGCACAAGGGGTCCGATTTCTCTACATCCCTGCTTTAGTCTTTTTTCCAGTGTTGATTCTGTAGTTGAAATTATCCGTAAAGAGTTCCACAACTTAAAGTTACCTTCAAGAGAGCAACCTCACAAATTTTAACAATTCTGGATTTTCATTAAGGGAATTGACTAATTCTTTGAGGTACAGAGTCTAAGGGCAGGTGACCTTGTCCTGGTTTTCCCTACCATTGTTCAGCATGAACTCTGGAAGTTAGGCAGAGAAGCAGTACTTAGTGTATTGGCCCTATGGGAACAAGTTTTACATTTCATTTCATCTAAATCCTCACAACAGCTTCAGGAGACAGCTAGTGCTTTTTCCGGTGGCTAAAATTAAAGAAGCAGAGCCTTAGAGTGGTTAAGAGTCCTACCCAAGGTAGCATCTTCTAGAATTGGCAAAGCTAGACTTCAAACTCAAGTGTTCTTGAGTTCTCTCTACTTTGCCAAAAGGCTTCCTGTTCACTGCTTCCTGAATATAGTATATTGGGCAATGGAAGTCTTATATATCACTAGGAAGTCTTTTCTGATCTCCATTGTGTTCTCTTGGGCCCAATACAGAGAACCATGTGGCAGGATGTTCCTCACACCAACAGAGCACACTGTCAGTCAACAGACAGTGATTTCTATAGTCCAAGGGCTCAGTGATCATCTGTAGGCTCGGGCTCAAGAGTTGAGTCACTGCTGGTTCTCCTGGTGTGTTGCAGTGTGGAACGACTGACTGCCTGCTACCATTGGAGAGCTGTCTGCTACCCAGGCATCCAGTTTGTGTGTATTGAGTTTTTTTAGTCTTAAGAAGAGCTCTAGACTGGGTCCTTTGGTAAATAATAATTTATGCTACAACTTACTGAGTGTTTACAATGTTCAGAACTGTACTTGGTTCTTTAAGTGCTTTATTTAATTTAGTCTCCAGACAGTCCTAGGAGATTGTTACTGTTCTCCCTATTTAATATATGAGCCCTGAGCCCAGATCTGCCTCTGGATCCCAAGCTCTTAATCACAAAGTGGCTGTATTACCTTTTGTATTGCACGTGGATATTTTCTAACTTACCTGTCTATGAACAAGGGATTTTCTAGTCCATTTCCCAGGACTGACAGCCAAGTCCTCTTTCCTTACTATGGGGCTCTGGGTATAGGGTGAACTATACTCAGGCCAGCGGTACGTATTCTTGTTTCCTTAGGTCTGTAACATTGTGGCTGGGCAGCGCTGCATTAAGAAGCTGACTGACAACCAGACTTCAACCATGATAAAGGCTACAGCTAGATCGGCCCCAGACAGACAAGAGGAGATCAGCCGCCTGGTCAGTGAGGATGCAGAGAAACGTATGCTTGGTTGCTCAGTCATGGGAGTCCCTGGTAGCACAGATGCCTTTCTGCCCTGGCAGGACCCTTAGGAAAACAAAAGTCTGGATTTGTTACCTGGGACTCCATAGGACTGCTCTTGCTTCTTGACCCTGTAGCTACTTTGTTTCCTATCTCTTTTTCTCTCCTGTATTACTTCCCTATGTTATCCATTCCCACTTACCTCATCTTCCACTTCCCCCCAACCCCTTTTTTAGGGCTATTTCTTGCCAGCCTCAGCTGTTCTTCAGGGCTTTCTGCTTGGGACCTGGAAGGTGAGCAGTATTGCCAAGCTACTGCTCTCCTGAGATCCCCTTCTTTTGTCTTACAGATGAAGAATGCCAGCTACAACCTAGATCCCTACATTCAGGAATTTGGGATCAAGGTGAAGGATGACATGACGGAGGTGACGGGGCGAGTGCTGCCGGCGCCCATCTTGCAGTACGGCGGCCGGGTGAGCAGGGTCAGGGCCAGACAACATCTCTGGGACATGTGGGGGGAGGTTGGGTTGTATAGCCCGTGGCTTTTGCTCCCCTACGCACCTGGCTCTACTGAGGCTCACCTGGACGCCCCCTTTGCCTATCCCCAGAACCGGGCCATTGCCACACCCAATCAAGGTGTCTGGGACATGCGGGGGAAACAGTTCTACAATGGAATTGAGATCAAAGTCTGGGCCATTGCCTGCTTCGCACCCCAAAAACAGTGTCGAGAAGAAGTGCTCAAGTAAGGAGGTTGGGTGTATGGATGGAAGGGTGGGAAGGATCCTAGAGCTGCCTAACTTCCTCTACTCCCAGGGGGCCACGATTTGATCTGTAGTCTGTTCTTTCTGAGTCTTGACTCTCCCCACCTGTGCTGTCTGGCTCACACTTCTGCCTGCTTCTTTTCTGTCCATCTGTGGTCAGGAGTCTTGATAAGGAGCCATATCTGCGTCAGAGATGATGATTTCAGGACATGAATCTCCTAAGGGAGACCTGAATTGTTTTATTGTTATAATTATTAACATGGATGGTAAACAGTAGTAGTGATGACTATAATGTTTGTGCCAACATTGTACCTAATTTTATGTTCTCATTTCATCTTCACAGTGAGTAGGTGGTGGTATTTCCATTTTCAGGAGACTGAGGCTCAAAGAGGTTAAGTAACTTGTACAAGGTTTGCATATCAAGAAAGTGTCAGATTGGAATCAAATCAGTTCTGAGGTTTCAAAGCTTATATTCCTAATTGGAAATAAAAGTTCAGCTGGTACTCTGAGCTGTCCTTTCCTGTGCACAGAATTTGTTCATTCGGGTCCAAGTGACCTGAATTAGGTGAAAATGAATTGTAAGGGCCTCTGAGCCACCTGTGGCTGAGTGGCTGGGAGTAGATGATAGCAATGAAGAAAGTGATATAGCCAAATGGTTTAAAGGAACAGTTTAGGGGAGTAATGGTCTTGAATGAGTGAATAAGTAAGTGAAGAAGTCACCAACCCTTCCCCTGCAGTCTTCTTTTTTTTTTAACAGCTTTATTGAGATATTTTTCAAATACCACAAAATTTACCCATTTAAAGTGTACAGTTCAGTGTTCCTGCAGTCTTTTGAAGTGGTAGCTTTTTTTTTCCTCTGGATCTGGAGTAAGGTCAGTGCACTCTGGGGCTGAGAAAGAATCAGTGGAGCTGACCACTTCGGGCAGTGATGAGAATTAGTAGAGATGTGTGCCCTGGTGGGTTCAGCTGGCCTTGGGATTTTCATAAGAATTAGTTACAGCAGCTCCTGATGAATATGGAGACTCTGGCCCTCCTTCTCCCCTCACAGATACATAACTACTTCCACACAATTATAGTTTCTCTTAAATGTGTTCCTCTTGTCTCCTTTCCTGGGTTCTTGGGATTTTAGCCCCATTTAAGCCAGGCTGCTCTTAGCCTTGGCCAGGCTTTGGAGGGCTGGTCCTTAACCAATATTAGAAAGGCTCTCAGCGCTGTGCCTTTGTGTCACATTGTTGGTAGCTCCACTCTTGGTGTGTTTCTCTCTCATTCCCGTGTCCTTCCCCTGTCCCATTCTTTTGAGAAGCAATTTGTTGTTTTGGATATTTTGGGGTACAGAAACTGATAAACCTAGAATCTCAGAGTTGGAAGGAGTCAGTTCATCAGACAGCCCCTTCTTGCAATGATCCCTAGATTCAGGGAGTAAAAATGTGACTTGTACACCTGGGTCAGGGTACCCAGTTGCATGTATGGTTCTGGGCTAAAGATTAAGATTTGAGAGTTTTCGGCTGTGGCAGTGGATGAGATTGTCCAGGGAGAATGTGCATAGTGAACAGAGGCTGTAAATAGAACCCAGAGAAACCAGAAAGGAAATAGAACAAAGTTCCTACATGTGTATGAGGGAATGGGATCCAAAGCACAGGAAAAGCCATCCTTTCCACTGAGACAAAAGGGGAAGAGATGAGGTGGAGAAATTGGTAATTGGGGAGGTATAAGGGAGTCCTAGGGTCAACCCTCAGAATTTTCTTCTGGCTAAAGAAGCCGTTACCTCAGCTGTATCACTTTTAGGACAGGATTTTAAGACTTTCTCCATCCTAGAGTTCTCTAAACACTTTGTGGCCCCCAGCACTGGACATAATATCCCAAGTGTGATCTGGTAATAGAAGATAGGGAAAACCACTTTCCTGGAAGTAAAGACCCACTTATTGATGGAATCTGGTAACACCTTGGCTTTTTAAATAGCTATACTGTAGTTGTATACAAAGCAGAGAAATGGAAGAAACACTGTTAGGTTGTCCATCAGAGCCCTGGCTCTTATTTACATGAAATAATAGGTTATATTTTTTATTCTAATGTTTATTTGAAAGAATTTTTTAAATTAGAATAATATGGAAAACATCCATGTGTCCATCATCCAGAGTATTGTCATATTTATTTTATCCTTTTTAAAAAGTAAATAAAATAGTAAAGATAAATTTGACATTCCTTTATATTCTCCATTCTAGTCCCGTTCCTCCTTTCTGATGCAGTCACTGTCATGAATTATTATAACCTTCCTACCCAATTTATGTATTTTATATACCTATATGTATATAAGTGATTTAAAATTTTATACAACAGTGTTGTACTATATTAATCTTACGGGTTTTTTTTCTTTTTAACTAATAAGTAAAAAATTTATTTCCTCGCTGTATAGGCTTTTAAATCCATCTTATTGATATTTATATGCTATATAATAACATCCCCTAAACGATTGCTTTTATTCTCTATTTGTACATTGTTGCTTTTAATCTAAATGCAGGACTTTCACAATTGAATTTCCTGCTGCTCCTTTCAGTTTGTCATTATATTTATGTAGCTCGATTTTTTTTTTTAATCTGTTGCATGTGAACCCTCTCTTCCAGCTTTGTCTTCCTTTCCTAGGGTAAAGCTCTAAAGGCAAAAGAAAGAAGCTTGTTTAATTATTTGCTCTCAGGCTTCAAAGAACCAGTAGGGGAGGAGGGAGCTCATTTTTTTCTGAGCATCTCCTGTGCTCTGATCACTGTTGGAACCTTATTTATTTTAATTTGAGCCAAGAGGCCTTCCTCTTGGGCATCTTCCTATTGCTGTAGACTTGAAACATAGGAACCAGCTGCTTGAATGGGACAACATGGGGGACTTTGAGAATTCCCACAGATCCCTTCTCTGGGCTCCCTCAGCTCTCTGCTCATACCATTGAACACTTGGCAAGCTCTATCTTGTCCTATCCAACTGTAAATGTGCTTTTTACACTAGATGTGATGATGTCTCATTCATCTTATAATCTGTCAGTGCCTGTCATAGTGCTAGGCACCTAAGATGGAGGCATTTGGTTAGAGGTATTAAAGTGGGACTTACCTGCCTCCTGTCATGACCATACTTGTGCTGCAGGAACTTCACAGACCAGCTGCGGAAGATTTCCAAGGATGCAGGGATGCCCATCCAGGGCCAGCCTTGCTTCTGCAAATATGCGCAGGGGGCAGACAGCGTGGAGCCCATGTTCCGGCATCTCAAGAACACCTACTCAGGGCTGCAGCTCATTATCGTCATCCTGCCAGGGAAGACGCCAGTGTATGGTACAGTTCTGTTGGGACAGTGATTACGGTGATAGGACTCCTCTCAGGGTAGCTCCCTGGAAGATCCTAGGGACGACTCAGTGTGGATTCTTGACTCTAGCCAGAGCTGTTCCTTAGTGTCAGTGCTCTTCTTAGAGGAGAAATATTAGACTATATGAGCCAGTTAGTCATCTCTGGTCCTGTTTACCTGCTCACAGTCCTTCCCAGTAACATTTACTGGGGTCCTCTGTGTGCTGGTGTGTATGCCAGGCTAAGCTGAGCTGGATACAGAGATGAGTCAGTCCAGATTCCTATTCTCAGGAGTGCATTGTCTGTCAAGACATAGGGCAGCACACCCAAGCAGAATTTGTGGTGGTTCTGTTGGTGTTCCACTGCTGGGAATGATGGAGACTTTTTGAGAAGCTTTCCCTCTCTTTTCCTCTCTTTTAAGAATGAGAATGACTATATACATCTCTGACTCAGTGCTCTTCTCTTACTCTTTTTTTCCTCCACGTCTCCTCTTCAAAGGAAGAGGTGTCTCTCCTTTTATCTTACTCAACCCACGTGTGCTCTTGTTTCTATTCCTTCCTTTTACCTTTGGGACCCTTGAACCCTCAAACATCTTTAGATTCCCCACCCTAGAGCACTTTACCACAGTCATGCCATCTCCTTTAGCTTTTTTCTTCCTATTTTTTTGTTTTTCTTCATCAACGTTTTTAAATGAGTTCTCTACATTTTCTACCCCCACTTCCTCACCAGCCACTTACTCCTTAGCCTTTTTCATTTATTTTACCTCTGCCATTCTCCTAAACCTCCTCTGCAGAGGGTCACCAATGACCTTTCTCCTCTTGACTTCTTGATATTTTCTCCTGTCTCTCCTTAATTGTTTTTGTCATTACCAGGAATGCCTGGCATTTTCCAGATTTCTGTACTCTGCCCTCTCTGCCTTTTCATTCTAGTGAAATTCTCATCCATTTCAGTTGTTTCAGTCACCAACTATTGTTACTGTATGTTATATTGTATTATTAAAATCTTGATTCCACCCTTGACCTCTCTGCAGTTCCGATCTCTCCCTTTGACCTATCTCCTTTCCACAAGAGTTTATTGATCACCTACTGTGTGTGAAAAGAAACACCGCTAGATCCTGAATACATTGGTATATGCTCTCTGCTCTTACGAAGTGTTTTGGTGAACCATTTCTTTACTAGCTTGTCTCCTCTGTCTACCAGTAAGCCCTTCTCTTTACTTTTCTCTTCTGTGTTGGCATCACAGTTGCTTCTGGGTACCTTCATCCAGACTTTGGGGACAGTCTGTCTTCTCTTTGCCTCACCTCTAATGCTCTTTTTTACAGTATTAAGGTGTATTCCCTGCTCTCCACCCACTCTTCTCAATTTAGTTCTAACATTTCTTCTTAAATCTTTCTTGTATAGGTTACTGGATGAGACTTTTTGTGATTGTACTCTCAAAAAAACCCCAAAAACCTTCATTAGCCCCCATTCACAAAATAAAAGTTTTTTAGGGCCCTGATCTTAGTTTAACCTTTTCAGCTTCAGGTACTGTTCCCTTTGCCACACATACCAGAAAGATGACTTGTTCTGGAATTAGATAGAACTGGATTTTAATCCTGGCTATGCCAGATTACTGTCTTAGGCAAATTATCTAACCTTTCTCAGCCTCATTAATTAATTATATAAAATGCAGCATCTAACACAGTGCCTGTGACATAGTAGATGCTCTAAATGCTCATTCCTTGTCTCTGCTGTCTAGTCTCTGGTTTTGCTTACATCATTTGCCTTTGCCTAGAATATTTAAGTACTCTTTTTATCCTCCACCTTGCCCTTAAAATTCTCTATCCTTCAAGTCCTAGTTTAAATGTACTTATTCCTGGAAGCTTTCTCTTGTCATCCTACCTACAGTATTAACTTGTCTCTTTTTGGATTCCTCTAGAAATTGTATCAGGCTGCTGATCAATTACGGTCTTGCTTGATATTGTTTTGAGCATGGAGTGGATCTGATTCTGCTCTGAAATCTTCTTCCCTCTGCACATATATACCCAAGGTAGAGCCTTCCGCTCACATGATACTCAATACTTATGGAAGTTGGTTCACCTCCAGTCCATGTCTCTCTTGGGCCATAAATTGGTGTCCCTTGTGATTGATAAAGTGGAGTGTCTTTTTATATTTCTATTGGCTGTTTCACTAGCCTCTTTTGAGAAGTGCCTGCTCAAGTCTTTTCCTTTTTTCATTGGCTTCACTACCTTTTTCTTATTGATTTATCGGATGTTTTTTAGGAGAACTGCCTTGAGTAATTATCCATGTTTCTGGTTTCCTCCATAAAGGGAGAATCCAGTGTTTTTGGCCTGCATGTGGAGTATAGTGCGGCATGCTTGGAGAAGTCAGTGCTTACTCAGAAAATTTTCCCTTCCCTGGGCTCAGTCATGTTATACCTCTCGCCAGTCTCATACCTTGATTAGGACCTTGGGTTTCTTCCACTTACATGCTGTTCTTTGATTATATTGAATACCACTTAGGTAATGGGGGCATTGCCTAGGAATTAAGCCTGCAGATAAGAGGAACAGTCAGATTCTTTTAAAGATCCTTCATCCTCCTTCCTGGTAGGCCAAGTGATGGTCAAAGCAAGGTCCATATGCATTGTGATTGCCCTGAGAGTGTAAAAGGATAGTGTCACATTTGTCCAGTTCTAATCTGCTACCATACCTCACCCTGTTCTTAGTATTTTTAACTCCTTCCTCTCCACTAAACTGGTACAATTTTTTTAATGTAAACTTTTTATTGAAGTACGGTATACATATAGAGATCTTTTGTGTTCAGTCAATTAATTCTCACAAAATGTCTTAGCAAGGTAACCAGTACCTAGTTTTGATAGTAGAACATTACCACAATCCCAGGCTACCAATCACTACAACTCCCCATCAGTGTTAACCACTATTATTTTGGCTTCTAACACCATAGATTAGTTTTGACTGTCTTTGAACTTTATATAAATGGAGTCATATACCATGTACCTTTTCTTGTGTCTGGCTTCTTTCACTCAACATTATGTTTGTAAGATTTATCCGTGTTTGTTTAGTTGTAGTTTGCTACAGTTTTTCCATTATATGATAATAACACAATTTACATGTATTTATACATTCTACTGTTAATGGACATATTTGGGTTGGTTCCAGTTTTTACTATTATAAATAATGCTTCATTGAACATTCTTGTACATGTCCTTTGAACATATATGCCCATTTCTATTGGGTGTGTAACTAGGAGGGATTTTAAGTGTACAAATGTATACTTCCAACAGCAGCAAATGAGAGTTGTAGTTATTGATGTCCTTACCAAACTTGGTATTGTCGCTTTCATTTTAGCCATTCTTATGGGTGTTTAGTTATACTGCATTTTGCTTTTAATTTGAATTCTCCGGTGATTGATAAAGTTGAGTATCTTTTTATATTTCTATTGGCTGTTTCACGAGCCTCTTTTGAGAAGTTCCTGCTCAAGTCTTTTCCTTTTGTTGCTGGCTTCACTATCTTTCTCTTATTGATTTATAGATGTTCTTTATAATTCCTTTATTTAAATTTATATGTATTATACATATCTGTGGCTTGCCTTTTTACTTTCTTAATGGGTTCTTTTGTTGAACAGAAATTTAAAATTTTAATGTAGTCCTATTTGTCAATATTTTTCCTTTACGCCTAGTACTTTCTGAGTCCTGTTTAGGAAATCCCAAGGTCATGAAGATACTAGTCTGTGTTTTCTTTTAAATGTTTTTTTTTAACCTTTCACATTTAGAACTAGCCTGTGTTCGCCAGAAACTGTTGCTTTCTCTGTCCCTTGGCAGTGGTTCCTCTTTTGGTGCAAAGCCTAGAATCTCAGCCTCCTGCCCACACCTAGAATCAGCACATGTACCCAGGGCAAAAGCAGCTGCAGCAGATGGCTCACCTCTGTGAGATTCTCTCCCTCTCTGCAGTGTTAACCCTTCCAGTTCTTGTTGTCTTAGCACTTCTCTACTGCCTACAAAAAGATGATTTCTATATTTTATTTGGCTTTTCTGAATGTTATGTGCAGAGACACTGGTTTGCCTCTAACTTTATCTATTAGAAGTAGAAATGATCCCTTTAGCTTTTTAAACATTCTCAAATCTCTCCCATTGAAAACATATCATACCGTTCATTGATCCTACATCTCCTCCTTGGTACTTTGTATTACCAAAAACAGTTTTTGCCTCTATACATTAATTTTTGCCTCACTATCACAAAATTCTGGTCCTCATTTTACCAATCTCTTAGCAGCATTTGACTTAGTTGAACACTTGCTCCTTCTTGAAACACTCTTTCTTCCCTGGCATTCATGATATAATACTGTCTTGATCTTTCTCTTGGTTCTCTGAATTTTTGTCCTTTGCAGACTCATCTTCTTCCTGTTCTGCAAGTATTGTGAGTTCAGAGATACAGGTCTAAGCCTTCTTCTCCTTTCATTCTGTTCTCTTCCTTGGTGATCTCAAGATCATGTTTTCAATTACTGCCTGTACCTAAATAGCTCATAAATTTACATCTCCATTTCAGACTACTCCTGAACTTCCAACTACTATACTCAGTTGCGTGATGGATATCCTCACTGGGATGACCAAAAAACACTTCAAACTCAAAATGTCTCAAAAAGAACTTATGATCTATCTGTTCTATTATAAAAATCTAGAAACTCAGAGGTTATCCATAAGAATTATTTTCCCTTACATATATAGTCTCTTGAATCTGTTTCTTTCCATCTTGACAGCTGCCTTCTTAAGCTACCCTCATTTCCCTAGATTGGTCTCATGACCACATTCTTCCTCTCACACTATGGTTCCTTTTTATTCTCCTTTGTAGTTGCTTTGGCCTTTCAGTTTCTCAAAAGTATGTTGCTTTCTCCTATCAGCGTACATTTTTGCACGCTCTTCCCTCTGCCTGGAATGCTCCTTCCCATATTCCCTCTCCCTTCTAAGTTCTCTTCTACCTTTAGATTTCAGTTCACTCATTACTTACTCAAGAATCCTTTCCTGACTAGGTTATTACCCCCACGTTATATGCTCTCACAGCTCCATGGAGTTTTCTGTTGTAGCATTTGTCATTGTTATACTTTTCATAATTTTTAAAATTAGTCACTGGATAGTAAGCACTATAAGAGTAGGGACCCTGTGTGTTTCTGGTCATCATTGTGTTCCCTAGCACCTCATATACTTCGTGGCATCTAGGAGGCATTCAGTAAATATTTGTTGAATGCACTAATCAGTTCTCTCCCTGCTCATAGCTGAAGTGAAGCGTGTTGGAGATACACTCTTGGGAATGGCTACACAGTGTGTGCAAGTGAAGAATGTGGTCAAGACCTCGCCTCAGACTCTGTCCAACCTTTGCCTGAAGATCAATGTCAAACTTGGTGGCATTAACAACATCCTAGTTCCACACCAACGGTATGAACTCTATTGCCCACTTGCCCTTGTCAAGCAAGGTACCATACTGGTGATTGATGAAAAGATAGGACCCTGTCCAGGCCAAGTGAATCACACACAAGGGAGAGAGGACCAAAGTGGGTGCTAGATGGTGCTAGGAAGAGAAGACCCAAGTCCTCACCATTTGTTTTCTCTTCCTTGTTTAGCTCTGCTGTCTTTCAACAACCAGTGATATTCCTGGGAGCAGATGTTACACACCCCCCAGCAGGGGATGGGAAAAAACCTTCTATCACAGCAGTGAGTGTTACTTTCCAACTTCCTCATAAGGTTCTTCTCTTAGCTCTGGGCCCCCAAGACTACACATGATTTCCTTCCCTTAGCTCTGGTGCTTGACCCTTCACAAGATCTTTTTATTTCAGCTGATCATCCCCATTAACCACTCCCTTGGTTTCTTAATAAAACTAACTCTGCATGGCATTTTCTTTTCAGAGAGAGAGCAGTGAGAGTGTAGGCTGTGGCCAGAGACTTGGCCCTGTCTCCATCACTTTTCTTCTGTGTTCGAGTTTCCCTCTCTCTCTCTCTGTGCCCACTTTTGGAATATGAACATATCTCTTCTCTGAAATCCCTTTTAAGAGAGTTACTTAGTTGCTGCGATTGTCCTTTACTCTTCCCCATCCCTACCCCTGATCCACCTAGTAGATTAGATAGCTCTCCAATCCCTCTCCTGACATCTTTGCTCCCTGTCTCATAGGGGCTTCTGAATTGGCTAAAGGGACCAGGCCTTCTTTCCCACTTCTCTTTCTTCAACCTCAAGTTTCTCTAGGCAGACTGGGCCTCTCTCAGTAAATGTGGGGAACTCTATACTATGCTTATCTTTAATTTCCTTGTGGCCATCCATCCTAGTAGGCTTTGGCTATTGTCCCCTTAGAAAATGATGTTATTCCACCACCCACAAGAACACTCTTCACTGTGGTTCCTAGCGTAGATTAGCACTTGAATTGAAAAAAAAAGATAAACTTGTTTTTGAATGAGGTCACTCTTTGAGCTAGTAGTGCCAAACCTTCACATGCCCCTCTGCAAGAAGTAGGGAAATCAAACTTATCAAGTACCTACTGTGTGTTAGGCCCTGTACAAGATGACTTATATGTGCTTCAACAGCACTGCAAGTAGGTGGTATTCTTATCTCCATTTCAGAGGAGGAACAAGAAGATCACGTGGATTAAGTAACTTCCACACGTGTGATAGAACAGAGATTGAACCAGGGCTTATTGAATCCAAAAAACCTCATTCAATTGCATAGTTGTTTTGCTAAGAGGCCTTTCCCCAAACCCAGAACCTAACAGTGTTGGGAGGGTGGAGGTTCTGGGAGCTTATCCTGCCTCTTTGGTTATCAGGTGGTAGGCAGTATGGATGCCCACCCCAGCCGTTACTGTGCTACTGTGCGGGTGCAGCGACCTCGGCAGGAGATCATTGAAGACTTATCCTACATGGTACGTGAGCTGCTCATCCAGTTCTACAAGTCCACCCGCTTCAAGCCTACCCGCATCATCTTCTACCGAGATGGGGTTCCTGAAGGCCAGCTCCCCCAGGTAGGGCCCACAATAGGTCAAGAAAACCTCACATTGAGGCCAGGGGGCCTGATGGTAGCAGAGAGTACTGCTGTCTTTTCTGAGCTGTTGACACTGGGAGGTGCTACTACTTAGGGAGGTTTGCTAAATGGAGTAGTCTTGGAAGCAGAGATCACAATTGAGAGATGGCGTGTACAATCACTGATAGACCTTTCTTCTTGTAATAAGTGTAATCAGTGCCTATTTACTAGTTGGTCCATGTTGAAGACTGATTCTTTAGACCAGTGGTTCTCAAACTTTAGCATCCATCAAAATCTTTTGGAGAGCTTATTAAAGTAGTTTGCAGAGCTCTACCCTTAGAATTTCTGCTTCAGTGAGTCTAGGATGGGGCCCTAAAATTTGTAGCTCTGACAGGTTCTTAGGTGATGCTGCTGGTCTGGAGACCACACTTTGAGAATCACTGCTATTGACCTTCACGATGTTCCTCCTATTCTTTCTCCCTGCTAAGCCTTCATATTCTGTTGTTTAGATTAGTGTACTGAACTGGTCTCCTTGACTACCATTTAATACATAGTAATATAACTACCATTTATTGGGTACCTCTTATGTGCCGTAAACTGAGCTAAGCACTTTGTATGTATTTCTATTTAATGCTTACAATAACCCTATGAAATAATTATTATTCCACTTGATAGATGATGAAACTGAGGCTTGAAAATGTTAAATGATTTCTTCAGTGTCATCCAGGCTAATAAGTGGTAGAGCTGGGATTCAGACAAATTGGTTAGATTCCGAAGTTCATGCTCTTAACCATTATGCTCAATTTCCTCCAAGTCATACAGTGTTTCCTAAAATGCCAGATGCATTTATCATAACATGTCTGTGTTTAGAGATGTCTAGTGACCTCACATAGCCTGGGGTTAAAATTCAAACTGCTTACTAAGCAAAGCAGTCAGTGGTTATTAAGCCACTACTAGGTTTTTTGTGTTTTTACTTAATTATTTGTTTTAGTCTTCACAACAGTTTTGTGAAGCTGATCTTATTAGTAACTTTAGTCAGTATGGAGAAAATGAGACTTAAAGGGGTTAAGTAACTTGCTCAAGGTAATAAAATTAGATAAAGCTTGGGTTTAAACCTAGTTCTAATTGATTCTAAATTGTATTTACTTCTGCCATACAGTTTTTACTCCCTATACCTGACATCCAAGGCCACAAGGCAACTACTGACTATGGTTTTTCACCTGTGGCTTCTTGAGCTAGTCCATTTTTGTATAATACTGCTTTTTTTCAGGACTGAATTTATCTAGTCCCTCTACACCCATTTCTGAACTATGTGTCTAGTCTTCTATGGTGGTCCCAATCCTGTCTGCTCTTAAAGCTCATGGGTAACTTCCATTTTCCTTCTGATCCTAAATTCAGCCTTACTTTGGGCATTGTGATTTCTCTCTGAACCTTGGTTCTGTGTCTTTATGTTAGGTCTAATTATACATAGGAACCAGGTGAGTGCTCTCTGCTGATACTAAGCCTCCCAGCTAAGCTTTATAGGAACATATCAGGTGAACTGTCTACAGGCATACCTCGTTTTATTGCACTTTGCTTTATTGTGCTTCGCAGATACTGCATTTTTTACAAATTGAAGGTTTGTGGCAACCCTGCGTCCAGCAAGTGTGTCGGCACCATTTTTCCAACAGCATTTGCTAAAACTTCATGGCTCTGTATCACATTTTGATAATTCTTGCAGTATTTCAAACTTTTTTTTTATTATTATATTTGTTATGGTGATCTGTGATCAGTGATCTTTGATGTTACTACTACGACTCACTGGCTCAGGTGATAGTTAGCAATTTTTAGCCATAAAGTATTTTTTAATTAAGGTATATACTTTTTTTTTTTAGACATACTGCTACTGCACACTTAATAGACTATAGCATAGTGTAAGCATAACTTTTATATGCACTGGGAAACCAAAAAAATCATGTGACTTACTTTATTGTAGTGATCTGGAACTGAACCCACAATATCTCCGAGGTATGCCTGTATAAGGCTGATTTTGGTAGGAAGGGCTTATCATCTCTAATGGTTGGGTATCAGCTTATAAAGAGAGGCTGAACAAAAAGCCGTATTACAAGTGGCAACCCCTTAGTTCAGAAAGCTGCGTGAACTCAAGAGGAGCTGTATGTCTCTTTGTCTCCCTCCTCACCCTGTGCCTAGATCCTCCACTATGAGCTGCTGGCCATTCGTGATGCCTGCATCAAACTGGAAAAGGACTACCAGCCCGGGATCACTTATATTGTGGTGCAGAAACGCCATCACACCCGCCTTTTTTGTGCTGACAAGAATGAGCGAGTGAGTGAGGGATTGAGGAAGCCACCCATACCCTTATCTTGTCTCCCTTCTCTTAATATGGAAGAAGCCCTTGAAATAAAATCTGGGGATTTAGTCCTTGGCCTGTCCATCTTCCCTGGTCCCTTTCTTCCCCTTAGCTCTTGTGGTCCTTCCTCTGCTGCTTCCTTCCCTTTGTTTCCCCCTTCTCCCCTCCTTCCCTTATACTTCATCTCCCTCCTCCTAGCTCCCTGGCCTATAGACCCCATATATAGACCAGCTCCCAGAGAAGGGAAAGGGAACTTCCATTTATTGAACTTCTCCTATGTGCCAGACACTGTACAAGGCGTCTTCCTCACAGCAGCCCTGTGAGGTAGGTACTGTTATTATCTCCAGTTTAGCCTCAGAAAGGTTAAATGACTTGCTAAGATCACACAGCTAATAAATGGTGAAAGCAGCACTTAAACACAGGTCTGTATGACTTTAGAAGCCTATTATTTCAATTCCCAGTACCCTCTGGGAATAGCAGCTTCTACTTTACTCTTGGGATTCTGATGGAATCAGATTAGAATTGAGTCGGGGCCCTAGTTAGGGTCATGCAGGTCTTGGGATCTCGGTTGTCTTTGTCTCTATACAGATTGGGAAGAGTGGTAACATCCCAGCTGGGACCACTGTGGACACCAACATCACCCACCCATTTGAGTTTGACTTCTATCTGTGCAGCCACGCAGGCATCCAGGTAGCTGGGCTATGTCCTGGGATTTCCAATGGGTCAAAGATTAGTTGATTATTCCCACTGCCTCTAGAATATATCATTCCTCACTGAGTGGCATTCAAATCAGGATTGTTCTCTTAATAAGCCCTTCGTGCACTTGAACATGAGTGCACTTTGAACGTCTTAGGCAGGTTGCCCATAAGATGAGTGCTTTATGACATAGGTGGCTTTGTGTCTGCCTTTTCATAGGTGGGTCTTCCAACCCAGCCATACTCTTAATAGTGAGCCTGTTCCTTATCGTCAACCATCCCCTCTGCCCAACCTGGGGCCCCTCACCTTCCTATCTTCCCAGGGCACCAGCCGACCATCCCATTACTATGTCCTTTGGGATGACAACCGTTTCACAGCGGATGAGCTCCAGATCTTGACGTACCAGCTGTGCCACACTTACGTACGATGCACACGCTCCGTCTCAATTCCAGCACCTGCCTACTATGCCCGCTTGGTGGCTTTCCGGGCACGATACCACCTAGTGGACAAGGAGCATGACAGGTGAGGCCTGGGATCAGGCTGGCTTCCTTTTTGCTTCAGCCTCTGGTACCAGACCCTCTCAATTTTCCTTGGGTAGTAGGAAATGAGTATTGTCCGATTTGATGTCCTTGGGCTCGTCAGCCCAAATCTGGGTTGGGGTTTTCTCTTAAATTGTTATGGGAATTGGCATCCTAGGGGTGGGGGAAGGAATTAGCAGCTCAGTTCACCAGGAAGGACTTCTTTCATTTTTCCTTTTCAGTGGAGAGGGGAGCCACATATCGGGGCAGAGCAATGGGCGGGACCCCCAGGCCCTGGCCAAAGCCGTGCAGGTTCACCAGGATACTCTGCGCACCATGTACTTCGCTTGAAGGCAGAACGCTGTTACCTCACTGGATAGAAGAAAGCTTTCCAAGCCCCAAGAGCTGTGCCGCCCAAATCCAGAGGAAGCAGGGAGGAGGGAGGTGGGGCAGGGAGGAATGCAGAAGGCCTTGTTTCCTCTACAGAGGGGGCGAAAGGGTGGGGAACAGGGCCAGTAAGCCAGACCACCAGCCAGAAATCTCTGATATTCACCTCATGCCCTCCACCCCTCACCCCATCTTGTCACATCTGGCCCTGACTCCACTGGACCAAGAGAGGCAGCCCCGGTGCCCACCATACACACAGATGTCGCATGTGACTCACAGTGCTAAAGACTCATGCCTGACAGCTTGGTAAGGTCGGCCCTGCAGCCCTGCAGACAAAAGCTGGTAGGTTTGGGTTTGATACTTTAGATGGGAAAGTGAGGGGCTTGAAAAGTGGGTGGGAGGAGGGAAGGATTTTTTAGGAGCCTTAATCAGAAAAGGTCTAGATTTGTTTAAGAAGAAAAACGAAACCAGATGCAGATCAATATTTTAGGATACTAGATGTTTTAATGGGTTGAGAATCCAGCTTGTAGGAAGATTTTTAATGCTAATGATTTGGTTGCCCCTCCCCCAGCTGCCACTCCTCTTTCCCTTATTCCTCTTTTTCCACCTTTTCTACCCCACCTTACACCTTCTCCCTGACAGACATCCAGCCCCTAGTAAGACTTAAGGCACTATGGCACTTAGCTCTGAAGTGACACGACCCTGTCTTCCTTCCGCCTGCTGGTGGGTAACCAGTGCCTTCCCTGTAACGGTAATGCTGCAGAACTGCAACCTTTTGTACCTATTTTTGGGGGGGTGGGGGCGGGGTGGGGGTGGGAGAGGAGGTAGGTGGGGATGAAATACCCCTAACCCAACAAGCCTCCAGCCAGAGCGCCAGCTACTTTGCATTTGAAGGAGTTGACTTCCATATTCATTGAGCTTTTAAAAAGATCGCCACCTCAAGATGGTTAAAATCCATTGACATTTGCACTTTCAGACATGACAAGTCTCTCGGAGCTGCTGAGGTGACTGGCCTCTGGCCTTTCCACTTACGTCTCCTTTCTTCCTGTCCCTGCTTCCTCCCCACCTGCCTGGGTCTGGAGTTACTTTCATAGCATTTCTCACTCTTGGCTTCTTTTTTTTCCCTGACGATCAAGTCTGTTTATGTTTCAATATTTTTTAACTGGGGTGTCTTTTAACAAACGATCCTTAGGTCTAAAATAAGAAAAAAAAAAAAAAGCAAAAACTAAATGTTATTTTTATACCATAACTTGAGTCTATTGCCAAAATCTGGAAATCCCTCCCATGCCCAATGAGTTTACATCCCAGAAACATTGAGCCGTCAGAAGGAACTATGTACCTGACTTGTTCTTTGGCCTGGCTCTGTAGGGAGTGGTTATCTCCC
This sequence comes from Globicephala melas, assembly GCF_963455315.2. NCBI lineage: Eukaryota > Metazoa > Chordata > Mammalia > Artiodactyla > Delphinidae > Globicephala > Globicephala melas. The sequence continues at coordinate 159,331,368 of NC_083314.1, read as the reverse complement.
CAAGGTGGGGCTCAGTCTCCACCCTCCTCTGTGCAGATAATATCTTTCTCTTGCTGCAGGCACCCCTTCTGCACTGCCCTGCACTCTTTTCTGCAAGTGCATCTTCCCTTCCTCTGGAGTGTCCTCTGACACTTTGGCTTATCCCAGATTTCAGTGTGTCCTGTGGATAGGCTGGGGAATTTTGCTGCTCCCTTTTGCTTCTGTTTACACAAATGAATTTTTCCTGATTTCCCACTAGGGCATGTGAGTGGGTGGCATGGGCTTTTTAAAAAATTTTTTCCTGTCTTCCTGGGTAGAGATGGGGTTTGGCTGTGTTGCAGAACTGGAAAAGTAGGGGGTTCTAGCTTGGGGCCTGTTGGCCTTGAAGCAAGGCTTCCTCATTTCTTGACTGTTCATTTTTTCCTGTCCCACTGCTTGGGATGAGGAGTTGCAGCTTCAGTGTGGAAATTCCTCTTTTTGAGGAGCCTGGGCTTGGGCTTGCCCCAATCTGGTGATGAAGCCACGACACTTTAGACCTAGCTCAGGCTTGGAGGCCAGCCAGAGGAAGGCTGGTCTGAATATGGGCGTATGAAGTTAGAGCTACCATTTCCCCTCCCCAGCAGCCTTTGTACAGACCCAGATTTGCTATGCAAAACAGTCTATCCCAGGTTCTGTTCTGGTTGGCTACTTTGTTCAGCAACTTCACAAAACGTAGCACAAACATTGATTATGGAGAAGGCATCAGGGCTGTTGAGTAACTCTTCCTTTACTTCTTTCCTGCTGGCTACAGTGTGGGGTGCCCCATGGGCACAGCCCAGCTGAAGAACAGAATGGAGGGCTCTGGGAGGAGGCAGCTCACTGGAGAGCCTACATTCCTTACACAAGTGCCTAAAGAGAGTGATGCCAACACTCCATCTGCCCTGTCCATCGCCTTCATATACTGTCTATTTTGTGTTCAGTCACCCTTTGGGGAGGGGAGTTCTCTTGGGACAGTGGGCTCTGAGTGTTCTCTTCTCGGGTATGTTTTGGGGCTGGGATCAGGGCAGTATTCCTGGAGGGTCCAGTCATTCACCAGCATTTTGCAAATGTCCATTGAGAGCTGGTGGCAGCCACCTACTCTTAGCAGCAAGTTTGTGTTCTCTCCTTTTTGTCTCTTTGCCTCACTCTGTCCAGTTGGGTTTTGAGCTGAGGCTTGACATGCATTTTTTAGCCCTTTGGCATTGTACATGCCATTTAAGAAATAAAAGCAAAAGAAACAGCTTGGGCAGTGGCAAGAATATGACATCTTGCTGTGATTTTCTCTATTTCGTTTTATCTTTGAAACTTGAAAAACACCCTTGACCTTGAGGATTACTCTTGTTTGAAAGGTGGTGCATGCAGATTGAGAAGTGGTGTTGGCAACAAGCTTTGGCTTTCTTTGATTTCGTTCAAGTGGTGCTTCTTACTTAGGCTCTGAAGAAGCTCTGGGGAGACCCCAGCCTCATCCTCTTAGAGAAGTCTCCTGCTCCCTTTGTTCCACTCTTTTACCTTCCTTTTCTTCTTCTCTCTTTCCCTGGCCTCCTTTTATTTTATTTTCTGTTCACTCAGCTTGCTTGCTGGCCTCCCTGCCTGTCTGCCTTTGTGATGATGAATTCTCTGCATGGCTAAAATGATCGCACTGTTCGCTGACAAGGTCAGGCTTAGCTCCTCGGCTGCAGAAGACCAAGAATCTTCTTCCCAAGCCCAGTGATGTCCTCACTGGGCTGGACTGCCCCCAAACTTACGTGAGGGCATAGCAGAAGGCCTGCCCAACTGGCATGAAATCAGGAGGGCTTCTGGCAACTTCCACACCTGTCCACTCTTTGGAGTTGGTTTCTCTCATTGCTTTTTCTAGATCTGGTTTCATTTCTCTCTACCTGGGACCTCCCTTTTCTGAGGATGTCCTAGGGTTGACCTACTTGGTTATCCAGCGTTGAAGGGTTAGGGGATAGACATGGGGGAAGAAGAGAGGAATGAGAAGAGAATGGAGAGAATTTGGCTAAAATCTGGGAAAGGAGAGCGCTGCTCATTGATCACTTTTCCAGTCCAGCCTAACTCACTGGGGCTGAGGTGCTACTGCTGGCCGCTGGGGATAAGCCTAAGGCTGTTGTTGTGGGAAACTTAGGCTTAGATTAATGCTGAAGAAGGTACCTAACAGTGTGAAACCTCCCTAAGAAGCTCCCACCTACTCAGTAGCTCCACTGCAGCCTCCTCTTTGGCTCAGCAATGATGTTCTTGGATAGTTTTCTTGTCCAGAATTCTGTAAATGAGGCCAGCAAGATGGGCAGCCAGGGGGACACTGTGACTTCTTAGCTGGCCCATAGGGTATCTGCAAGGCTGGTGGGACAGTGTTTTAGACCTGGCGTCATGTGTAACAAAGAAGGATGAAAGTTCCTTCCCCTTCAGGGTAGAGAGACATCTCTAACTAAAATGCAGTTTTGGAAATTACATTGGGGGAAGTTATTTTTATTTATATTTGCTGGGCGTAGGCCAATCCAGGATGGTAGCTGGGATGCCTTCCTTCTTAAAGTCTGATCATGGCAGGGTTATGCAGGGCACTCTTTCCTCTTTGGCCTTCTAAGCAGACTGGGGAGAAGGGATTCTCTGGTTTTCTCTTTTCGCCCATTTATTAGGACTTGCCTTCTCCCTGGACAGGGAGAGAGGCTAGGTTGGTGCTCTCCCCTTACTCTACTCCTACTGACTTAGAACCTCTGGCTGCTGTTTGGGAGCCCAAGAAAGGTAGTGGAGGTTATGGGCTCAAAACAAAAGAAAACAAAGCAAAAAAACAATAAGGTGGGGAAGGCAGATTTCCTTCTTTAAAAAGGAAAATAGGAAACCCTCCAAGGATTGTGCAAGTAAAGACAATATGTCAAATGCACTGACCCCCCTGGTGTAGTAGCAATAAGGAAAAATGAGATGACTTTCCTGTGCACACAGTCCAACCTGATTGGTGTGTGATGTTGCACTTAGCAGCCATCTGGTGGGCATGTGTGTCTACTCTGGGTTTCACTTTAGTTTCTAAACTTTTTATCCCTCTCAAGTCCAGCATGGGTGGGGAAATGTCCCTGGAGCCCCACAGCTGTGTACTTGTTTGCATTTGTTTCCCTTTGAGACTTGTGTTTGTGTCCTGCTTTGAGCTGTACCTTGTCCAGTCCATTGTAAAATTATCCCAGCAGCTGTAATGTACAGTTTCTTCTGAAGCAAGCAACAGCAGCAGCACAATTCTGTGTTTTATAAAGACAACAGTGGCTTCTATTTCTAAAGTGCGGTCTCTCTCTCTTTTTTTTTTCTTAGCAAAGCAAACTGTTGGGATTAATTATAATCTCTGATAGATTTTACGTTAGAATAACAGATTGTTAGAAGAGCAGAACCATCACTTTCTAAAGGAGTAAAGTGGGTAAAACAAATTCCGGAGTGTTGAAACTGCAGATTGTATGTAATCACTTCACAGGGCCTCCATTTATTCTTCATTCAACAAACATGCAAAGCACTGTGTCTAGAAGTATTATGAGGGGAGTAAGCAGGCACAATTCAAAAATGAGGAAAACAGTGTTTCTCTCTTTAAGGAGTTTAAAAAGTTTGGTGGTGGACATCAGTAGCCAGATGGTTCTCTGGTACCATTTAGAGAGATTATGAGGACTGGAACAAGGCTCTAGGGCTGTATCAGTGAAGATAGAAAGGAAAGCACAAATTGGAGAGACACTTGGGGAGATAGAATTAATAGGACTCCATGGATGATGGAGCAGGAAGAGAGTAGAGGCTAATAATGTTCACTCTTCTTGAGCAAGTGAGTATATTGGGACATTCCTCTAGCCAAGACTGGGGGGAAAGGGAGACTATAGAAGGAAGGTGGTACATTTTGTGAAGAAAGACAATTAGCCTTGTTTAGACTGAGTTTTGAGGTTCCCATGGGGTAACAAGGTTAAGGTTTCCAGTAAACATTTATGTTTTGGTGCTCAGGGAAGACTGCAAAACTGTAGTTATAGATATGGAATTCATAATCATATAGATGGTAGTTAAAACCATAGGAATGAACAAGATGGCTTAGAGAAAGAGTAGAGCAAGAGAAACCTAGCGTACGAATGTAGGAAACGAGATGAGGAGAGGAAGTAGAACCTAAGATGACAGATCACACGTAGATACCTTGTATGTTTTTGACTGCTTTAATGAGGTGGGAGAATAGTCAAGAGAGTGGAATAGGATTTAGGAAAGACAAGATTAACAACATGAAAACTGCAGTGAAGGGGGAGGGTTATTTTTTTCTACTTAGTTTGCTGTCTTCCACCCCATCTTGTCTGGGATCTCGTAAGTATATGGTCATTCTCCAGTATTTTTTGAAAATGAGCATTGGAAAACCTAACTTAAACGAGGCTAAGACTGGGACTTCCAGGTTGTTCACCACAACCACCAGCACCATTTCCACCTCCAGCTTCCTCCTATCCTCAGGAGATGCTTGTAAAAGAATAAAATAAACAAACCTAATTTTGTTCCTAACTAGTGTCATAGGTGGTGTTCCAGTGCACTCAGTAGCACTTAGCAACTTGCTCTATTTACTCTCATGACTTGTTTTCCCCAGAGCCTGTGAATTTCTAGGAGCAGAAGCTACATTCTATTCATTTTCATCATCTCAGGGCCATAGGGTGTATCGGCGGGGGCGGTCAATATTTGTGAGTAGAAATGAGCTAGAAATCTGTGGTTCTTGAGTACAGAGGGGAGAATTAAGAAGTGATACTGAGTCTACAGGATGGGCTCAGTATTCCTGAATCTTCAGGTAAGCAGAAACAACCAGATTATCATCACCTTTTCTTACTCTCACCCCAGCTTCAAGGTTCTATGATTTTGTGCCTTAAACTGTTGGTGCAGTTGTCAAGCATGTAAGTTCAGCATGCCTCCCTGGTACTCCTAGATTATTGTTATTTCTGTGTATTGGGGGAAGATGGCACAGAGAATGATTCTGGCACAGGGCCCAGTGAGAAATTTCAGTGGCAGTTAGTATGTACAAAAGTGGGCCTAGCATTTCTCTGGAGGCCAAGTGTTCAAATTGCTAACCTGTGGCTACCCTGCCAGATTTGCTTGGAAGCAAGCCAGCCAGACCCATGCTCCTTTTCACCAGCAAGGAGTAGTGAGGTTGGTTGGACTTGAAGAGCAAACTGGAACATGGAGGAGATTTTTCCCAGTTGAAACAAGACAAATTTTTGACCGTTAATGAAGCAGAAAGTGTTTAGCAGAGCGAATGGGAAGATAATCATTATACCACATTTTGGTTATAAATTTCATTGCCATAAATGAATGATGTTAAAAAGATTTCAGCATTTGGCTGTTGGTTGCTACTCAAGAGAAAAATACGGTGGGAGCCCAAGGCCTGATTTATCTGGTCCTAGAGCTCAAGGTTTGATTTAAGGCTTGTCCTAGCACCCCTGGATATCCCTTTTCAGGACTGGTTGAGCAGCCTTCCCTCTGCCCTGTCAGTTGGCACCATATACTGTAGCACATTCTTGTCTGTCAGGTGCCTTTAGGGTAGAATGAGGCTGTGTATTTGTTGGGTATCACTTGGCTTAATAGACCCCAGAATCACATGACAGTTAGGGTTTGGTGGCTAAAGGAAAGGGTTATAGTGCAAAAAGAAGAATATTTTCAAGTTCTGAGCCTGGGCCATCCTCAGACTACTGTCTGTACTGCTTAAATGTAAAGAAGCATCCAATTGGGAAATTAGCTCTCCATTTTTCTTCCTAGTTTTCAAGATATTTATTCCTTTGGCTGTAAGCTAAGGAGACCTGGAAGGCTTAGAAAGTGCACAGAGCATGACAGAAGCACTCTTTTCAAGCAGCAGTGTTGAGGAGCTGGAAAAGTGGACTTGCTGGAGGTGAGGTGCATTTAGAAGCTCTCCATTTAAGTACCACAACTACCTTCCCAGGATACCGTATCAAGAATTTTTTAGGCCACTGTGGCTTACCCTGCAGGAACACACTGTCCTCTTATTCTAGACTGCAGCAGCTTCACCACTGTCCTCTTGGCAGTGTCTTTTTGGGACAGAGAAATTTTGAGGAACTTTTCTGGGGACCTTCCCCACCTTCTGAAGGCAAGGAACTTGCCTTGTAAAAGAGGCAGTGGGAGCTCCTAGCCAGGTTTTTGGGTTGTTAATGGAAGTGAACTGGAAAAGGAATAGGGACTTTGGGTACTTTGAAGTACTTGGCTAGGTGTTCTGTACAGTATCCATTATAATTTGGTTGTATCTTCATAGCATTCGTGTGAAGTAGTTTATCAGTTACCTTCAATTGCAATAGCAAAACCCAAGTAAATTGGCTTAAATAAGGAAACTATCACATGACAAGAAGTCCTGATTTCATATGGCTCCAAGGTTGGATAATTCACTGGCTCAATGATAATATCAACATAACAGATTCTTGCAATCTTTTTGCTCTGCTATCCTTTGTGTTGTTTTATCCTCATGCTAGTTCACCTCAGGATCCCAAGATGGCTGCTATAATTCCAGGAAGGAAATGCTGACAGAACAAAGTCTAGCAGAAGAGGGACTAATTTTTCCCAATGTTTCATTTTAAAGAAAGGGAATCCCTGGAAGCCCCAGCAGATCTGGCCTAACGTCTCATTTGCTAGAAATGGGTCATCTTCCCACTATTCTGTCATTGGCAAAGCAAATGAGATCATCCATCATGAGTGGCTTAGATTAATTACAAGTTATCCTATGAGTCATGTGGATTAGAAAGACAAATCATGTTTGCTAGGCAAGAAGGGATAAAAGGCTCTTGGGTAGGCATCAAGCAGTGTCTGCTCTACCTAGCTACTCTGGTTTTTACAGATGAGGAATGTGATGTTCAGAGAGAGTGTCTTTCCTAGAATCACAGATAGTAGCAGAGGGCCTTCAGTGTCAGCTCTGACTGTCCCTAAAGCCAGTATGTTTTATATTGTGTTCTGCTGCAGTACAAAGTAGCTTCCTTTCTGCCGTGTAAAAATTGCTTGTCTCGGAGAAGAGATTTCAAAGTGTCAAGTCGGCTAACTTCAGCCCATGCAAGAGGAAAGGGTTCTATCCAGTTGCTTTCCTCATCCAGTGATGTTTTTCTAGCACAGGAAGCTTGGAATGCAACTTTCAGAGGGCACTGATTTCTTTGCCCCCAAGATTTCTGTACTATTTTACAGTTCTCCCTTCTGAGAGCAACCAGTACCACAAGGGATGAAGGCAGAGTTGCCATTCTTGAAGCCCACTTATTATTGGTCCATCCACCTGCCCCACAGATATTTATGGGATGCTGCTATGTACGAGGCACAGGCACTGTTCTAGGCACTGGGGCTATGACAGTTAAGATACACAAAGACCCTGCACCATACCCTTAAGAGCAGACTCATTTGGGAATGAGGTTATCCAAAACTAGGATGTGCATGTTGTCAGGGGAGAGCCTCATACAGCTTGGCTTTGGGCAGAATCATTCAAACTTTTTTGCCTTCCTACTTCGTGATATTACAATTCATGAGCCTTTCATAATGGGCTCACAGGTGGGGTCCATGGATAGCAGAGGTAGATGGGAAGGGATCATTGACATTTATTAAATTGGGCTGAATTAGAAGGTCCCAATCCTGTTAAATCCATGTCAACAAAGCCAAGAAGCTTGCAGTCATTTAGGGAACCAGTTGAGGGGGTTGAGGGGTGAAAGACTCTATTTACCCCTGTTGAATGCTGCTAAGGACTTGGATTGTGTAGAGTCAAAGATTGAAAGTAACTTTTAAGATACAGTGTTTCATCTAGTGACATTTGATAGTTTGAAATTGGGGAGGGCATTTTCAGTATAAGGGGTAAGGATGGGAAGGAAGAAGTGAGGCAGAATTGGAGTCAGATATGGGTTTGAATCCCATCCATTAAGTGTTTACTGTAGGTGCATCTAATAAGTGCTTTAAGATGATAACAATAGTAAATGCCCTCACTAACATTTAGGGAGGATTTTCTCGGTGCTTTATGTACATTCCCTAACTTCACAACAACTGTGAGGAAACTGAAGCCCAGAGGTTCAAGTGACTGATCCAAGTCCCACAGTGACAGGGGGGGAACTAAAGATAGGATTTTTCCCCCCCTTTCCTCTTTGTGCCAAGCTTTAAAAAAATAATGTATTTTGATTGTTAAAAGTCTAAACATTACTGATACTTAGAGACAGGGAAAAATCATGAATCATTCCTCAACCTGAATAAAATACTATCACATTTCTTTCAGGCAACAAATACTAATGTGCTGGTCTTAATAACCTTATAAAGCTTACATTCTAGTGGAGGAGGGGGCACCCAATAAACTAGTGAACAAAAATTGCAGATTGGAAAAAAAAAAAATTGCAGATTGGGAGAGGGGTTCTTAAGGAGATACTGTAATAGTATACAGGAGTACCTCACTATAGATCGGAGGTCCGGGAAAGGCATCTGAAATGTCTTAAGTTGAGGTGTGAAGAGCGGTTGGGGGGCGGAGGGGAAGGGGTGAGTGTGAAGAGGAAGGAGAGGGCTCCTGGCCAAGGGAACCAGAAGCAGAGAGGCTCCAGGTCTAATAGAAAAGCGCTTTCCCCGTTAGGGGAGGCCGACCAGTATAGCTGTCGCATGATGAGGAAGAGTCTCGCTTGAGGGGAAAGGCAGGGGCCCCGTTATGCCTACAGCTGGCCCCGCGATGGAGTTTGGGTCCTGGTGTGACCAGGCGTTATTAAAGAGTTTTTAACATGGAAATTATAAGAACTGATGTTTGTGTCAAGTCCTGTTTCATAATCTTTCCCCAAGTTATATTGTACATTTCCCCCCCCCAAAAAAAAACATGGTCCTCAAAGCAACTCTACAGGCTTGATCAACTGACTGCTGGTGGTCACTTGACCGCCTGCAGAGGAGGAGGTGCGTGGGTCGGTCCCAACTGGGCGTGGCGGGAGGGCCTCGAGAAGAAGGGGGCCTCTCCCCAGGACAAGATTGGCCCAGGGCCTTCACAGCTGCAGGTCTTGGTCCTGCACCTCAGACCAGCCACGCTTCACGAAGGCTCCTGTCCAGGTTAGCTTTGCCGCCCTCCGCGACCTCGCCTCGGGCAGGCACTGTCCCGCACCAAGGTGGCGGGAGGAGTCCAGCCCCTCGGGGTTGTCTCCAGCAGGCACGGCCGGGCGGAGGGCCGGGCGGAGGGCCGCGGGAGGGCAGGCCCCGCCCAGCTCGCGGCCGTTGGCCGCACCCCATCGCGCTCGCCCCAGGCCCCGCCCAGGCTCGGCGCCCGCTCCGCGACACCTCCCCTGCGTCCTCTGCGCCGGCCGCGCCCGCACAGACGTCGCGTCCGCACGGTTAGGGCGGAGAGGCGAGGCTTGGATGTCGGGCGAGAGCCCGGGCAGCGGAACTGACGCCATCAGGCTTCCGGGGGCGGCCCCCGGGGAGGTCGGCGGCGGCGCCGCAGTCGTGGAGGGGCACTGGGATCGTAGGCGGCCGCGGGCGACGCAAGTTCCGCACGGAGCCCGTCTCTTCTCGCCTCACGCTTCTTCCTCTCTCCTAGTTGCGCGCTGCCTCCCGACGGCCGCTCTTCCTGACGAGAGCTTTCGGAGTGCGGTTGCTGAGGAGAAGCCGTCACCACCCCGCCTCGGGGCCGAGTGAGGGTTCCTGTCGCGCCGCGTCGCCCCCTGCGCCGCCTCCTTGCCCTCAGTGGCGGGCGCCCTTCTCGCTGGAAGCATTCTCCCCAGCTCCATGAATGGAAATCGGCTCCGCAGGTGAGTGAATCAGAGCTGCTGGTCCGTCCGTTGGGGGTAACCGCAGAGCATCGTCGCTCCCTGCGCCCCGGCCCAGGTGCGCGAGGTGAGCGCCGTCCCCCTTCGGTCCCCCGCCCGGCCCTTCCTCCGCCTCCCCGCAGCCCCGCCGCAGTTCCCTGGAGCCACGGAGTAGGCGATGACACTGCGGGGAAGAGACTGCTCAAAGGGTTGAAGTTTGGGGTTCCCTAGGCCATATTACTCTTTTTTCCCCGGAGTCTAGAAGGGTTTGCCATCTTTTTTGTTACTCCAGTTGAAGATACAACGGGGTGTGTATTCTTTAATCGGGTAGTGTGTCCCGTAGAGGCACTGGGTGGCCAGCCTTCTCCCTTATGTATCTCCCTTCTGTAGTTGTGAAGATGCATTAAGATAACAGATGAGAATTAAGTTTGAAACAGGTATTAGTGCAACGTCAAATGCAAGATGGAATTTCTTCCATCCCCGAGTTCTCATCTATGTTTGTGGCAGCATGGTACATATAATAGTTCCTGAGGATCTTGGAAATGTCGTATCAGCCTGGATCACTGCTGATGTGAGGAGGTAGATCTTAAAATTGCTGACTATATATATATGTTTTCATTCTATATTCCCTAGAGAATCGGCTGTCATATTCTTGGAAATTTGGAATTTAAGAAAACTGCTTCTTTCCTTGGGAAAAAATGACAGTCTTGAGAAAAAATTGCATCATGGGCAGTACTTATCTTAAAAAAAGAAAAAGCACTTTTTACGGTCTGTAATTAATTGAAGGACATAAAGTAGGTGTTACATAACGATTTGCTTTCCAAATGATCATATTTGGTATGTTAAATTTGGAAGTATGCTTCATCCAGCCAGTCACAGTTTTATAACTTAATTATGAAAATATTAAGCGGCGGGTGTCTTCTTACTAATAGTACCACAAGTCCCTGAAATTCACATCTCATTTTGCCAATTTGAGAGGCACCTGAATATGAGATAAGAAAAACTTATATGAAAGAAACCAGTGACATAATGATATTAAAGATTTTGTTGACTACGTTAAGGAGTATAATTGTCAAATAGATGCAAAAAGCCCTTAGGAATTGTAGAGGTGGGCTGGGGAGAAGGGTTTATTACAAGTTTTATTATATGGAATTTTCTCTAATCAATTTTTACCGTGTCTCTTTTGCATGCTCTTTTTTTTTTTTCATGTCTCCTTTAAAAGGGAAAGGTTTGTCTAGATTGTGAAGAGCTTTAGACTCTCGTTTGTTTATCATTGATTTGTAGGTTTCCGAAACTGTCTTGCTTTTGTTTTCCAGTTTTCTAATACACTGTTTAGGGAATGTGATGATTTGGGAGCTATACGTGATTTTTACATAACTGTTCTGTTGTTGAGCCTGGAAAACAAACATGAAAGTTAAACACTTTACTACTTATCCTAAAATTTTAAAGATATTTCCAAAAATTTTTAAGGTTCTTTTCTTTTTTGGGTTTTTCATGTGAAATTATTCCCAAATATATGGGCAACATCTTAGAAAATACTTCTGAAGTCAAACTGCCTAGCCAAGGGGTCCAACTCACCAAGTACGATTCAGTAAACGCTCCTAAGAATTCTTGAGCTATAGATAAGTTTTACTTCTTTTTGCATGGGCCGTTGCTGAAATATATACCTATTTAACTGTCCTCCCATCTGAGGAGGTATAGTTAGATTTGTCAGCCATATGCTTGGACATCGTGAAACACAAAGTTTATTCTTCAGTGCAGTTTATACATGATTGTAATTTAATGATGAAGATAAAGTATAATTTGGCTTAAGATTGTCATCAAAACCAAAATTTTCATTCTTCCTGAGACGTGTAATTGTTATGCTGCAAGTGAAATCGAAAGCATAATTGGGAAAAATGTGCAACTAAGTCTAAAATCAAGAACTTGACAGATACATATTTTGGTTTAAAAAATTTTAGATGCATATTTTCTCTGATAGTCTATTGAGTCAGTGTTGGATCTTGGCTCTCCAATTTTGTTCTAAGTTTTTCTTTTGTGTGGAGATTCTCAGGAATCATCTTATGGCAAAATATTTTAAATTCTAATTGTTAGGTGGATACATAGAAAACTTAAATTTATTTACATTAGAGGACTAGAGATACAAATTCTATATAATTGTTTCTTGGCAAATCGTTCTTCACTAAAAGTTAATATTTGTCTATTCTTCCCTTTTGCATGTAATATTTTAAGTGATCTTTTAAGGATGTCCTGTACAATGTAGTGATTTAGTACTGTGTTAACTCTGATTTAACCAAAAAGCTGGCAGGCACAATTGGTTTTTAAATAATAATAATCAATAGTTTAGCATCTGTGCCTGTGACTCCTTAGTTAGAGGAACTTCTGATGAAACCCTATTTTTTTATGCTTTAATTACAGCTGGACTAAGAGTATATATATTTTCATTCCAAATAAAGTGGGAATAAAAGAAGCAGAAACGTTCATTAAGATATCAGTTCTCCTGAGTAGCTATTTTTTAGGACTGTACTATTCTAGTCTGTATATTTAGGTAAAGTCAGACTACTGTTAAGGGCAGAAGGAATTGTACTTACCTACCAATGGAAGAAAAACATTTTCTATTACCTTAAATTAATAATAATGCAAAGTGATTTGACATGTTTGGTAGATGTCTTACACAGTCTTGCAAAAGTGAATAGACTATGTTTCTTAGTTATATTCTTGAATTCCTGTTTGAATGTAGTTGTTTTAGGACTCTGTGTTTCTTTAATAATAAAAATCAAGAAAAGTTATTTGAGAACAAGTTCCAAAGGATGTGTGGAAGCTCAATTTGAATGAGGTGGATAAAAGTTGTGGATTCAAAGTACTAAAATATGTAATGCCATTAGGTTTTCAGTTTAGTATTTCTTTAATCCCTTGGGAAATGTTTTTATTGTTATATAGATTTTCTCACTTGTAGATTTTTGTCTTGAAGAAGATAAAATGCTGTTCTGTCTAGAGGGCATGAATTATAAACATGGAAAAGGTTTTTATACTTTATTGTCGCTTAACTTTTAGCTAGTGCTGCTCTGGAGTGGCCATTATAACTTTTTTCCTAGTATTTATTGCTGTTGACTGGCATTGGGACTTATAAAAATGTGCAAGATTATTTTGATTTTTGTTTTAGAATTTAATTTCTCTGACAGTGATGGAAAGCCCTGAGGGAAAACTGTAAAGGAGGCAAGAAACAACATTTTTCTTCTAAACAAAGACTTGAAAGTAAAGCGGGAAAAAGAACATCTATGAAACCCTTAAACATAATTCGATTAACATGATGAAGACTTTAAAAACTTATCCTTGATTTCATCACCCTGATATAACCACTCTTTAAAGTTTTAAACCAATTTCCAAGCTAATAAATGTATTAATTAAAAAAATTTTTTTTAATGAAGTTATTTAGGAAAGTGGTTAAAATGAATGAAACAGTTTCTAAGTGCTACGTTTGCTCTTTCAGAGAATTTTATGTAATAGGTTGATAATTTAGAATTAATTTATATTCTCCAGTGGGAACATTGCATTTGTTTGGTTCTGTAGGCCTGGTCTGAAAGTATGCAAAGAGGCCAGAGGCCCTGTAAAGGGGACATTTCCAGGAAAAGTTCTATGTTGTATATGGAAAAACCCTGGCTCGAGATAGAATTCTTGCCAAATTGTCATAAACTGTTAGATTCTAATTGAATACTACATTGCTTTATATCACAACCATCTTTTTTCACACTGGTTTCCATAGCCTTAAAATAATTGAGGGTCTACCTGAAAGATGAATTAAATATTATATTTCGTTAATCTAAAAAATTTTTTTCCTCTTATAATACTTAAAACTAGGATCTTAAGTAATTTATGTGTAGTTTGGTTTTCTTTTGTTTTAATGGATGGGAGGAAAAGGCAAGTGATCTGTTTTCAGGAAGGTAAAGCTAAAAAGATAATTTATTTAAGAATAGTATTCTTTCCAAACCTGTTTAGTCTCGGTTTGTTGTGATGAACAGCATTCACCAGACATTCCTGCTTCTAATTCAGTTGTCTAGGATACTCAATAGACCCTCATTCTTGGCTCATTAACAAAACAGATGTGAGAAAGAATATTGTGTGGTTTTTCAACCATAGTGGTTATGCTGTTAGGATACATGAACAGCCTTTCTGTATTTGGAGTTTCTATAGTTTTCTGCCATTATCTGTGTTTTTAATATTAATGATTTTCTTTGGCTACCCATTGCTTTAAAAAAAAAAAAGACTACTGAGATTTAGCAAAATCTTGTTACACAACTGATGCTTTCTCTTATATCTTAAATGTGGGCTCTCTGTGGTTTGGTTGCAATAAATTATGTACATTAGTCTGGAATGTTAGTTTAATGAAATAATCTGTAAGAATTCTTGTTTTAAATCAGCCAGTTATTCCTCTGTTGTTTCTAAATTATCAGGTTCTTGAGAAATCAGAAGATATCTGTAGGATATAGTCATGGGATATTTTTATATTCTTCATTTTTGCAAGAAAGTGTTCTCGGTTGTAGGCTTACATAATACAATTTTTGAGTCATTACCAATATTTGATATTTTAACTGATTTCTAAATCTTACAACAGAAGTTCATTAATATATCTCTGAATTTTAAAAAAGGTTGAAGAATAGATTGCAAAATAGGCTTATATCTTAGCAGTGAAGTCCTTTTTTTTGTTTGTTTGAAGAAACTTATAGCTTCTAAATTAGGACTTGCTCTCTGGGTATTTAACATAAAAGTGACATTCTCTAAAATTACTCAAAATTTTTCTGAATTTTTGCTTGGATGATCAAAGTTTTTCAAAAGCTACCCAAACTTTAATTATAAAATAAATCTCAAGGCATTTCCATAGTGCGTGGGCTACTTGTTTTCCAGGGGGAAAAATGGCTTTGAAATAATGGTTCCCCATAGTGCATCTGAGAAATTTAGCCCCCAACAGTCTGAATGTTCTAGAGTGATTATTTAGCTACAGTGAATATAATAAATGTAATCTGATATAAGTGCATTGTGTTTGTACAGGTTCACTGAATGAATACGTAGACTTAGTAGATAAGAAGTTACTGAAATCTCATGCTGATGTTTACTAGTTAGCCTTGTGGAGTTAACTAGTAAACAGAGGCATTTAATTATGTCAAATTTTGAGGTCAACACATTTATTTTTTCAAAACAAAAATAAAAATTTTTTCCTGCTTGTAAAAATGCATGTTTATTATTTTTAAAAAAGCAAACAGTATAGGAAAGTCTAAAATAGAAATGACAATAATATGATCCCATTCTCCAGATAAAACCATTGCAAATTTTTCTTGTATATCTTCTCAAACGTCCATCCATCTGTCATCATATAGTTTTTAACCTGCTTTTTCTACTCAATATTGTATCATGGATATTTTTCTTTATCATTACTTATATCTATGTAGCAATATAGCAACATAATAATTTTTACTGAGTACATAGCATTTAAATTTTTTATTGTATTTATTTATTTTTTTGCTGCACTGCATGGCTTGTGGGATCTTAGTTCTCAGAGCAGGGATTGAACCCAGGCCCTTGGCAGTGAAAGCACAAAGTTCTAACCACTGGACTGCCAGGGAATTCCCGCATTTAATTTTATATTATTAATTAGTGTCATTGATGGTGGATTAGATTTCTTCGCAGTTTTTTATAAAATTATAACTAAAACTTTGGTAATTATCCTAATATATACATCTTTGTATAGTGATCCAGTGATTGCTTTAGGATAAATTCCTAGAAGTAGAATGGTTGAAACGAGGTATCCCATGAATATCAAAGCAAAAGTTCCCAGTGAAAATCCACAATTTGGTAATAGGCTGTAGTAGTGCTGTAGTTGATTCTTATTTATTCATTGCTTATTTTCATCAATCACATTTACTATAGACTGTAATTTAGCTTTGGACTCACTAGTACATGTTAGATTGTTAGGTCAGTGAACAACACGCACATATGCTTTGAAAATGTATGGTTTTTTGTTTGAAGTTTAACATGGTTAGTTGTTATTAGCCAGTACTTGCTGTAGCTACTAAAAGAAAAGTTTGAAGTAGAAATGCCAGATAGTGCTTTTTATTTCTGTGTAATTACATTTTCAACTCTATTGGGCAATATATGTATTTGTTAAATAACTAAAATATGCCTCTCTGGAAGTATAATTTGTTGTATTGACAGAATTATTTCTTCCACTAATTTACATTAAAATATTTTGTATACTTAAATTTGATGATTTTATGGTCAGTTACAGTAGAGTTCTGTTACATTGCTTATTCATGAAACAGAATTTTGGTTTTTACCAGTTTGTATAAAAAGCATGAGGGAAAATAACAATAATGGAGAAAAAAATCGTCAGTGTAATATAGTGTAGAAAGCATGGGTTTTGGAAACAAATCCTGGCTCTCAAATTAACATGGTAACGACGTGTCGTTGTAGGTTCATCGATTGTAACAAATGTACCACTCTGTTGTGGGGATGTTGATATTCGGGGAGGCTGTGCATATGTGGGGGCAGGAGGCATATGGGCAATCTCTACCTTCTGCTCAGTTTTGCTGTGAACCCACAACTGCTCTAAAAAATAAAGTCTATTAAAAAAAATTAATTGTGACTTTGGGCAGTGCTTTTAATCTTCCTTAATCTTAGTTTCCTTATCTGTATAATGGTATAGTAAAGAGATTCAGTATGCAAAGGAAATGACATTCCTCTCTTCCTAATTTTTAAGACATTTTATTATAGAAAATTGAGGATGTATATGCAGAACTGTATAATAAACTCCCATGTACCCATCGCCCATGTCCAGTCATGTCCGTTCTACTTTCCCCTCCCCTGTATTTTTTGAAGCATATTCTAGACATAATAATATTTTATTTATAAATATCTACTAAGTACATCTATAAGAGATATGGGGGACTTCCCTGGTGGTCCAGTGGTTAAGACTCCATGCTTTCACTGCAGGGGGAGCGGGTTCAATCCCTGGTTGGGGAAACTTGCAAGGCGAAGCCAAAAAAAAAAAAAAGTTATGGACTCTTTAAATAAGCCACAGTACCATTATCACAGCATAAAATAATAGTATAACCCTTTATATCAAATATTCAGTCAGTATTCAAATTTCAGCTTGTCTCAGATATTATTCTTTTTTTTTTTAAACAATTTGCCTCTTTAAAATTTATTTCATTTTTGAGTGAGGATCCAGATAAGTTTCCCACATTGTGAATGATTGATATGTCTTTTAAGTGCCTCTTAATTTGTAAGTTTTCTATCCTCTTTCCCCCTACTATTTATGGATTGTTTGTCCTTTTAGACTTTCTCACAGTTTGGATTTTGCTGGTTCCATCTTCATCGTGTAATTTAACGTGTTTCTCTAAATTTACTGTAAACTGCTAGGACCAAAAAGCTTGATCAAATTCAAGGCATGTGGGATCTTAGTTCCCCATCCAACCAGGGATTGAACCCCCATCCCGTGCAGTGGAAGTGTGGAGTCTTAACCACAGGACCACCAGGGAAGTCCCCTCATGGTATTCTTTTTTTTTTTCCCCCCCGGTATGCGGGCCTCTCACTGTTGTGGCCTCTCCCATTGTGGAGGACAGGCTCCAGACGCGCAGACTCAGCGGCCATGGCTCACGGGCCCAGCCGCTCCGCGGCATGTGGGATCCTCCCGGACAGGGGCACGAACCCGTGTTCCCGGCATCGGCAGGCGGACTCTCAACCACTGCGCCACCAGGGAACCCCAGGGTATTCTTTTTGAACTTACTGCAGTCAGGTTTTTGTCCCTAGAACTTCACTGAAATTGCTTTTATCAAAGTCAACAAAGAATTTGTTAAACCCAGTAGTCAGTTCCCAAATCTTAATTTTATTTGTCTCTTCAACTTCATTTGATTACTTTGCTTCCTTCTGGACATTCCTTTTCCACTTGGCTTCCTGGCCACCACATTCTCCAGATCCTCCTCCAACCTTATTGGCTATCACTTTTCTGCTTCCTTGCTGTTTCATCTTCATCTCCCCAATCTCTAAACATTGGGAGTTTCCCAGAGCTTATTAGTATTCTTCTGTATCCTGCCACAGTCAGGGTGATCTCCTCTGGTCCAGTGGTTTCAAATATCACTAATATGCCAAGGGCACTCATAGCTACATTTCCAGCCTGGACCTCTCCCTTGAACTCCACACCCATCTAACTGCCTACTAGATGCCTACTTGTACAGAAACCTTGACGTTAACATGTCCTAAAAATCCTCTTGATCTCTTCTCAAAGCTTTCTATTATTCCTGAGTCTTTCCTGTCTCAGTAAGTGCATTTCCAATTCTTTTAGTTGCTTAGACCAAAAAGCTTTGAGAGCTCTTTTCTCTCATACCCCACACCTAATCCATTAGCAGTTCCCGTTGGGTCTACCATCTAAATATTTTCCACAGTGACCTCATTCCCATAGCTGCTACCACCCCTGCCCTAGCCAACATTATCTTTTGCGTGGAAAGTCGACTAGCCTACTAACTGGTCTCCCTGCTTGTACTTTTACATATAATTTTTCATACAGCAGCTAGAGTGATTGTTTAAAAAAAGTTTGTCAGATCATAATGCTTCTTGATTCAGAACCCTTTGTTGGTTTCTCATGTCTCAGAATAAAATCCAAAGACCTCATCATGGCTTGCAAATCCTATAAGATCTGATCTCCCAGCATCTTTCTGACCTCATCTCCTACCGTTCTCTCTGCTCCAGGCACAGTGGTCTCCTTGCTGTTCATCAAACACCAAGCAAACTTCTGCTTTTTCCTTTATACTTGATTTTTCCTTGCCTGGAATGCTCTTTCAGCTGTCTACATGACTTTTTCTTTCACTTCTGTTTTATGCCTACTTGTCACCTTTTCAAAGAGGTCTTCTTTGACAAACCTATCTAATATGGCTAACTACCTCTCCCCCCCACACACATTTTCTATCCCCGTAACCTATCTTATTTTTTTAAAATAAATTTATTTATTTATTTTTATTTTTGGCTGCATTGGGCCTTTGTTGCTGTGCGTGGGCTAAGCGGCGAGTGGGGGCTACTCTTCATTACGGTGCCCGTGCTTCTCATTGGGTGGCTTCTCTTGTTGAAGAGCACGGGCTCTAGGTGCACGGGCTTCAGTAGTTGTGGCTTGCGGGCTCTAGAGCGCAGGCTCAGTAGTTGTGGTGCACAGGCTTAGTTGCTCCGCGGCATGTGGATCTTCCCAGAGCAGGGCTCGAACCCGTGTCCCCTGCATTGGCAGGTGGATTCTTAACCACTGCGCCACCAGGGAAACCCTAACCTATCTTATTGTTTTATAGCAGTTATTACTACCTAATTGGCAAAAAAGAAATACAATATAATCTGCCCCACACCCCTATAAAACCTTCATGAGGACCAGGTCTTTATTGTTATTATTAAAATTATTCACTTGAACAATGTTTCGCACTTAGGATACAGTAAATATTTGTGGTTTTTGTTTGCTTGTTTGTTTGTTTTTTGTGATACGCGGGCCTCTCACTGTTGTGGCCTCTCCCATTGTGGAGCACAGGCTCCGGACGCGCAGGCTCAGCGGCCATGGCTCACAGGCCCAGCCGCTTCGCGGCATGTGGGATCTTCGCGGACCGGGGCACGAACCCGCGTCCCCTGCATCGGCAAGCGGACTCTCAACCACTGCGGCACCAGGGAAGCCCTACAGTAAATATTTGAACACATTTACGAGTCAATGAATGGATGACTTAATGAATGATAGATTTTCAGCACGTGTTAGTTTGTAGTAGTATAGTGTACTGATTAAAAGCCCAGGCTCTGAAATCAGACTGCCTGTTTGCAAATCGTAGCTTTGCCACTTTCTGTGAACATGTTTTTTAATCTCCTTGTGCTTCAGTTTCCTCAGTATAGTATAGTACCTGCCTCAAAAGTTATGTTGTAAGAAATCACCAAATGTATATCAGATATATAATACTCAATACATGTTAGCTGTTATTGTTGTTGTAATTTTGGGTTATCCCCGAGTATATTGTGAACTACTTAAGCAAAGTAACTGACTTATTAATTAATCCATGTATATATAAAACCTCGAACATAATAATTGTTCAATAAATAGAATAGATAAATGACTTTTTATGTTTTTGATTTTTAAAAAATTGTCTATGGGGGCAGTGAATTTCAGAAGAGAATGGGGGTTATAGAAAAATAAAACATTATTAAGCCAATCTTGATAGTCATCACATGTAAATAAAACAGCAGAAAGTTATTTTTTTAAACACATAAAAGGTTTTTTAAAATTTTAATGCCTAATGCTAGAGAGGGCATAGGAGAGAAATCTGGTGATAGTAATGCATTTATATGCCAGTTTGGTAGTAAATACCAAGAGTCAGAAACATGTTTCTGTTCCTATCCTTTGACCTGGTAGGTCTCTTTCTGAAATTTATCTGAAGGAAAAAATTCTATATGCCACTTTCCCTCTGTAGCTCCCCCAAATAAAACAGTAGGTGCTTGATGCAGAGAAATCCACTTAGCATAGTTGTGTGAAATGTTGTAGCTGTTTATTTATATTAATATTTATTGAAGAGCTACTACTTTTTTTAATGGCTTCTGTACCAGGCACATCTAGAATGTATAGGTCATTTTATCTAATTTTTAAAATAAGGTAACTGAATGTACCTCAACATAAGAGAGGCCATATATGACAAAGCCCACGGCTAGTATCCTACTCAGTGGTGAAAAGCTGAAAGCTTTTCCTCTGAGATCAGGAGCAAGACAAGAAGCCTCCTCTCAACACTTTTATTCAAATAGTGCTGGAAGTCCTAGCCAGACAGTTAGGCAGGAAAAAGAAAGAAAAGGCATCTGAATTGGAATGGAAGGAGTAAAATTGTCTCTATTTGCAGATGACATGCTATTATATATAGAAAACCCTAAAGACTGCATGAAAAACTATTAGAAGTAATAAATGAATTTAGTAGAGTTGCGGGATACAAAATCAATATACAAAATCTATTGCATTTCTGGACTTCCCTGGTGGTCCAGTGGTTAAGAATCCGCCTTCCAGTGCAGAGGACGCAGGTTTGATCCCTGGTCGGGGAACTAAGATCCCACATACCGTGGGGCACCTGAGCCCGCGCGCCGCAACTACTGAGTCCGTGTGCTCTAGAGCCCACGTGCCACAACTAGAGAGCCCACGTGCTGCAACTACTGAGTCCATATGCTCTGGAGCCTGTGTGCCACAACTAGAGAAGCCCATGCAACACAACGAAAGATCCCACAAGCCTCAATGAAAGATCCCACATGCCTCAACAAAGATCCTGCGTGCCGCAACTAAGACCCGATGCAGCCAAATAAATAAATTTATAGCAAAAAAGCCAAAATCTACTGCATTTCTATACACTAACAACTAAATATCAAAAAGATAAATTTTTTAAAAGTCCCATTTATGGTAGCATCAAAAACAATAAAATGCTTATGAATAAATTTAACCAAGAAAGTCAAAGATCTAGGGGCTTCCCTGGTGGCGCAGTGGTTGAGAGTCCGCCTGCCAATGCAGGGGACACGGGTTCGTGCCCCGGTCTGGGAAGATCCCACATGCCACGGAGTGGCTGGGCCCATGAGCCATGGCCAATAAGCCCGTGCGTCCAGAGCCTGTGCTCCGCAATGGGAGAGGCCACAACAGTGAGAGGCCTGCAGACGGCCAAAAAAAAAAAAAAGAAAAAGAAAGTCAAAGATCTACACATTGAAAACTATAAGACATTGATGAAAGCAATCAAAGAAGACACAAATATGTGGAAAGATATCCTGTGCTCATGGATTGGAAGAATTAATATTGTTTAAATGTCCACACTACCCAAAGTGATCTACAGATTCAGTGCAGTCCCTATCAAAATTGCAATGGCAAAAAAAAAAAGAAAAAAATTGCAATGGCATTTTCTACAGAAATAGAAAAAACAATCCTAAAATTTATGTGGAACCACAAAAGACCCCCAATAGCTAAAGCAGTCTTGAGAAGGATGAACAAAGAAAACTTCCTGATTTCAAACTATATTATAAAGTTATGTCAAAACAGTGTGGTATTGGCATAAAAATAGGCACATAGATCAATGTGAGCCCAGAAATAAACCCATGCATGTATGGTCAGTTAGTTTTTGACAAAGGAGCAAAGACTATACATGGGGAAAGGATAGTCTCTTTAATAAATGGTGTTGGGTAAACTGGATAGCCATATGCAAAAGAATGAAACTAGACCCCAACTTATACCATATGTAGAAATTAAAATGGATCAAAGACTTTAACAGAAGACCTGAAACCATAAAACTCCTAGAAGAAAACAGCACGTGAGCTCCTTGACATTGGTCTTGGCAATGATTTTTAAAATTTAATAGCAAAAGCAAAGGCAACAAAAGCAAAAATAAAGAGGTGAGACTCCATCAAACTAAAAAGCTTCTGCTCAGCAAAGGAAACCATTGACAAAATTAAAAGGAAACTTATAGAATGGGAGAAAATATTTGCAAACCACATACCTGATAGAGGGTTAGTATCCAAAATATACAAGAAACTCTTACAACTCAGTAGCAAAAAAACCAACTCAGTTAAAAAATGGGCAAAGGGCAGAGCAGCTAAGCCTTTGCACCACAACTACTGAGCCTGTGCTCTAGGGCCCGCGAACCACAATTACTGAGCCCGCGTGCCGCAACTACTAAAGCCCACGTGCCTAGAGCCTGAGCTCTGCAACAAGAGAAGCCACTGCAATGAGAAGCCCGCTCACCGCAACGAAGAGTAGCCCCCGCTCACCGCAACGAAGAGTAGCCCCCGCTCACCGCAACGAAGAGTAGCCCCCGCTCACCGCAACGAAGAGTAGCCCCCGCTCGCAGCAACTAGAGAAAGCCCGCACAGCAACGAGGACCCAACAATGAAGACCCAATGCAGCCATAAATAAATAGATAGTTAGATAGATAAATTTATTAAAAAAATAAAATGGGCAAAGGACCTGAATAGACATTTTTCCAAAGAAGACATACAAATGGCCAACTGGTGCATAAAAGGTGCTCAGCATCACTAGTCATCATGGAAATGCAAATCAAAACCACAGTGAGGTATAACCTCATACCTGTTAGGATGACTTTTATCAAAATGACAGGATGATAAATGCTGTTGTGAGTGTGGAGAAAAGAGAAGCCTTATACACTGTTGGTGGGAACATAAACTGGTATGGCCACAATGGAAAACTGTGTGGAGGTTCCTCAAGAAATTAAAAATAGAGCTACCATATGTTCCTTTACCAGGGGGGAAGGGTGGAGGGGAGAGATAGATTGGGAGTTTGGGATTGACATGTACACACCGCTGTAATTAAAATAGATAACCAACAAGGACCTACTGTATAGCACAGGGAACTCTGCGCAATATTCTGTAATAACCTAGATGGGGAAAGAATTTGAAAGAAATAGACACATGTATATGTATAACTGAATCACTTTACTGTTCACGTGAAGCTAACACAACATTGTTAATCAACTATACTCCAATATTTAAAAAAAAAAAAAAGAATAGGGCTGCCATATATTCCAGCAATCCCACTTCTGGGTATATATCCGAAGGAAACGAAACCATTATCTTGAAGAGATATCTGTACTCTAATGTTCATTGCAGCATTCACAATAGCCAGGGTATGGAGACTGTCTTAAGTATACATCAGCGGATGAATGAATCAAGAAAATGTGATGTGTGTATACACACACACACACACACACACGTATACACATAGTGGAATATTACTTAGCCTTAAAAAAAGAAGGGAATCCTGTTATTTCTGACAATATGGATGAGCCTGGAGGGCACTATGCTAAGTATAATAAGACAAAGACAAATACTACATGGTATCACTTATATGTGGAATCTAAAAATAAAAAGTCAAACTCAGAAACAGTAGAAAAATGGTTGCCAGGGAGTGGGGGAAATTGGGAAAAGTTGGTACAAGGGTACAAACTTTGAGCTATAAAATAAATAAGGTCTGAGGATCTAATGTATAACATAGTGACTATAGTTGATAATACTCTGTTGTATAATTGAAATTTGCTGAGAGTAGAACTTAAATGTTCTAAGTCCCCCCTCATCCCCCAAAAAAGGTGAATATGTGGAGTGATGAATGAGTTAATTAACTTGATGGGGAGAATCTTTTCACAGTGCACAGGTATGTCAAATCATTGTGTTGTGCAGTCTAAATATCATTTTAAAAAATACACTACCAAATGTAAAATACATAGCTAGTGGGAAGCAGCCGCATAGCACAGGGAGATCAGCTCTGTGCTTTGTGACCACCTAGAGGGGTGGGATAGGGAGGGTGGGAGGGAGACGCAAGAGGGAGGAGATATGGGGATATATGTGTACATATAGCTGATTCACTTTGTTATAAAGCAGAAACTAACACACCATTGTAAAGCAGTTATACTCCAATAAAGATGTTAAAAAAAAAAGATCCCACATATAAGTGAAAATAATAATAATAGGCAACTGAGTCTTAGAGGCTGTGACTTTCCCCTGGTCATTAGATCTGGAATTTGAACTCAGGTTTGAGACCATACTTCAGTTGAAGTAATTAATATAATTACTCCTTTTATCAGTTAAGAGTTTTAGTTGCAAATAACAGCAATCCAACAGAAACTAATTTAAGCAAAAGGGGTTTATTGGCTCATGGAACGCAAGGCAGGTTGAATAGAAGGCAATAGGAAGAACCGGTTTGCAGCTGAGCTTGCATCTGGAGCAGGTGGAACTAGTAACTGATGGTATCAGACTACTCCATCTCTTATTTTGATTTCTCTCTATTTGTAGCTCTCTACTTGTAGCTTCCATTTTCTCTCACTGTTGATTGGCTTTTTCTACACATCAGAACACCTGATCTCCAACAACTATTATATCTCACAGCTTTAGTCCCTGAAGAGGAAATACCTGATTGTTGTTTAGGTCCCAAGTTAAAACAAAAAAAATCCCAGGGAAAAGGCTTATTACTTTCTCTTGGTTCTGGTGTCCATCCCTAGATGAGTCAGCTGTGGTGTCAAATTCACGTAAGAATATATCAATTGCTGGTATTCATGTAGTACGTGAGAGAGTGTGTAGTTTTCAAGAGAATAGCCAGTAGGTGGAGGAAAAGGGTGGGGTTGTGTTTAGCATACAATCCTGTGAATATCCACTACAACTGCTTATGTTTCACTATTTATAATAGTGAAACATTGGAAGCAAGCTAAATATTCTTGAGTGGAACCTGGTCAGTTTTACTTCATCAACTTAATGTATTATTACATAACCATTAAAATTATGAATATGAAGACCTTAGTAATACAGATATGCTTATGAGGCTATGTTAAGTGGGAACAGAATATAACATTTTATATACAGTGTGTTTGCTACTGTGAAACTTGAAAATGTAATGGAAGGGATTCAGATTACTCAAACAAATTTATGAGGTAGTGTGATAGAGGGTCACTGTGCTCCACAGTCTGGTCCCTAGCTTTGCAGATCCTGATGCTTGGTTTTGCCAGGCATCCAGAGCTGATCATCACCTTGAGGGACCGATTGATGCTAACCAAGTTCACAAGAAACTAATATATAAGTCATAATGCCAAATTAATTATTTACAAAGAAAAATACTATTTCCAGAGCATAAAGAAGATTCATGTTGACTAGTCAGCGACTTATCTCCCTCCGGCCATCTATATGGGTATACAGACAGTAATCAGAAGGTTGCTTTGTAATCGTGGAATCAGAACAAGGGACTTAATATGATGTGCTCTTTAGTATTAGGGATAGAAATATGAGTCACTCATAAACTCTGTCCTCAGGTCACTCAATTTGTAAGAAAATGCAGGTAGTTAAATAGCTATAGAATTTTCTCCGTGTGGAGTAGACAGATTATTTTATTAGGCTCAGAACTTCCACTAAAGAAAACTAAAAAATCTGGATAAGATGGAACAAAATGCCTTCTTAAGAGGATGGAATAATTAAGAATAGGTTACTGAAAATCAGACATTCTGTATCACAACCACTAGTTGGGAGACTATTTCCCTTTATTTTATTTTTATAAATGTATTTTATTTATTTTGGGGCTGCGTTGGGTCTTCTTTGCTGCGCATGGGCTTTCTCTAGTTGTGGCGAGCAGGGGCTACTCTTTGTGCGAGCTTCTCGTTGCGGTGGCTTCCATTGTTGAGGAGCACGGGCTCTAGGCGCGTGGGCTTCAGTAGTTGTGACACGTGGGCTCAGTAGTTGTGGCGCACGGGCTTAGTTGTTCCGAGGCATGTGGGATCTTCCCAGACCAGGGATCAAACCCGTGTCCCCTGCATTGGCAGGGAGGGGGATTCTTAACCACTGCGCCACCAGGGAAGTACCCCCTGAGTTAATTTTTGAAAAAAGTTTTAGGTCTGTGTCCAGATTCTTTTTTTTTCCCCCCTTTAGCATGTGGATATCCATCCACTTATCAGCACCATTGCTTGAAAAGACTCCTTTTTCCGTTGAATTGCCTTTGCTCCTTTGTCAAAGATCAGTTGACTTGTGGTTCAATTTTGGGGCTGTGTATTCCTCTGATGTATTTTTCTATTCTTTGACAAAAACCCACACTGTCGCGATTATTGTAGCCTTATACATTAGCACCAAAAAAAGAAAAGAAAGAAATACTTAGGTATAAATCTAACAAAATATGTACGAGATCTATGTGAGGAAAACTACAAAACTCTGGTTTAAAAAAATCAAAGAAATCAAAGAAAATCTAAATAAATAGAGATATTTTATTATACATGGATAGGAAGACTCAGTATAAAGATGTCAGCTTTTCTCAACTTGATTTATATACTTAGCACAATTCCAAGCAAAATCCCAACAAGTTATTTTGTGGATATTGACAAACTGATTGTAAAGTTTATAGGGAAAGGCAAAATACCCAGAACAGCTACATGATATTAAAGGAGATTAAAGTCAGAGAACTGATTGACAGTACCTGATTTCAAAACTTACTGTAAAATATCATAATCGAGACAGTGTATTATTGACAAAAGGATAAACAAATATATCAATGGAACACAATAGAGAGCACAGCAGAATGGGTTCCAATCTCAGTTCTGCTACTTACTAGCTATGAAATTTTAGGCAAATCATTTCAGTTTTCCTCATCTATAAAATCATTATGAAGTTTGGGGTTCCATTTGTTTATTTTTGCTTTTATTTCTATTGCCTTGGGAAACGTTGGTATGATTTATAATCAAACTTATAAGGTTTTGCACAGCAAAGGAAACCATAAACAAAATGAAAAGGCATCCTACGGACTGGGAGAAAAATATTTACAAGTGATGCGACCGACAGGGCTTAATTTCCAAAATATACAAACAGCTCCTACAATTCAATGACAAAAAAACCCATTAAAAAAGGTGGGCAGAAGACCTAAATAGACATTTCTACAAAGAAGACATAAAGATGGCCAACAGGAACATGAAAAGATGTTCCACATCGCTAATTATTAGAAAAATGAAAATCAAAACTACAGTGAGAGGGCTTCCCTGGTGGCGCAGTGGTTGAGAGTCCGCCTGCCGATGCAGGGGACACGGGTTCATGCCCCGGTCCGGGAAGATCCCACATGCCGCAGAGTGGCTGGGCCCGTGAGCCATGGCCACTGGGCCTGCACGTCCGGAGCCTGAGCTCCGCAACAGGAGAGGCCACAACAGTAAGAGGCCCACATACCGCAAAAAAAAAAAAAAAAACCTACAGTGAGGTATCACCTCACACCAGTCAGAATGACCATCATCAAATTTACAAATAATAAATGCTGGAGGGTGTGTGGAGAAAAAGGAACCCTCCTACACTGTTGGTGGGAATGTAAATTGGTACAGTTACTATGGAAAACAGTATGGAGGTTCCTCAAAAAACTAAAAATAGGGTTGTCATATGATCCAGCAATCCCACTCCTGGGCATATACCCAGACAAAACTGTAATTCGAAAAGATATATGCAACCCTATGTTCATAGCAGCACTATTTACAATAGCCAAGACATGGAAACAGCCTAAATGTCCATCAACAGATGAATGGATAAAGAAAATGTGGTATATGTACACAATGGAATATTACTCAGCCATTAAAAAGAATGAAATAATGCCATTTGCAACAACATGGATGGACCTAGAGATTATCATACTAAGCAAAGTAAGTCAGAAAGAGAAAGACATACTATATGATATCACTTATATGTGGAATCTAAAATACAACACAAATGAACATATCTATGAAAGAGAAACAGACTACAGACAGAGAGAACAAATTTGTGGTTGCCAAGGGAGAGGCTGGGTTGGGGAGGGAAGGACTTGGAGTTTGGGATTAGCAGATGTAAACTATTATATATCGGATGGATAAACAACAAGGTCCTACTGTATAGCACAGGGAACTATATTCAATATCCTGTGGTAAACCACATTGGAAAAGAATATGAAAAAGAATATATATGTATAACTGAGTCACTTTGCTGTACAGCAGAAATTAAACACAACAATGTAAATCAACTATACTTCAATAGTAAAAAAAAAATTATTGCAAGGTTTGGTAAGAGCTTGATAAATTTTATCTGTTGTTCATGTTCTGATTTTATCCTGACAGGATTCATAAGAAAGAGGCAGGTTAGGTATTATTTCCATTTTATAGATCAGGAAATAGAATTTCAGGGCTATTAATATTTAACAAAGGTCAAGTGGTTAGATAAATGGCAGAGCCAGAATTATGACCTAGTCTAGAATTACTCATTATTACCTGTCTCAGTTTAGGATAGCAGGAAAGATTATGCCCTCAGAAAAGATCTTACAAATATATGAAAACAAAATTTAAAAATAAGTGATGCAGGTGGCACTTTAATGTACTTTCATCCACAGTGAAGAAAAGTTGTTAATTATCTTTTTTCCTATTCTCTGGAAGAATTTGTTTAAGATTAGTATTATTTCTTTCCTTAAATGTTTGGTATAATTCTCTAGTGAAGCCATCTGGATCTGGAATTATTTAGTGTGTGCATGTGTGTGAATATTTTTAATTGTGGATTTAATTTTTTCAGATAGTTACAGGACTTTTCAGATATTTTAAATGTAAATTCATTTAGATAATATTTACTAACTGAATTTATTGTTTGAATTTTGTTTAACAAAGCTACAACATTTTGAGCTTCAAAAACTTAATGTTAGATATCACCTAGGATTTGTTTTTTTCTTAACTGTGATAAAATATATATAACATTAAATTTGCTGTCTTAGCAATTTTTAAGTGTACAATTTAGTAGTATTTAAGTACATTCACATTGTTGTGCAACCAATCGCCAGAACTCTTTTCATTTTGCAAAACTGAAACTATACTCATTAAGCAACAATTCCTTTTTCTACCTTTTCCCCCAGCCCCTGGCAACCGCCCTTCTGCTTTGTCTCTATGAATATGACTACTCTAGGTATTAGGTGGAATCATACAGTGTCTTTTTGTGACTGGCTTATTTCACTTAGCATGACCTCTACAAGGTTCATCTATGTTGTAGCATGTGTCAGGATTTCCTTCCTTTTTAAGGCTGATTGATGTCCCATTATAGGTATATACCAGATTTTCTTTATCCATTCATGCGTCAGTGGACACTTAGGTTGCTTCCACCTTGTGAATAGTACTGCTATGAGCATAGGTGTATAATTATCTTTTCAATACCCTGCTTTCAATTCTTTTGGGTTTATACCCAGAAGTAGATCATGGATCTACTAGATCGTATGGTAATTCTATTTTTAATATTTTGAGGAACCACTGTACTGTTTTCCAAAACAGCTGCACCATTTTACATTTTATTTGAAAAGAGAACTTTTCAAATTTTATATGCTTTTGTGTACCAGTAAGCTGTATCTTTCTAGGACTTAGTCTATTTCATCAAACTTTCAAATTTATTAACAATGTTTGTAATGTCTTCTGTATCTGTAGTAATACTGATACTTTTTTTCCCGTTTATATTGGTTACTTAAGCCTTTTTTTCTTCTGTTGTAAAAGTCACTGGAATTTATCAATTTTAGTTATCTTTTCAAATAATTGAGTTTGTTGTTCCTTTTTATTGTATATTGTTTTTATTTTGTTCATCTGCTCTTACCCTTCTTTAAGTTTACTTTGCTATTGGTTGCATACATTTTAGATACGATTTGTGCTTTGTTTATGCTCACCTGGGTTTGTGTGCTCCTTTCTACCCCTTCCAAAACAATTTTCCAGAGGTACCCAGTTTTTGTTTCTTTGTATGTTTGTTTTAATGAGGAAAGTAAAGTGGGGTGAAAGAAATTGGTATTAGAAACCATGTCATCTTTCAGCACTAGGCTTCAAGCATTATCAGCTGTACTTAAAACTCTAACTTACTCTGGTTGACAAGATTATTAAATGCAGCTTGTAAGAGTGTGTCTCTCTTTTTTTTCCCCTTCCCTGGCAGGACCCGTTGGGGCCCAGCCCCTACTCATGGTGCCCAGAAGACCTGGCTATGGCACCATGGGCAAACCCATTAAATTG
Organism: Globicephala melas; assembly: GCF_963455315.2. Lineage (NCBI taxonomy): Eukaryota > Metazoa > Chordata > Mammalia > Artiodactyla > Delphinidae > Globicephala > Globicephala melas. The sequence continues at coordinate 159,301,133 of NC_083314.1, read as the reverse complement.
CTGGCTAACTGTTTTCAAGTTGAAATTCCAAAGATTGATGTCTACCTCTATGAGGTAGATATTAAACCAGACAAGTGTCCTAGGAGAGTGAACAGGTAAGAATTCAGAGATCTTTTGCTTTTGGTATTTGTCTTTGCTTTAGAAATTGTTTATCTTGTATATCTAAATAGCAATGATAATGTCTAACAGTTTGACCAAGAACAGATGGTAATTTGCTTTGAAATTGACTATACTTCAGAGGTGTGATGATGGGAAAAATCTACAAACAGCCTTGAAATTTTTCCATTATAACATAAATTCATATGTTTTCTCTGTGATAATAGAAAAGGTGCAAGTCATTTTTATGTGCTCTTGAAATCAGACTGAGCATTTTTTCCTTTGCTATTAGGTAATATTTATCGGTGCTTTCTTTTTTCTCCCCACCCCACCTCGACCTTATTTACCCCTTTCGTGATGTTCCCTTTAAGATGATGGTGGTTGTCATGGTTTCATGCCTTCTGTTCTCCTGATCCTCAACTCCTAACTGTTCCCTACTCTTTTATAGGAACAAGTATGTATGATATATAAAGATTTATCAATCTGCTTTCAATAAGCTTCTTTCACTTCCCCCAAATACTATGGATATGGATGTGGTTTAGATAATACAGGAACAGAAAAGGAATTTATGACGTGATGTATACCACAAAGGAGGGTTTTTAAAAAAAAATGACTTATGGACAAAATATTTAGAAAACAATGATGTTCAACTTAGCCTTTTAGTTTGTACTATCAAATACCCCAGCCTTTTCTTACTCAGTAAGTATTATTATTAAGAGCCTTCATTTAAAACGTAGATTTATTGCTGTCAAGAAATTTGTAATTTAGTAGAAGAAGAGATAAGACACATAAGAAATATGACATGAATGAGCACTAAGAGACTTTTTAATAACATATAAAAGAAGACCATCATATGAGTGTTATAATTAACATGTAATAAAGAGTTCTTTCTGAGGTCAGGAAGCAAGTTGTGGAGTATTACAAGTGGAGGAATCTTAAAATTATCAACTAATCTGATGCCTTTTTTTTTTTTTCCTGATACCTTTTTTGTAGCTGAAATCCAGAAAGGTTGAGAGGCTTACTCAACAACATTTCTAATAGCAAAGGTGAGACCAGCACTCCAGAATCCTGACTTGATAGTCATTAAGAAATATTTGTAAAGCAAGAAGGAAAGGAATTGGGCTAATCTAAACAGTTGGTAGAACTGCAGATCGTGTAATAAAGAGAACACTTTTTTTTTTTTTTTTTAAGATGAGGCAGCAGTAACAAAGGTACAACAATTGAGAAGAACCAGGTTTAGTGAGCCTAAGCCAGGCTTAAGGGGGGAGGTTCTGGTCAGGTACTACAATAAGCTACCATCTGTGAGTACATGACTTCCTAATCTTGCTGTAGCCTCCACCTCTTTCCTGAGCTTCAGACTTGACACCTGAATATCTATAAAGTGCTTCAAACACAGGTCAAAACAACTTACTCTCTCAATCCCCATCCCCACACTCCACTCATACTACTATATTCTTTTGCTCTACCCAAATTCCCAAAATAGACCTTCCTTTTTCCTCCTGTTGGTTATCAAGTCCTATTGCTTCTGTTACAGAAATTATTCCCTAATTTGGCCCCTCTCCATCCATACTGCTACCACCTTGGTTTCAGACCCTTATTTGTTATCTAGACTATTGTAATGATCTTCAAATTGGTCTCCCCTAACATTTCTTTCTCTCCCCATTCTCGATAAGTATCCATACTTCTGGCGTAGTTATTCTTTTAAATAAGAAATCTGATTATATCACTCCCCTACTTTAAAATGTATTCAGCTCCCTATTGCCTACAGAATAATATCCCAAATTTAGTATAGCATACCTTTCTTAGTTTGGCTCTAACCTTTATCTTTTTTCATATTCTGCAACTCCTACCTGGAATGCCTTCTCTGCCCTTACCTATCTGGCAAACTTCTATTATTTTTCAAGACAAACCTTTTGAACTCCATAGTCAGATAGTAGTTCATTCTTTTTTTCTTTTCCTTTTTTACAAATAATATTTGGCAGTTTATTAACCAGTGGAGTATATTGCACAACAAATTACCTCACATCTTTCAGGAAGAAAAACAATTAAATTTGAAAAGTAAAGACATCACCCACTGAATTCGGACACAGTTAAAATGTGCTTTAAATATTTCTTTGGGAGAAGGGACACAACACTTCTACTCAATTAAGAGAAACATATGTACAGTCCAGGTCTTTTGTTTTCTTTACACCCATCATGCCATGAATTCATAGGTAATGGGTTCCAACAGTTCAGGCTCCTTTCCACTGGTTCTCATGAAGTGTGCTTCTCTGGGTGGAGCAGGCTGGCGCTTCAGCTGAACCCAAGTACCTTTCTCTTTGGCTTCCTTCTTTTTCTGATCGTTTTCCTTCACACATTTCAGAAAGCTGTCTTGGCTCTTAGAGTGCTTAATGTGCTTGATAGGCACATTAATTCTCTTGGCAAGAATCTTGCCCTTATTTGTTTACAACGATGCCAACATTGTGCTAGGTAACACTGTAGACTCTTCCAGTTTTGCCATGGTAACATTTGTGGGGCATTCCTTATGGAACAGTGCCCATTCGCTTGATATCTACAATATCACTTTCTTCTTGATTCGCATGTATGTGGCCAAAGGAACAACTCCGTGTTTTCTAAAAGGCCTAGAGAACATATAGCAAGTACCCCTCCTCCTTCCCTTTGTGTTGGTCATTTTGGTGAATTATTGGAAGATGGTGGTTCCAGCCGAAAGGCCAGATGGTAGTTCATTCTACTATGACCTTGTAGTACTTGGTTGGTGTACACTTTCATTACAGTATTTTTAGTGCGTTATTTGTTACCCTCTTCTCTCAGTGTAACCTCTTCATGAAAAGTAATATTCTTTATCATCATCTTTGTAGCCCTGATCTTAGCTCAATGATTGGCACATAATAAATACTCAGTAAAATGAATGAAATGCTTATAAAAGTAAAATGGGATGAGTGTGTTGGTAGGAGACAGGAAAGAGAACTGGACATTATAGAGGGCTTTGTATGCCTAGATATGGATTTTCAGTTCCCTACCCTTCTTTCCTAGGATATATAGGTTAGTCTTTATGTTAGTGTCCTTCTCTTTTGTCTGTCTTTGGGCTTACAGGGACCAACTGTCTTATGCTGCACTCTCAAATTCCCTTTTTCTTGTTTCTCAAAATGGGGGTGTTAATGTGTAAATTTGAATGAAGGATAATTCTGACCTTTCTGGTAGATGTTTACATTTTTAAAGGGCATTTATTAATCTAAGGAAGTCTCTTAACTGATAGAATGTCTAAGGCAGATATTTCTTAGCTGAATTCCTTATTATTGCCTCTTCACCTTGCCCTGCCTGAAAAAATTGCCCCTAACTTTAGCAGTATATAGTGAAGAATTCTTATACGTTATTTATTGAATAGGAAAATTATATGACGAAAATGTTAGAAAAACAAAATCACTTGAAGGCAAAATGGGATGGAATTGAGGAAGTGGTAGGAGTTGGAGGCTTGGGACTTAGAGGGATGTCAATTGAAATTTTTTTAGTATTTCAGATGAGTTATGAGGGACTAGGGCATTGGCAATAACGTTGGGTAAAAAAGAACAAAATTGTTTATTAGATTTGTTCTTTTTCCTACCTTTTTTTTGGTAGAGGAATAATCACATGTTATATGTGTGTATATGAAGTTGCGTACCATAGAGTTTCATATGTAGATGCTCAACATGTTGGTTAAGTTTGGGAGGAAAATGTATATAATAAATTAGTGTGGTACATTCTGGTTTTAACTTACAGTCCTTTTGGCATCCCTAATTATATTTCATCTTTATGTTGCTTTGTCTTCTTACGTTATTTGTCAGTAGGAGTAAAGGATCTGCAATTTAGATGTTCCCAAATGGAAATTTTTTTTATCGTGTACCTTTTATTTGAGTTTTGATAGGAGCTATAGGACTTCCTTGGGACTCTAAAATTGGCGTTAACCAACTTTATCCTTTGTTAATAATATTGATTTAATTTTATGTCAACATCCACAAAACTTATTGCCTTTATTTTCTTCAAAAGCCTAGCTTTTGTCTTCACTTTTTGCAATATCATGTAATTAGTCAGTTAAAATTGTTGGTGGGCTTCCTAAATTGGTTCAGTTCTTACACTTCAACAACTAGAATTCTAGAAGTTAGAAGAAACTAAATAGAACTTTACAATTCCTTTTCAATATGAACTAAACAGTTATGGGCCAAAATGCAGCAGTATTTAAATCAACACATATGAGGTTTCTCTTGTCCATATGCCATATGCTCAAATATTTGGCACTGTGGCATTAATCATAATAGTAGAATGATGTATTGCAGCCAAACAAGTTTCCACTTTAGTCAGAAGAGTTTTCTTGGACAAAATATCCAGGAAATGCTTGTGAATCATCTTGTGAGTCAATTTTTCTACTTTAGACTTTCTGTCTGTTGCCTTTTTTATCCTTTCCTCACTTCTTTGGGGAGTGTGTGTCTATGTGTTTCTTTTTTTCCCAATTTAATGATTTGATTATAAAATCATCATTAGTTAAAAGAGCATGTAAAGCAGATTTCAGATGTTTCTTGTTTTCTTTTAACAAGTGAATGGTCTTAAAAATTAATTTCTAGAAATATTATGACCTAAAGTATAAAATCTGTAACTTGAGATTTTTATGCTAGTTTGTCCAACTACTAAATATATATGAGGGTAAACCATGAATAGACTGTTCCATATTTATTCAAAATTGTTAAATAGTGAAATAGATGGGGAAAGTTGTGTATGCAGCATGATTATAAATATAAGATCTCCTTGCATAAAGGTTTGAAGGAATGTTGAAATAGTTGGTGATAGATTGTGATCGAAGTTTTTGGTTTAATTTTCTTTTACAAATTAAGCATTATCTTATAGTCATTGTACTAGTATGATTGCTGTTACTATTCTATTATGATTAATGACATAGTGCTGAGTGTGCATAGTGCATATGGATGTAATGTAATTCTAATGATTGAATCTTAGAAGGAAAAAATCTATATTGATATGATTTTGGCTTTTAAATAGAAATAGCAAGTCAGAGTGAAGAAACTCTCTTCTACTGTTATTAGGAATATTATTGGCATAGTGTAATAACAGGGTAGTGTGCCAAGAAAGGGATATTCTTTTTTTTTTTTTAACACATTGGGTTTTTTTGTTTGTTTGTTTTCTTTTCTTTTTTTTGGCTGCTTTGAGTCTTCGTTGCGGTGCGTGGGCTTCTCACTGCAGTGGCTTCTCTTGTTGCAGAGCACGGCCTCTAGGCGCGCGGGCTCAGTAGTTGTGGCTCGTGGGCTTAGTTGCTCCACGACACGTGGGATCTTCCCAGACTAGGGATCAAACCCGTGTCCCCTGCATTGGCAGGTGGACTCTCAACCACTGCGCAAACAGGGAAGTACAGGACATTCTTCTTTTAAATAACATCCTTATTGATATAAAATTCACGTACTACACTATTCACTCATTTAAAGTGTGCAATTCAGTGGCATTTAGTATGTTCACAGTGATAATGTACAACTGTCACTGCAGTCATACTTTAGAACATTTTGTCCTCCACCAAAGAAATCCCATACTCACTAGCAGTCACTCCCCATTGCCTCCCTCCCTGCAGTCCCTGCCCAACACTAATCTACTCTCTGTCTCTGTAGATTTGCCTTTTCTGGACATTTAAATATAAATAGAATCATACAATATGTGGCCTCTGTGTGACCGACCTCTTTCATTTCACGTTTTTGTTTCTTTTTTTTTTTGTGGTATGCAGGCCTCTCACTGATGTGGCCTCTCCCGTTGCGGAGCACAGGCTCCAGACACACAGGCTCAGCGGCCATGGCTCACGGGCCCAGCCGCTCCGCGGCATGTGGGATCTTCCCAGACCAGGGCACGAACCCGTGTCCCCTGCATCGGCAGGCGGACTCTCAACCACTGCGCCACCAGGGAAGCCCCATTTCACGTTTTTTTTGCTTTTTTCTTTTTTGCGGTACGCGGGCCTCTCACTGTTGTGGCCTCTCCCGTTGCGGAGCACAGGCTCTGGACGCGCAGGGTTAGCGGCCGTGGCTCACGGGCCTAGCCGCTCCGCGGCATGTGGGATCTTCCCGGACCGGGGCACAAACCCATGTCCCCTGCATCGGCAGGTGGACTCTGAACCACTGCGCCACCAGGGAAGCCCCATTTCACGTTTTCACATAATGTTGTAACATGTATTAGTACTTCATTCCTTTTTATTGCTTAATGATATTCCATTGTATGGACATTTTGTGTATCAGTTCATCAGTTGGTGGACATGTGAGTTGTTTACACATTTTGGCTCTTAATTATGCTGCTATGCACATTCATGTACAGAATTTTGTGTGGGACGTGTTTTCGTTTCTCTTTGAGTGTATTCCCAAGAGGGGAATCATATGGTAACTCTATGTTTAACCTTTTGAGGAACTGCCAGACTCTTTTCTAAAGTGGCTGCATCATTTTACATTTCTATTAGCAGTGTGTGGTGATTCCAGTTTCTCTACATCCTCATTAACATTTATCTGTCTTTTTGATTATAGCCATCATAGTGACTGTTAAGTAGTATCTCATTGTTACATTGATTTGCATTTCCCTGATGGCTAGTGATATTGACCATATTTTTGTGCACTTATTGGCTATTTGTATATTTTCAGAGAAATGTCTATTCAGGTCTTTTGCCCATTTTTAAATTGGATCATTTGCCTTTTTGTTACTGAGTTGTAGGAGTTCTTTATACCTTATCAGATAAGATGATTTGCAAAAATTTTCTCCCTTTCTGCACCTTGCCTTTTTACTTCCTTTTAAAAAAATTTTTCTTTTTTCTTTTAATTGAAATATGGTTTATTTACAATATTATATTATTAGTTTCAGGTATATAAAATAGTGATTTGATATTTAATAGATTATATTCCATACAAAGTTATTATAAAATATTGGCTATATTCCTTGTGCTGCCTTTTCAATTTCTTGATGGTATCCTCTGAAACACAAACATTTTTCATTTTGATGAAGTACAATTATTTTTTTCTTTTGCCAGCTGTTCTTTTGGTGTCTTATCTGTAGAGGGGTATGCTTCTGATTAAAATGATTTAGAAGACATACACCAGAAAACACTGCCGGTGAAAATCAAATGGTATAGTTTTGAACGTTTAGCTATCTTGGGGAAACTATATCATGCAAAATATGTCAGTTAAAAAAAAAAGCAAGTTTTATTTTCCTTGTTAGTTGTTAGTCACTTGGAAGATAGGAAAGCTAATAGATGGTGATTATTTCAAATCTCAAGATTCTTTTAAAGTAGCATTTAAATAAATTACTCAGTAGAAATTAACCTTTTGGCTAATATTCCTACAATATATTTGAAATTCAAAGATAATCTTATAAATAAATATATGTCTGAACATCAGGGACTAGTAGGTAGGGTTTTTTCCTAATATCTATCTATTTGTGTAGATTTAAATTACAATAACAGCTGTATAGTATTCCATTGTAGGATGTGCCTTGACTTGTTTACTTCTAGTATGCTCCATTTTTTTTCTTAGGCTGAGTTAAATTAATTTAAAGCAGTTATCTGAATGTACCATATTATTGTACCAAAGCAGAATGCTATTAGTACTAGATTTCAGGATATATGGATCCTGACTAGAACTGTAATTCTAAAGCCTGCAGTAACTTTTAAAAAGATAATTTTTAAAAACTTCCCTATGTTTTCATTAACTGTTTAACTTATTGTGCCCCTGTTTGTGTCAGGCACTGTGCTAAGTTCTGGAGATAACAAGATAAATAAGACATGATTCCTGCCAAGGATTATATAGTCTGTATAGAATGACAAGTTCTGTGAGATGTGCAGTATATGCTGTGATAAAAGATTCCTGCTTTTGGTTAGCGAGGAAGATAGGGTACATGACATTGTTACCTGAGCTGAATAGTTACCCAGTGGACTAAGGGAAAGAATAATCCATAGAGAGAGAGCATGAGCAAAGGTGTGACATGTTTATGTAACAGAAATAGGCCAGTATAAATAGAGTAGCTGGAGTCTGAAAAAGTTGGCCAGCAAGTAGGTTATAAAGGATCTTAAATCCATGCCAAGGCTTGTGAATTCAGAAAGAGTAGAGAGCCACTGGAGGCTTTTGAGCAAATGAGGAACACCTATATTTAAAAGCATTTCTTTCTTTCTTTCTTTTCAGTGTTTTTTTTTTTTTAATTGGATTATAGTTGAGTTACAATGTTGTCTTAGTTTCTGGTGCTCAGCAAAGTGATTCAGTTTTTTTATATGTGTGTGTGTGTGTGTGTGTGTGTGTGTGTTCATTCTTTTTCATATTCTTTTCCATTATGGTTTATTACAGAGTACTGAATATAGTTCCCTGTGCTATACAGTAGGACCTTGTTGTTTATCTATTCTATATATAATAGTTTGCGTCTGCTAGTCCCAAACTCCAGTTCAACCCTCCCCTCCGCCCTCCCCCTTGGCAACCACAAGTCTGTTCTCTATGTCTGTGAGTCTGTTTCTATTTCGTGGATAAGTTCATATGTGTCTTTTTTTTTTCTTTTGCTGTACCACGCAGCTTGTGGGATCTTAGTTCCCCGACCAGGGATTGAACCCAGGCCCTCAGCAGTGAAAGCGCAGAATCCTAACCACTGAACTGCCAGGGAATTCCCATATGTGTCATATTTTAGATTCCATGTATAAGTGATATCATATGGTATTCGTCTTTCTCTTTCTGACTTACTTCGCTTAGTCTGATAATATCTAGGTCCATCCATGTAGCTGCAAATGGCATTATTTCATTCTTTTTAATGGCTTAGTAATATTCCATTGTATATATATCACATCTTCTTTAGCCTTTCATCTGTCGATGGACATTTAGGTTGTATCCATGTCTTGGCTATTGTAAATAGTGCTGCATTGAACATAGGGGTGCATGTATCTGTTCGAATTATAGTTTTGTCTGGGTATATGCCCAGGAGTGGGATTGCCGGATCATATGGCAACTCTGTTTTTAGATTTTTGAGGAACCTCTGTGCTATTCTCCATAGTGACTGCACCAATATACATTCCCACTCACAGTGTACAAGGGTTCTATAAAAGCATTTCTAGGGAATTCCCTGGTGGTCCAATGGTTATGACTCCATGCTTTCACTGCCAAGGGCATAGGTTCAATCCCTGGTCAGGGAACTAAGATCCTGCAAGTGGCATGATGCAGCCAAAAAAAAAAGAAGCATTTCTAATGGCTGTGGGGAGAATGAATTAGAGAAGAGAAAGACCAGGGTCATGGAGAACATTTGGAAGGCGATTGCAGTAGTCTTCAAACTTTTGATCTTGCATCCCTATTAGTTAAAACATACTTACCCATGCATTCAACAATAAATAAATAAATAAATAAATAAATAAATATACACACACACATTTAAAAATTTTTAATTTATGGACATGTACTACTATTCTAACATTGCATAACTATTGAAAAATTAAAGGTGGGAAACAATATTTTGAAATAAACTATTTAAGAATAGATTTAGTAATCTGACGTGTTCTGATTACTGTACCAAAACCTGATAGAATATGTGCCACACACTTGAACGGAAATAAGTTACAACATGCTGAAGATGCATGAATGAGTGGGAGTTCCACTGTTAACTCTTATGTTGCAGAACTCCCATTATTCTCTTAGGATTCCTTGTGTACCTACCTATGTTACACCTGATCGTCAGATGTGGACTAAATGAGGATACCAGTGTCAATCCCTATTCATGAATTTTAGTCCATCTCAATTTGTAATTGTTAGATGAAAATTAAATATAAATACTTCTAACCATTTTTTCTCATACTCCAGCATAGCCACTAGCACCTCTAATACTTTTTTTTTTAATATTTATTTATTGGCTGCGTTGGGTCTTAGTTGCAGCATACGGGATCTTTTGTTGCGGTGCGCGGGCTTCTGTCTAGTTGTGACTCGTGGGCTCAGTTGCCCCGCGGCATGTGGGATCTTAGTTCCCCGACCAGGGATCGAACCCGCATCCCTTGCATTGGAAGAGGGATTCTTAACCACTGGACCACCAGGGAAGTCCCCTATTTTTTTTAATTTGTAGTATAGTTGAGTTACAATATTAGTTTCAGGTGTATAACAGTGATTCAGTATTTTTGCAGATTATACTTCATTATAAGTTATTACAAGATAATGGCTATAATTCCCTGTGCTATGAAATATATCCTTGTTGCTTACCTATTTTATACATAGTACTTTATATCTGTTAATCCCATAGCCCTAATTTGTTCCTCCCCCCTCTTCACTCCCCTTTGGTAACTGAAGTTTGTTTTCTATAGCTGTGAGTCTGTTTCTGTTTTGCATATACATTCATTTGTATTATTTTTAAGATTACACATATAAATGATATCATACAGTATTTGGTCTTTCTCTGTCTGACTTATTTCACTAAGCGTAATATTCTCTAGGTCCATTCATGTTCCTGCAAATGGCAGAATTTCATTCTTTTTAATGGCTGAGTAATATTCCATTATCTGTGTGTGTGTGTGTGTGTGTGTGTGTGTGTACACACATACACCACATCTTTATCCATTCATTTGTTGATGGGCACTTGGGTTGATTCCATGTCTTGGCTATTGCAAATACTGCTGTTATGAACATCGTGGTGCTTGTATCTTTTCAAATTCGTGTTTGGTACCTACTTTTTTAGATTAGAGATAGTGTGTTCTAAGACTTAACTAGTAGCAGTGGCAGTGGCGGTGGAGCAAAGGCTTAGATGTAAGATTTAGAAGAAGAATGAATAATTTAGGTGTGTAGAGAAAGGGAAGAGATAAGAATGGCTTCATAGTTCCTTGCTTGTACAATGTTGATGGCTTTAACAGAAATACAGATGGTGAAAGGACCAAGTTTTTTATTGTCTCTTGACTATTTGGAGGTTGAATTGTGTAAGAAACATCAAAATGGATAAGTTCAATAGATTATTGGAAATAAGCGCCTAGAGCTCAGGAAATAAGTCAAGATTGAGATTTGAGATGTGTCAGCATATAGGTGATAGTTAAAAGCTAGGGAGAATGTGTAGCGTCAAGATAAGAAAACTGAGAATAGATCTCTGGGGATACTGTTGTTTCAGGTTGCCAGTGAAGACACTTAGAGATTGCAAAGGTAGGAGAACCAGGACAAAGTAGAAGCTGTTTCAGAGAAAGTAAAGGACGGATTGAGATTTTCAAGGATTGATCACAGTGGCAAATGCTAAAAGAAGCGAGGAACGTAGAGACTGAAAAGAGGCTATGTCTATTAAGAAGTCAATGGTGGCCTGAGGGAGAAGTGTTCTAGAGGAGAATTGTTAGTTTAAGCCACATTGAGTTAAAAATCTGTTGCTCAGTCTAAAGTAATCTATCAATTGTTTGTGAATACTAGAAATGGTTACTAGATTAGCTAGTGTGGTTATATAAGATTATGAAAGAATTCACACCCATATGAATTAGCAGTGAAGATAGTTTATGGTAAAATGCTCTGATGTACTACAAATTTTATAAGGTATTAAAAAGTTGATCTACAGTATAACTCCTTTCTCCTCTACTCTGCATCTTTAAACTTTAACTTGATGCAAAGGTATGGCTACCTTCTCTGCTACTTGGTACAGAGTTATGAAGATAAATTAGAGGTTAGAAGGATACTAGGAGAGGCTGTCAGCTGTTTTTGCTGTGTTTTATAAACTTCTGGGTGATTTTAGTGTCTTGTTATACCTTAGCAACCTTCCTTTGTTCTGTCTGTATTATAGTGGCAGGTTAATTTATTGTAGCTGGGAATACTAAACTAAGGTGAATAGTCACTTTTAGAGGAAAATACTATTTTAGGTTTTCTCCTAAAGACTAAAATAATATTTCCCATTCTACCTTTTGGGAGCAGAGAATTAAGAGGTACCTAAAAACAAGATGAAGATGGGTCTCTGTGAGTTTATAGTAACAATTAACAGGAAAATAATTTCCTCTCCTTTTTACGTTAAAGTTTCCCTCTCCTACCATTTTTCTGCTGTATGAGTCAGGTGGTAAAGTGGAACTTACTGAAAACAATATTAAATTTTACTTTACAGTCTGTGCACCAGAGCATGATGGAGTCAAAAGACTTGGTACCAGAATATAGGAAGTGGTGGTTGAGGTAAGAGTGGGAAGGTAGGCTGTAGCCCTGTGTAAGACCTAATGTACTCAGGGAGGTTCCATTTTTGTAGTGATTGCCAGATATTCTTCAGGATTTTAAAATTCTGTCCTGAGGTTCTACAAAAATGCATCATATTATTCTCTGCAAGAATTCTTCCCTCTTCAGACTAAGGTTATTAGTAAAAGGAAGCCACTGGGCTTCCCTGGTGGCGCAGTGGTTGAGAGTCCACCTGCTGATGCAGGGGACACGGGTTCGTGCCCCGGTCCGGGAGGATCCCACATGCCGCGGAGCGGCTGGGCCCGTGAGCCATGGCCGCTGAGCCTGCGCGTCCGGAGCCTGTGCTCCGCAGCGGGACAGGCCGCAACAGTGAGAGGCCCGTGTACAGCAAAAAAAAAAAAAAAAAAAAAAAAAGGAAGCCACTAAAGATTGGTTAGAAGTTCTTACACCAGTTACTCAGATTTTCTTTCCCAAATTTCTTTCCTGCATACTGCTTTAGAAGTTAAAATATTTTATGTATTTTGGTTTTGGTAGCTTTACTTTTTATTGTAAGCTAAGAAGCTGGCTTAACAGTACACACTTAAAATGTTATCCTGAAATTTCTACATTTGAACAAAAGATTCCTCCCCTCATTGTTCATTGTTATAATAAAAGACTAGTGCTCCACAAACTACAATGTAGGGAAAATTCAGTTCACAGTTTCTGTTAATTAGCAGAATTCATTGTTTGTATTATTTACTATATTTGATGCTACTGCATTGTAATGTATGTTTGTTGTTAGGAAGACTTCCGTACCTCAGTATCATTCTTGAAGTACAATTTTGAGATAATTGTGCTTAAATTTTTATATAAAAATAGTATGATACATATTTACCATTTTCCCCCAAGGTACTTTCACTAATATCCCACATGGTCTCTATAACAGCCCTGAGACTATTATCTCATTTTTATTGATAAAGGAACTAAATTCAGAGAAGCCAAGTAAATTTCCCAACAATTTAGTGGCAGAGTGGGACTAAAAACTCATGTCTACTTATTTTTTCTCCAGTACATATGTTACCACATATTTTAAAGGCTCCTCAAGTTGGCCATTTCTCAGTTCAAACTTTCTTCATAATATATAGTGAGTACCTTTGCTGCTACAGCTGACTAGATGACTAGATAAATTACTGTTTTAGAGAGTTTTTCCTCTAGTTTCACATGCCTGCCTGATGAATATTCTAATAAACTACGCTTTGCTATAGTATCATTTGAGATAAAAAATGACAAGTTGGGCTTCCCTGGTGGTGCAGTGGTTGAGAGTCCGCCTGCCGATGCAGGGGACGCGGGTTCATGCCGCGGTCCGGGAGGATCCCACATGCCGCGGAGCGGCTGGGCCTGTGGGCCATGGCCGCTGAGCCTGCGCACCCGGAGCCTGTGCTCCGCAACGGGAGAGGCCACAGCAGTGAGAGGCCCGCGTACCGCAAAAAAAAAAGACAAGTTGCAGTTCCTGCGTTTGTCATTTTGTTAATTTGCATAATAAAGTTCCATTAAAAGTCTAAATATATCATTTAATTGTATCATATTAGTAAGAGATTAAAGTTAAAATTGCCCAATGTACATAGAATTCTAATACCATTCTGTAAAGGCTCAGAAGCCTTAAGTTCAAATCAATATTTAGTGTAATTATTTATAAAGGAGTTTCTGTATCTGATGCTATGATCTGCAGTTTCATTATTTGATATTCTCTTAATTAAATTTTGCTGTTAGAGGGGATTGTAGACATTATTCATTTCAATCTTCTAGTCGGTATCTTCTCTGACATAAGTGCTTTTTGAACAGTTCTAGCAAGGATGAACTCAGGTACTTTATGAGATAGTGTAATCCACTCGTGAATAACTCTGGTGGTTAGCAAATGTTGGAAATTTTTGTTCCAAAATCTAGCTTCTTAATATTTTCCAACTATTTGTCCTAATTCTGTCCTCCCATACAAGGAAGATACGCAGTTTTTCACATGACAGTCTGTCAAAATAGCTGAAGACTTCTCTAATTTCCTTTGACTCTTTCCTATTCTAGACTAAGAGTCCTTAATTTGATTTATTTTTGCTCATATTATGTGAGTTTCTATCAGGATTACCTTTTTATGATTATATTTCATTTGTTAGGGTCTTAAGTTTTTTCCAAATTGAACAGAGTACTCCAGTTTGAAATGACCTGTGTAATATTTGATGGGATGGTTACCTGCCTTATACTGGGTATTTGAATATATGCAACCTGAGTTCTTTAATTCTGAAGAAACTACATCACAGTATTAGTTGATTTTGGATTTATAGTCACCTAAATCCCCTTTGCAGGAGAGCAGTGGGTAAGTTTAGATCCTCTAATTTGTTCTTATTGCAGTTGAACTTTTCAAACATAAGTGTTTAGACTTTACAGTTACCCATATTATGTTTCATCTTCTTTTATTTTGTTTATTGTGGTAGTTTGTCAGTAGCTTTTAATACACTAATTTGTTTTTAGCATACTAGCCCTGTCTCTCGAGTTTGTATTATTTGAGGGTTTCTTAACCAACAGATTTTTAAAAAAATAAATTTATTTATCTGTTTTTGGCTGGGTTGAGTCTTTGTTGCTGTGTGCGGGTTTTCTCCAGCTGTGACGGGGGTGGGGGTGGGGGGTGGGCCACTCCTCGTTGTGGTGCACAGCTTCTCACTGCGGTGGCCTCTCTTTGTTGCGGAGCATGGGGCTGTAGGCGCGCGGGCCTCAGTAGTTGTGGCTCATGGACTCAGTAGTTGTGGCGCCCGGGCTTAGCTGCTCCACAGCATGTGGGATCCTCCCAGACCAGGGCTCGAACCCGTATCCCCTGCATTGGCAGGCGGATTCTTAAACACTGCGCCACCAGCGAAGTCCCAACAGATATTTTTTGATTGTTTACTATATGTAGGGCACTAGGTATGTTTCTTTTCCTTATTGTATTGATAGTTTGGGGCAGTGGGGGAGGACTCGAAATTTATTTTGAATAAATGTTTCCATGAATTTCCAAGTTATTGATATCTTAGAGAAAGAAAAGGAACTTGCCCTACCCCGCATTACAACATAATAAAACACTCCAGTAATCATGAAAACATATGATACTGGTCCAAGAACAGACAAGGAGACCACTGGGACAGCATAGAGAACTCAGATCAGAACTTAATAAGATAAACTGGCATTATAAATTGATCAGTTAAATATAGATTGTTTAGTAGATGGTGTGGGAAGACTGGTAGGGAGAAAAATAAAATTGATTTCTTACATAATACTGTTTATAAAGAAGAACCTCAAATGGATTAGTGACCAACATAATATAGATAAAATTATAGAGTTAATGAAACATAGTACATCTTTGTGAGTTAATATTTGCAAATTATTTCTTAAAACCTTAAAAGTGTGAAACCATAAGGTTAAAAAATGATTAATTTGATGATACAGCATTAAAGAGTTCAGTAAATACATGGACATTGTTAACAGGTAGGTAACATTTGGGGGAAGATATTTGCAACAACTAAACCTGTTAAATGAATTAACATTAGAATATCAAAGAAACTCCTTCAATTCAACAAGAAAACTGGGACCCCAATAGACAATGAACAAAGGAAACAAACAGGGAATTCACAAAAGAAGAAACACAAATAATGAAGGGATGCTCAAATTCATTAGTAATAAGAGAAATCTAAATAAAACAAGCTTTTATTGGGCTGGCAAATAATTTACTGGGCTAGCAAAAATTAGAAAGCAAAGCTGGATAATGCCAAATCTTGTCTGGGATGTAGGGAAATAGGAACCTCCAGGAGGATTGTTCAGTGCAGCCATTCTGCAGAGCAGTTTGGCAGTTCTTCATCATTTAGTTGATAAAATTCACTTGGACCTAACAGTTTTGTTCCTGGGTATATATAGCCGGAGATTAATTCTCACACAAGTTCATAAGGGGACATAGAAGGGGATATTGCATTGTAGCATTGTTTTGGTGGCTGACTGTTCTCTGAGTCTGTATTGCTGGGAGAGTAAGTAGACAGCATGTGGAGTACTTTGCATCACAAGGACCTAAGTGTCCCACAGCAACGTGAACAGATTTTAAAAACCTAGTGCAGAGGTTAAAGTTAGGAATATATGCAAACAGAAGAATGTTTATCAAACACATTAGAAAAAATAACTTATTAGGAAGAATGGGAATAAGAAATGAATATGGAAGGAAAGAAATCAATTAGTTAGAAGAGGAGTCTTATATAGATGAATGATGATAATGTGGCATGAACTGAGGAGCACGATTAACTTAAGCTTTTGTACCTGGAGAATAAAAGTGGGGTTTGGAGACTCATTTGGCAGTGGGATATAAGTTGGGCCGGAGAAGAAAAAATTAAAGGCATAAAAAACAAGAAACTTAAAATAATTCAGGTACTAGAACATGAGGTTTTAATTTAGGATGATGGTAATTGGGAATGGAAAGTAGAAGACTGGTGCAAGAAATACTTGCAAAATAAAATTGAAAGGCGGGGAAATAGAAATTTTGAGCATTTGGAAAATTCCTCTGGGTATCAAATCAGCTTAATTATTTTGTTCCAGAAAATGCTTTTTTCTCTCCTTTCTCTTCTGCTTCACTGGGCTAGAATTGAATATTTTTCCCATTCTTTTAAATGTATTGTAAATTATACCAGTACTATGTGAGTGTACTGTCATTGTAATATATTTAGATTGTGTAAACAAAATAAAAAATCATTCTTCTCTTCACTTCTTTCTCCAGAGGTAACTAACCACTGTATCTGTTTGGTACATACCCTTCTAGATATCTTTCCACTGCTTTTACAAATTATGTGTACGTAAAAATAAATATTGATTTGTGGATATTTGGTATTATTCTCTCTGTAGTCTGCAAATTTTTTTAAATGTCTAAAAAAGCTTTAATATCATTCCATGTAAGTATATAGGATAAAAATGTTTGCTGGGTAAAAAAATGGAGGTTTCAAAATATCCTTACTGGCTAGATACCATTGGAAGAATGGGTGGGTAGAGGAATGGGGCGGGTACAGGATACAGGTGTGTTTATTGCTCTTAAAATCTCACAGTCTAGTAGAAGTGAAGTATATAATAATAATTATAATACAGTGAAGAAAGTGTTCTAATAGATATATGTACTAGGTGCTATTTGAGCACAAAGGAAAGAGCATCATATTCTTTGATAAAGAGAGGTGAATGTGTCAGGTAGTGCTTAGAGATGGTGAAAGGGATTTTGGATCAGTTTATAAGGATAATATTTTGCAGGTCAACTGTGTCCCAAAATGATTAAGTAATTCACTGGATTCATTCTTCTCTGTCTTTTGTGAAATTCATATCATCCCTTCTAGAAATCAATCTTTCTGGTATCCTAAGCCATGGTCCTGAAAGCAAAATCTTTACCATGTATGATTATCTTTTAGAATTTGGACAGCTTTAAATAGTGTAAGAAATTACTTTAGGTAAGATTTTTGTATTTCATCATGCAGAGGATTATATGAATGCATTTTTTCCCTTTTTTAGGGAGGTGGTTGACTCAATGGTTCAGCATTTTAAAGTAACTATATTTGGGGACCGTAGACCAGTTTATGATGGAAAAAGAAGCCTTTACACAGCCAATCCACTTCCTGTGGCAACTACAGGGGTAAGAGGCATTCCTTTATCAGAAAGCTATACTTTTGCAATGTCTTTTAAATGCACTTATTGCCATTTTATTGTAGTCTATATATGTATCATTTATCTATTTTAACTTTTTATTTTGAAATAATTTCAAACTCAAAGAAGAGTTGTAAGAATCATGCAGAGAACTCATGTATACCCAGATTCATCAGTGTTCTTAAAAGTTTGCCACATTTGTTTTATCATTCTCTTTCCTTTCTCTTTTACTTTCTTTGTATCTATAGAGACAGCTATATATAGAGATACATATACATACTTATTTTTTCCTGGACCATTCAAGAGTAGGTTTTATACATTATGCCCTTTAATGTGTTTTTCCTAAGAGCAAGGATAAAAACCATAGTACAGTTACCAACTTCCCTAAATTTTACATTGATATATTTTTGTCTAATCTGCCCCTATTCCATTTTTGCCATTTATTCCAATGATGTCCTTCAGCATTTTTTTTTCCCTTTAGTACAGAATCCAATCCAGGTTCCTGAATGTATTTAGATGTTACGTCTTTTTAGTCTTCTTTATTCTGGAACAATTTCCCAGCCTTTTTTTTTTTTTTCTTTTATGACATTAACATGGTTGAAGATTACAGGCAGGTTATTTTGTAGGATGTCCCTCTGTGTTTTTCTGGTGCTTCCTCTTGGTTAGATTCTGAGTAAGCTTTTTTGGCAGGAATATTATGTAAGTGTTCTTTCCTTAATAGTGCATCGTATCAGGAGGCACATAATATGTATTTGTTCCATTAATGGTGATGTTAACTTCGATCACTTGGTTAAGTTGGTATCTGCCAAGTTTCTCCTTTCAAGTTATTCTTCTTTCTTTTGTGGGGAGATCGTATTTTTTTTAATTGTGGTAAAATACACATAACATAAAGTTTATCATTTGAGCCATTTTTAAGGTATGGTTCAGTGTCAAAGTACATTTACAACCATCACCATCATCCATCTCCATCTTGTAAAGCTGTAACTCTGTACACATTAGACACTTAACTCCCCATCTTCCCTCCCCTCAGGCCCTGGCAACCACCATTCTACTTTCTGTCTTTATGAATTTGACCTCTCTTAGTACCTCATATGAGTGGAATCATAGTGTTCTGTCTTTTGTGATTGGCTTATTTCACTTAGCATAGTATCCTCAAGGTTAATCCATGTTGTGACATGTGTCAGAATTTCCTCCCTTTTTAAGGCTGAATAGTATTCCATTGTATGTGTATACTACATTTTACTTATCCGTTCATCTGTTGATGGACACTCGGGTTGCTTTCCCATTTGAACATAGATTTACTCTAGGGACCTCGTATAAGTGGAACCATACAGTATTTGTCCTTTTGTGACTGGATTATTTTACTTAGCATAATGTCCTCAAGGTTCATTCATGTTGTCACGTGTGTCACAATTTCTTTCCTTTTTAAGGTTGAATAATATTCCATTGAATGTATATACCGCATTTTGTTTATCCATTCATCCACTGATGAACACCTTTTGGCTATTGAAAATAATGCAATAATGCAACATGGGTGTATAAATCTCTCTTCTAATGCCTGCTTTCAGTTCTCTTGTGTATATACCTAGAAGTGGAGTTGCTGGATCATATAAATGATAATTGTATTTTTAGTGTTTTGGGACACCACCATACTGTTTTCCATAGTGACTATACCATTTTATGTTTCTACAAACAGTGGACAAGGGTTCCAAATACTTCACACCCTTGCCAACATTTGTTGTTTTCTGAATTTTCGATAGTTGTCATCCTGTTGGGTGTGAGGTAATATCTCATTGTGGGTTTGATTTTTATTTACCTAATGACTAATAATGTTGAGCATCTTTTCATATGCTTATGGGCCTTTTGTGTATCTTCTTTGGAGAAATATGTATTCAGCTTCTTTGCCCATTTTTTAATTGGGTTATTTGATTTTGTTGTTGTTGATGAGTTTTAGGAATTCTTTATGTATTCTCATGGGATATATGTTTTGGAATATTTTCTCACATTCCATAGGTTGCCTTTTCACTATGTTGATTGTGTCCTTTGATGCACCAAAGTTTTTAATTTTTGTAAGGGAGATACTTTTAAGAATCCCATTTCTCTTTAGACTTTTTTAGTAGCTGATGATTCTTGCTTGGAAGGTTTATTATTATGTAGTAATGGTGATTTTCTAATTCTGTCATTCCTTCTACATTAATCATTGTTATTCTACTGTAAGGGAGCACATTTTCATCTCTTCTAGTTCTTTATCCTTATTTATTTGCCCAAATTGTCCCAGATTTTGCCTGTGGCAGCCCCTTTAAGTTGGTTCCTGTGTGCTTTTGTCATGACACATCTTTTTTTTTTTTTTGAGTATTTCCTTACTTTTGGGCACAAGATGTTCCAGGTTCATCTTGTGTTTTCCCTGCTGTAGTCCTGCAAACAGCCATATCTCAAAGGTACCCTGGTTTCTTTTAGTTAGGGAATACAATTTAGAAACCAAAATCTGGGTACTGGATGTGCTCATTGCTGCTGGGGTATATGTGCTTATAAGCCCTTTCAATGGACAGAGATAGAAAATATAAATACATAAATAAGTAAATAGATAAACAAAACAGATAATAAATATTACATTCATATAATAAACCTAACATATGTATCCTGCAAGTACCACTTATTGTATGCAATATTGTACAGTATGTTTATTGGAAATCATGAATTCAAACTGATTCTTCCAGTTCTAGTCTATCCCAAAAGGATTCTTCCTTTACTCCCTACATTGCATATTTGTGTCTTGCTTCTCCTTTAAACCCCTGACTCTCCAAAATATTACCACTTTTACTTATTTGTTCAGTCCTACAGTACATATAAAATAGTTTCTGAATTACTACACTATATCACTACAGAAAACAAACATAGTAGTAAGAGTTTAAGGTTTTATTTTGTATGCAGTTCTTTCCCACCCACCCCTCCTCCACACCCCTAACCAAGAGTATAGTCAAAATATATTATGTTCAGGAGTTACCTGAATTAGTGTTTTCTTTTCTTTCTTTCTTTTTTTTTTTTTAATATTCTTTCAATCTGGCTATGTTATTTGTTTGAAATGCATTTGGTTTCATTTGATTTTGTATTTATTCAGTTTTAGTTTTTTCTCTCCATCCTTGTTGATCTTATTTTTATTTTTTTAATGTTATAGAACTTAATTTAACATGCTTCCAAAAGTCAAAACTAAGCTGAAAAATATACTCAGAATTGTTAATCCTTCCTTTATTTCTTCCAATCTGTTCTTTCATATCCTTTGAAAGTAACCCCTTTTTTTTGTTGTTTCTGATTCATGCTTTCTGTGTTTCTTTTTACAAAAATAAGCAGATATATGAATATTTTTCCATTTCCCCCTTTCTCACATAAAATATGGCATACTATTTGTAATCTCTTGTACTTGCTTTTTTTCACATAACAGTGTAGCTTGGAAATTATTCCATAGCAGTTCCGTTACCTTTTTTTTTAATATCTGCCTAAATGGTCATTTAGGTAATTTCCATATTTTGCAATGACAAAGAATGCTGGCATAAATAACTTATTTACATTTTAGTCTATCGATTTCACATTGAGATTGTTTTTTTTTTTATATTTGCCTTGTTTTCTCTTAAATATTTGTATCAGTTAAAAATTATTGTATTTATCTTTTAAAACTTTTACCAGTTGACTCTTCTCCCATCAACAGGTAGATTTAGATGTTACTTTACCTGGGGAAGGTGGAAAAGATCGACCTTTCAAGGTGTCAATCAAATTTGTCTCTCGGGTGAGTTGGCACCTACTACATGAAGTACTGACAGGACGGACCTTGCCAGAGCCACTGGAATTAGACAAGCCAATCAGCACTAATCCTGTCCATGCCGTTGATGTGGTGCTACGACATCTGCCCTCCATGAAGTGGGTGCTTCTGGCTTTTTTTTCCTCTTTAGGTTTTAAGTGTGAAAGCTTTCTTCCCAAAAGTAGGTTGTGCAGTCTTCCTTTGGTTAACCTTCAGATGTTGTATATTTTGATTATCGTAGTTGAAGAATAGCATGCATACAAATTCATTGAGAGAAGTAAGTTACATAAAATTCTCTGACTTGTGAAAGTAAATGCACATCATTAGCGTAGCTATTTTTTTCAGAAAAAAATGTCTAACCCTTTTTCTTAGGAGCTATAAATCTTAACTAACTGATACATTATCAGTTTTAGTATTTTAGTTAAATCACCGTGTTTTAAAGGTAATTTCATTGTTTGTATAATAGTATCAAAGTGTGTTGAAATTGTTACTTTTTTAATCACAGTAGCATCTCACATGTGTATATATATATCTATTTGTATATGTATAGGATCAGTGTGTCTTTTTAAAGAAAAATATTATGTCCTACAAACAACATTTATAGAAGTAGCTTTTTGATCAATAATTATTTATTCTTTAGCATTTTCTAAGGTTAGAACTATTTTTTAAAACTATTTTAAATAAAATTTAATCTTATTCAAATATTAGTTTTAAATATAGAGAATTTCAGTGAGGGATGGTGTTTTTTCATTTTGAGTGGTTGCTTTTTGATTTCACAAATTTGGAAAATGTTTAGTTTCATATATTCATAATGAGAGGCATTATTATAAGTTAAGATTATATCCTCTAGACTCACCTGTTCTGCAGATTTAAATACTCAATGGGAAGGAAAAGATTGAACATGCCATTTTAATTTTTGTAGATATACGCCTGTGGGGCGTTCCTTTTTCTCAGCTCCAGAAGGATATGACCACCCTCTGGGAGGGGGCAGGGAAGTTTGGTTTGGATTCCATCAGTCTGTTCGGCCTGCCATGTGGAAAATGATGCTTAATATTGATGGTAAGGGAATTAAAACCATGTTCTGTGCTGGGTAGTTGATTTCTATATGGCCTGTGTGTGTGTGTCTGTATATAAGTACATTTTATATGTAATTATATGTACTGGTGTCTTGAATTAATATTTGGACATATATTAAGACAAACTGGAAAAACCTTTATTTTTTATTGTATTTCATTTAGAAATCCTTTATATAGAACTTGTCCTGGAATGCTACTAAACATGAAGTAAGCAAATGGAAGCAAATGTAAAAGCCTTGACATGATCATCTGAGCAATTATAATTCATTTTTGTCCTTAACAATTATATAAGTCAGTATTTCATTATGAAATACATATTTTAAAGGAAGAGAAGTCTGTTGGTCTTGGTGACCCTTAGATTGTGCCTACTACTGATGTTTAATGTGGTGCTAATTGCATTCTCATTTTTAGGTGTTTTTTTTTTTTAAGAATATTTTCGAGTATATATAAAAGTAGAGAGAATAGTATGATAAACTGCTGCCTATGTAGCCAATATCCAGATTGTCAGGATTTTTCTGCCTTTGCTTAAACTGTGTACATTTCTTCCTCTACTGTAGTAATTTTAAATCAAATCCCATACAGCATGTTATTTTTTCCCTACTACAGTGTGCACCTCTAAAAATATGGATGTTTTCTTACACAGTCACAATGCCACTATCATATGTAAAAAATTTAATCATTTATTTGTAGTTTCTAATCTCTGTCCATAATCAGATTTCCCTGATAGTCTCAGGGATAGTTGATTGGTTCTAATCAGGATTTAAACAAGATCCACACATCGCATTTGGCTATTATGCCTTTTAAAAATGTAGTAGTCCCATTTCCTTCCCTCTAGTTTCGTTTTGTTTTTTCCTTTTTTATGTCATTGACTTGTTGTAGAAACTTTCACTTTTCCTGTTGAATATCCAAAAATCTGGATTTGTCTTTTGTTTTCTTGTGGTGTCATTGTCTTCTTCCTCTATCCCCTATATTTCCTGAAAATGAAAATTGGCCCTGTAAGTTTGATTCAATTCTGATTCATAAATGCTCTGTATTGTATCATATTAGGAGGCATATAGTATATAGTGGCCCCAACTTTAGTGGTACTAAGATTGATCAGTATGTTCAGAGACCAGTAGGCCTGATCTCTCCATTGTAAATTTCCCAGTCAGTCTTTCAGTCACTGATACTCCATTCGTTGATCATTGTTACCTGAGTCATTTATTTCACTAGTCATTTTTTCACTAGAAAAACTGGTATTTTTTCTAATTGTTATTCCTTTTACATTAGGTGGAATTCTTATGTGGAAAATCACATTGTCCTGTTGATAATTCATAGTCTTTGATAGCTTTCTTGCTTTCTGGCACAGCAGAATTTTCCAGATTCATCCTGTATTTCCTCCTCTATACCTGGAATCAGCCATTCCTCCAAGGATCCCTGGGTCTTTCCAGATCAGTACATAGTTTTGTCATTATTTTCAGCTGCATCTACCATTGTGGGGATACGTCGAGATGATGTATTTTTAAAGTCATCTTTAGGTGTATACTAGGGCTGTTGTTTTTTTTTTGCAGTACGCGGGCCTCTCACTGTTGTGGCCTCTCCTGTTGCGGAGCACAGGCTCCGGACGCGCAGGCTTAGTGGCCACGGCTCACGGGCCCAGCCACTCCGCGGCATGTGGGATCTTCCCGGAACGGGGCATGAACCCGTGTCCCCTGCATCAGCAGGCGGACTCGCAACCACTGTGCCACCAGGGAAGACTAGGGCTGTTTTTAATTATTTTCCATTTCAGAACATCATTCATATATATATATTTTTTAATTCATTTATTTATTTATTTTTGGCTGTGCTGGGTCTTCTTTTCTGTGCGTGGGCTTTCTCTAGTTGCGGCGAGCGGGGGCCACTCTTCATCGCGGTGCGCGGGCCTCTCACTGCCGCGGGCCTCTCACGTTGCGGAGCACAAGCTCCAGACGCGCAGGCTCAGTAGTTGTGGCTCACGGGCCCAGCCGCTCCACAGCATGTGGGATCTTCCCGGACCGGGGCACGAACCCGTGTCCCCTGCATTGACAGGCAGACTCTCAACCACTGCGCCACCAGGGAAGCCCCATTCATATATTTTTATTTTTAAGATAGATTCCAGGAGGTGAGATTGATGGGTCAAAAGCAGATATATTTGTAATTTTGATTGTTACTGCCAGATTGCCCTCCACTGAGATTGTAAATATTTTGCATCAGTAAATGAGACTACCTGTTTCCCTATACCTTTGCCACTAGAGGTGTCAAACTCTAGATTTTTGTCAATCAGATTTACAAGAAATAGTTTCCTTATGTACTATTATTTTGCATTTGACCATCTTTTCACATATGTAAGGGCCACCTTATTTCTTTTTTATTAATTCTTTATGTCCTTTGCTCCTTTTTTTCTGTTGGATTTTTGGTCTTATTTACTGAGAGAGCTTTCTGAAATCAAGGAGATTAGCCCTTTGTGATATGAATTGCAAATATTATCCCTAGGTTGTTATTTGTCTTTTGATCTTTGGTGTGGTCTTGTTTTTGCTTTTTGTCATGTAGAAAGTTGTCTTTTGGTGGGGCTGTGTGTTTCAGTCACTCCTTTCTTTTATAATTTTAATATCTTCTAGGGCTAGTCTCATTTTTCTCTTCAGGATTTCTAGGCCATTCTTACTTATCTCACTATATAAGCTTTAGAAATACCTTGTCAGAACTAGTGGTTATGGGAGGATGGACTGTTACTTTTACTGTGACCTCATTATATTTTTAAGTTAAGTTACTGAGTCTTAAGATAGTGAGTCTTTCTATCCAAGAAAACACTATGCCTTTCCATTTGTTCAGGATTGCCTTTGTTTACTTCAGGAGTGTTTTAAAGTTTTCCTCACATAAAATTTGCACACTTCTTATTATCATTCCTGGATATGTGCTCTCTCTCTTTTTTCCCTATTAAATGGGTTTATAGATTCTAACTGGTTATTGTTTATGTACATGAAGGCATTTAATTTCTGTATAGTAACTTTTTTCTCTCTGCCTTATTGAATTCCATTAACTTTTCAAGTGATTTCCTTGCAGTTTCTAGGTTATAATCATTTCATCTATGATAGTGATAGGTTTACGTCTTCCTTTGGATTTTTATACCTCTAATATTTTTTATCAGATTATATTGACTAATTAGATAGGACAGTGTTAACCATTAGAGAATAGTGGGCATCCTCTTTTTATTCCTTACTTTAGAAGGAATGCTTCCAGTGTTTCTGCATTAAATACATATATGTATGTATATGTTTAGGAGCATCTGTTGGTTCCTATTTTATTGAGTACTTTTAATCAAGAATGGATGTTGAATTTTGTCAGATGTCTTTTAGTGGCTATGGAGCTGATGATATGATATTTCTCTTCTTTTTTAACAAACACTGAACTAAACATGTGGTTTTGGATTATTTTAATGTGATGCTGGAATCTGTTTTTTAATGCTTTACCTTTTTAATCAAATTGCAAAAAGTAAGATTGATCTGATCTGCAATCTTCTCTTTTTTTATGCAGTCTTTTTCAAGTTTTGGTATTAATATTTTATTTCATAAAGAATTTAGAAGTTTCCCATTTTCTAAAATGTACAACAGTTTTTAAATAGTATTGAAATTATCAGCTCTTTTAAGATTTGGTAGAATTCCCCTGTAAAATCTTGTGGCCTGGTGTGTTTTGTTTTGTTTGGTGGGTAGCTCTTTTAAATCTTTCATTTATTTTGTGAAAAATCAGTCTGTTTAGAAATATATATTTTATCTATATCTAATGTATCTTTACTAAGTAGTTCCTTTTTTTTTTTTTTCAGTTTTGTCTACTTCTGTGGTTTATCCCCATAGTTTCTTTTTTATATTTGTGCTTTGTTCTTTTTACTCTTAATTAGGAGAGGTAGTAGTTTAATCAACGGGTTCTCCCCACCTCCCCCCACCAAAGAGCTTTTGAATTTTTTTCTTAGTTCTCTGGCTTTCTGTTTTCTGACTCCTTAATTTCTCTTTTTAGCTTTATAAATTTTTTCTTCCACTTTTCTTCAGTTAATTTAGTTGTTTTTCCTTCCTTTTTGAACTATATTAGTAACATTTAATTTCATTTCTTCTTATTAAAAAAAGTATTTAAAAAAATTATTTCGGGAATTCTTTGGTGGTCCAATGGTTGGGACTCCGCACTTTCACTGCTGAGGGTGTGGGTTCGACCCCTGGTTGGGAAACTAAGATCCTGCAGACCGTGTGGCATGGCCAAAAATAAAAACAAACAAAAACCAAAAAGAACAGTTATTTTTCTTCTTATCACTGTTTTAGCTATGTTCCAAAGCTTCTAATACCTAGTTTTTTATTATATCATTTTCTCAAAACACCACAGATTTCATTTGTATTTCCCATATTATCCAAATGTTGTTTGAGAGACTTTTTAAATTTTCAGATTGAAGATCTTTTTATTTTCTGATTGTGTTATAAATTTCTAGTTTCATTTTGCTGTTAATCAGAAAATGTGGTTTGTATTTCTATTTTTAGAATTTGTTGAGGGTTTTTTTTTTTTAGTAACCTAATATATGGTCAGATTTTGTGAATGAAAGTTCAATAGCTATTTGAAAATAAGATATAATCAATTTTTAGGATAGAGTTAAATGAATATTCATCAGCACTTCAATTTTGATTATGTTGTTTAGATCATCTATTTCCTTATTTATTTTTGTTTACTTGTCTCAGATGGGAGAAATAAATTTAAATTTCCTATTGTGTTTCTATTTCTTCTTATATTTCCACTTTCATGATGTTGCTGCTATAGTATTGGGAGCATATGTACACCTATCTGTATTCTTCATTGATTTATACCCTTTACAATGATAAAGTGACTTTTTTTGTACTTTTGGGCCAAAAGTCTACATTGTCTAACAAAAGGATTATAATCCATGTGGTATGTTTTCTGTGCTTTTTAAATGCTAGTTCTGTTATTAGGAAGGATTTTTTTTTTTTCTCATCAGTGGTTACCTTCATATAATAATCATCTTTCCCTCTCTTTAAAACAGTATCTTTTGCTTTCCTTAATCAGTAACATTTATATTAGCTTTATTCTTTTCCTTCCCTTCTTTCCTCCCTCTCCTTTTTTAACTAGTTTTAGCCAATATAGCATTATTTTATTGTTGTTATGATTTTGCTTAAATTTATACTACTTGACTTTCAACTTTGATTCCTGTCTATTACTGTAAAGTGAAATCAGTGAGTTTATGCTACTTTTTATGATTTTTCTGTTATTCATTTATTTGTATATATTACTGTTCCAGTGTTTTTTGAGCATGTTAACAGTTACATTCCATTCTGTCACCTGTATATTCATTCGTTTTCATCTTAAATCTACAGTTATATGTGTTGGTGCTAACTGCAAGTCCTT
This sequence comes from Globicephala melas, assembly GCF_963455315.2. Lineage (NCBI taxonomy): Eukaryota > Metazoa > Chordata > Mammalia > Artiodactyla > Delphinidae > Globicephala > Globicephala melas. The sequence goes on along the minus strand of NC_083314.1, from coordinate 159,272,982 downwards.
TTGCTAAAATTTTTCCTGTCATCTCTTGGTTGCAGTTTGTCCTCAAGTTGTTACTTCAGGAAGGGCTCATATGAGTAAGAGCTGAGTTTTTGCATATTGAAAACCATTTGTCTATAGCCTTTTTCCTGAAGGACTGCTTGGCTAGACATAAAATGATTGAACCACACTTTTTTTTCATTCAATTTTTTCTTATTGAAGTATAGCTGATTTCCATGTTGTGGCAGTCTCTGCTGCACAGCAAAGTGACTCAGTTCTACACGTAGAGACATGCTTTTTTTTTTAATATTCTTTTCCATTATGGTATATCTGAATGACACTTTCTTGAGTTTCTTAAAGGTATTTTCCCACTGTCTTCTCACAGTGAATGTTCAATAGAGAAATATGATGTCAGCAGATTTTCTTTTCCCTAGAAGGGACCTGCTTTTTTTGTCTGGTTGCTGAAAATATTTTTTACAATTATTTTACTAGATTTTTTTCTCAGTGTTGAGCATTTTGGGTCAGTTTTATTTAAAACATGGGATTCCCTTTGAAAATGTAGGTTCAACTCTTTTATCTTTTTTTTTAATCTGTCATTTTATTTTCTTTTAAAAAAAATTCCATCCTACTTGGTCCTTACTGTGCCTTTTGTGATATAATTTTTACCATTTGCTCAGTCTTCATTTTTTGAATTTGAAAAAGTCTTTTTCTTCCATTTCTTTCATGAGTTCTCAGTGCTTATTTCATCTTCTCTTAACTGTTTGTCTTTCCCCTTAGTTCTTAAATTTCTGCTCTGAGATCTTTCTTCATAGCTGCATTAAGAAGTTTTGAATTCATGTTAAAAAGTAGTGTTATAATTTTTTATCTACTTCGTGGTGGTATTTTTCTGTTGAGTTTTCTTTGTCAGGGATGTTGTGCTGCTTTTTTACATTTTTTAAATGGTATTTTTGTATGGATACTTATCACTTTTGTTATTCGTATTTGAATGAGATGAGTTTTCCCAAACCACCTATTAGAAGAGACTGGAGTGGGAGAGGGAGGTGGGACAGGACATTAGGAGCAAGGTGGTTTTCCAGGTTTCTCTGCTCAAGGCCTCTGTCCTCTGTTGTTCTGATGGGTTCTTTCTTCAAAATAAATCACATCTCTTTTGCCTCTGAGTAATATATGTTTAAGGAGTTTCTGCTACCAGGGGAATTCAGCTCCTGCCTTTTTTTTTTTTTTTTTTTTTTTTTGGCGGTATGTAGGCCTCTCACTGTTGTGGCCTCTCCCATTGTGGAGCACAGGCTCCAGACACGCAGGCTCAGCGGCCATGGCTCACTGGCCCAGCCACTCCGCGGCATGTGGGATCTTCCTGGACCGGGGCACGAACCCGTGTCCCCTGCATCGGCAGGCGGACTCTCAACCACTGTGCCACCAGGGAAGCCCAACTCCTGCCTTTGAAAGTGCCTGCTCAAACATTAGCAATTAGAGAATTTGTGAAGAGTACATGGTAGTTCATTGTATTCTTCTTTTAACTTTTCTCCAAGTTTGACATTACAGAGGAAAAATGCAAGCCTTGGTTTTAGAAGGGTAATCCTATCTGAGCTCTGTCACTTCTAGTTCACCCTCTACTCACTCTCATGACACTTTCTACACCTCCTTTCTCTACTTCCTTCTGAGATTTCCCCCATTCAATCTCAGAACTAAACATTGCACTTCCCACTTAGGGTAGGACCCTCTCTCTCTGGAGTGAAAATTTACTCTTGCCCCACTAGGCTTTCTTTCATCTTTCATGTCTTTCTCCCTTGCATAGGTTCTACTAGTCCCAAGTACTTTGGGCCATATTTACTTACAATCTGGCATTTTCAGGTTTTTAGTGTCTCCTAGGTTCATTGAAGATGTAGGATGTTTTTTCCTTTTCTTTTCTCTCTTTTTTACATTATCTTTGTTGCTCTGTATCGAGTTCTAGGAGGAAAGTGGGAAATTTTGGAAATAAATTGCTGCTATTTTCCTACTGGAACTTAAAGTTCAGCTTTGAATATTACTAAAAAATAATTTCTAAATAACCCATTGGTTGAAGAAATCACAAATTTTAAATATTTTGAACTGAAGAGTATTGAAAATAGTACATATCAGAATTGGTATGATTAGCTAAAGCAATGCTTAGAGAGAATTTAAAACCTTAAATGCCTATTAGAAAAGAAGAAAAGCATCAATTACCTATACATTCATCTTAATAAGTTAGAAAAATAACATAATTAAATGCAAAGAAAAATAGAAGGAAATAAGAGTTAAAAACAGAAAATAATGAAATAGAAAACAAATTTACCTCTATCCTGTAGGTAGGAAGACTTCAAAAGTTTTCAAGAAGGATAGTGACATGATCATATTTGTTTTCCAGAAAGAGACCTCTGGCAGCAGTGTGGAGAATAGATAGAGGAGAAAAAAACTAATCTGAGAAGCCAGTTAGGAGGCTTTTTCAATCACTAGTTCAGGTAAGAGATGGTGATGGTCTAATGTGGGATGGAGAGGAAGGAACATATTACAAAGATTAAGTTGAAAAAATAGGTTTAAAAACCATGTCCAGAAAAAAACTTTGGGTATAGTTACTGGTACATGGAACTGATTGGAAATGAAGAGACCAGAAGGTTTACTAGGTTTTTGAAGGAAATGGTTTTTGGAAGTAAAGCTACAATCTTAGTGTATTAGGTTCAACCAGAGAAGCAGAACCAGTAGGAGACACATAGAGAGAGAGAGCGATTGGGCTTACACAGTTGTAGGGGCTAGCTAGTCAAGTCTGAAATCCTTAGGGTAGGCTATCAGGAAGGGCAGGCTAGAACACATGGGTATGGGCTGTAGCTGCTGTCCATAGGTGGAATTTCTTCTCTCTCTTGGGGATACCTCAGCCCCGTTTTTAAGGCCTTTCAACTGACTAAATGAGGCCAACTCAGATTATCCAGGATAATATCCCTTTAATTACATCTATAAAATATCTTCACAGCAATACCTAGATTAGTGTTTGATTGAATAACTGACAAGTAGTAGCCTAGCCGAATTGACATATTAAAAATAAAAAAACAAAACCCCATACCTGGCCTACAGAATTCTATGATTATTCAGTCTTTGAAACAACCTTCATATTCCCAAACCTTCAGTGACTGTGCTAGCTAACTGTGCTGGCTTTTATAAACTAGCTTTCAAGAAGGGCATACTCACCAACATACATTCAGAATAGTGACTCATTCATACCAGGTATGAATGATAATACTGAATATGGGAGGTAGGTCTGCTGTTGCTGGTTAGCTGGCAGTATATACCATGTATAAATATGTCAAATGTAAATATGTCTAAAGCTTGAGGATTCTATGGAACATATGGACAGAGTCATCTAGTATGTAGTTGGAAATGCAGATGTGAAAATCTGTAGTGGTGTGAGCTAAAAGTAAAAGTTTTGGGACTCCTTAGTATATAAATCCATATTTGAAACTCTGAAAATGGAAAAACTTTAGAAATAGTATTTAGATTGAAAACAGGAATGAAAAGGATAGAGCCATGGAGAATACTAGCATTTAAGGAAGAGGAACCAGTGAGCAATTAATGATTATCACAGGCAGTATGAGAGCCAAGAAATGGTGTCAAGGAAGCCAAGGGAGGAAACATATTCAGAGAGTAGATTTTACAGTTAAGCAGCGGAGCTTTTCCAGTAAAATCAAGAGTAAGACAAGGATGTCAGTACTATGATATTTAGTCACTATTGTGTTTGCTAACTTCTGTTCTTCTTACAGGTTTCAGTCTACATGTTACTTCCTTGAGAAGCAGTATTTGACACCCTTCTTGCCCCCCATCCAGCCATTCCCCCAAGTCTGAGTTAGGTATTTCTCTTATGTATTCCCATAGTACAGTATACTTCCCCTGTAATACCATGTGTCACCTTGAATTATAAGTGTTTATTATTCTTTGTCTCCTGTTAGAATGAAAGCTCCATGAAGCTAGGGACTGTCCATCTTATTCACCAGTCTACCTCCATGCCTGGCACAACTCTCGGTCATATTAAGCAAGGAATGAATAAATAAAACCAAGAACATGGAGGAGGAGTATCTAATTGAGCCTGGAAAGTTAGAAAAATATTTGTAGAAGTAAATGATGTCTTAACTGAGCTTTAGAAAATGTGATGACATTGAGAGTTTGGGTTGAAAAGGGGATACACAGGAATAAAAGATTTCTGAGAGGTCTCTAAAATATAAAACTTTATTGAAAGATATAAGTGAAGATCTGAATGAAAGAAATATATTAGGCTTATTGAGAAGACTATGTTTGATAAGATGTCAATTCTCCCAAAATTAATCTGTAAATGCAATTTTAAGTAAAATCTCAATTGGGTATATAGTGAAACTTGATAAGTCAATATTAAGATTTATATGGAAAAAATAAGTGACGATGAAAAATCAATATAATTTTAAAGAAGAGTAAAGGGGGAGGAATTGCCCTCCTTATGTTGAAACTGTAACAATTTTAGCACACTTTTTTTTTTTTTTAGCACACTTTTTAAACTGCAGGGACAGACAGATTAATGAAGCAGAATATAAAGCCTAGAAATAAGCTCTGTGTGTGTGTGTGTGTGTGTGTGTGTGTGTGGAAACTTTGTTGATATTAAATTGGCATTTCAAATCACTGAGGAAAGAGTAAAATGTTTAATAAATGGTGTTTATGCTGTTGTTAACTATATGAAAAAAATAATTAGACCCATCTCACATCATATCCCAAATTTATTTCTAGGTGGATTGTAATCTAAAATTTGTAAAGCAAAACTTTAAAATTCTGTCAGGGACTTCCCTGGCGGTCCTGTGGTTAAGACTGCACGCTTCCAGTGCAGGGTGTGCAGGTTCCATCCCGGGTCGGGGAACTAAGATTCCATATGCCATGTGGTGTGGCCAAAATAAAAAATAAGATAAGATTCATTCAGAGAAAAAGTAAGAGAATATCTCTAACATTGAACAAAATGTAAAATGTATAAATCATAATAGAAAATACTGGTAAGCTTGGCTCTGTCAAAATTTAAAACTTATTTGTTATAAATACACCATAAACAAAGTTAAAATGCTAGAAGAATATTAAAGCATATATAACCAAGAGCTTTATGGGATATAAGGCAATCAGTTAAAAAAAAAAAAGGTAATTCACAAAAGAGGAAACACAAATGGCCAATAGAAAATCAGATTCTCAAATTCATTAGTAATCAGGAAAATGCAAGTGAAATCAGTACCATTTCACACCTATCAGATTTATAAAAATTTAAGTCTTATATCAAATGTTGATGAGGATAAAGTATAAGGAAGTATCATGCACTGCTTATAGGCGTATGATTTGATACAACTACTTTGGAGGCCGTTTTCAATATCCAGTAAAGATGATATTGAACATGTCTTAAAACCCTTAATATACCATAGAGGTATCTTGCAAAAACTGAGACATTATTTGTAATAATGGAATAATAAATTGGAATTATTTTGGAATTATTTTGGAATTATTATTATTATTATTATTATTGGAATTATTTTTATTGGAATTCCAATAAATTGGAAACAGCCTGATTCCTGTCAATAACAGAATAAGTAAACATTGGAATGAGTACATAAATTGTTCTATTGTGGTATACTATGTAACAGTTAAATGAATGAACCAGGTCTACATATATCAACATGGATTATTATTGAAAACAATGTTGGGGGGATGATCAAATAGCAAAAGGTTATGTTACTACTTATGTGAATTTTTTTTTTTTAAGTATATACTGGATACATACAAATGCAGTAAAAGTATTGAAACATAGATGGCGGTGCTTTGTGACCGCCTAGAGTGGTGGTATAGGGAGGGAGACGCAAGAGGGAGGAGATATGGGTGTATATGTATACGTATAGCTGGTTCATTTTGTTATAAAGCAGAAACTAACACACCATTGTAAAGCAATTTTACTCCAATAAAGATGTTAACAAAAAAACAAACCATAAAAACATAGATGGGACAAATACACACCAGTTTCAGTATAGTGGTTCCCTTTAGGAAGAAGGAAGGAAAGAAGAAAGAGGAATGAAATAGGTTGGTTGAGATAGGGAGAAGAGATAGACCTATAAGGCTACATGTTTCAGGAAACATGTGACAGTATGTTTATTTGTGTGAACAAAGTGTGTAGATAATTTCAGGTGCCACTGTGAAGCAAAGAAACAAAAAGATCTGTGTTATCTTAATGAAATGAAATAAAACCTAAAATTTTATTTTCTTTTATTTATTTATTTTTGGCTGCATTGGGTCTTCGTTGCTGTGCACGAGCTTTCTCTAGTTGGGGCGAGCGGGGGCTACTCTTCGTTGCAGTGCACGGACTTCTCCTTGTGGTGGCTTCTCTTGTTGGGAGCATGGGCTCTAGATGCATGGGCTTCAGTAGTTGTGGTGTGTGAGCTTCAGTAGTTGTGGCATGTGAGCTTCAGTAGTTGCAGCTCGTGGACTCTAGAGCTCAGGCTCAGTAGTTGTGGCTCACGGGCTTAGTTGCTCTGCGGCATGTGGGATCTTCCTCGACCAGGGCTCAAACCCGTGTCCCCTGCATTGGCAGGTGGATTCTTAACCACTGTGCCACCAGGGAAGTCCCAAAGCCTAAAATTTTAAACGGGTTTATTCTTATGAGACTGATGTGCTGCCTACTGCGCTAAGAAGGCACTTAAATGAGTTTATTTTTAAATTGTCAATAATATATAATGCTGCTGTGAAAAATAATGAGGGAAAATATTACACTGACCACCTTACTTGCTTATATTTCCTTTCTTGTTTGTGTGGTTTTGATTTTGCAACCCTTCCACTTGGTATATTGCACTGAACAAAATAGTCTTTATTGAACTTGAAATCAACCAGAGAAGATTAGTATTGAGCAATATAATGAGTACTACGAGGAAGTACTAAGTGCAGTGGGACTGCGTAACAAAGGGATCCATTCTAGTCTCCGTGTTCAAGGAACTTTTCTCTGAGGAAGTGACAGGTGGGAGCTAGGTGAAATTTGCGGTGGAGATAAGCATGGAATAGTACTTTAAGAAAGCAAGCAATTTAATTCTAATTGTGTGACTTAATCTTGTCTTCAAAATGATTGTTTTCATGGTGTTTAATATCCTAACTCTCAACTATGTAACTTTAATGAATTTTACCAATCTTAGACACACAAAAAACTTTTTTTCACATTTCATTATCTCTGAAATCAGGAGATGTCTTGCAGTAGATCGTTTGTCACAGTTGAATTGGCAAATTTCTCTTTTAGGATACACACAATACTGATGTACCTTACCATAATTGGCATTTTAGAGTCAATGAAATGCAGAATATTTTTTTAGGTTGGCCTGCCTTTAGGCCTAACTCATTTGCAACTTGCATTTAATTTTTGTAATTATGCATTTTAAGAGCATCAGAGTGAATCTCGGGAATTCCCTGGTGGTCCAGTGATTAGGATTCCGCACTTCGACTGCCGAGGGCGCAGGTTCAGTCCCTGGTCAGGGAACTAAGATCTCACAAGCCGTGCAACACAGCCAAAAAAGAGTGAATCTGGTACTTATTAGTTGTATGTCCCTGAAGATATTTTTGTTTACCACAGGGAGAATGCTAAACATTTTACATTAATTACAGTCAGCCCTTGTTACCTGGGTACCATGTATACTGAGGGCCGACTGTATTATGTCATTTTTTTATAAGGGACTTGAGCATCCACCGACTTTTGATATCCAAAGGGAGTCCTAGAACCAATCTCCCCAAGGAACCAAAAGACAACTGTATCTCCTATGAACGTCATCACAGTTGTATGAGTTAAGTGATAGCCCCAACTGAAGTTTAGAGACAAAATCTAAACTTTCTCTAAAGTGACTTTCTCTCTCGAAATGTCACATAGTTTGTATTTTATAATTTTATTAATGTATTGATAGATGTAATATAACCTATTAAAGGTATATTTAGATATAACTATATTTGAGGCACAATAGTTATTATATTTAAATGATAGAGGTCAATTTTTCTGATTCCAGAGGTTATGCCCTTAATATTCACAGCTCTTTACTGCATCCTTTAAGAGGCAAGATTCCTGGCAGACAAATCTCAGACCCAGGACATCTGAGTTGAGAAATGTTTTTTATTTTTATATACTTTATTTACTTCTTTGTGCTTTTCAGTAAAAAGTAGCTTTCTATAAAACATTCACTATTTTGCTACTAGAAGAAAGTAGTCATAATATATAAATGGTTGTAGAATTTGGTAATTATAATTTATGCTGCTTAAGAGTCAAAAGTTCTCACTGAATATGCTTCCTTTGCAAGGAAAACAGATTTCTAATAAGTAATTTATTAATCACAATATTAGTGTTGCTTGCTTCATATGTTTGTCTTCAGTTCAGGTATAAGATCCCTAAGGTTAAGAAATAATTTGATTTTTACAGTATTCAAATTAGTCCTCAGAAGTAGATCAAAGCAGAATATTTCTTTAGGGTGAAAGGGTCAGGCAACAGGGCAGGAACTTTATCAGCACTGGTCAAGCTCAGCCAAGTAAAGATACCTGTATCAGGCTTGTCTAGTCTATCCTCACATTAGAAAAAG